>NC_143012.1:182356259-183024558 GCF_055824585.1 Amblyomma mixtum | reverse complement strand
ATGTCACCTTCCCGTACGCCTGGAGTGCCTCACGAATGAAGGAATTTTCCAAGCACTTGGGAGGCCACAAAAGCTCAGCTTCACCTCCTTCGCTTCCGGGTCAACAACAACACAGCGGCGGCTCTTCACCAAGAGTTCGCCGCATGACACGAGCTTTTCATTTGATTGCACCGGTTTGCAAGTAACCGTCCAGACGTGAGACATCTGGAATTGTCCAATAGAGCTATGTTCTTTTATTTCCACACGTTTCGCAGCGAGTCTCTGAAAGGTTGTGCCCTGTACGGGCGCCTGGCAAGGTCTGCATGCAGGAAAACGGAGTCGACCACTAGTTTACCAGGTGGGAGTCGGAGCAGGACAATGCAGTAGTCATTACTACTGGCAAAAGCCTGAGCAGTACCTCGTCCAGAGGCCGATAGAACATATTGTGCGGAGAACATCGAGGAACGCGTCCGCTTCGAACAACGTCTTCTTTCTCCTCTAGGCTATCGCAGCAGCCAACACGACTCGTGTTAAACTGCACCATAGTCTCGCGCTGTGCATTGGAGAGAGTCGTGTTCATCAACTTCCATCTGCTCTGTCCATCGGCATTGCCTGCTCACATTCGTCTTCTACGTAGCACAAATCCGTGCTTTCGCTGTGTTTGGAACGCAGTAAATGTTCTCGGCAGTTTTTTTTTGTTCAAAGTGGACGGGTAGTTGTCCGAATGCTTCGGGTTTGTTGTTAAAGATTTGTTTCGATTAGCACTTTGTAACTACGCTGTAGCACAGATTTGGTTATGAACGAACATTTAGGACATATGTGCATGTCAGCATCATTCTTCTGTCGGCGAGGGTTGCCTCAGTGCATTCTACATAGAGATTATTTCTCGGTGATGTGCTGTATGCTGCACTTCAAAGCGGCAGACTCGAGTTATGTATTCGTACATGACGAATTCTTTTTTACGGCGCAAGGGCATCTTTGGACAAAGAGCATCATGGCACAAGATTCTTTCAACAACTCAAAGTGGAGACAAAGACCAATTTCCCAAGGGTTTCACCCTAAAGAAGCCGAGAACAAGGCAGGGGAAAGCTTGTACCCACTGTATCACCGGTGAGTACCCGGCGGCTCTAGGGGTCGAACCCCGCACCTCCCGCAAGCGAAGTGGATGTTCAAACCACTAGGTCACTACTGCAGTAGTTCAGTATTTGTTCCAACCTCTTTATGCAGGATGGCATAGCGAAACCGCACACTATGTACCCGTAATCTTGGCAAGATCGTTCTGGAGCACGATAAATTCTCAAGAGGCTTGTCCTCTCGGACTCCCACCTTTTTCGTGGCAGGATGTTTAGAACATTTAAGGATCGAGAAGCATTTTCTTTGTGTGGCTTAGGTGGGCAAGGAATGCGAGCTTTTTACTGAAAGCTATACCCAGAAATTTGTGTTCTTTTACTGGTAAATTGGTTTCCCTTAGGAGTAGGGTGGGATTGTTCTGTAAGCCTCGTTTGAGGCAGAACAAAACAGCCGCTGTTTTCCTGGGAGAAAACTGGAATCCATTTCCATCTGCCCATGTTGCTAGTTTATTTGAATTGTACTTGTCTCTCGCATGTTGATATGTTGATTGATGCGCAGGTGGTCTGGAGATCGTCAACATAAACACAGTACCTTATATATTTTGGGATTTGGGCTAATGAATTGATGTTCGCGACAACGAGTGTAGTGTTTAAAATACACCCCCGTGGTACTCCATTCTGCTGAACAAAATTCTTTAAGATGGTTGAACCTAGGCGTCCAAGAAAGGAACGGGTCTACGGCCAATCTTCTATGCAGTTCAGGATCCTTACTCGGATGCCAAGCTCTGCTTTGTCACAGAGTATCACCAACCTCCAAGCAATGTCGTATGGCTTTTCGAGGTCGACGAAGACCGCAAGATAATGCTGTCGGTGCATGCTATCTTTTGCTGCTGTCGAGCATGGCCTTTTAAAAGCGATCTAATGAATGTCAAGGAGTTCATGAGAATCCTGCACGAGGGTTAGCCTGATATTCAATACACTATCAAAATCCTCGGAGAGGCAACTGTTAAGTGCTATTGGTCAATAACTGCAAGGGGATGTTGGCTGCTTTCGAGGTTTCAGGAATGGTACTATAGGAGCTCTTTAGAAGAGTGTCCATATTTTGTTAAAAAATTTGAAAGTGCTTCTACAGAAGCAGGCTTGTAAGCTTGAAGGACCCCTCCGGCCATCTCGCTGGATGGAGCTTGCGCCTCCCGGAATTTTGGTGTCACCGTCGTTTACAAGTGCCGACGCAAGCCCTCTGAAGGCCCGTTAACACTTGCCCAAAAATCCGGCGAGCGAAGTGCAATCGGCCGCTTTTGACGCCGATCGAGGCGGCAAGCGGCGAAGCGAGGGCGATCGGGCTGGACCGATTTCCGCCACGCAGCGACAAACATGGCGGCACCCTTCGATGCCGGACCCCTCGCTTCGGATTGAATTCTTGTTGTTGCTGCCTTTTTCAGAGCGTTCACTAGCCTGAAATGCGGCTCAGGTCTTTCGCTTCGTCTCACCTCGCCTCTAATAATGCGCATAAGTGATAAATTTGCTTGATTTTTTTTATTTACAGCGACGATTTTGCCCCTTCTAGGCTTAACAGCAGAGTCGGTTTGTTGACAGTAATGGTTCCCGCCATGACAACCAGATGGCGCCACTATAGGCTGAGTTTATTTTTGCGTCTGTGCTAGCATACGCTGAACTAAAAGTGAGCATGCGTCTGCGTTTAACATACGTAAGCATACATACGCTTCTTGTAAGTAGACAGCGTAAATTTATGCTCTTTTCTCACTATATCTGTGTATGCCGCTAGCAGGGACGCGGTATAGCAAAAGCAAGAAATAGCAGCGGCGCGGCGCATCCGCCTCGCCCGCACGTGAACAAGTGAGAACAGGTCCTTGTTCTTGAGGTGAGCGAATCCGCTCCGCTCGCCGGATTTTTGGGCAAGTGTGAACCCGCCTTGAGGCCGACTGCCTGTCACGAGCCCCTGTCGGTGCACCGCTGCCGGACGACGATGTGGACGCCTTCCTGGGACCCATCACCTCGAGCAGCAACGCTCCGACCCCGGCCAAAAACGCCTCATCGAGTACATGGAAGTCATGGTCCCTTCCATCCCACGCCTCGTTCAAGCGACGACTGCCTTCGTTCTGTGTACAGAATGATGTCCTCGTGAAGAACTGCGCAGTGAAAAAACAGCCTACCTCCTTGTTTTACGAGCAAGTCTCCCCGAGCAAGTTCTACAGACTTCCGACGATGAGGAGACAGCTGGACGTCTCGCGTGTGCTTACACCCTCCGCCGCATTGAAGACATGTATTACTGGCCGCGACTCTCTGCCGATGCCGCACATTTTTGTGAAAATCTGCCCAAACTGACAGCGCCGAAAGACCTCACCCACCCGACCAGCAGGATTTCTGAACCGTATTGCAACCCCATCCAATCCCTTCCAGCCGATCGGCGTAGACATTCTAGGTTTGATTTACTGGTTTTTAACGTAAGAGAGTGACTCAGGCTATGAAGGACGCCGTTGTGATGGGCTCTGGAAATTTCTACCACCTGGGGTTCTTTAACGAACACTGACATCGCACTGTGCACGGGCCCCTATAATTTCGCCTCCATCGAAGTTCAGCCGCCGCCGCCGCCGCCGCCGGGATCGAACCCGCGTCTCTCGGGCCAGCCGAACTGCTTGGCTCTTACCAAAGTTAACGTCTGGAATTAAGTGGATCTTCACAGAGACCGACTACCTCACCCGCTACACCGTTGCAAAAGCCCTACCGAACGGAACAGCAGCAAAAGTCGTGCTGTACATTCTTCTGCGACACGGCGCCCCCAATGTGCTCATCACAGACAGTGGGACCGCGTTCACTGCTGAAATGGCCACCCTGCGCTACAGCAAGACAAGCCACCGGAGGAAAACTGCATAACATATGCAGACGAAAGGATGACGGTGCGCATGAAGAAAACCATAGCTGTCATGCTCAACAATTATGTGGATGCCGAACACAGGGACGTCATCCTGCGTTACATCGTCTTCGCCTACAAGGCCGCAATTCAGAACATCAGGATACGTCGCTGTCTACTTTAAGCGCGCAGATGGACCTCGAAGACTTGCCTGATTACACATCAAAACCAGCAGAGGACCCACACCAGACGCTGCAACCTACGAAGACGCAACCCGGCATACAAACCAGGAGACCGAGTCTGGATTAGAACGGCCATTCGCCGCCACAGATTAAGCGTTGAGGTTCTTCGTCGGCTAGGACAACTGGACTGTGCAGTTATCCCTCAAATTTCTATATCCCAGCGACGCCGCGTACGACCAGGAGTTGTCTATGTCTTTTGTCAGCTTATTTGGTTTTAAGGCATCGGATCGATGAATATTTGAGAGGGGAATAATGCCGCGAAGCTTTGTTCTACTTGTTTGTTCATTTATCAAATATACCGACAAGCGAATTTTCGCTTTGTGATGCAAGACGCGACCAGATTTGTCTGGATTGATCGCATTCAAGCGGAGCCGATATTGCGTTTTTTATACTGTTGTAAGTCTCCACGAACAATTTAGAAAGCTCGCTATCAGCTTTAAATTGAGCCACAGTAATTGACCTGCACTAGCGGTACGTAATTAGGGAACGTTGCCCAATTACGAGGTTCTGCACATGCTGCCCTGCTTGACTGTTCAGAAAACACTCGTTCACCTCGAGGAACGTAAGTGTGTAGTTAGAGTCCAGAAGTGTGGACAGTGTTTCCAATATACCTTCTTCCGCACCACCGCTCAGGTTCAGGGACACACTGTACACACGCCGGCTACTTGCTAGCCAGCGGCAAAGCAGCTCCACGCTTTTTTCGCTCAGAGAGAAATCTGAAAAGAAAATGGTGAATAGGTTCACAAATTTTCTTTGCATATCTTCAAATTTATGTATTTTTTTAATCTGGCGCAGTTTCAGGAATTGAAAAACTTCAGAAGGCAGTAACCATTCCTATTACACAATAAGAGGACAGTGGAGAACACGCGTTTTGTAACCGGTGAAAGAATAGAGGAATTACTCCGGTTAATGTTAAATTTATTTTTTGTGAAATAAGTGTCAGATATCTCTTCTCCAGTATGTCACCAGTCTAACCCGATTCTTCTGAAATGAAAATTCCCCACTTGCCATTGTATATATGTTGATGAACTAAATGTAACGTAATGTGGTCATGACAAAAAAATAACAGGCCTTCGCAGTGATTTCACAATGTAATCAGTGAGGGACTCAGGCGATGCATATTAGCATTAAATTCACACTGACATCTGAAAAAGCTCCAGCTCATTAGAACAATCAAATAATTAGAGGCGTTCAGTGCATCGGCCGTCTAAACACACTTTTAGCTTGTACATTTATTCTGTCAATTACAGAACTTATGAGCACCGCTACAAATCAATCAGGCAAGCTTGTGTCCGACCTACTTGTTATTCCGAGCACCCGGATGCTGTTGTTCTGAGCCAGGCCATAAACGATTTCGTCCGCCAATGAAGCAGGGTCCGTAGATGAGATCTTCAGGTGTGTCAGGTGGGGGGTCACAGGAAGGTAGGCTGCCAAAACAGTGACCACTTGGCTCACGTCGACTTCTGGCGTATCATGAAAAATGAGCGATGTCAGCCAGTCCTCGCGGACATTGTGGAGTGGATTCCTCTGGCTCAGCGGGGCGAAAAGGATGTTTTGCACTGGTTCAGGATCGTCTCTGGTTCTGTCAGTCCATTCTTGTATGATCCGCGCCATCCGGAAGGACATGAGAGGGCCAGCCCTTGATGAAAGTATGAGCGTGCGCATAAAAATTAATTTCACACCTGCTAGTTCGTCGAGTGCACTATTTGAAGCACTACTCTATAGCCAGTAAACAGTGCCGAAATCCTATAATCAGGGCCCAGCAGGTCAATTTTCTTAACAACGACGTCATGCAATCACTCACAAAGTTATTAGTGCGTTTTGTACCACCTGCTCAAAACGATGAGCCCATGAACCATGAACATGCGCTCCTTCCTAGAGGCCGAAGTGAAGAATACAGAGGTGAAAAAAGGAATTGTTTTTGTGTAGCGCAAAACGTGTGATAATGACTGCAACAACGGCCATAACATCCACCGAGCCGCTCACTCCGCCGTCACTGTTTGCCGCTCAGAAAGGAAAACTAATAAAAAACAGCTATACAGGATTCCCAATGTCAGACAGAGACGCGCGACAGAGACTTGTACGTAACTGTGCGGTTTTCTCATCTTTTTTACGCGACCATGCGGCCCTTGTGTTTTTATTCAGAACCAATTATTAAGCCTGTTATTGAGGCGGCACTGCAACAAGACTCCTGAGAAGCCCGAAATATTGTGAATAAATAATTGACGCGTGTTGGTGAAAACTCGTCACTTGCCCCACTGAGGGAGATGAATGCAAAAGTTGATGCAAGGGAAGCAATACTGCTTTTTTACAGCTAATGCTTTACGGCACTTACTACATATGAGAGTTCATTGCGCACCGACTTTTTTTCTGGGGAAGGCGTTCTAAAACTAATTACTCTGTGAAACAAAATGCAGCGCTGTTCCCACTAAAGCTGAGTAGTTCGTTTTAAGAGTAGCAAATACGGCAGCTAGTTCCTGCAGACACTGAACTTGTAAATTGATTTTTCAAGCTATTTTATGGTTGTGATATAAACCGAAGCTTCCAAAAAATTTCCACGTTATTTTGTAATCTCAGGAAGTATCTCAGGGCATGCTGAAGAAGGACACAGAAGAGAAGGACGTCATGGGACAAGCGCCGACTTTAATCTTCTTTATTTTTTATTCACAAAGCTCAGCAAAAATAACACGTGTGCCACATTAATCCCTGTACAACGCGGAATTTGAAGCAAACTGTCCAAGATACTGTCCAAGGTGTCCTATAATCACGAGTTGCAAGCTTAGAAAGGAAGCTCCTCGACCTAGAAGACCGGGGCACAAGAAATATTGTAATCGCGTTTACCATTCCGGAAAATCTGAATGAAACTTACGAAGAACTGTCACAGAGAGTGTTGAAAGGCGTGTTCTGCGACAAATTAGACACGGAAGTTGTTTCAGCAGAGAGAATACATAGAATCGGTCGGGAGCAACGCAACAAGCATCGACCTATTATTATCAAGCTATTGGATCATCATGAGAAAGTTAACATACTGAAAAACAGCTCGAAACGTAAAGACACGGACTACACTATTTCAGAAGACTTTTCGCATACCACAACGCAGATACGGAAGAAACTCTGGGAAAGCACCGCAGAGATTCGAAAAGTGGGTCAGAAGGTTAAGCTAATTGTAAGGTAAAAATTGCTGACGATCTGGTCGTTTGAGATGACGCTAGCTAAGAAAGAATCCCAGAGTGTAGCATCAGGAATATGAAACAAAGTGACCAATGAATAGAAAGCATTCAGAACAAATCGCTAAGATGAATTCAGTTTAACACCCGGAGCAGTGTGAACAAGTCTGAGGGATTCGGAAAGTATAGCAGGAGCGCATAAACCTGCGCTGCACTCTGATATCTGGCGAAGCAATTACACCACCAGGATGGAGATTTATGCGCAAAGACAGGGCTTCTTCCGGCAGTGGTGTTACAATTCTTTTTCGAGATTCTTTTCAAGTAATGAGGCTGTCTGACGCACAAGAAATTGAATGTGTCACTTGTAAACTAATTCTAAATGAACTGAGTCTTTTTCTACGTTCAAAAGTTAGTGCAAAACACGAGACAATTACAAGAAAGGTTGACAGCACAACGCGCTACTAACAACTGATTCTTTATTGAATGAAACACGCATTATATAGGCACATCATCCCACCACCTGTCAGCTGCAGCAAACGTCAGAATGATGTAAAGGGTCATAAAAGCGATAAAAGACACAAAGACTAAAAATACGACGTAGTTCAAAACAATAAAGGCGGCGGAAGAACATTAAAAAGCATGACACGTGATGTATAGGGCCAAAGAAACATGTCTGAATAGAATTCAATAGGATAATAACAAAAAGATATTGCATAAAAACCTAAGAAATGCAGTAAAAAAAAGACGTGAAGCAAGAAAACCCTTAAAGAAAAGGCATGTGCACTGAACACTTCAGACTACGATGGGGAAAAAAAACACCTGTACACGTGCTCGTACTCAGGAAAACCTTTCTAAAAAGCCTTCTTTAGTTTTGTACAAGACGATAGATGCATCGCTAACAGCATTTACACCCTTTTTTTTTTCATCACAAAAGCTTCCTTTTATTGCACAGTACACTCGAGCATGGCCTCTACCTAAAACAACGGTTTTCTCAAGAACGGGCCGGCAGGAGTTTTGTTCACAGTCCTTGCAATGAAGAGGCAGATTCGAACCCGTTCCAATCAACATCGAACGTTCATGCTCCCTGAACCTTTCAATCAGGCAACGCCTCGTTTGTTCAACATACTCTTTTCCACATGTGAGCGGGATCTCATATATAACCATTTGACTGCATTCGACGTATCTACGGGTTTGTCTGGTTCCACGGGGTTTTTCTCCTCTTGTTTCCGAGTTGACACGAGGACACAACGAGGCTACCTTAGAGGGAGGAGATAATACTACTGGAACCTTAAATTTAGATGCAACTTTTTTTAGATTATGGGCAACGCGTTGGGAGTTGGGAACACTTCTGGCTTAATTCTTTCCTTAACAAGTTTAGGCTTCTTTCGTTCCACGCCCTTTATGCTATGAAGAAGTGACTCCACCACACTTGTCAGGAGAGACTGCGGGAAGCCTGCATCCTGAAGCTTTACCATCTGAAACTGGAAGCTTGTTTCCATGGTATGGCAACTGGACTTCGCAATGGCGGCCTTTAAACCTGACATGGGAATGGCTCATTTAATTGTCTTAGTGTGCGCCGATTTATAAGACAAAAATCTTTTCCGGGCAGAATGGTGGTACATCCAGCACATCGTCTCATTGGTTATGGAAACTTCCAGGTCTAAAAACAAATTTATCACTTTCCGGTGTCTCCGATGTAAATTCCGATCCTTCTCCGTTCTCGTTAAATATTCTTATAATCTCGTTAACTGTGCCTAAGTAGGGCTGTGTGTCCTGTTTATTTAGAAGGATAAAAAAATCGTCGACGTACCTGAAAACCTTCAATACTCTATCATTATCTAACTGCTGATTCACACTTCGATCAATCATTGAAAGAAAACTATTCCTCAGAACCGGCGCAACACCGGAGCCAACGCAAATTCCTTTCTTTTGTATAAACAATCCACAGTCGAACTCCACCACTGTAGCATTAAGGTAAAATTATAACAAAGTAATAAAAATCCCTAGTGACACACCAGATTTGTTTTGAAAGGACGCAACCCCCCTTTCCTCAGTGCATGCTTGAACGGCTGTGAACAATTCCTGATGGGGAATGAAAATTCAGGGGGCACTTTGACTGTCTAAAGTGGGTAGAGGCGGAAGCGTTTTCCGCACCACCTTCGCTGTTTCTGTGGCACTGGTGGCGTCACATATATTTGAGTACTAATTACTAAGTTATGGCAAATCACTAATTAATTGTAATTACTGATTAATACCTGAATACTAATTGACCGCTAATTAATGACGCTTAAGCTTCGCCTTTAGGAGTGGAACGCGACAGCGCGTTGTAGCGCTGCCAGGGAGTCCACGGAACGCCACCACCCGTTCGGCGCGATGCCTTGCCCTTTGAACGCAACGCTTTTTGAGGAAAGGAAATGGCGCAGTAATTCTCTGTAATCTCGGTGGACACCTGAACCGCACCGTAGAGGAAGGGAGGTGGGAGTGAAAGAAGATTGATAAAGAGGAGCCGTTATGAAGAAAATGAAAATTGTATTTGAGGAAAGGAAATTACGCAGTAACTGTCTCACATATCTCGGTGGACACCCGTCAAAATTCAGGGGGACACTGTTTTGACCTAAAGTGTGGTCACTGATGTGTGGTTAAGATGTTAAGCTTCGCCCCTAAGAGTGGAACGCGACAGCGTTTTGCAACGCTGCCAAGGAGTCGATAGAACGCCATCGCCCATTCGGTTCTACGCCTCGCTCGTCGGTAAATTGGTTTTTGAGGAAAGGAAATGTATCTGTCTCTCATTTGTCGGTGGACACCTAAACCTCGCCGGAAGAGAATGGAGGAGGAGGAGAGTGAGTGAAGACACCGTATTCACTAGACGCGCCTTTGTTCATTCCAAACCATCGTGCTGACATGGCGGAGTGGATAGCGTGCTCGTCTCTCACGCCGAAGACCGGGGTTCGATTCCTGAGCTCGACCAATTTCTTAATCGCGTTTATTTATTTATATGGCCTGACTAGTAAAGCTAATTAGGCTAATTGGGTAATTAAGCAATTAACTAAGCTCAGTCCCACTTACTTGGAGCATCACTATACGATCCCTTCAATTGGTTGTATGGTTACTAGCCAAAGTGCAATTGGCCCCGTTTGAAATTCGCGCACTGTGACGTCACGACCGTTTCCACCCAATTGAAAAGCGTGACATTTTCTGTCGACAACTGCTGCTTACAACGATGAGACATTAAAGGCTTCCGCCTTAAAATAGAAAAGATCTTTCACATCAACAGAAAAGAAATACCCAATTTTCTGCTTGTCTCGAAGAAATTCAGTGATATCCAGAGAGTTTTTTGTTGCGAAAGCATCAGTGACCGCAAGCTGGTTAAGATGCTTCAGTTCCTCTTGAAACCGCATTTGCCGAAAACCGAATCCGAAAACCGCATTTACGCAGAATAGCGGCCTTCCGTCCATTCAGTTATATCCAGCGTTAATTGTATAGTTCACGTGAGTGTGAACGGCATACCATGAAGAGCATCAAGTGGTCGGTTAACACCGTTAGGCTCCGGCCCAACGTATTGACATGGTAAAGTTTAATTCTGTAGAGTTAATTTATTGGCAGCGACAGTAACACCGTCCAGCCTGCATGAAGTTATCTATATTCAAAGCGATGCTAGTTGTGAGCAGTTTCGTGGGCAGCCTGGAAAATACATTTTTAACATATATTAACATGATTTTACCGAAAAGCATTACGGGTACCAAAAGCTGTAAAATAAACAATGAGGGGTCTGGTCAGCGAAGAGATCAGATTGAATAATACACGCATCTGTAAGTAAAAATTTGATTACAAAAAAAAAAAGAAGGATTACAATCTCAAAAGAGCTCTTCACTGAGAACCGAGAAAGCGTCCACTGCCAAAAAAGCTTTCTTAAGTGACTCACGCGGCAAAGGTCATCTTCTTCATCACTTCCAGAGAACAAGTTCGAGTGGCCCAAAGTACCACACTATCGATTCTAAGGAACGGAAAGTGCAGCTCTCGGAGCGTGGCGCAGTTGTTCGCAGCGGAGAGGAGGCCGTGCAGCTCGAATTCGTTGAAGTCGAAGTCGAGAGCAAGGCGTCGCAATGACTTCGTCGCCGCGAGGCCCTGGATCAGGTTTTGGGCGTGCCACCTCACTTGCAGTGAATCAAGCTGCGAATATTCCACATTGCTTAACTCGTAGTCTTCTGCGCGACCATTGCGGTTTCACAAAGAACTATTAAGAGCACTTTGCCCCTGTATATTTACGGGTGAGGCGTTCGTGAAATGTGCCAAAAATATGTGCTCAGTTCGAAGTCTAGCTGGAAGTGGCATGGGATTCGGATCAATTGTTAGTTCATCCACATAACATTGAATATATTATGTAGTAATGCCTAATTTGTTCACACTTAGAATTGTGTCCGGCACTCCTATTTCACGATCCCAGCATCACCTAGTGTAGTGAAATTAAACGCTTGATCCAAGCGTAACTCGCATGAAGGGAACTGTACCACTGAGAATTCCGCGATTATTTATTTTATCAGTCATTTATTTATTGAATACTGCGGACATGATGTATATTGAAGCAGGTGAGGGAAATACCCACAGGGGAACCCCAGGTGGTCGAAATTTCCGGAGCCCTACACTACGGCGTCTCTCATAGCCTGAGTCGCTTTCGGACGTTAAACCCCACAAACCAACCAACACAGGGGAAAAAGCAAAGCAAGTATGATAGCACCGAACTATAGAGATACCACAAAATAAGCAATGCAAATGTACAGTTCAAAATGCTGGCACAGTATAGGTACTAACCCAACAGTGAAGATATCAAGAATGATTATAAAGCTACGGAGAGTTCTCCGGTAGAGTATTCAAATCAGAAACTGTTTTCGGTAAAACAAGAAATTGTATACATTTGTGGGTGCAAAAACAGGTTTCAGGCTGAGGGTATGTTTTTGGCGCGGGGCTCGTCTAGAATCATTAGCGATGTAATTTTCGGATCGATTACCAAGTCGACAAAAGTATAATTAATTAAAGAAGTTGAGACGGGCTTTCTTCTGTCTGTAAGTGGTTCAAAGTCTGCGAGTTTCAACATGGCGGACGGAGAGCCTAGGCGCCTACAACAGTTGTAAATGAATCGTTCCGCAAGACGTTGCATTTTTTATAGTTTTTGGTTGTCATCTATCGTATAGAGGTCTCATGCAATGCAGGAATATTCGATTCTTGGCCTTAGAGCGGGTTTATATGCCTTTAGTCTTAAGGCAGTAGGTCAACCGCTAACCCGAAACTTCAGAAATCCTAACTTCTTGCGGGCGGAGGAACATACATTATAGATGTGTTTTGTCCACTTGAGCCGTGACGTTATTGTGACACCTAGATACTTATATACTTTTAAACTCTGATTGCGTTGTGAGTAATGTCGTATGAAAAATTAAGTTGCGTGGTCTATTTACTGATTCAGAGAAAAACTGTCTTGTCGAAGTTAATAACAATGTCCCATTCGTTACAACATTTTGCAAGTTGTAGATCTGTGTTCAAAGTAAGCTGGTCGGACACAGATTTGATAGAATTAAATATAATACATTACTCCGCAAAGAGCTTTACTGACACCGAGGGTTTGAGAGCTTCTGCGAGGTTGTTTATATAGATATTGAATAGTACTGGACCCAAAACCGATCCCTGAGGCACACCTGAGTAAACCTCTAAGAATCGAGAGGTGGCTCCATCGATGTCGACAAGCTGCTTTCGTTTTTATAAATATGATGTGACCCAACTGATTCTTTGATCCAGAGTGCGTATTAATTTCATTTTTGTTACTAATTTATGATGAGGAACTATCGAAAGTTTTCTAATATAAAAAATCAAGTCGACCTGGCCACCACAATCAAGCACTTTGGCAAGTTCATCTACAGTTACCACTAGCTGTGTTGTAGCTGAGAATCCCGACGGAAGCCATGTTGCGCTTTGGTCATTATTCCCGTCGGGTCTAAAAAATTGTTGAGGTATTTGGTGAGTACGTGTTCTAGCACTTTGCAGGAGGTGGAAATGAGTGAAATAGGTCGGTAATTACCAACTTGCAGTCGGCTGCCACTTTTAAAAACCGGAAACACGCGGGAAATTTTTTATTCAGCTGGCACTACACCCGATTCAAGAGGCTTGTTAAATATTATTATCAATAACTTGGCTAGTATTTGAGCGCACATTTTAAGAAACGTGGTGGATATATTATCGGGGCCGGGGGATTTCCTGGGGTCTAGCCGCATGAGCTTGTTGTGTTGTATTTTATGGCACATATCAACTAAGGCCATCGTTCGCCAAGGAAAGATATTTGCGAAAAGTTCGCTGAATTTCATAGCAATGTGACAAAATCATCAGTGGTGGAGAGGGCCTAAAACGTCAGCACTACCTAGTGATCACATAGAAAAGAAATTTCAGAAAATGCTACTAGTAAAAGCTCTAAAGAGGGTTAACCTCAGTAGCTATCCTTGACTTCGCAAGGATCTCGAGGCTCTCAGCAAACCAAATAAAGGAGTCAGCCTTCTCAGGACTGAGAACGCTGCTGAGGGCTATCAGAAAAAAAAGCGAACACTGGTCAGGAGAAATTCTGTTTGCCTTTAAAAAAACATGTCAACTATTGAGTTATCTCCCAAAGGCAGTGCTAGAGGAAAAGGAATGCATTCGTGATAAAATTGAATCGAATACTTTTTGCTATCTTTTCCTGTTTCGCAGAGGATAATAAGATGTGGTTAGCCGTAAGTCAATCTCTGAATTGGACACAGACAGGCTTGTCTTGTTTCGTCAGCATAAAGCTGTGTGGCCAATACGAAGACAGCAGATAATGACTTCCTTGAAATGTTTCTGGTGCACACATGACTTCCATTCACCTAAAACTAGTTATACCAAGTGCAGTTTGTTATTTATTTCGTTGTTCCAAAGAGGATGCCATTTTTTCTTGCTTTACGATGCACTAAGTTCTTGCAGTCTTGATAGGGCATACTTATTCTTTAAATTTCTTTGCACCTAGCTTGAGCACGCACACATCTGCTCTTTCGTTGCTTTTTATGCCGACATGACTTGGTACGCACCAGAGTCTTATGTTTTGCCCTTGAGCTATGACTTGCGAATGATCGCCCTAAGCAGCGGAGTGATTGCATTAATACAGTTAAGGTTGGTAAACACACTTAACGAGTCTCTAAGTCATGCTCTTTGCGATGTTCTCGTTTAATATTTTTTACTATGGCTACAGAGATGGCGCAACATTCGGAAGTGAAGATGGATGCTGAATATAGAAGTCTTAGTATTTTATTCCAATTCCCGTGTACCACTGCGCTTGCAACATAATCGTCTGTTTTTGAAGTTTTTGAACCATCAATAAAAATATGAAAGTACTGTAGTTGTCCTCGAGTGCAGAAAATTCTTGTAATGTACACTGTTGTGGAATTAATGTTTTACGGAACTGTAAGAGTGAACTCACAGATTGCATGGAAATTGTACCATGGCCGCAGTGGGCTGTGGAGGAGCAGTGGCTTGGTTGGTATCTTGCGATTTGTTGTTAAAGAGTGTTCTAGATGGCCACTTTGTACCGATTTGGTAACAAATATGCTTCTGCAGTAAACGGAATTTTAGAATGTACGGGCATGTGACCACGGCACTTCTCTCTGCAAGTGATGGTTCGTTCGGTTCTTCACACATACGTTTATGGGCGAAAACCTGTATGCGCCAGTTGAAAGGCGCAAACCTAAATTAAGTAGTAGATCCTGTCGATTAAGGTACGATGGTCTCGCTAACTCATAAACTATGCATCCGTGATCTAAGGTAGAGCGTTGTACAGAGCGATAAGTTTGGATAAGAAAAGTCCTATCGGAAACCAGTGTTTTCTTTAGAGTACTTTTAGTATATTCGGGGATCGAGAAGCTTTCTTTTTGAGGGTGTCTGTGTGTGGCAGGAATGCGAGCTTTTATTGCAAAGTTATTCCTAAAAATTTCTCCTGATCTTGTAGTGTGACTTCCTTCAGATAAAAAATGGGTTCAGTGTGCAACCCTCTCCTGAACGAGAGCAGAACAGGTACTAACTTTTGTGCAGAAAACTTGAGACCAATTCTTTTCTTCCCGCGTCATTAGTTCGTTTACAGCCATCTGTATTTGCCTCTCACATGCTTTAACGCTATATGATGTGCAAGCAATCTGGACATCGTCGACAAAGACTGAATACATGATGGACTGTGGAATTCTTTTTGCTAGGGAATTCATTTTTGCTGTGAATAGTAGTACTTAAAATGCAACCCTGAGGCACACCGTTCTTTTGAGTGAAGTTCTTAGAAAGGGTGGCAACGAGCCGTACTTGAAATGAATGGCTGGGCAAAAAGTCACTAAACCATTTAAGCATCCGCCGTGGAAACCGAGGTCTCCAAGGTTCCGCACGATGCAAAACCTCCATCTGGTGTCATGGGCTTTCTCTAAATCAACAGAGACCACAAGGCAGTGTTGATGTGTGTAAATGCTTCTTGGACTGTATTCTCAAGGCGGACAAGATGATCGGTTGTAGAGCATGCTTTTTTAAACCCACACTGTTGGATGTCAACAAGTTCACGGGACTCAAATACAAACGTTGCTGTTCTGCTCAATACACTTTCAAAGGATTTTGCAAGAGCGCTTTTCAGAGCTATGAGCTTGTAATTTCCAGGGAACGTAAGCACCTTTTCCAGCTTCAACAATGGTAATATAATGGTTTTTTACAAGCCTCCGGTATCTCTCCTTATACCCATAGTTTCGTAAACACTTAAGAAGTGAGTCTACAGCGGGTTCGGACATATGGGCGAGCATTTCGTAATGAATACTATTTGGTCCCGGTGCTGTCTATCTACCGGAAGAAAGTACGCCAGTTTCTTGGAGTGTAATTGGAATATTATGTGCTTATTGATCACTTCCCGTTGTTAGCTGTGTTTAACTTTCGGCTGTGTTTCTGCATTTAAAAAATCATTCTGTACAGTGAGAGTAAGTAGATGCAGTGGAAAAAGGTTCACCTAATATATATCTGCTTGGTCTTTTATATCTGCATGCCAGGGGCTTTCAGAAGAGGAACCATGAACGGAGAATAGCGACCATCTAGTTTGCGGACCTCCCACATTTTTTTTTTCGATGTAAGTTGGCTGTTCCTAGACGAAACGAATCTCTTTCACGACGCTTTTTTTGGCAATGCGGCGAATGTTGCGAGCTTTCGCTCTTGCTTTTTTTTAAATTTGAAGGTACTTCTTGGCGGTGTAACTGCAAATATACCTCAACATTTATTTTGTTGTTTGTTTTTGCTTCTATGAATATCGCGTCCACGGCAATCTCGTTTCAACTTGCTTGGCTTACTTTTGTGAAACTCTAGGCGAAGTAGTGTGCCTGCTGTACTTGCATAAAGTATTACGCCCAATTGATTAAATTAAGCATCTGTAACACATTACGCCCAAACTACAGCTGATTTGTTCAAACAAGAAAACTGAAATGAATGCTGTTTTTTTTTTATATTTCATAGCAACCATACAGGGTCTGCAATCTGCACTACGGCGCGGTTAATATGAACAGCTGTTTACAGAAATCCGTTAACTTCATGACAGAGCAACAGCCAACGTTCACGATTTAATTTTCCACGGCTGCCGGAACACTACGACTCGCAGGAAACCGCGTGCGTACGAAGACGCCCGATCTGTCCACAACGAGGCACTTCATGTGTCTATTTCTTTATTAAATTTTGACGCAGCGGGCCGGCTTCGCACGCTGACGAGGGAGCTCACAATTTCTCTTGTGGAACTGATTTTTTATGGCGCAAGGGCATCGGGGGCCGAAGAGCACCGTTGCACGAGATATTTTTCTTCTTGAAGGTGCTGTCAAACACCCACTTCCCAAGCATTCCACCCGGAAGAGGCCGAGCGCCAGGCCAAGGGAAAGCGTGTACGCATTGTATCACCGGTGGGTACCCGGCGGCACTGCGCATCGAACCCCCTGCATGCGAAGCGGGTGCTCTTACCTGGAGGCCACCACTGCGGTCGCTTGACACAAGACAATGGCTTCGCCTTTCTCCTATGATACCGCGACAGAAGTAACACTGCTCTGCCCCCTGCAACTTGATGTTGATTTTACAAAGAAACAGTTCTTCTGCTCTAGCATGGCCAGTAGTCGTGCCTGTGACACATGTAGTGTGAGCCGATATTCTGATGACTACTGTGAGCGTAGTTCTTACAGCTGTGAGAGGCGTCCCTATGCGGTGCTCTGCGCCGCCACAATCCTCGCCTTCTGGTGGAACGGGAGATCTTCGCAGTGGCGGGGCAGCAATCGGCGGCCCTCAAATCCTACAAAGCAGTCTATAGCTATCTGAGAGTGACATGCTTGAGTGACCGATTGTTATTGTTCTCACACCCTTTCCTTTTCTTATTTTACATATATCCTTATAGCTCACCCCACTGCGGGATAGTCAAGTGGAAGATGCTCTGTCGGACCACCTTTCCTCTTCCTTTCCTTCCCTGGTCCCCGTCCTACGCCCAATCCATGAAAAACTGCAAATGCACCAACGTCGACACTCTTGAGCTATGCAATATGTTCTTTTTACTTCTCCCGTGTTTTGTCACAAAAAAGAGTGATTGCCGAAGAAAATTTATGAAACCTGCGTTGATATACGATATGCCAACTAACGATAACTCTAGTCCGTTATGATGCTCGCGTGAGCCTTCCTCCACGTTGTTTAACGCAATAGCATTGAAGGCCCTGTTTTGCAGAACTTCCACTGTCGGCGTTGCGGGCATCGGAGTTACGCGCTAAAAATCACGGGCATGGCTCTGGCAGCTGGATCCCAGAGAACAATATAGGAGGCAGGCGGGCCACCTAGGTTACGCTACCTTGCGGCGTCAAGAGCACTGCTCGAACTGTTAACGTGTTGGAGTGGCGAAACATTTCTCTAATAATTTCACCTCTTCTGTAAAGCGCAAAGATGTAAGGTATATTGTTCTGCCTAGATTGATATGCTTGATTCGTTCTTTAGCTTATTTTCTGACCCTATCTTAATTGCACAATGATTCGCACCAGCATGCAAAGTGATATCAGTGCTGTATGACCTAAAAATGTCCCATGCTGTCGGCTGCGGTGTCTAGGACCTAGATATGTTGGCAGGTAGGCCAGTATATATACCATCTTTCGCAAAAGTATTCAGGCCACGGGCTTTGGTTGTCTGCCGTGAAGAAGTCTACACGACACCCCTAAAAACCAAATGGTCTCTAAAAGTTCGGAAATGAGAGACCAAGGGCTCTACATATCTTACACAGAATTACAGCTGACTTGTGTCCATAAGTAGTCCTCTACACAGCTTAGAAATAAACCCGTTTACTAGATTTGTTCTTACAAATACGGACAAATCTTTTTAACAGTAATGGGACCGACCAGCAGCAGTTCAAGGAGCGCAGTGCAGAGGTACACGAAGTGAGTCAGGATCCCTGAGGGATTATTGAGTGTGACCGTCATGACGCTTTTCGACCAGCGCCTACCGGCCAGCGCTTCGAATAAACACCTTCACATAATAAATCCTCGAACGGAGCTGTGAGCTGACTGTGTCACATCATGTTTCTCCCGAGAGCCGCAGGAAGCTGCTCTCTTTGGAAATATAGAATATGTAGCAGGAAAACTTGGGGAATGCCAGCACTCCTCTGGCGCGCTACATTCGCGCAGCGCATTACATTGCGTAAGCGGTTAACCACCCTGAATCCAAAAACACCGTCTTCAATATCAGGACTGTGCTCATCACTTGTACAAGTAAAACTGTCGCTCAGTTCTGCTGCAGTGCCCCTCTTGCACAAACAATGTACGCGAGGGATCTTGCCGCTCTCGTCACTGCGACGTCCGGTTCATCCCTGGCAACGACAGCACCTCCGCAACAGCCGCAACGGCTGAAACCTGCAGCTCTACGAGAAGGGCGTGTTACGTATTGAGAGTGCGGCCAAGTTGACCGCGGGAAAACAAGTTAACGGCTAGCGACGTCACTAATAAAACCAGCCGTGTGGGAATGTGCACTTGCGACACTTCACACAAAGCCTATGTTCGGGGTCAATCATAATACGTTCAGCCCAGCGGATCTCATTAACAAATACGGCCAAATACCATGAGGAGCTAGACTTGAGAGGTTGAATCCAATCTGTGCTCGTGACTACCGTGTCGTAATTTGCGTCGCTACGCTCGACTGACATTCTTTCGGGCTCGGTATGACTTGCGGTGGTCAGTCCACATAGCGGGCCAAGCTCCCAAAGGGACGGCTCTTAACGGATCCACACCACCTACGTTGCCCTGTGCGTGGCTTCTACACATTCACCTCTTACGCGAAGGGAATTATGAAAGAGAACGAACTTAAAACTGGCATAGAAGTACAAAATTAAAATGCAGTATTCTTCGGGAAATGGAGTGAAGGAATAACGCACCTGAAGGTATGCGAACTTGGGAAGAACACCCGTAAATATTGAATAAATCGTAGTAAATGGCTATGTCACAATCTCAAAAGTGAAGTTCATTCGGGCGCTGTATAATCAGCTGTGATAAGTCCGAGAGCACTCTCGGACTTGTCAATAATATGGTATGAAGAATAAGCGGTACAACGTTTTCGCTACCTTAGATTCACGGCACGAAGAGTTCAAACGACAATCATAAATAGGAGTGAGGCGCCTTCATAACCATTTTCAATTCACTATGCCAAACCACGGCACAAGAGCACGAAAAACAAACATTGGGGAACGCAACAGCATCACCTACCTCTAGTGTTCTTCTGTTCCATCGGCACTGGCCGCAGCTGATATCCAGGATTGTGCTGTTCCTCATTAGAAGCGTAGAGAGCGACATCGCATCCTGCCAGCCTAAAGTGAAGTTGTCCATGTGGAGGTTCGTCACGGTTCGGTTTTCCACCAGCGCCTTGAACACGAGTGCTGCTGTTCGGGAGTTCTCGGGAATACGTACACAAAGCACAGTCAGGTCGACCGGAACGAAAGGGTTGGCAAGCATCCGCAGAAATTCTGCCGCACGTGTGCAACAGGAGAAGGTGGAGTCCAACTCCAGACGTTCCAGGGTGGTCATGCGTGATAGGGCATCCAAAGCCTTTTCCAATAAAGCCTTCGCCGAAGGATTCTGCAGCAGAGGGAGATCGGTGAGGGCGAGATGTATTTGACGCTATAGATAGTCCTATCCTATCTTCACACTGAAGGTATGAACATTGCTAACCTTCTCGAATCTATTGTACCTTTCGGTGAAGATATTGTCAGTGGACAACGAAGAAGACAGTTATGTGCTCGTGCAATGAGCGCGAAGAGGACGAAGTGTGATCTGTGCGCCGTTGGCCGGCAGTGGTTCGACTGAGCTGCTGGGAGCTGCTGTCAGCATCCCTCAGTGACTACTCCTTGTGTGCCTACATTTACGTAACATCTCTTGGTGGAGGTGCGGGGGGAATGTAGGGCCCTTATCGCGTGTTCCGTCAGGTGACCGACGTGACTTATGAGATTGCCCCACTCGACCCTCCGTCGTCATCCACCCCCGCTACCACTGACGCTGTTCACGTGGTTCGCTTCAAGCCATACAGTGCACCGGTTCCGTCTTCCACTTAGCATCGGGACGATGCTTTCGCCGCCGGGAGTTGTGTCAGTGGACAACGAAGAAGACAGTTATGTGCTCGTCCAATGAGCGCGAAGAGTACGAAGTGTGATCTGTGCGCCGTTGGCCGGCAGTGGTTCGACTGAGCTGCTGGGAGCTGCTGTCAGCATCCCTCAGTGACTACTCCTTGTGTGCCTACATTTACGTAACAATATTTCAGGTTGCATCCCCTGTTATTGCAACAGTGCTCTACATGCCAGAAAGTTATGTTCTTCAGTATGAAAAGAACGCTATCAGTGAGGAGACATTGGATTTCTGCGCACTCAAACGGCTTCACGTGGCACAAATTTTACTATGACATTCAGGATATTAAAGGAAAATAAATCTCACCAGTGAAGTGCACAACGCTTTCACTATTATGAGCTGCAGATGTTTTTCATATCAAATTAATATCTCAGTTGTTGATTGTGGGCTTAAACGTCCCGGGGCGACAAATTGTCTATGATGGAAGCAACAGTGCACGACTTCAGACTGCACTCCATAAAAATAAACTTGAGAAAGTTCAAAACAGATCTGCCCGTTACGTTGTGTACGTAAGTCAGCCAATGATATGTTATTTAGTGCGACGCTACCTAAACAAGCATTAGGCTGGTAATCACTAGTTCGCAGAGCCGTGCTTCGCTTAAATCTTTCATGACATCATTCCCGAACAGGTATCCCACGTGAAAATTACATCTTTTCACCTCATTATGCGTCCTTACGTCTGGATCACGACAAAAAGTGGGCGAATACAAGTGCAAAACTGAATCTTTCAGTTCTTTTTTCCCCCAAACAATTCGACAGTGGAACCGCTTGCCCTCGGCTGTTGTGGCGTAGACTGCCAGTGACGCATTTTCATCTGCACTAAATGGTGTAGCGGCACTGAAATGACGCATTTCTGCTCTCAGTTCACTGCAGATGCTGTTTGCTGGTTGCACCTGAATGTGATAAGTATTTTCCTATGCTTCTCTACGTGTGTGTTCTCATTTCGTAGTTTCTGTATCTCCCCTGCCATATGTCACGATTACAAGTGACGACAGCCTTGTCCCTGTTATGTAAGCACATGCGTGCGTTCCCTTTGCGTGTGTATAACCGCGTATCTGCTTTTTTGTTATGGTCTATACTTTTTGTGTTGCTGTCATTACTTGGATGTGACGCGTCTTGCATTTTGCATTGTGCTATATTCATTTTGCATTTATAACCCCCCCCCCCCACTTTAATGCCAAAGGGCGCTGCGGGTGTCAGATAAATAATAATAAATCAGTTAAGACCATTTATGATTCTTTATTGTGCGCTGACACTCTACAGCACACTGGTCTTTTTTTTAGTCTGCATCGGAAATTAAAAAAAATATAAGGAGGTTTAATGTCGCAAAGCGATTCGGGCTATGAGTGACACCGTAGTGAATGGCTCGGAAATGAATACCACCTGGAGCTCTTTAATGGGCACTGGCTTCGCTCAGAACACGGGCCTCGAGCGTTTCGCCTCTATAGAAATGCGACCACCCTGGCCGGGATCGAACCCGCGTCTTTTGGGTCAGCAGCCGAACACCGTAATCATTAAGACACCGCAGCGGTCAGGAGTGGGAGGGGGAGCGATTCATAGTATTGGGCCATTGTCCACCAACTACGGTTCACTTTAATAATGGCAAGAAGCAGCTGGAACACTCTCAATAATTTTCTGTCGTATCTTTCGGGTTTTCGGAAAAATGGTTTGAAAATAGGTGGAAACAAATATGTCCAGTTCAAGGAATTACGAAATCACTCGAAAGCTGTGTCGCAGATTTTCGTACTATTATTTGCCCTGTAACAGAAATCCTCAGAGAATGCAATATAGCAGGGGTGTTTATCCGAGGTTTATTTGTGTTGTGTTGTGTTTAATGGCGCATAAGCAGCTAAGGCTATCATGCGCCAAGTCAAGGTATAGGATATTTCTTTTGTGCCGATTTTTGCTAACTTGTGATAAAACGGTATAGAGGGTGTAAAGTTGGTTGTACCGCGTAATAAGAGAGGGAAGAAATTTTAGAACTATCTGCAAGTAAAAGCATTTAAGGACACCGGGTAACCTCATCAGCGGTCCTTGGTTGAGCAAGGAAATTTAGGTTCCTAGCCAATCAAATAAAGACCTCAGTCTTCTTCTCAAGGATGAGAACAAGACTGAAGTGTATTATATATAAAGCGAAGCAGTGGATTAAAATTTAGTTTTTAAGAACCCCTGCTTCTTTTAAAATCTAAAAACACAAGACTAGTTAACAATGGCAGGGTGTAAAGGAATACATTCATTATAAAACTTAATAAAGTGTTTCTTTCTTAGTTTTCCGAGGTATGAACATGAGAGAAAAATATGGTTTATTGTGAGCTCGCCTTCGCATCTTTCACGAAGAGGATTGTCTTTTTTCGTCAGTAAGAAATCATGTGTAATGTGTGTGTGTCCAATGCGGATACGACATAAAATTATTCCCATAAAGCGTTCCATGTGCCTGCAGGTTTTCCATTCACCCAAGACTGGCTTTACCAAGTGCACATTGTTAACTTCGTTGTCCCATGAAGCCTGCCATTTTTCTCTAAGTTTATTTTGAACAAACCTCATGCAGTCCCTCTGCGGTATGTTTACTTGTTTTACCTCACGATGGCGAGCAAGCGCGGCACATGCGTCAGCACTCTCGTTAACGCTGATTCTCACATGGCTAGGAACCCAGCAGAACTTTACTGTACGCCCTCGTTTCTCTGGGTTTATCACATTGTGTATTATGCTTCCTATTATGGGTTCGACTGCATTCTTTGGGTTTATTGCTGTAATTACACCGAGGGAGTCAGTGTAGACAACAGTGTTATTTCTGTTTTTCTTCATTATGTCATCTACAGCTACAGCAATGGCGAAGCATTCTGCTGTGAAAATTGAAGCGCACTGGGGCAGCCTTACTACTTTCTCCCTTTTACCTTGTACGGTCTAACTCCCTACACATAGGGCTATTTTAGAACCGTCCGTGTAGAAATCGGCATAATTCTTGTGTTTTTCTCGTACTGCACAAAACGCTTGCTGTATGTATCCTGTAGGGTTTGCCTTTTGTGAATGTGTGTTAGTGCGAAATTGCATACATCAGGAATCGCGTACCAAGGTGGCAACGGATCAGGTCTCCATGCAACCTAGTAGTGCGTCTAGTATGTTTATTCCTTGACTTTTTTCCTCGAAGCGGAGGAGGAGTGGTCTGACAGCTTGAGGTTTGTTGGTAAAGAGTATTCTGGATGGGCATTTAGTAACTATGGGGTAACACAGATGCTTTGGCAATGACCTTATTTTCGGTAGATATGCACAGGCTAGCATTGTTCTCCTGTTGTTGAGAGGTGGCTCATTTGCTTCTACGTGAAGACTATTTAAAGGGGATGTTCTGTACGCCCCAGTTGCGAGGCGCGAACCAAGGTTCTGTAATGGATCTAGCTTTTTAAGGTATGATGGCCTCGCAGACCCGTATACTATACATCCGTAGTCTAAGGAAGAGCGCACTACTCACCGATAGATGTGTAAAAGGCACAACCTATCGGACCCAAGCGTTTTCGGGACAGCACTTTATGTATATTCAGGGATTGGGTTGCTTTTTTAGGGTGTTTATGTGCGGTAGGAACGTGAGCTTTTTGTCGAAAGTTAGGCCTAAAAATTTGTGTTCTTGTTTTACTGGAAGTACGGCTCCATTTAAGAGGAGAGTGGGATCAATCTGCGGTCCTCTTTGGAGCGAGAAAAGAACGGCAACTGATTTTTGCGGGGAGAACCTAAAACCATTTCTGTCAGCCCAGATTGCTAATTTGTTCATGGTAAGCTGTATTTGTCTCCCACAAGTTGACAAGCTAGAAGATGTGCATGAAGTCTGGAAGTCATCGATGTAGACTGAATACATAATGGACTGCGGAATTATTTTGGCTAAGGAATTCATCTTTACTATGAACAATGTAGAACTTAAAATGCATCCCTGAGGCACACCATTCTGCTGGAGGAAATTCTTCGAGAGGGTAGCACCGAGACGAACTTCGAATGAACGGTTCGACACAAAGTCGCTTAGACGTTTTAGCATCCTCCCGCGGATGCCAAGCTCTGCCAAGTCACGAATAATCCCGAACCTCCATGTCGTGTCATATGCCTTTTCCATATCGAAGAAGACAGCAAGCCAATGTTGTCTGTGTATAAACACCTCTCGGACAGTGTTTTCAAGGCAGACGAGATGGTCAACTTTGGAGCTTCCTTTTTTAGAACCACACTGGTGGACATCCAAACGCTTATGGGATTGTAAAATAAACATTAACCTAATATTAAGAACACTTTCAAAAGATTTGGCTATACAGATTGTAAGCGTTATAGGCCTGTAACTGCCAGGACAGGTTGGTGGTTTTCCTGATTTTAGGAATGGAACAATAATTACTTTTTTCCAAGCTGCTGGTATTTTTCCTTCCTCCCATATTTTGTTAAAAAATTGTAGCAGAACTTCTACAGAGGGTCCAGATAGGTGAGACAGCAGTTCATAATGAATTTCATCGGGACCTGGCGCAGTTTGTTTACCTATAGACAGTACTCTCTGAATTTCCTGAAGTGTAATCAAATTATTGTAGTGTTCCTTTGTGCTGCCTGTCGTAGGTAGCCTTTGTTTTTCGATTGCGTTTTTGTATGTTAAGAATGGCTGTGTGTAATGTGACGAACTAGAAACTTGAAAAATGTTGACCCATAATGACTGCTTGTTCTTTAATGCTCGTCTGTACACCGGGGTCTGTTAGAAGAAGAAGTGTGAACGGGGAGTAGCTGCCATTTATTTTTCTAACGTGCTCCCATAATTTTTTTATGTTATTGTGCTTTATATGGAGGACACGCAACATTGCCAAGAAGTTTTTTCGGCATTACGACGTATATATCAGGCTTTAGCTTTTGCCTTTTTGAAACTTATGAGATTCTCGTGACTTGGATACCTACGAAAAACGCCCCAGGCTTTACTTTGCTGTTTTTACGCTATCTTACATTCTTGTGTCCACCAAACCTCGTGCTTTTGGCGCACCAGTCCTGTGGACTGTGGAATAGCTAGGCGTGCAGCATCGATGACACACTTCGGGAGATTTTCATTTATTCGTCAACGCTAAGTGTGTGTGAGAAAATACTTTCTAAACTGCCTTTTTCGCTGTATAATGCCCAGTCAGCTAAATAGAGCTTCCATCGTCGTGGTTTAGTTGGGAGTATGGCAGGTGAGGATGATTGGCTGATAAAAACTGGCAGGGGATCACTCCCATACGGGTTGTCTAAAACATCCCATTTAAAATCGTTAAAAACAGATGGTGAATTAAAAGACAAGTCTACAGAGCTCAGTTTTCCAGACGTTGGTGAATAGAACGTGGCCTTTTCTGTATTTAAAAGACATACATTATTTGTGAGAATAAAATCTTCGATGATCAGGCCCCTAGCGTCACAGCATTCGCTTACCCAAAAAGGGGAGTGAGTGTTAAAATCCCCGACTACTAGGTATAGTCCTGGCAGTTCAGCGATGAGTTCCTGTAGGTCACGGACTGTTAATTTTATATGCGGAGGAAGATATGCAGAAGAGATAGTTATGGTTTTGTTGCTGACAATGCTGACCGCAACTGCCTCAAGTTTGTTTTGAGTCTGATCTCTTGAGCAGGGACGCCGGTTTGAACGACAATTGCGACGCCTCCTGAAAGTCTATCTGCCTGCTCGCGATCTTGTCTAAATGTTTACGTTTCAAGATATTCATGTGTTGTGGACCAAGATTTGTTTCCTGTAGACGTAAAGCTACAGGCAATTGACGCTGAAATATCTGTTATATCATTGTAATTCCTCAACAGTCCTCTACAGTTCCACTGAACTATAAAAGCTATGATTATGTTTGGGGTAGGAATGATAAAGGATTTACTTATTTTCTGGGCCCGTTATGAGGGCCCTGTCCTTTCGCTCAAGAGAGCTGTTCCGCCGCTGTAAAGCAGGCGTGCTGGGGCTTAGATCCATCACCCCGTCAGAGGTGCTGGAAGACCGCGGTAAAGCCGCGGGTCTGTGGGTTCCAGGCCTCCCCCGACGGGGGAAGCCCTGCGGGATGCCGACCCATGGACCGGCGCTCCCTGCTTTGAAGATGGCAGGGCAGCCTTCGCTGTCCCTGCCTGGGGCGTGGCTGGTTTATGGTTTATGGGGTTTAACGTCCCAAAGCGACTAAGGCTATGAGAGACGCCGTACTTAAGGGCTCCGGAAATTTCGACCACCTGGGGTTCTTTAACGTGCACTGACATCGCACAGTACACGGGCCGCTAGAATTTCTCCTCCAAAGAAAATCTAGCCGCCGCGGCCGGGATCGAACCCGCGTCTTTTGGGTCAGCAGCCGAGCACCATAACCGCTGAGCCACCGCGGCGGATGGGGCGTGGATGTCCCTGCCCTAGGCTCGGTGAAAGTGGCTTCCACAGGTGCCAGAGTGCTGCTTGGTGCACCGCCTCTGCGCGCCACATCAGCAAAATTTGGTTTCGCTGTGAAGGAGAATATGTGGGTAAGCGCAAAACGCCTCCTCGCTTCTCTAAACGAAATACTTTCCTTTGTCTTTACGGTGATCATTTCTTTTTCTTTTTTCCAGGACGAACATGCCCAGGAGTACGCCGCGTGGTCTCCTTCACAGTCAGCGCAGCGTAGAGCTGCGTCACATTCCTCAGATTGGTGGTCCTTTGACGCGCACTTCGCGCAAGATTTGCAGCCGCGGCAGCTCTGAGCCATGGCCAAACCTCTGACAATTGAAGCATCTTCGGGGGTTAGGGATATAGTGTCTAACATTTACTTTGAGGTATCCAACGTCGATGGTTTCAGGAAATGTGCATATGTTGAAAGTGAGGACCAGGTGTTTGGTATCTATTTCTGTGTTGTCCTTGTGGACTTTGATTCGGTACACATCTATGACGCTTTGGTCATAGTCCTAGCATTTCTTTTTCTTTGAGGTGTAGAAAATCATTTTCTGAGATGACGCCACGGACAGTGTTGAGGGATCGGTGAGCTGTGATGAAGAAAGGTGTGTCCCCAATAAACATTATGTTTGCGAGTTTGGAGGTTTGAAAATTGTCTCGGAGTTCCAGCAGTAAATCGCCGCTCACCATTTTTGATACTTTGTAGCCGGGGCCCAAAGCCTCTGTTAAGCATTCGATACCATGAACGGAGGTAGAATTCTAGCCTGTTAATCTCGCACTTCGCTGTGGACGACATGGAATTTGGGAAATGTTGCTTTCTTTTTGAAAAAAAAAATCTCGGCTTCGTTCCGCCCTCTCTTAAGAGAGCGATCAGGTTTCCAAAAGGGGCGGGGGAGCCATAAAATAATTGAGGTTTTTCGGTCATGGTGCCAGCCACCCACCACGGAGCCCAACAAGGGGACGGGACAGGAACTTGCGAGCAAGTCCTGCCCACGGCCGCTGTACACCTCAAATATAACCCAGTATGACTCAACTCAGGGTAGTTGGTCACACAAGGTTAACCCTCGCCGTCAGGAGAAAAGGAAAAAACCAAGAAGGGAGAAGGATACAGGAAAGTTGTAAAAAGGATATAGAAAGTGAAAGATAGAGAGGAGGATAGGAAAATGCGACTGCCGATTTCGCCCGGTCGGGTCAGGCCGGAGGTGCTGTCTACAGGAAGCTGGGGCCAAAGTGGTGTGTAGCCTCCGCCTAGGGGCCTTAAAGGTCCAAACGCTCACCTTCGGCTCAACCACCAGGATCCCCTTTTCACCGGGCACGGCGATGCCAGGCACGGCTAAGCGTGGGTGCTCGGGTCCGTGGTGGCGCACTGCTCACCATCATCCCTCTGCGGGGATGTCCCTGCGGATGCTCAGGTACCCGTGGTTTCGCAACTCACCAACGTCTGCACGAATCAGACGCCCCTGCGGGGTATCCGAAGTTTGAGGCGAGCAATTTCTTGAACATGAATCATAATAGCCAAGTATAAGCGATTTAAGGCAAATACTGTTCGAGTATGTAAAGTGCGCAGACAAGCCAGGCTTGCGCGCAGCTTGAAGAGGGAGAAATTTTTGCCATATTGCTTCGGACATTCGCTCCGCTTGGACACAGAAGCATAGAAGCATTGAATATTCATCCAGTAGATGTGCTAAGCGTTGAAAAGGGCGCCAGCCACCGCAAATCTAGTGCTAAGTCGGGTCGTCCTCTGTTCTAACGAAGCCATTCAGAATCGAAACTGGCTAATGACCGCCAGGGCCTGATTACCAGATAAACGCCTTGCATTTGCCGATACGACACTTCTCATGAACGATATTTATGCCTATATCGACGGACAGGAAAATTTTCGAGACGCGTAAAGGATGAGCAATGAGAGCAACCACACGGGGGAGCAGATTAATTGGGGAAACACCTCTATCTTATTCAAAGTGAGGAACCTGACGACGCGCCATCCTCTCAAACCCCTATTCGCCCATAGCACGCAAGCAACTTCAAACAAGAACGAAGGCCGATGCCAAGAATATGGGTCCGGTCATTACGTCACATTCTTCGCTTATTAATTCGCTCCTATCCTGCTAATTGCGAACAAGAAACCCGGACAGATTCAAAATTTTCTTGGTTCTGCGCTACGGTCAGTGGCTTCTTGATTTCCTCGGATACGGAACTTCTATGCGCACAGGTGGTAGTTTTACTTCAGCGTTCATGGATGAAAGCTGAGGCTCATGAGCGGAATTATGGCGCAGAGTGCAGCGACCTTGTACAACATGCCACTGAGATGCAAAAATCACACACACAGCTTAGACTACCACTAATACTGAACAGTGCTTACGCTTTATTAATCAGTGGTGCCAGTGGGCATTAAAAAGCACTTTTGTCGCCTGTAACGCACAGGCAGCGCTCCCGAGAGGCCAAGGAAAAGTTCGCGAGATTACCACAGCAGAAACTGAACCCTTCGGCCATATCTTTAGTGTCGTGCTAAGCATGTGAAAGGTCTGCGTACGAAGTTAACCTTCAATTACCTTTAGCATGAATGCAGTACCCAGAGTCGTCGAATCAACAGTTTATGAGATCACTGGTGGTGCGCTGACTCTGCATTGCTGGAGTTAAACGCCACCACGGCAATCAAGCTCGCGCGGCCTGCGTGGCCTCTATTGGTATTACAGCGCATATGAGACGGGAACGAGAAAAAAGTAGAGCACAGAAAATCAACAACAGCAGTTAGTGTTAGTCGCATTACCTGGGGGTGTATACGAATTCCGACAATCCTGAGCCGTTTGAGCTTTGTCGTTTCCATCAGGCCGGCTGTCAAACCGAGCAGCGATGTGGGTCTCTCAAGCTCAAACTTGACTTGGTAGAGTGAGAGTTCGACGAGATGCAACTTGAGGAGGCCATGGATGACAGTGATGGCTTGTGATGTGCCAGCGACGCTCAATGGAACGCGAGCCAGGTAGAGGCCAGTCAACCACGTATTCACTCCTAGGCTGGTCCAGAGGAGCGCCTCGATGGCTCGGTTTCCGCGCGGCGAAGCACTAATCTGGAAAATTTTTGAACGCTTTGCAAAGGCAGCTGGCAGATGTTCGAATGTATCACAGAGGGTAGGTGAAGGTAGCAGGTAAAGTATGAATGAAATTTACTGATAATATGCAAAAGGTTAAAATTTTGACGAGGTCACGTAGGGGCCGCACTAAATTATAGCAGACATCTGCGCAAACACAGAAGCCATCATTTTTTCCATTCATTCCATGGGGTGACCACAGCTACGCCTGTACCAACTTCTCTAAAAAAAACCTATTGATTTGTTTTATCACGAGCTGTGTTGGAATACCGCCGTTACTTAAGGACTGTCCGCAGTATGGCTGAAACCAAACAACTGCATTAAAAAATGCAACGCAAGAAAAAATGATTTAATTATCGCAAGGGCAGCAATGACCAACGAGCGAAGTACCAGAAGTTTTTTTTTTTTTTTTCACGAGGCGGAATGAGAGGTCATTTTTTCATGTATTTAACCAACAGAAGCAAATAAATAGACCAATGGAAAGCTTGCACCTATTGTATTATCGGCGCGTAGCCGGCAGAACTGGCACTCGAACCCTGCACCTCCCGCATGTGAGATCGATGCTCGAGCCACTAAAGCCTACCCAGAATTTTATATAAAGATGTCAACAAATTAGATCCACAAAGCGTATCACAGCACTTTTGCTATGTGAAAATGGTACACTACACTTGACCGAAGTCCGTGCTTGCGTAGTGCGAAATTCGGGCGATTATCGTGTGCCCAGAACTACCACATTGAGTAGAATGCGGCAATCGCTCTTTTGACTTTAATCTGATCATTGCTAGGAAGCGCCAGTTTCACGGGATGTTTGTTCAGCCACTATGCGGCCGTATTTTTGCACGTCAAATTGTGGGCAGCGCAGCAATCGATATCAAATCTTGTTGACCTTAAGAGTCTTCAAATTCGCCCCATTCTCCCCCCCCCCCCCTGACGCCATAGGCGTAGAGGACGCACGGTGAGGTGTCTTGCTCTAGCTGGTTGCCAGCTACTGCAAGCAGCGATTTTAAAAAAAATGTTTGCACAAGAGCCTTCAAATTTCTTCAGAACACGCAAAAAGGCCACCCCTATAGATCTATTCCGCAAGAATTTGCCCATCCAAATCATTTCAGGGTTCCTTTCAAGCTGTATTACTAGCTATTGTTTCAAATTTTCTTACTTTTATCATCACTACGTAATACGAGCTAACATTTCATACCCTTATTCCCGGAGTCCTCATCTGGAACTTGAAAGCCGCTGCCACGTATATGACAAGGTTTCTGAACTGGACGGAACAAGTGCTTATTCGAGGGATCCAGACCAAAGATGCCGCCACGTATCCTGATTCCTTCTGGGACGGGCGGTGCGCTTCATGAAGCGCAGCCATTTTATGATTGTTGCTGATTTTAAAATACAAGTTCACCACTTTTATAGCAGGACAATCATGATGTGCTCAAAGCCTTCATCCCCTCGAACAAAGTGCACAGACGAGAGCTGAGTGATATCATAGAAGCCTCACTTTCCTAGCCACTTGACACCCTTGACTCTTCAAAAATGGAACCAAAATGGTAATTTAGTACCCGTGCACTTCTCGACGGGAATAGAAACAAGTTCTTTCGGTGATACCAACTTGACCTAAGCGGGATACAAAGTGGCAGAAAACGCATGGTAAGCTGCACTTATATATAAAAAAAGCATGTTTATGACGGGCCCGGCTCTCCCAAACCGACTAAGAGGTGAAATATGCTTGGATTACCTTGATTTTGTGCCTTGCTAAAGAGTGGCTCCTTTTCCTGCTGTTTCGTCGTGTTTCTGCTCTGCTTGAGCAGCTCAGTGGATTGTAAACTTTGCTTCTTTAATAGAGCCTAATATATGCCTCCACTTCTTGGACCTGAAATCAACTTGCTGAATTTGCTCATATACTTGGAAGCTTTTGTAACTAGAAATGATACCCTGCACCCTGTGACAACATAGACTCATCGGTTTTTTTTTTCTTCTACCAATCAAAATAACAAAGACTAAAAAATTGTGGAAGACTTGGTTGTTTTCACTCACGTCAATCATTATCACGCAGCGGTGGTCAGCAACGATGGCTTGGAGGAACTTGGCCGCATATTCGAGCAGCGTTGCATCCGCGGTGTATCCTTCGTGGTGAAAGCCCTCAAAGATTCGAATGGTCACTTTTTGGGGCACCTCCTCTATTACTTCAGCCGCCGTGAGATACAGCAGTTCATTGACCGCGGGGAGGTTCTTTAGCAGGTTACATGTCCTTCCCGGACCGTCGGTGCATAGCAGGGGCAATTTTAGACTCGCTCGGGTGTAGGGTGTTCGAATTTCCAGCAAACCAGCACCTCTTGCAGTCTTCGTATTCAGACGCTGGCGAAAAAACTCTTGCACAGCGCTGCGAACGCCAAAGGCCTCCATGTTGCCCTGCGAGGAACCGGACGTTATTTACAACCGTTTCGGAGCGCTATACAAGCATGCATACGAGTACGCCCTAATGCTCACTCAGGTCTTTTCTAAATACTCAGCTGCAGAAGCAGCTAAAGCGAAATGCAAGCATTTATGCGGAATGCAAGCGTAGTTGCAGGGGATGAATACTCTGGGCCACATAAAAAAAACAATTTTTAGTAATAAATAACTACGTTACTAGTCCGAGATTCAAAAAGATTGCCGACGATGGCGTCACCTCCTAATGCGAAATTTGAGCGCAGCTCATCCGCTGTTTGAACGTTTCGATAGTGAGGCAAAAAATTCGAGCAAGACATTGTTTGTTTGTTTATTGTGCTTAAGACAGTACAGAAGTAGTGCCAAGGGGCAGAGGCAAAAGGCGATAGCAATGAACGCCTGACTGGGCCAATGTCCCTACAAAACTTGCAGCACAAACAGCACACACATAGAAATGACTGCAAATAAAGCAAACTTGCACATGAACAGGGGCAATCTGTCGATTACAGAGGAAATTAAAAAGAGCAAGATTGAAGCGAGCACGAAGTAGTCAAATTATACAATTGTGTAAACTAAGCACAAAATAAGTTGATAGAATAATATGAATAATAAAATGCAGAACCAATCAGTGGGCATGAACTCATAAAGTAGAAAATAATAAAATCACAGGACAACATTGCATTATGATATGCTATTCGCAAGCAGCATCATTGACCCAATATCTAGGTATGCTTACAACCTATACAGAAAATACATTTTCCCCTTTTTTCTGGAGGAAATCAGGGAACAACAATAAATGATTTCGATTAAAGGCGGGGAAAGATTCAAACAGTTAGGAATTTGCCAGTTGAGCAGTTGCATACCATAATTCGTTCTAATGAAAGGTTTAACAAAGGATTGGTGTCTGAACGTGTAATAAGGTGAATTCTTAGTGTAAGTAGAAAAGTTCGCTATTTGCTTTCACCTCTAGATAGATAGCTTCGGAAAGCCGCTGTTAATACAAGGCTTCAAGTTTCAATATACCATTTTTAACAAAAAACTCAGACACGTGTTCATAAGACGATAGGCCATGAGTAAATCTTAAACCTTTGTTTTGCATCAGGTATAATTTATTAAGGTTTGATTTTGAAGTTACGCCGCAAACAAGTGGACAGTCAGTTAACCGGGAATGAATTAAGGCGAAATATAGCTGGCGTTTTAGGTTCTTTGGAAGGTAAGCTTGAATTCTGTTTGCATCCCCAGCATCTGAGCAATACTACTTTTTACTGAATTTACATGTTCGGACCAGTGAAGGTTTTCATGAAATTTGACCCCTAAGAATTTATGCTCGGATACTCTTTCTAAAGTATGCAGGTTAAATTTCAGTGTATACGTAAGATTGGTCCGCTTATTTTTAGGACCAAATAAAATATATTTTGTTTGTTTTTCACATTTAAATTAAGTTGATTAGCCTGAAGCCACTGAGACAGATTCCCAAGCCACATATTTGCGGTTACGCAGAGAGATAAATCATCAGAAGAAAAGAAAATATTTGTATCATCCGCATAGAGAAGAAAAAAAAGTTGGAGGCTTATCAAGGTGAAGCCCAGTGGATGCGAAGCATGTCCTTAGCGTTTGGAGGCATCTTGACCGCATACACGCCCGGCGCAAAGACGCTGGCGCGGTTGCGGGCACAAAGACGGTTGCGGGCACAGAGACTAAGGCGACATTGGGCGCGCGCCGCCTCATCCCTGGCGTGACTTCAGATATCACGTGATGCAGCGATGATGGCGCCGCCGCCGCGTCGCGCGCGATGGCGCGAACCGAAGCGTGCAGGCATCGTGCAGGCTTCCGCCGGGCGACGTCCGACGGTGCGATATGAGGCCAATCTGCAGCCGGAGTGACGTTGTGTTGTGTTGTGTTGGGTTTATTGGCGCATAAGCAGCTAAGGCTATCATGCGCCAAGAACAAGGTATGGAAAAATTGGCTTGAGCAGAGTGTGAAAACAAACTTGATAAAAACGGTGGTGTAAAGGGCATAAAAGTTATTTTTATTACCTGGCAGATTAAATACAAACTTTTAGAAATGGCTGTTTGCAGAAGCTTTTAAAAGTTGGTTAGCCTCCGTGGACATCCTTAGCTTGCCAAGGATCTCGAGGCCCCCAACTACTCAAAAAAACCTCAGCCTCCTTCTCAGGACCGAGAAAGTGGCTGAGGTGTATCGTTCTAAGTAGAGAAGCACAGGGTCAGAACATTACAGGTTTTGAAGAACACCGGCTTCCCTTAAAAAGCTAAAAACATCAAGTATACTAGCGGGTGCATGTTCAGCTAAAATCAACGCTGGGTGAAATGGGATATGTTCTTTGTAAAATGTAGCAAAATATTTTTTCCTTAATGATTCAAGTTTTGTGCATGATAGTAGTATGTGGTTTACGGTAAGTTCATGTCCGCATTGCTCGCAAACAGGTTTGTCATTGTTTGTTAGCAGGAAGTTGTGGGTGAGATGTGTGTGTCCAATACGGAGACGGCATAAAATAACTTCGATGAATCGTTTTTGGTGTGACCATGATTTCCATTCGCCTAGGATGGGTTTTACTAAATGTAGCTTATTATTTCTTTCGATATTCCATTGCGATGGCCATTTATTTCTTAATTTGCACTGCACCAACCTCATACCATCTTTGTAAGGAATGTACACTTTCTTTATTTCTTTGTTCCGAGCTTTTCCCGCACATTCATCTGCCTTCTCATATCCAGTGATTTTAATGTGACTGCGAACCCAGCAAAATTTTATGTCTTGTCCCTGTATTGTGGCGCTTGTTATGTTGTGTATGATGTCACCAATTAGTGGTGTCACTGCATTTCTATGGTGAAGTGAGGTTAGTATGCTCAGAGAATCAGTGTAAATGATACTGTTTTGAATGTTCTCATTTATTATTTTTTCTACAGCCACCTAGACTGCGTAACTCTCGGCGGTGAAAATGGATGCGCACTCAGGCAGGCGTACTATTTTTTCGCAATTAGTCTGAACCACAGCACTTCCGACATATTGTGCTGATTTTGATCCATCAGTATAAAATGCTTCGTATTCTCCGTATTTTTCGTTTAGTGCTAAATACTCTTGTAATATCGTTTCATGCGGTGTATGTTTCTTCCGAAATTATGTTAATGTGAAGTCGCACACGGATGGTAGGCAGTACCAAGGCAGGAGTGGATCACGTTTGCGGGCAATATTAGGCAATGTGTCCATTATATCTAGTTCTTGGCATTTCTCTTCAAACCGGAGAAGAAGTGGCCTGATCGCGAGGGGTCTGTTGGTGAATTGTTAGTTAGTTATTAGATGGGGTTTTATGGCGCATAAGCTACCATGGCAATCATCCGCCAAACACAAGGTTAGATGATGTTATGTCAAGTGTACAGAGGTTACATTATAATAGATTTAAAACATTGGCTTTCTTTAGAAACTTACAGACAAGTGAAAACTCGACAAGTGTTTGTTCGCCTAAAAGCAATGCGGGATGAAATGGAATGTGTTCATTGTAAAATACCGTAAAAAATTTTTTTCTAAGTACTTCGAGATGCGAACAGGAAATTAAAAATGTGATTTACTGTGAGCTCCTCACCACACATTTCACACAGAGGTTTGTCTTTTTTTGTTAAGAAGATATGGGTGATGTGTGTGTGACCTATGCGTAAACGCCATAAAATTACTTCGATAAAACGCTCTTTATGGCGGCATGATTTCCATTCTTTTAAAATGGGCTTTATGGTATGCAGCTTGTTGTGTCCATTTTCCCAAGAAGCTTGCCACTTGGCTCTTAGTCTGCTATGCACTAACTTCATGTAATAACTAGGAGGCAGATTCACATGTTTTATTTCCATGGTTCTGGCTTGTGCAGCACACATGTCGGCTTTCTCATTATCCCTAATGCCAACGTGACTGGGAACCCAGCATAATTTTATAACATGTTTTTGCGTTGTCATCTTTACTATGTTGTGTATGATGCTTCCAATCAGTGGCTCCGTGGCATTTTTGGAGTTTACTGCTGTAAGGACGCTCAGTGAATCTGTATAAATGATGCTGTTTTTGATGTTTTCATTTGTTATTTTCTGTACCGCAACACCAATAGCATAACACTCCGCGGTGAAAACTGTAGCACATGAGGGCAGTCGTACTGAATTTTCATTTTTTCCTTGTATCACTGCGCTTCCTACATGAACATGAGTTTTTGACTCATCAGTATAAAAGGCAGTATAATTTCTGTATTTTTCTTGTAGTGCTAGATATTTTTGTATTATATAGTCGTGTGGCGTACAGGTTTTACTGAGGCGTGTTAGTGTGACGTCACACACTGTGGGGAGAATGTACCATGGTGGTAGCGCTTCGTGTCTTGGGGCAATATTTTTAATTTCGTTTAGTATGTTCAGAGCTTGGCATTTTTCTTCGAAGCGCAAGAGCAACGGCTTAATTGCGTGAGGCTTGTTGTTGAAGAGTATTCGGGATGGGCATTTCGTCACAATTGGGTAACATATGTTTGGGCTGAGAAAGGATTTTGAGGATGTATGTACAAGTTAGTGCAGTTCTTCGATCTTCTAAGGAAGGTTCATTCGTTTCCACATAGAGACTTGCTATTGGTGAAGTTCTGTAAGCACCGGAAGACAACCTTAAACCAAGATTGTGGATAGGATCTAGTCGTTTTATGTAGGATGATCTTGCTGAGCCATATACTATGGACCCATAGTCTTACTTAGAGTGAACCAGAGAACGGTATATATGTAACAGGCATGCCCTATCAGACCCCCAGCGTTTTCTTGACAGTAGTTTCAGTACATTGAGGGCCTGGGAAGCTTTTTTCTTTAGGCTGTTTATATGTGGCAAGAAAGTGAGCTTTTTATCGAAAGTTACCCCTAGAAATTTATGCTCTTGTTTGACAGGTAATGGGGTTTGGTTTAGATATAGTGTGGGGTCGGCCTGTAGGCCTCCTCTCAAAGACAACAGAACCGCTACTGTTTTCTGAGGGGAAAATCTAAAGCCGTTTCTATCTGCCCAGGTAGCCAGTTTATTTAGTGTTATTTGTATCTGTCGCTCACAGGCAGGTATGCTGGAAGACGTGCATGCTATTTGGAGGTCGTCTACGTAAACTGAGTACATAATGGATTTTGGGATTACTTTTCCTATGGAGTTCATTTTGATGATGAATAAGGTAGTGCTGAGGATGCACCCCTGGGGTACGCCAGTTTCTTGAATAAAAGTGTTGGAGAAGGTTGCACCTAGGCGGACTCTGAATGTACGGTTGCTTAGGAAGTCGCTCAAACAGCCCAGCATCCTGCCGCGGATACCTAGGTCCGCTAGGTCACGGAGGATACCGAACCTCCACGTGGCATCGTAAGCCTTCTCCAGGTCGAAGAAGACCCCGATACAGTGTTGGTTGTGGATGAACGCTTCCCGAACTGTGTTCTCAAAGCGAACGAGGTGATCGGTTGTGGAACATGTCTTTTTAAAACCACACTGATGTATATCTAAAAGGTGCTGGGACTGAAGTATGAAGGTTATTTTGATGTTTAGTATGCTTTCCAATGATTTTGCTATCAGCTAGTGAGTGCTATTGGCCTGTAACTGGTGGGACAAGTTTGTGGTTTGCCAGGTTTTAGGAAGGGTACTATGATTGCTTCTTTCCATGCTTGGGGGATTTCTCCACTCATCCATATTTTGTTGAAAAATTTTAGGAGAGCCTCTATGGCAGTCTCAGAGAGGTGAGCAAGCATAGCATAATGTATATTGTCTGGTCCTGGTGCTGTCATTTTACCGGATCTTAGTACTGTGTTTAGTTCCTGCATTGTAATAAGCTGATTGTAGTCTTCGTGTATGCATGTTCCAAAGGGAAGTTTTTGTTTTTCTACTATTGTTTTGTGATTATGAAATGTTAGTGTGTAGTTGGATGAGCTAGAAACTGTAGAGAAATGCTCACCCAACACGTTGGCCTGCTGTTCTAATGTTGTTTGAGTACCGGGTGTTGTTAGCATAGGAAATGTAAAAGGAGTAAAATTTCCTGTGAATTTCCGCACCTGCTCCCACATTTTCTTTGATGATATTGAGCTGTTTATCGAGGATATGTACTGTTGCCATGATGCCCTTTCTGCGTTGCGTCTAATGTATCGTGATTTGGCTCTAGCCCTTTTGAAGGTGAGCAAGTTCCCTGCAGTGGGATATCTGCGAAGGTTGCCCCAAGCCTTGTTTTGCTGCTTTTTAGCTAATGTGCATTCATTTGACCACCAAACTTTATGTGTTTTTCGTGCAATTTCAGATGTTTGTGGGATTGCTTCTATTGCTGCAGATGTTAAGCATGTAAAAAAATTTTCATTTATTTCTTCTATCCTAAGGGTTTCGGCATATTCTTTTTCTAGTGTGGCCTTCCTTCTGAAAAGTGCCCAATCGGCGAGGTGAATTTTCCATCGCCGTGGCTTCGTAGGGAGGATGGATGTAGCTGATGTTAGCTTTAAAACCGTAGGTAAGTGATCACTTCCCCGAGGGTCGTCAAAAACATCCCAAATAAAATCATTAAAAACCGATGGTGATGCAAACGCTAAATCTAGGCAGGACATTTTTCCAGAGCTGGGGCAGCAGTACGTTGCTTTTCCTGTGTTCATTAGACATATGCTATTTGAAAGAATAAAATCCTCGATGAGCTGACCCCCGGAATCAGTATGTTCACTTCCCCAGAATGAGGAGTGTGCGTTAAAATCCCCAATTATGACATATGGCTCAGGCAACTGTCCCAGAAGTTCTTCTAGGTCATGCATGGTAATTGTGTTGTGTGGTGGTATGTACACAGAACATATTGTTATTGTTTTATGGCTAATGATGTTTACTGCGACCGCTTCTAAGTTCGTCTTTAGTGATACCTCTCTTGCAGGGACATCGCTTTGCGTAATGATAGCGACGCCTCCTGAGAGTCGGCTAGCTTGTACTCGGTCTTTCCGGAAAATATTATGTTTTTTTTTAAGATATTTGTGTGCTGTGGCCCAAGGTTCGTTTCTTGCAGGCACACAGCTGAAGGTGCCATTGTTTTGAGCATATCGGTTATGTCTGTGTAGTTTCTGTGTAGACCTGTACAGTTCCATTGTATTAGATAAGCCATTGTGATAAGTTGGGGATTGGGGAAAGTTACTTATTCTCAGGAGCAGTGATTCGTGGTTCCCCTTTTTTCTCTAGGGAGTCTCGCCGCCGCTGCAGCGGTGGCGAACCAGGAGTTGTATCCATCGCCACTTTCGTGGCGCCGGATTTCCGTGGAGAATCCGCGGATGCGTATGTTTTAGATGTCAAGGGACTTTCGCAGACATCGATCTCCTCCACGGTGGACGTGGAAGATGCTTGTTGGTTGCGATGGGCCTTGGCCTTCGCATTCGTCTTTTTTGCTGGCACCACTGAACCAGGCCCTGCTCCAGCGGCAGAGTCTCTTGGGCCAGCAGTTGCCTTCTTAGAGGGGTGGGGCGACAGGTCCAGTTCAGCAGAGCTGTTCTGGGTGTCTGTCGCCGAGGATGCCGCTGCTGAAAGGGGGGGGCTTGAGGGCCTCCGGCGAGGATCGCGTGGTCTTCCCGCGAAATTTTCAGCCCTGTGGACTGTGTCACTGATTTCTGTGGTGGGGACTTGGTTGTCGACTTCAGGTCCTTCGGATCGACCTGTGTGCCGACAGAAACCGAAGGCGGCGGCAGTCCCCGCGTCACCACTTCGGAGTATGTCCCTTTCTGTTGGAAAGAGACGCGTTTTTTTTGCCTCAAGGTAGGACAGGTTTTCTGTGGTCTTCAAAGTTATGATTTGTTTTTCTGTTTTCCAGACTGGGCACGACCTGGAGTACGCGCCATGTGCGCCATTGCAGTTGATGCATTTTGGTGTACGTTCGCATCTTCCCTCTGTATGTGCGTCTTCTGCGCATGTGACACAAGTGGGTTTACCTCGGCAAGCCAACATGCTGTGTCCAAAGTGCTGGCACTTGAAACATTGTCGCGGATTCGGTATGTATGGCCGGACTTTACAATGGAGGTATGCGGCGTGGATGGAATCACGCAGAGTTGTGCTATTGAAAGTTAGGACGATGTGTTTTGTCTTTATTTCAGCATTGTTTCTCCGGATGGTTATTCGTCGGGCTGCTATTACTCCTTGTTCGGCTAGTTCTTCTTCCATACCAATGCGACGCCTGCTGCCGGGAACGAACCCACTTTTTTCGGGGCAGCAGCCGAGCACAATAACCACTGAGCCACCGCAGCGGCTTACAATCGGATAACTATTGTAACATTATTACAGTCTGCATATCACCGCGCCAGCTTGCCCATAATGGAATATTAGTTACTAAACTGGTTCAGTCATGCCGTTTCAAACACTGTTCAAGTTGTTTGGAAGGTGATGGAGCCAGAAAGAACCAACATTAAAAAGAAACAACCTGTCTTAAGGTAAGAGAAAAGATTTATATGCGAAGGGGGTTAAACAGCTTCCATCAAGAATTTATGGGCATATCTACAAAACTAGCTTCAAACTATGCATTACCAGAGACGTGCTGCTTACACGCGCACTTCCTTTTTGCCGATATAGCAACACTTTGCGTAGTCGAAATGTATCTTCTATTCCTTAGCTTCTGTATAGAAACACCTTTTACGGAATGGCAGACATGACAGCTCGTTTATACTTAACACTATTCCACAGATGTCAGAGAACGGCAGACGTATGAAGCGGGTGAAACGTGTAAACGTTCTAAATTGTGGAATTTAGCGTCCCGAGAAGTACCTGGGCTTTGAGGGACGAAGGGGAGTGGATTAATTTAAATCTGCTGATATTCTTTAACAAGCGCTGCCACTGCATAGCACAGGTACAAGCCAGCATAGCACGCGCTGAAAATGGATCAGATGGCTGAAGGCATAGTGTTTGCCTTTCTCCTTTTGGCAAGTACAGCCTACATATTTCCTTCGTGGGCAGGCAGTTACAATGTAGGCTTGAGCAAAGTCCACGTTTTAAATTTTTTTAAAAATTGTACTATCCTTCCAAACTGTTGCTGTTATCACGCGAGCATCGACCGTTCGCGTGATAAGCGCCCTATTACAGCGCGAGTAGAAAAACTTAGTTGGCGCATGCGCATGAAGCACGGGGCTTGGTGACCGTGAGCTATTATAGGAAGATCATTAAATGGCGCTAAGCACCGATTCTTTCCTCCGTTTAGCGCGTTGCTTGGCATCTTCAGGGAAAGCCACTTGGCTTTAACTGCTAGCCGGTTGCTCAGTGTCTCCACCGAATCTCGCAGTCAACATGTTCCTGTTTTTATATTTGAGAAACTGTGCACAGCGCTATGCACTACAACGAACCGGCTTCGCGCGGCGCCAGCGAAGCGTACCCAACCTGCCCTGAGAGGCGCACATTTGAACCCTGCTGCAAAACAGACTACGCAGGAGCAGCTCGGCTCCCGCAACATCGGAACGCGGGAGCGGACCACGTGATGCTAAGTATATTTTCTTTTTAGGCGTTTAAGGCATGCTGTCGGGCTGTAATCTCAGATACCGGAAAGGTAAAAACGGGAAGGAAAAATTTAATATCAAATTCAACGCAACTGAGTACTTCAGCTGATATCGGGCTTTCGACGGCAACTATGCCAAAAAGCCCTAAAATCGAAGGGAGGAATCGGGGCCGTCGCGTATCTTTAGGAAAAGCCTAGATTGCGGCGGTCCATCTGGCCAGCGTATTTTGCGTATTCGGTATTCCTCGCCTAGTTGACCGATTTGCAACGTGATATGACGCTGATCAAGCGAACATTCGACGCTGGATATTACTAAAGAATTGAAAGTGCATACACTTTGGAAAGTTCTTTAGACAGTCACAGCTGATGGAAACGAATACTCTGTTTTGCCATAAATTTTGATTTCGGTAATCGACAATCCAAAATGTAGTTTGCATTTACCTTTCGCGAAATTTCAGAGAAGGAGCCCGTGAGGCGCTCTTTGCATTCATAGGATTTTCACAGGGCGCAACTCTTCGAACAGAATCGGTTCAAATCATACTGGCAGTAAGGGTGCGAAGGCGCAGAGCGGTTGAGGTCGCCGCGGTGACTCAGCAATTGTGGTGCTCAACTTCTGACCTAGAAGACGCGGGCTCGATCCCTGCTGCTGCGGTCGTATTTCAATGGAGACAAAATGCTACATTCTGTTGTACTGTGCGATGTCAATCTATGTTTAAGAACCCAGGTAGCGGGAATTCTAAGGCGTACTTCGTAGCCCGAGTCGCTTTGAGGCGTTAAACTCCAACATCACATCGCATAGCAACGTCTGGATAAGTAGAGCAACGTTTCGGCTTACCTTTTAGGGTTGAGAACATACAGGCGAAGCGTCGAAGTCACACCATCACCTGCGTTTGAGAGCTCGTCCCGTTGACCATGTGTTCCTTGGTGCGAAGCAAGAAGCGTCGGCCCCGCAAACATGCGGAAAATGAATCACGCCCCCAGTGAGCAATGAACGACCCTCAGTTCGTGTTGTTGCTGAAATGGCTACTGGTGGCTAGCGGCCAGTCTAAATTTAGAAGTCAGGATGATTTTTACTTTTATTTCGCAGTAGCGGCCCTGCAAGAACGATATCGTTCTGTTGATACCAAGGGTGAAGGATACCATTGCATGGTGCTAGCGGCCGCACCGACCAGTCACCTCAAATCTCATATCAGTACTTAGCATCACACGAGATAGCTTTAGCGGAACATGTTCATAGATAACCGATATCAGTGAGGTTTTTTACAAACAGCTGGTATTTCCACAGGCTTTGAACTACGCCCGGGGTGGCAAAATTCTGCCTCCATAAATATCTTGTAAATTGCACTAAATACCGTACAAACAGTGGTAACCAAGCGCTACTCGAAAGCGGTGATCCTTTGTGCTTGAAGCGTCTGCGAGCCTTTTCTGTTATTTTGGTACAGGTGGGATTGAATCTTGTAGTGATGCGACACTATCGATAGTATTATCGATACTATGATAGTTGAGTCACTAACGAAATATCGTAAAAAAAATATCGATAGTACTAGCGATAGTGCTTTCGATAGTAGTATCAATAGTACTATCGATAGCACTTTCGATAGTTCTATTCATAGTGTTATCGATAGCCGTATCGATACTACTTGTTATATATAGCACAGCGATTCTATAAAATCAGCCATGCGTACCGTATGCATCCTAAGCTTCGTTTTCCGAATGTGTGGTGTGGAGGTGGGGGTATGGACAGGACTCGCCCGTTTTCACGGCCTACGCGTCACCGAGCCCTGCAAACGTTCCCTACGTCAAGTTGTTGGTTAAAATGTTAGCGTGCCAATGTCCTTGTTGCTAAGCATGTGTGCGAAAAGCATTTCTGCAGCGGTTGCATCAGCAAGACAACGTCTACAGTGCATGATAGTGTAGTGAAAGACAGCACAACTTGTGCGGTTTGTTCTTTCACCGGATGCAGTTCCAGGTATATTTCCGAACTGTCCCAGTGCACGTTAAAGAACCACAGCTGGTCGAAATTTACCCGGAGAGGTCCACTACGGCATCCCTCATAGCTTGAGTCTCTATGGGACGTTAAGTCTCATGAGACCGCGAAACCAATTAGGTATCGCAAATGTTTTGGTTATATCGCTGGCGAACAAATTATTTGACTCATCGGCTACTGATGCGTCTCTTTAGGTTCTTTGACTCGTTATCTTCTGCTATTGCGACTGTTTAGGTTCTTTCACTACTTCGACGCAGTATAACCGCACTTGCAGCACAGACGCTGCTCCACACTAGCACTTGTATACGGCTACGTTTGCACCACACCTATTATGTAACGAACGACACTACTCCGACCCAGCAAGGTCGCCTACGCGCGCGCCATCTGTCTGGCCAGCGCCGTGATGGCAAAGGGAGGTTTCTGTGGGTGGCGCAAGATAGCGCTGCGCCTGCACGCTAAGTAAAGCGGCTTATTAATCAAGGGGCTTTAGCGCCAAGCACGGCGGAAATTTACCGGAAACGCATGGAACTCGCTTAATTCGGACATCTATAATTTACATGCTCATAATTACGAATGTACGCCTCAGCACAGATCTTTAAGACATTTGCGTCCCTCATAGCCTGAGTCGCTTTGGGTCGTTAAAAACCCATAAACCATAAACCAAGACCTCGAAGGTACGTTTCTAAGAAACCAGTGCATTCACTAGACGCACCTTTATTCATGTCCGAAAGTTGAGCCCTAAGAGAGACTTCAAAACCTGTCAGTGTGGCTGTACTTCCATGCAATAATGATAAAAAAGGCCCTGGTTCAATTCCCGGCCTAGATACCGGATTTTCATTCATTTAGTGTGCGTGCTCTCTTATTTTTACGCAGCCCCTGAACGTTTCTGACGCGCGGTGCCGACAATAATACTACTACGACGCCGACGGCTTTTAGACCGAACGAGCAGTATCATCATCAGCAGCAGCCTGACTGGCAAGTTGGCCACATAGGTCCCGTGACCTTGCAGCTCCATACCAACGTGCACCTCGGATAGTGAGCAAGCTGCCCACCGTGCTAGGTGACCATTAAAATAATGACTGGTCGCTCGGTAAGAGCTACATGGGCCACACAAAGCACCCCGCTATAAGCGCCTGCCATCCCAAGGCAGTGGCGCATCTCTTAACCGCTGCACCACTGTCTAGGATGATTTGGAGGACTCCCAAGGATCTATGAATGTATAAAATAAAGGATCACATTCTGCATATATGGCAATTACCCCAATACGCTATCGCGTCATGCCCTTAAGGCGGAGCTCAAGTGTCCCCTCTTTAAAGTTCAGCCATAGCTTTCTATATTTAATACTTCTTTCTGAATTCAATAGACATTCTATGCTGCAAAAAAGATTGGCTCAATGGAGTTGGAGGAGGTTGACCGGTGTCCGGGTCTTCGTCCAAGTCGGGTGGTCGTGATGCACGCACTAGAACAGAACGACCAAGACCTTCCGCTTCAGAGAAGTATTGCAGACAAGCACGTCACAGCCAGAGAGCGCCAGTGGTCGTACGTCCAAAGGCGCATCGATCGATTACTGCATCCTGTCAGTTTGAAGCCCGCCCAAGGACTGTAGTTGTAGTATCCAGAGAGCGTCATGAGGCCCGACGTCCAAAGCCGGATCGATCCACTAGTGCATCATGCCAGGTCGGTGCCCGCCTAGGGACTGCAGTGCTCTCCTGGACCGCGTGAAAGGGAGGATAACGCCACAGAAGCTGTTCGGCCATGCCTCTGGCCGGTCATTACGTACACGTAATGGTAACTGAATATTGGCGCCTGGCACATGAGCTACATAAATTAGATTGGGTAAAAGAAAAATAAAGAAAAATAATGTTGCCCCGCCCGCACCGCCTAAGGAACAACGGGCAGCAATGGGCACAACAGGTAGCAACCGATAGAAGACAATGCAAGGTCAGCGTGGCTTGTGCATGGGTGGTATATTGGCTGCCGGGACAAAGGCTTTCAGGCGCTGTTGGTGTGTCCTCCGTTTTCATTTGTGTGCAGAAACCCAGAAGGTTGACGAGAGGTCCCTCATCGAACACCCCAGAAGAAGAGGGATGCCTTAGGCACACCAGGTGGACCACGTCGAAGGCAAACGCACCTCCAGAACTACTAACTGAGTCGGACACTGTCATTCCTCCCGCCTTGAAACCAGGCGGCTCGTGAACGCCTCAGGGCTTGCAACGACGGCTAACATACCCGCAATGAAGAGCTGGAGGAAATTTTTTTGACGAGAAAACGGTGGAAGACTGCGTCAGTCCTGAAATTCGTAGACAACGCTGGAGAGACTTTCGCGCTACTCCGCTACCACTGTTAGGATTTGGCACCCCACCGCTGCCACCACTGTTGCAGTTTGGGCGTTTCAGTCTGCTCCCTCTGTTGAGCAGACCTGAGCGAAGAACGGTCGATGCGACGGTTAGTGAACTGACGTTTATATACAGTATTTACAAGGCTTTTTACAAGATGTGTGCAAGGGCCATGAGCACAACGGGCTAGGACGAGGCCCTGCGGAGAGCGTCTCTCTGGCACGATGGCGCGTCTGCTGCCAGGTTCTTCAGTCCCACATTACGCTTGCCCATATCCCTAGCCGTTATGCCAACGGTGCTACCCAGGTGACTACAGCAGATTTCGCGCCTTCCAAACACTTGACTGCTCCGCGACCGGGCCGCGTTACATTCCCCCTGATACATCGTTATCCCTCTTTGAGGTATCACTCTTCGTTGTCATAACCATTCACTCGCACACAACACACCGCTGCCTTACGTTGCCGTTAATTAGACTTAAATCCTGATCGCTCCTTCGCTTTCGCTTGCTGGCCAGGAAATGCTTGCCGAGATATCGAAATAAGCGATTCTGAAAGACTCACTCGATGCTCATTGGTCGAAGACGACCAGCACAGGTTCGGTCGACAAAGCTATTGGCATAAAAGGCACCTAATGAGCCTGTACACAAAAGAAATGACTCAGGCAACCGCAGTAAAATGCTGGCAAGCTACGTAGTGATGTCGCTCCCTAGATGCGGCCCGACATTCCCCGACCAGGCTTCTTTCATCAGCAAACCACTGCCCTGGTCTTCCTATGTCTAGGGGGCAATGCACTGGCACGAGATAGACAGTGATGCACAATTTGGAAAATTTTCCTTCTGTACGCAATTTGACAAGGAAGACTTCGCAAAAAATGTGTATTTGAGATCTGTGATGTTTTAAGAAATAAAATTTTCACTTTTTCTAAAAAGTAAGGCAGGTTTGACACGACTGCGGGGAAAGGCACCTGCAATAAGAATGTTTGTCTAGGATTGAGGGAATTTCCGGTGGTGGCTTTTCGCTTTTGGCCAGCGCAACGACAGCATAACGACAACAGCTTATTGAAGAGAGCCGTGGCAGACGCACAGCCACAGGAACAACAACCTAAAAAAAGCATTATATATGCATTATATAAAAAAGCATTATATATGGAAAAGTAAGAGTATCTTTGTTTATCTATTTGGAGGTACTATCAGCCCAAATAGGGCTACGATGGCAGTAGTTCCATATAACCTATTCGAAGAAAGGAAAGAGAACAAAACATTGTGGACGCAACTGCCATCTTGTGGATTGCTTATCAGCCGGCCGTGCTACTGCAAACAAACATATTCCAGGGCCTCTTCATCAAGCAGATTGCCAACCCAACCGTACAACCTCACTAATCCGCTTCCAGCAAAGTGAAACAACCACACAGCTTTGGAGTACCCCAAACCTACACCAAAGAAAATTCCCATCCCAACTTCACACCTACTTTCTAGGAAGTTGAAGAGACAAGCAATGCAGCAATAACATCAACGGCTGAACCTCCGGGATGGCAGCGGCAAACGGGACCCTCCAGTGAGGATTCCACTCAGGACGAAAGCCTGCGACACTTCGTATTTCGTCATCATCATCATCAGCCTGACTACACCCACTGCAGGGCAAAGGCCTCTCCCATTTCTCTCCTTTTAACTCTGTCTTCTGCCACTTGCGGCCACTGTATCCCAGCAAACTTCTTAATCTCATCCGGCCACCTAACTTTCTGCCGTCCCTCGCTACGTTTGCCTTCCCTTCATATCCACTCTGTTACCCTTAAGGACCAGCGGTTATCTTGCCTTCGCATTAGATGACCTGCCCAAGCCGATTTCTTCCTCTTCATTTCAACTAGGATGTCATTACCCCCGTTTGTTCCCTCACCCACTCCGCCCTCTTTCGATCTTCGTATTTACTAATAGTTTTTCCTGCGTCTACACGTATTCCCGTAGCAAAGGAGCAGTGCAGCCCGACCGCTTCTCACGTGCCGGCAGTCTCGTAGTCTTTGTGGCCTAAAACGGATGCCACGCGGGGTGCTTATACAGGGTGTCCCAGCTAATTTAGAAAAAGATTTTTAAAAAAGATACCTTCATCAGAACTGATATTATGTGGATATTGTTAGGGTTTATCTAAAGTTACAGTACCATTTTTTTGCTCGACCTACTTGAATAATTAGTCGAGATAAATTCATCAACTTTTTTAATATAGCGTGAAACGTTCAGGGTGAATAGGAAAGTTATGGAGCTCCACAAATATTGCCCAACTCAGGAACTTCCAACGTGATAGAATTAGCGAGGCCGTTTTTGTTGGGTAAAAATGGAAGCCCGCGGAGTTTAAAAATACCACGTGACAGCTCATTCCATGCGCCCGAATGCAGCGCAAATACAGCGTCAACATTCGTGATTTGTGAAAAACATCGTTTGCTACGCGCCTTTCGTTCTGCCCACGACAGAGCTTAACGTTACGCTTGGTTCAAAGATAAGCGCCAGTGGGTTTGGGTGGGAGTTGAAAGAAAGCGCGGCTCCCGTTCCTGCGGCGATAATTGTGCCCTTCCGCGACATCGTCGAGCGGCTGCTGACGAAGCGCTTTTGCGGAGCGCCGTGGCCTGCCGCTACGGGTAATGTAAGAGCCAAGCAAAGGTTGAAGCCCTTTCTCTTCAGCGAAGAGAAGGCATGGCACGGTCAATGTTTTTACAAAGCACGGACGAGGGCGCTGCAATTGCGGCGCATTCGGACGCTCGATGCCCGCTGTCACGTAGTATTTTTTAAACTCCGCGGGCTTTCGTTCTTCTGTCTCGTTGGAAGTGACTGGGTTGGACAATATTTGAGGAGCACCACAACCTTCATTTTTGCGCCTGAACGTTTCAAGTTATATTTAAAAGGCTAATTAATTTATCTCGATTACTTATTCAAGTAAGTCTAGAAAAAATGGTACTGTAATTTTAGATGAACACTAACAACATTCATGCAATTTCAGTTCTGAAGAACGCTTAGGTTTTTTAGAAATCTTGGTCCAAGTTAGCTGCGACACCCTGTATAATGCTCAGCGCAGGAACACTTTTCAAGCTCTCCCTTCAGTGTGGACTTTGCTCATGCCATATTTAACTGCGAAGCTGCATATGTTTGCAGTGCCACGTCAGAGTGCTCCATAAAAAAATGCGGATTAGCTGCGTCCAGCTCCTTCTCCATGGCTCCCTTGAGTTTGGCGCATGATGGCCTTAGCAGCCCATGTGACATAAAGCAGAACACAACCTTACTCCTTGGCAAATGGGGAACCGTCGTATCGGCCACAGTGAGCACCCGAGATTGGGTTTACTTTTGAGAGGGAGAAGAAGGGTTTTGATGACAAAACAGAGTCGTCCGTGACAAAGAATGTGAAGCCACTAGGTTACGCTCCTAAACCGAACATCATCGCCTGAAGAACACAGCCGCCGCCTGCTAAACGTGCGCTAACGGGTGAGTAGCATACTCTCAAAGTCTAACATCGAAACAAATGCCATCACGAAACAGCTTCTCGCTTCATTGTTTCTGTTTATTTTCAGCTTAGCCGCTGAAGCGGTTTTGTAGATGTAGTGCGCAACATTGGTTCTATGCGAAGCTATTTCATGCATCGGATGGCTGCAAACATGTCGTTTTGATGTATACGCCGCTGCATTTCTGAAGAATTTTGCACTGGTGCAGTATTTCCGTAAAACGCTAAAAATCTTCGCGAAATAGGCATCGATCACATTTTGTATCAAAGTAATATAAGGATTAGAATTTTGTACATTTAGCCTCACGAAAGCGGTTATCCGTCAACGTGCGACAACGGTGACCGTAACGGTGACCATTGATCCAGCGCCGCAATGAGAAAGGTCTCTCTGCAGACTGCTGTTTTCGGGTTTATTGCAAAGGCGAGCCTGCGGACACAACAGAATGAAAAGAAAAACGTACGGCAACCTTAATATCCACAGCATCACCAATGTCGTTAATTAAAGTGTGTGGTTTATGAAGCCAGTTTGTCATGTGCACCCAAAAACAATTTCCTCCTAGTTCTTCAATACCTTTAAAATTCTTGAAGTTCCTTTGCATCTTAGAGGTTTAATTCGATGCCCCAATTCCCTGAAAAAAAAAAACATTCTTGCAATTAAAGATAACTGCCGCGAAGATAAAATGTACGCGATTTTGAAAGGGCTGTCTTTTATATCATGTAATTTAGAACGTATGAGGTGTGCAAATTATTATTTCTGTCCTCCAGGAATCTTTCTCTAGGCCACGTCTTTTTATGCAACATCTCAGTTATGATTCGTACTCCCTTTCCGTACTTGCAGCTATCAGGACGCTGTTCAGGGCAAGAGTGGACTGTTCAGTTATGCATAGGCTGAGGACAACGATAATATTAACCACTGTTATTACTTACAGAGCCCGCCGAAAAGCGTCTGCAGAAAAATTCTCAGCATCCAATTTCACTGACCGTTGTCGTGGTCTTCGTCTTCGCAAAAAAAATGTAAATTTTTGGAGGTTTTTAATCGAGTGTACTGCGTCCAGCATGAATGTGAAGTTTTACGAATCCTGAGAGCTGGTAGAAAGCCTAGCTCTTTCTAGGCATTGCAAAGTGTTAGTCAGAGCCAACCGCCTAGCCAGTACCTTGTAGCAGACACATGCAAAACAACGGGAAACAGAAACGGTTCTCTAGCCAGCTGAATAGACCGATGTATCGAAACCGGGCAATATGAAAGGAGCCCGCGCGCCGTGAACCGAAGCATGTCCACCCAGCTGTCATATGTTCTCGATCAGCGGCAAAGATTCCTGCGGTTACCAGCGACCGCGCGTGGCATTCTGCGAATTTCTCAATTCGCCCTCCACTGCTCTCGAAAACTGCGCCGGGTGTCGGCGTCGAGTCTGCTGCAAATGCCTTGAACTTTCGTCTCTTCTGACAAGCTGCGGAGAACGAAGATTAAGCGGGCGCATGCCAAGTCATGGTTGTGTTCGTGCGTGCGCAGTTTTCTATCAGCACATGCACCGCTAAACACAAAGGTGAAGCACGAGGAATGCCTTCCCATTTCTCACTTCGTTGCTTTCCCTTTCGTTCGGCAGTAGGAGCATAAGTGATTTTCTTGCACCGCTGCAGCTGGAGGACGAAAACTGCAAATGCGAGAGGAAAGGCGATAAGTTAACTGCGCATGGTCTTTTGCAATGCACGGACGCTGTCTAATAAAATATCTGTTCCCTTATTTGTAGAAGTAAACGATATATAGTTTCTATTTTCTGTTTTCAGAAGTATTGCAAAACATCTTCGCATGCACCGAAACCAGTTCCCCCTTCGATGTCTCGCGACACTTGTCGGCTGCTGAGCAGCAATTTCTCTTTGCTGCATTCCAGAGAGCCATTTGTTATGGCTCAAAAAAAGTGCTAGGATAAGTAGCCTCGGGAGGGTAGAATAGGCCTCATTAAAGTTTGCCTTTGACGCCATTGTGCAGGAACTTCACGGTGCAACCAGCTATGCGATCATTTCCACCTTTCTAAGAAATGATTTTCTACTTAAAACCGCTTCTTAAGAGGCAAGCACAAAGCCTTTCAACACAGCAGAGATTAATAGCAAATAACCGGATTTATTGTTATTCCGTATAGCAAAACAAGAGCGAAAATGACGTCAAAAAATAGAAAATAGTGTGTGTGTTTGGATTCGTATAGTATTGAACGAGTGTGTAGAAATACCAATATGTTCCTGTTAAAAAATGCGGTCCGTCTCGTTGGGTTCATATGTAAACATGAAATGTTTAGCAGGAAAGGCATAGCGCTTTCTTGGACGCTCATAGGTAACGGCAGCTGCAGTGGAGTGTTGGCCAGATTATTTGACTGGGTATATCAAGGCGCTCCTTGCCCACTTCGCTTCTTCCAGTTAGGCAATAATTAGTTGTGCCGGTGATTGTGGTATTTACGTGCAGGCGGTGTTAGCCTTATGACCCTGTTACAATGGCGTCTTGAGCGAAAGATGAGTTGACTATTTGTTGCATTCAACCGTAGTTAGCGGTGTTACAGAACAGCGTCCAGAACCATTCAAATCTCAAAGGCAATTCAGTTCAGCTTTGGCCGACGGCTCTACTTAAACATGTGAACTGGCAAGTTGGCGGCTGATGCATTCGAGCATCAGATAATTCAGTGAAAGTTCACGCTGCCGTGTGATCTCGGATCACTCAAACATTTCGGTCAAGCCGGGTAAAGTCAAAAGCTAGGATTTTACTAATGGTGCGAGTACAAAAACGCAAAATCCCAAAGGAATAGAAAAAAATCGGTTCAGTGGGTAAGTCAAATATGCCTTTACTAGATTGTTTTCGCTGAGTGTGATGTTAAACTGTAGTGTGTTCCAACCAGAAATCTTGTGAAGAAATTGCCACTTGATGACATACTGTGCACAATTAGGTTTTAAAATTTTAAAGAAAGAAGTTCGAGCGCATATTTTCATTCATTTGTTGCCTGCACCTGGAAATATCACATGGTGCTGCTTGAGCGGACTTTCGCGCAAGGCGCCGTGTAACCGAAGCCGACTGTCATTCAGTACAGAGCCAGTTGCAAATCTTGACTACCGCTCATGTAATGGCAGCTGAAACTGCCCGTGTAAGGGGGCTACTACACTGCTTTATAGGTAGTTACTCCGTTCGACTGATGTAATTTTAAAAAATTGGAGGCTTTTCAAGGTTAAGCCCAGTGGATGCGAAGCATGTTAAGCAGCTGCCTCAGTGTGGATGGGGCTAAGTAACGGAGACGTGGTCACGTGACGTCACATCATGTGATCTCACTTCAAGGTAAATGGTGGCCACCGCCGGGAGGCGACCGACGGCGCGATATGAGGCCCCATCTGCAGCCGGTGTGACGTCATCACGTGACGTGATGCCACGTGACCTACTTGAAGGTCACTTGAAGGTCAATGGTGGCCACCGCCGGGAGGCGACCGACGGCGCGATATGAGGCCCCATCTGCAGCCGGTGTGACGTCATCACGTGACGCCATGTCACGTGACCCCACTTCAGGGTCAATGCTGGCCACCGCCGGGCGTCGCGCGAAGGCCCGAAACCTACGTTAATATGCTTCGCACAAAATGCACTGCTACCAATGTCCCATAAGTGTCCTCTAAAAGCTACGGACGTGTTCATGCTACAGTTCGCTCCTCAAACCGTGAGCACTCACGGTACACGGTACAAAAGCCTGCGTCGCACGGAGCATAATAATCTGCATGTTACACAAAAAATCTCGCACGCTTGTCACCAAATCGTAGGCTAAATAAAAGGAAGTGCTTCAGATAACACTCAAAAGCACAAACTATGCACACGGTTGAGCTCGCACAATGAATTACGGGCAGCCATTGCCATGGCGCCCATACCAGGCGGCGTTGTTTTGCAGGCGATACAAAATAGTTCTTCCGAGCTACAATCCTGATGCAACCCAAAGAATCTACAGAGGCGCCTAAAGTGACGAAAACTGTTGAGCTGAAACATTAGCTGTTTTGCGAAGCTCTCCTCCTCTGGTACACCTAATGAAGGTTTAGATGACAAAGCTCAATAGAAAAACACGATAAGCAGCAGTGTTAGCAGCGACTCCAAAGGTAGGTGGCAGCGACTGGAATCGAACTCTTAATCCTTTGAGAAGTAGCTTACCGTACCGCGTCAGTGACCAGAGGCAAAATATAGCCACACGCGTCTCCAATTGCATAGGCACGCATTCGCCCTTGCTGCTTGCGCGTCTTGAAAAACCGCCGCCATGAGTGGTTTTTCTCAGCGAAACAGCGCGCTGGGCTCCTTCAGTTTCCGTTCGTTTTTTCTGTGCACCCGCGTTCAGCATGGAAACTCCTTTTGCAAGTTGACTTACAAGCGCGGTCGCACGCTCTCCGGCGGCTTTAGCAAGCATTTCAAGTCAAGAATACTAAGATAAACCATGGCGAAGACGAGGGCTTCTAACACACAGCGTCATAGGCTGACGATTAGAAAACGCAGATCGTTAAGCTGCGGCTGAGCCCGTGTTGGTTAGTGCAGCGGCTAGCGAAGCTACTTTGTTTACGCCTGCACTAGCTGCACTGGCTGCACTAGCTGCCTGCACTAGCTAGCCTGCACTAGCTGACCCACCACGGGCGGTAACCTTCCTCATCGCTCGACACTGTACTTCCCTACAGGCCTGTCGAGTCTGAGTGCACCACCATTTTGGAGGCTTCCAAACATGCCGAGGAGTGCCGTCAGCTCGCTCGGTCGTTAACATCCGGCCCCAACAGGGGCGTCAAAAATTCCGTTTCGACACAAGCCACACTACTGACAGTTTTCTAGCTTCGCGTGCCGTCTACCATACCCGGCCTCTCCTCCAAACTTCTCCCCAAGTACCACGGACCATACCGCGTCGTAGAGCGCATTTCCCCGGTCAACTACAATGCTGACTCCGTGACACCCGCCGCAGATCAACGCCGACGTAGCCGCGAGACTGTTCATGTGTCACGCCTGAAGCCGTGCTATGACTCGTGTTTATTATTTTCTCACTGACTCGCTAGGATTGCTTCGCCTTCAGCCGGGGGTGATTGTAAAGTGGAAGATGAGTAGCGGCTCCAGCCGCACCGCCAGCGCACGGCGCGAGATCTGTGGGTTGGTGACCGAAGCACGGACCGGCATTTTGGCTAGCTGTGCTTAAGCTATTTCCCCGGATATATATATATATATATATATATATATATATATATATATATATATATATATCTGTGTGTGTGTGTGTGTGTGTGCGTGTGTGTGTGTGTGTGTGTGTGTGTGTCTGTGCGTGTGTGCGCGTGCGTGTGCGTGTGCGTGTGTGTGTGTTGATGATTCAATCAAGAACGAGTAAAAACATGACATGACCCGCGTGAACTAATAAATGGCAAAAAACAGCCACGCTTAGACTCCCAAGTCAGTCTGGTCCTTACACTTTCGGTCCTTACATCCATCCTCAATGTTAATGCAGTTCTTAAGAAACAATACCGCATCTTTCTACAGAATGAAAAGATGAAAGAAGTTATGCCTGCTCCCCCACGCGTTGTGTGTAGACGTGCAAGGAACACTCGTGATATGATAGCATCGTCTGCATTTGGCAGCCATAGCCTAGGTGTAAACTCTGTCTGGTGGTGGCAGCTACTACTGGTCAAAGCACAGCGGCATACTGCTCATTCCAGATAAAACGTAACTTCTCACGCGACAGCGATAATGTTATCTACCTTCTGAATTGTGACACCTCTGAAGCTCAGTGCGTCGGACAAACAGTTACACCGCTCAGAATTCGCATCAACAACCATAAATCACGTGTGCGGACACCACCAAATCTCCCGCTTTCAAAACACAAACTTCGGCATCAGTTCGATAACTTCACAGCTATTGTACAGCAACAGGGGTTCAAATTATATTAAGATCGCGAGAGCTATAAATATTATCTGATTCACAAATTTTACACAGTCTGAGGCGGCATCAATGAGAATGTAGGCTCACTATCATTTTTCGACCCTTAAGCTTACTGCCTTAACAGGCTAACAAACATTTATCCCAGATGTGTTTGTAAGTGGAGACTAACAGAGCCGGCGGGAAAAACCATGGGAAGGATGCTTCCCGAATTTCGGAATTTAAAACGTGTCAAGTGTAAAGTTCAATACACTTTATATGTGAAAAAAGCGAATTAGAAGACAATATGGGTAGGTTTTATAGATTTCATACAGAAACATATTGCAAAAATGGGCATGCACATTGGTACCTCCCTCATCCATATTTCAGAAGGAACGCTCGTAAAATCCATCCATCTAGCCATAGAGGTTTAGCTAGCGCTGCTCAAGAATTTTGCAATGTTCCGCTTTGGTGCACGGAAGAAACTTCCTGTCACAAATTTTGGCGACAAAACTACATCTAGTTGTGGCTTAACATGCAACCTCACGTACCTTTGTGAGTCAGTTGTGTTTTCGTCCGTGATGTGAATAATTTGGTTTTATTTTTCCCACCTTTTTACGCCAAGCGTGAGAGATTCACATACAGCCTGAAGAGGATTATGTTCCGTTGGACGAAGTCTCTCTTATCGTGTGCCTGTCTTATGGCACAAAGTGAATGCACACTCTTTCAATTAGTTTACACGAATAGAATAACCAACAACAGGCCAACGTAATACATATGTTACGCATAAGGGTTCAGCTGAATTTATCCTAAATGCAGTTAAGCTTTTTAACTGACGTTCGACTAAAGCGTATATTGTTGCGGTTACGTGGCACGGCTCGAAAAACTAGGTTCATCCAATAAGTCAAGTTATCCTGCACCGTACGAGAAATTATTGACAAAAACATGGTTGCGCCTCTTTACTTCTAATTTTAAAGATTATTATTATACGTAAAAACATCAAATGGCGATCTCCTCTCATGTTATCTGGTTTGCGTATGCTGCACCTAAGTCACACTGAGGCACGGAAATCTAGTTAAGGCATAACTGGATTAGCCGCTAGGTCGAACTTATTCTGATGCCGCTTCGCAGTTTCGCAGTTTCGTAAAGACCATTCCTGTGACACGCAACTTGTTCTTTTTCTTCATGATATACACGCATGCCTAGATCGTAACATTCCCACGGATTCAATATTTCTGGATTTCGAAAAAGCATTTGATAAAGTCCCACACGCGCGCCTAATTCTTAAACTGTCACGCCTAAACCTTCATCCCCTAGTTCTGGATTGGATTCGAGCCTTCCTTACTGATCGTTATCAATTCGTTCATGCTAACTCACACTCGTCATCCCTCTCACCTGTCTTGTCTGGCGTCCCTCAGGGGACCGTTTTAGGCCCTCTTCTGTTCCTTATCTACATAAATGATTTACCCTCTAACATCAGATCTAATGTCCGACTCTTTGTGGATGATTGCGTCATCTACCGCCCAATACATAATTCCTCCGACGCCACCATTCTTCAAGAAGCTCTCGCACGCGTCGAAGAATGGTGTAGTACTTGGCTCATGTCCCTAAATAGCAGTAAAACGTCACTTATTTCTTTCCATCGCCGGCGCAACCACCGTGAAAATACTTATACAATTCTCAACAACCCTATTTCGTCCGTTGACTCATACAAGTATCTTGGTATCCATTTAAGTAAAGATTTAACCTGGTCGCATCATATTCACCACATAACCAATTCAGCTAATCAAGTTCTAGGGTATTTGCGCCGTAACCTATTATTAGCTCCCCCTCCCAGTAAGCTTCTTGCTTACATAACTTTCATACGTCCAAAACTTGATTACGCATGTGCTGCATATGATCCCCACTATACTAACCTAATCACCACGCTCGAAGCAGTCCAAAACCGCGCCGCCAGATTCATTTGCTCAGACTACTCTCATTATACTAGCGTTACAGCACTAACATCTCAGCTTAATCTCCCAACACTGGCCTGTCGGCGTAAAATCGCCCGTCTTTCGCTGTATCATAAATTTTATCACACTTCCGATCATGAAACTGCCCCAATAACACGCGCTCATCGCTTTTCTCGTCATAGTCACCCTAACGCCGTCTACCCTGAACGGGCCCGCACCGAAACATATAAAATGTCATTTTTTCTTCGAACAGCCAATGACTGGAATGACCTTCCATCCGAAGTGGCGACCATCATCAATCGTGTTCTATTAAAAACCGCCATTGAAGACCATCTGTGTTCGTATTAACTTTTTTGTTTGCCCACCCCTCATGTAATGTCCCCTGTGGACCCTTGAGGAAACAATAAATAAAAAAAATGTGATTAGTGAAAGTTCTAGGTTCGACTTATGCTCGGCATGAACCAATGATTGGAGTGGCTTGAGAGCGTACGCCGCCGCAAATGTCCACTAAATAATCTGTTGCTCCAAATACTTCGACCGCCGACTTGCGAAGTGGCGCCCTCTACCTTACCTGAACTAAACTGTCTTTGACATCTCAACGGTTCTTGATGCTGCTGTCTAACACTGCTTACTACCGTTCACTGCAACTAACGGTTAAATGAACTGCGACCGAAGGCGTTCGTGTAACAGAGGCACAAGGCTAATACCACCTCTACGCAAACACCACAACCAACACCCCCAGTCACCGCTGCCCAGCTCGGAGAACTGAAGAGGGCAAAGTAGGGCCTTCCTGACGTGCCAAATAACCTGGTCAATACTGTGAGCACCGCACAAACACTTTACACCTTTCCTACCATAGACTTCATGCTTATATCTACTTCCTTCGAGATGGCTATTTGTCGTTTTGACAGGAACATGTTGATATATCTGAGACTTGTTTAACACCACCAGAATGGAAACAGACGGCATAGGTTTTTCATTTATGCGTCATGTTCACAGGTCTTTTTGTAACACGGAATTACAGAAATAGATCTAGACATTTCCCTGTCATTGCTGATGTTTTCGAATGTTTTCCTCTTGTTTTCTAAGAAGCAGACTTAAGAAGAGTCATTCCTTCCAAAGGCGCCAATGATCGCACAGCATGTGGCACCGACAAGGGCCTGGAGCATGACGTCAAAGAAAAACTTAGATTGGGCGCATTTTACCGACCCCAGAGCTCTTATCCTCGCAATTCTTTTTGAACAAAGCTAATTGGTTATCCAGACTGCTGCGTCAGCATATTGCTACTCAGACGTCTACATACATGTGTTAAAATGCCTAAAGAAGTATTTTCAAAGCTTTCCAACTAATATCGCGATGCTTTTGCAAAAAAAAAATAGGCAAAGAACTACATATTTTTTACTTCACTAATAACCGATCAAGTATTTTATTGCACAACGATGCTACACTGCAAAAGAACATACGGAGGTAACAGACAGATATTCATTTAGCATTTCCAGACATCATCTTCAAGTTGCAGGTTGCAAAAATTGCTCCTTCCTCGTCTGCTAATAGAAACAAAAGAGCAACCTCATGACGAGTAGGAAGGCACTTCTTGGGCATCGCCCTTGTGTTTAGCGGTGCATTTGCTTATACAAAATTCACCACACATGAACTAAATCATAACCTTGAAAATGAGCATTTAATATCCAGTGGGAGCACACTGTCATAAGAGATTAAACTGGGAGGCATTTGGAACAACTTTAGCGCCGACATTTCAAGCAGCTTGCGAGAGTTATTGAGGGGTCATCGCTAAGGATCGCAGAATGCCTCGTGCGGCCGCCCGTAGCCCAAAGCATTTTCTCCAGTATTCAAGAACGTTCGACGACAGGCGTAGTCTGACTACAGCTCACGTGCACGGGAGCCTTTCACAATCACCGGTGTGTGCGCATCGATGTTCTTCAGCCCACTTGAGAATCGTTTCTGTCTACAAGACTACAATATCCTCTAGTGAGTCGCTTCTGACCGTCACTTTGAAATGCGCACAAACAAAGAAGATTTTTACCTGCTCACAGATGAGCTCACGATTGGTTAAGTTTGTGTTTAACGCACCAGACTCGAACATAAACCTCCATACAATAGCACCGGTTGATGAAGCTAAACGTAAGAACCGAGGCCACGGAAGGTGGATGCTGAAAATTTACCGGCAAGGACTAATTTGGTGGGCTGTATGAGCTTCGCTAATCCTTATTGTTGTCCTGTTCTGAGTCTGGACATAAGTGATTAATAAGCCACTGAGCTGAAGAAAGAATGTAAAGTATGGAAAAAAATGGAAAGTATATATAAACATAGGGCTTGCATTACGAAACTGCAGCAAAAAAAAAACACTTGAAGTGGAAACATTGTTTTTTTTTTGGACGGACGGACGGACGGACGGACGGATGGACGGATGGACGGATGGACGGATGGACGGATGGATGGATGGATGGATGGATGGACGGACGGACGGACGGACGGACGGACGGACGGACGGACGGACGGACGGACGGACGGACGGACGGATGGATGGATGGATGGATGGATGGATGGATGGATGGACGGACGGACGGACGGACGGACGGATGGACGGACGGACGGACGGACGGACGGACGGACGGACGGACGGACGGACGGACGGACGGACGGACGGACGGACGGACGGAAGTGAAAGTTTGAAAGGAAGATTGGAAAAGGCGACCGCCGATTTTCCCCGGTCCGGTCAAGCTGGCGGCAGCTGGCAGCTGCTACAGGCAGCTGGGCTAAAGTGGAGTGTGGTCTCCGCCGAGAGGCCTTAAAGGTCCGAGAAGTTGGTGTCGGCCCAACCACTAGGACCCACCTATTCCAAACAGAGCGAAACGGCACGCAGAGCTAGATGTGAGTAGGCAGAGCGCTCATGTGCTCAGGAAGCCGTGGTGTCGGATGTTGCAGGTTACTCATGCCTTTTCGCTGGGTCTTTATGAAGTCGACTCAATTTACAATTCCCGTCAACTCGCTGGAACCAAAGTATATCGATCACCCCAAAGCCAAGACGTCGAAACCCAAATAAAACTGTCTCTCCTTTACGCTGAGTGCCTAATAGCCAATCATCCTGTCGTTGCCATTGCTGGAGGTAGAAACCGTCAACGTCCACATTCACGCGCGTCCTGGTGAAAAGATAGTAGCAAGTAGTTTTTGATATTACTTTCCATAAAATCGTGCCTATCTTTTTTCTCCCATTCATCCGGAATACTTTTTTCAGGATCAAATGAACAGGAGCAAGCGTCTAAAAAAAGCTTTCCTTTTGAGCCATCTGTGTGCACCGACTTTAGTCGGCAAACAACCGGTTGAGGCCATTATTATCTTGGTCGCGTCACCCTGAGCAGTCCGCTTCTAACTATACACTGCCTTTTTTTAGTTTATTTTTCAGCGATGTATTCCTCGAAGGTATGCGACATCTCCTTAGCGATGCTGCCACCGACGGCTGCTAGTTTTACAAAGGAAAAATGATTTTACTCGCAGCATGCCGGCAATTTTGCAATATGGGCTGGCGATATTTTACTCTCAGTGGGCCGGTGGCTGTAAATTTTCTGGCAGAGCTTCAGGTTCAGAAAACTAAACATGTGGACAGATTTGCCTGTCTGGTTGAGTTTGATGACTTATAATACTATGGCACATCGCCAAGCGAAACTCTTAATTTAAAACCCAAAGTTTCGGAGCAGGCTCGGCTCCTTCTTCGGGGGTGACTGGAGCAGTAGCTAGCGTATTTAAGAATGCATGGAGGGGAGACGAAGGTCGAAAGAAGGAAAGCGGTGATGCGGAAGGCACGGCGGAGGTGTGGGGGAAGGTGTGGAGGTTTTAAGGCTTTCAGTCGCATTGTCGGACTCTGCAGAAGTGGTCAATGGCGACTTTTCTTTTTTGAGGTGCAGAGCGAAGTCCCTATGGATTTACCGCCGGAAGGTTTGTATTCATACGGTTGATGTAGTTCGGTATCGTTTGAATGTGCCAGGAGTCGACTAAGAGCCTATTTAGGTAATTGTTTTCGGTTCTGAAGGTGCTATTTTAATCGAAGTCGATTCTGTGGTCTCAGCCTTCGGAACACTCGGCTGATCGATTGCGCTCTATTTTAGAGTTGCAGACGTTGTATTTATGTTGCCGGATCTTTTCCTTTTAGATTTTTCTGTTTCGGTGATATAGCTTCTGTGGCACCCTGCGCAAGAATTCTGTAGGTAATGCGTTGGACTCGTCCTCTCTGTGGCGGGTCTTTGCAACAGATACGCAAAGCACAAGTCTCTGTAGGCTTGTGCGCTACCTGGCGACCCCTTTCCTCAAGATTCCGGCGATGGTTTCGCGAGCATGTCGTATTTTGGTGGTGGCGTTCGTTGTTGTGCGCTGTTTTCTCGGCGCATGCCGTTGTGTTTGTGGAGGTGAATGCTTTGGCGAATAAAGTTTTTCGGGTAGTCATTCATGGTGAGTTCTTTGAATATGGTGCTTTGTTCTTTTCATCTTTCCAGTTCTGTGATGCAGTGTGTCTCAACTCTTCTGAACGATCTCTTCACCACTGACGCTTTGTGGACTGTCGGGTGGTAAAGAAACAAAGTGGAGATATTCGCCTGAGTGAGTTGGTTTGTGCTAAACAGAGAATTAAAGGGCGCCGTGTTTTCGGGATACGAGGATGTGCAATAACTTGAGGGAGTTTTCTTTTTGCCCTCTAGCGTACAACAAGATATTCAATCATCGCTTTCCTTCTTTCAGCCTCCTGCTCCCCTGCATGCATACTTAAAGATGCTAGCCACTGCGCTTAGTCACTCCGGACGAAGGAGGCGAGCCGGCTCTGAAACGTTGGGTTTAAATCGAAGTTTATCGTTGGAGATGCGTGAGAGTTCACTATAGGCTTCAGGTTTAGACGCACCTGGCATTTGGGGCTACAAAATTAGGCGCTCATGTCACGTGGGGGGCGGGGGGGGGGGTACATAAATTTGAATTCATTTCTTTACTTCTGAGAAAGCTGTTTAGTTCTCCACTCTATAAGTATGGCTGTGCTCTGGCTTCAGTCGATATAAGTAAAAATTCTCTATCTGTAAACTACTTCACTTCGGGTTTCTCCTAAAATACATTGCATTATGCGTTATAGTTCATACCTGTAAAAATTATTCCCTATACTTTTATTCCATCCTTGCTTCGAAGTGAGTCGGTTACAGTACCGCGGCTCTGCTCGGAGTGTGAATGTCCCAGCGACATTAACTGCAGTAGGTCTGGATCCCACCAGCGCGGAACCACAGCGATAACACTCTCATATTTTCGGAACTCACCACCTTGTACCGCTTAAACTGTGACAAAACATGTACCCTAATTTGAAAGCTTTGACGATGTGCATGTAGTATTTCACCTTTTCTTGTTTGTTCCACATTGATGCACTAAGAGTATCAGCGTAATTCTAGGCTTTAAGAAGTATTCTCATGAATACCATTAAAAGCGAAGTTGAAAAAGGGGCTGTAGGCATATAGAGGAGCGTGCCCTAGCCTGACCGACAGTGCCACGCGCAAGGGCATAGATAGTTCTGCTTCTGCGGCACATGGGTTTTTTGTGCGTATCCAACCTGCTTGCCAACACTGCTGACCACTCAATAATCTACACTTCATCTGTGTAATCCAGATAGATTCAGAGTTTCTGTTCGTTCGCCCTAACAAAACGTTCAAAGTGCTCCTGTGACAAGGGTTGTTCAACCCATGAAGCACACACTTAAAAATGTGAGGGAGCCTTCAAAACTGCAAGATTAATGCGTCTCCTGCGTATTGTGCGCGCTGAAAATAACTACTTGTTCTGTATGAGAAGAATGACACTTGTAATTCTTCTGTAATTGTGCTACGGGCAGTAGCTTGCATGTATACTTTTATTTTTATATTTTATGCTGCTGCAGCGTTCATGCTCCGCCAGTGAACATATAAACAACTCAACATCTCCGTTCATTTTCACGTGCGCAACGGAAGCCAACACGAGACGGTAGAACATGGTGCGCAGCGTTTCCATCGGTCTAATGGTGTTGGGCTATGGTAAGTTCTTTTTGTTATTTTAGTCACCCGAAGTACTGAGAGGAATGGGGAAAATGCCAAGATAATTTTCTAAGAAAGACAGCTTTCAGACAGAGGTTTAGAGCGACATCGTTAGGAGCTCGCGTCGCTGAAAGCACGGCATCGGCGTCGTTGGCCGCGTGCAAAAAATCCACGAAAAACCCCAGAGACGCAGCCTAGGTGCCATGTGAGTCACCTTTGTCACGTGACCTTGCAACGCCATCACAACGTGCCCTCTAGATTCGGAGCAAACTGCTCACAGTGGCAAGTGCCAGTTAAATTAACGACTGGTCGCGAGAGGCTGTTCGGGAAGAGCAACCTGTGTCTCAAAAATCCGACAGGTGGCAGCACCTGCCATCACAGGGCAGTGGCGCCTCGCTTAACCGCGGCACCAGTGCTCCAGGAGTGCTATGAGGGCTCCAAGGGATCTGTGAATGTAATGTAGAGAATGGCCAGTTCCGCATCTATGGGCGAAAACTCAATAACGATATGATCTCATAGGAGTCAGTGAAATTTCTTATAAAATTAAAACGGCTCAAAACCATTACGGAAATAAGAAGCGCCATAAATCGCCACAGTTCCAAGTTAGCTGGTAACGAGTTGATGTCCCTGAAATGCACCCGCAGAACGTGACTAACTGTGCAAGTTCAAGAGAACTTGTCAAGAGGGCGTATTCTGAGCACTTCAAGGTACTGGAGCATGTTGCCAATATGGCATATCCTCAGCGTACTTAATGCGCTCGTCAGATGTGCATTAAAATTTTCTGTCAGGCACACTTCATTTCTTCGGGGGCTTTTAATCATAAGGTGTGGGTCTGGGTTCGTTGGCAATCCATTCTTAACAACAACACCGGCTTCGTCGTTTTCTGCGCGCTTTATTCTGAAGGATAGATTTTATTACCCTAATGATAACATGAAAAGCACTCCAAGTGTCGCCGAAATTAAATTACATCTGATACTCAAACCAACCAGAGGTATCTGACAGCATCTATTTCAATACTGAAGTACAAACTTAACCTGCTCGCTTAAAAAGCACTGGAAGAATTCTTCATATGCTTTGTCCCCCATTGGAAACACCATCCTTCTTCGAGCTGTCGCTTACTTTGGAATTTTGTTCTCGCTCGGTTTATTGTCGCCAGCGCTGCATTTATGCTCTAATGACCCCCTTAGCTAATGCTCGGAACATCCTTATTGAACCAATTTATGTAACACGCCTCTGCTTCTCGAGCTTCTACATCTTGAAAGTTATATGAAAACGGCGTGAACAATAGGGACCGATAAGCTACAAAAACAACAGGACCGCCCAAACAAGAGGTTTACTTCATTTTTTGATCAACAATGACGTTGACAGACTGCCTTTGAAGGCATTCCGCAAGAGGTCCGCTCAGGAAAGTGGTCTAGTGAGAGCACAAAATAAGAACTGCTCTGCTTGAATAATGTGATGGCATCTTTTTTAAACAACAGTAAAGAACAAGTTTATGCATGTTTCGGTAACACCACAGGAGAGGCGGAACCGTAGCTAGAGGAGAAGACAAGAAGTTCACAAAAAAATTAAGTGCTTTCGTTTGCATACTTCCCGTCTTGTGTACTGTGCCGCTGCAGTGGCTATAGACCAACACCGATCTGTGACATACGCAAGATACGGTGGCACTGGTGTTGTCGGCTGGGATGGCTGGTATAAAACTGGCGGTAAAAGTAGTATTAGCGCCTCAGGGATACATGGAAGGAAATATTTTCAAAGCAGTTTTCTGATTTCACAGTACACCTATGATGTCGTCCCTTCGGGAAGAACAACCAAGTTCATCCTAAAACAGATTGTGAAAGTATAACACGTAATTTGAAAGGTTATATATTTTTAAAACACCGCTTTAAGTTCTCGTGGGGGGGGGGGGGGGGGGGGGGGTGCGGGAGTGATTCCCGGCTGGGGGCTCAGAACTGGAGGGCGGCCCATTGAAACATACCCACTGCGATGGCGTAGTGGTTAGCGCGGTCGGCTACCGAGCCGGAATACCTGGGCTTGAACTTGACCTCGGCGGCGCGTTTCCATGGAGGCGAAGTGCAAAAGGTGCCTTTGTGCCGTATGATGTCCGTGCACGGTAAACATCCCCAGGAGGTCGAAATCATTGTGAAGGCGTCCACTATGGCACCCCTCTCTCTCTATTCTTTCCCTCCTATCTTCTACGTATCCCTTACGGTGCAGTTAAGGTGTCCACCTAGTAAGGAGAACGTTCCTGTGTCATTTCCTTTCCTCAGAAACCACATATTGAATTAAAACACATGCTAGAAAGACTTTCATATATTTTTCTCATTTCACAGAGTACTCATGGAAGCAGCTGCTTGTTAACAAATGGCGAGTGGTTTGAAGAGTCTGTACACTAGGTAATTTCGCAGATATGTTTTTTAAAACCACACTATGAATCTGTCTTGCGAATGCAGACATACTTTCTAAAGGAGTTCTCCCCGCTGGGTGTTTCCCCGATCAATATCTGCATCTGGAGCGCGTCACGTGTTCCCAGCAACGTGTTCCGAGAGCGTTCCCGCACATCTCGCTGTCACGAGCTGCCCGAGGTCTTCATCTCTCGCCAGAAAAGAGTGTTGCCATGGCTTTAAAAAAAAAACGATGTCTCTATATCCGCTTCTCCTAGCTGGATGGTCACTACTTTCTGTACGAACTGATACATTCCTAGGTGTTGTCAAAGGTAGGAGTTCTCGTGGTCACCTCACATGAAAAAAACCCGCGAGAGTACCACTGCAGCATCGCAAGTTTTCAGGTTCATGGCAAGAACACAGAGGGGCAGCAACTGCAGATCAGTTGGTCCTGCTTAAAAAATCGAACGCTCAAGGAACCTTGAGCTACTGTCTACAAGTGCCTCGAAGATTATCTCCAACAAAGAAGATTCTCGAGGCCGTACGGAACAACTGCCTGCGGGAATGCCTTGGCCTCCAAAAGGGCTCCTCTGCATCAGGAACAGTAGCGGAAGCAGGCTTTCTCACGCTAGATGTGAATGCGGCCCATGAAACTATGCGTGCACATCTACGACATGTTGTCCAAGGGAGAAGAACTGCTTACACCGCGTACACCTAAATCACTCCAACTTTGGCTTGACCAAGCTGTGCAGCTCCTGCCCGTCTCTACTATTATTCAGCCACAGAAACTACCACCACTGATCTTTCCCATGAACACTGTTGCCTCTAAATGTGAAGAAGTTTGTTCCAGGCGTGAATGCAAAGAGCCGCTTGCCCCAGGCAGCGCTTCTGCAAGCTACTCTCGCGTACTTAGCGGGGGAGTATATGCAGCATACCCACATCTTCACCGAAGGTCCAACTACGCTAGAAACTTCATCTTGTGTCCTTTATGTGCCCTCTACAAGCCATGTTCTTTCTTACCGGCTGCAGCAGAAGACATCCTAACCGACAGCTAAGCTACAGGGCATTAAACAAGCTTTTTCTATATCTTGAACTCCCGGCAGATGGGTTATCTTCGCCGGCCCCAAATCATCTCTGCAGATCTTGTCCGACCTGCTGAAGAACACAAATCATCAGCCTCTTTTCCTTGACATCGGGTATCGATATCATTTGGATATTGCCGCAAGCGACTGCATAACATTTCAGTGGGGAACTGGAGCTTGCCGACACATCACTACCAGTTTCTATACTTCATCGATCCACATCTCGTATAAAGAATCCCAGCCAGAATTTCTCGCCATCTGGAAACATTTTATAACCGACTTCACCTGAATGCTGCATTTACTAATGGCTTACGATGCCGTTTCGGTCCAATGTATAGTCCCCTTGGTGACACCTTCGGCTCGATTGAAACTGTGGAGCATATCCTGCTTGAGTGTGCGGCGTATGCTGACGAGCGTGCGCACTATGTGCTTACATTGCATAGAGAAGCTCTCCCCAGTGGCTCTAACAATGGACAGTGTTTTAAGTCCGTTACCCTGCCTTAAGCAACAAAGGCATGCAATTAACTTTTTGTTTGAATATCTAGTGACATTGGACATCTTGAAAAGCTGTAATTCCCTCATCCACCATGCAGTGACTTTTGATAGCCGATTTGTCGGACTATGACTGCATCATTTCATACGTTACATCATTGCTCGCCTATGCAAATACGCATAGAATGGCCGCATTGTGTATTCTCCTGAATTTATTTACTTTATTTTGCCTTTCTGCACCGCTTTCCTTCAGTATTTGCCTCCCAAATTCCCTTCCCCATGCAAGATAGCAAGCCAGTGATTTCAGAAATGCCTGCTAAATTCTCTGTTTTTCTTTAAAAGGTTTCCCTGTCTGTCTTTCGAATCGTGCAAGCTTCTTTTGAAGCGCGACATGCTTCCGCATGCGTTACATTTGCTCACTAGTCAGTCATTTAAATTCGACCGCATAAACAGCATTACCTGAAAAAGCAGCTCTCTAACGCCACGCAAAGCGCACGGAAGAGAACCGCGCAATGTAGCAGACAGCGCCGCAGGTAATACCGCTGGCTGCTTCGGTCTCCGGCATTCCTCCGGCCGCCGCCAGCGCCACCTATGTTAGTGTAATTACAGTTCTAGTCATCTGCGACAGTGCTCAGTTTGTTTATAGTGATGTTAGAGGATTGTCTTCAATGTAAACATTGATATTCTTTGAACTGGAGTATTTGCGAGTGAGCATAGCCTGCGAGGATAAATGTCGGAATACACTAGAGACTTGCGGGATTTGGGGAAACGCGCAGCGGATACAGCGCCTTTGGGACTCTATCTGACTTCACTGCGCACATTTATCGTGGCATTTTAAAAAGCTTGGAAATGATGAAGGGTACATTGTCACATTCTTTTTCAAAGCACTCGTCAACTGTTAACAAACCACCGCCTTCACTGGTGCGCTGTCAAGCTAGAAAGACGATTTGGTACGTTTTACTTACATAGTCTCTATGGGGACCGCATCTGCCTCGTACACCAAGCCGGTAATTATCCCCACGTGAACTTCAGGCAGTGTTTCGAAGATGCATCGCCTTCGAAATGACACTTCATTTTTTTCTCACAGTCTGTTCTAGGATGAAGTTGGTTGTTCTTCGCGAACAGACATCAGAGGTGCCCTGTGAAATAAGAAAACTTCGTTAAAGATTTTTCATTCCATGTTTTCCTAAGGGCGGTAAGCCTTTTTTCACTCCCAGGCCAGGTCAGCTAGCGTGAACTACTCCTTGCTTTGTAAAGGCGGTGTTGTTCTATACCAAAACCTAAAATGACCCTTAACAACAAACGGTAAAGTGCTGTTCAGAAAATAGGTTCAGTATGTCGTTCAGCCGCGGTAGAAGAAAACCAATGGAAACGCTGTGGAGCGCTTCTTGCTGCATCCAGAGACTGTCAACGTGGAGTCTGGTGTAACTCCTCGGACCATTTATCCAGTGCTGGTTGCTGCATTGTGTTGCGGCTTATGACACATAGGCAAATAACGCCATCATGCGCCAAGCGCAATATCAGTGTGTTTCCATTGAGATAAAGTAAGAAAATCATTTAACGCGTTCCAGTTTCTTCAGAAGCTCTGCTTCCTTTGAAAACGTAAACACGCTAAAAATTTCAACGCTAGAAATTTCAACTAGCATTCTTTCTTCTAGGAGTAACAAAAGATGCAACGGGATGTAGGGATCGTAAAAATGCGGGAAATGATTTTCTTAGTGTTCGGTGCGTGAGCTTAAAATGTGGTTTGTGGTCATGATATCTCCGTAGAGTTCACATGTACGCTTGTCCTGTTCGGCCAGCATAAAGGTGTTTGTAAGTTTTATTTGTCGAATTCGCGGACGACATTTATATGTTCAATAAAGTGTTTCTGAAGTGTACGCGACGTCCAGTCTCCAACATGGGTTTTATCAGGTGTAGCTGCTAATTTTCTTTATTCGTGCAAACTGACAGTTATCCCTCCGTCTGCAGTGTACTAATGACAATCAGATTTACGGGGGGGAGGGGGGTGAGGAGATTATTTTTTAAAATTTTCATATTGCGACCTTGTGCAGCGCATACATGCACTAATTTCTTCGTGGCTCGGAACTGAACATAAATATATGTTATGTCTGCTTGTTATCTATATCGCAGTATGTAATACATCACGCAGTAAAGCTGACTTAGTTTCTGGAGTCTAGTGCTGGTAATACACTGAGAGAATTATTCTAGACAATAATTCTCTGTATGCACTGTTCTTGCTTCCTATTTTCTCAACAGCTACCCAAACAGCTTAGCATTCGGCTGTAAATATTGAAGCGCACAGAGCAAGTCTTATTGGTACCACTTCTCCTCCTCTAATGCAATTCAAAATATTCGACAGTTTCCGAACCATCCGTGCAGAACTCAATTTAGGCGACATACTTTACGTGTGAAGTATTCCTGTTGGACATCTTGTGGTTGTGTATGCCTTTCGTTTAATTCTTTTAGACTGAGGTCACAGACTCCCGATCAAACTCTTCTACCCATCGGCCGATTTAACCTTTTATTTGAGTCAGCATCAAGCCTAACCTTCAGTAAGATGGCGAGTTAAGCTAGTAGGTACATAATGACTGTGAATAAAAGCCCAGAGACAATAGACAAAGTAAGAAGAGAGGACCGACGCTGACTAACTGCTATTAATTGTAAAGAAACACCAAAAAATTCCATTTTACACAACAAAAAGACATACTGATAACTTCAATCTTATGAATCCCGATATTTTGGTTCACAGTCATGAACACATACCGAGAGGTGCTTGCACACAAGTAAAGCTTTTGCGAATGCGAAATGTTTCACTGAAATCCCTTGTTACCTTACCTTTGTGTTTGCACAGGACTCTGGCTTCATTAAAAAGCGGGAAGCAAATTTTTTTACAAGGATTAGGTTGGCTGTTATTCGGGCAGTCGCTGTAGTGCAAAGCCAGATTTGAGGACAGAGCCACTTTTCAAAGAAATGTTGTAGTCTCGTGAGTGGGTATTGAAGCACCTTCCTGTTTGACCTATTAGATTACCCCGCAGGTGAAAGGCACTTCATACACAATTCCTTGAGCAGAAGGCACAAACCTCCAGTGATGCTTTATGTGGCACATTTTGTTGTTCCTCTTTTCCGCTCTATTTCCCTAGCGCTCATATCAACAATGACGCAAAATTTTCACAACTTCTTAAGTGCAGAAAAAAGTACAGTCATCAGCACGCTTGTCTACAGCGCTGAAGCGGTGTTTTCGGGAGTAATACACTGAAATCTTGATTATGCTGCTGTCTAACTGGTACAGTGCTATTCGCTGGAAAATTTACGTGTATGTAGCTTCACTCAAGCGGCAGCATTGTCTTTAGAATCGAACACCTAATTAAAAGTTCTACTTCCTTTACACGACAAGGCGGGGTTCGAGCGCTCTAGAAAGCCGGACGGACGACTCTACGCCTCCGCCATGTACTCTCTTTCGAAATGCCGTTAAACAGCTCAAAAAAGATGGCTAAATGCAGTTAAACAGCTCAAAAAAGAAGCCGAACATGCATAGCATCTCACCTTAGCCCAGAACCCTTATTCCGACTCCTGGTCCCGGTTTTAAAGACCTAAAGGCCCGGACCACATTTGGTGGCTTCCAATCATGTTACAATGTTCACATGATTGGTTTATCGAGAGCCTGGCCAGCCCTCCAGCTTCCGTAGGGCAAAACGCCCTTTGCACAAACACAAACGCACGGTCGTGCCAGCACGTGCGGAGTAGAACATTCTCTCATCCACAAAATAAAATAAAAACAAACACAAATATACATTCGTGCCAGCACGTGCGAGAATCGGTACCGCGGGGCGGGGGGGACACCCGTACTACCCGGCGCTTTCGCGAGCGGCCGCGTTCCGAAAAAGGAGACGCTTCGCTTTGAGGGAGAATTACTGGTCCCGAAGGCCCCGCGTACACTACTGATCCCTTACAAAATAGACGCTTGATATTGTTTGGTATTATCAGAGACTGAGATCACCACCAACTATGTAGAAATAGGTCACCAGGTAACCTATGTATAAATATACAGGCGTGACTTTTTCATGTAATTGTTCCTGGAATGCCCATATCAGTAATGTTTCATAGGCTGCCAGACTGAAAAATTTCATTCAGCGAAATCTGAAATCCTCACTTTTTTTCCTCAAAAACACTGTATATATTCCAAACGTTTGACCGACCCTGGAGTATGCGTGTTGTGTTTGGGACCCTCACCAGAAAATCTTGATTGATCGAATCGAAAGAATACCGATTAGAACAACAAGGCTCGTTCTAGAACGTTACAAGCGAGGGGAGAGCTGCACTAAAATGAAAATGGAATCGGAATGCGAAGCGCTGTCCTCGCGCCAAAGGAAATTGCGCTTGAAGTTACTATTTCTAACTTTTAACAACATGACCAGAATTAAAATAAATAGGTAAATTGGTAAATTGGTAAATTGGTTTTTTGGGGAAAGGATTTGGTGCAATATCTGTCTCACATATCTCGGCGGACACCTGAACCACGCCGTAAGGGAAGGAATGAAGGAAGGTAGGATTAATAGAAGATTGTGAGAAAGGTCCAGAATTACAGAATTAACAAAGATACTTATTTGCTACAACCGCCCTATGTATATCTATCAAAGAACTGATCACAACTTCAACATTTGAGAATACCGCACTAGAACGAACCTGCAAGAACTGTGGCAGACTGGAATCGATTGTCCTATAACGAAGTGGGCTATACTAATGAAGATTTTTTTTGCCCAAGTTGTAACCTCATGCTCATACGCCCTTGGGAAAGCATGGTATCTCTGAATAAAGAATATCAGCTGCCTACTGACTTTAAACGGTGGGACATTTCGTAAATGTACGGCTGTACGGCAAGTACCTTTTTCTCATTTTTACCTTTTTTAGAACGCTCCGGTGGTACCGGCCTGCCACATGATTTTAATTAGTATGTTACGGTATACAAGTACTGTTACATCAGCCGTAGACTCTGCTGTCCTTAGCCTCTGTACCTGTTGATTAAAACTTCTACTGATAGAATGCACGCACGACTTGGAAACGGCAGCACTAAGGCAGGAAACTGCAATAAAACATTTCACTATCTTCGAATCCGCCGAATGGAAGGTGAGCAAGGACTTCTCAGATCTTTGATTTGGCTTTTTTTTACCAATCATATATCTAAAATTGTACATAATTTCCGGGAGAGGTTTCACTGGTGGAAGTTAAACCTTCTTCACTATCGTTAAAAACCTTGAAAACGTCGTCGACCTGCCTGTTGAAGTAATCGCGCTCAACAAAAAAAAAAAGATCATCATCCACATATTTGAATATGCATTTTGTACGGGCCTCCAAATTACTTTCAAAGGATTTGTCTACATAACTGTGACAGATCTTACCGCTCCCACGTTTGAACAAATGCATACCCCTTTTATTTTAGTGTAAACTTTCCCTTCCCATTCGACAAAAGTGGACGTACGATAAAACGATAAAATCTCTACAAACGCCCCAACAGAGGCTCCGCATTTTTAAATGAATTCTTCGTCACTGTCGTACTTTGTACAATTGCTAACACATCGCAGAAGGCTTTTGTGTGGAAGTGAGTTAAATAAATCGTAACATCTGTAATTTACGTGCCACACATGTCCGGATTATCACAGTTCTAATAGTAGAGCACAGGTAGAGAAGAAGACGCAAGAAATAGATCAACAATCGTCTGTGAACCAAGGATTCCGTGTCAAAAACTTGAAACTTTATATTGCCATGCGACTCGCACTGTAACATTACAGTGAAATGAATCATCAGCCTTATAGGGTTTACAAGAAAAAAATACTTCCAGACGGTTTTCTTTCGCATTCTTAACGGGACAGTGAAGAGTTGTCAGATTCATTTCTTCAGTAACCGCAACGTTTCACATTTTTTCTTCTCAACACTGGTAGGAAACGGCTTTAAGTTTTTGTGATGGCTTCCCTGGCTTTTTCATTAAACAAGTTTTTCGGCAGAACAGCAAAAAAAAACTTTTTTCAGAAATAGCCACCCTCAACTTTCCAGGCTTCAAGAACCCTTGGATAAACAGCGCGTACGAAGACGAGCACAAAAGACAAGAAAACGGACGACACAGCTCTGACTAACAATTGAGGGTTTATTGCTGATCACACAAGTATAAATACATAGACGTCGGCAGAGAGGAAAAGGTATACAAAGTGCAAAAAAAGGGTCATTGCCAAAAATCGGGAAAAAACTGCGAGGGAAATTATCCAGGCATACAACATATTCAAGCAGGGAAATGCATGTATAAGCACTCCTGCGCTAACACTACTGCAAAAAGAGCTGTCACTCCTGGGGGCTGATAATCTCCGCTGATTTCTAGCGCGCTTCTGTTGCTGTTGTCACATTTATGTCTTTTTTGCACTTTGTATACCTTTTTCTCTCTGCTGACGTCTATGTATTTATACTTGTGTGATGAGCAATAAACCCTCAGTTAGTCAGCGCTGTGTCGTCCGTTTTCTTGTCTTTTGTGCTCGTCTTCGTTCGCGCTGTTTATTCAAGATGCTTAACCAGCTAGCCCGCAAAAACATGTTAATTCAAGAACTCAACCAATGGTGCAAAGCGCAATTTTTCAGTAGGCACGCCCTAAACCCCTTTAAAGCACATCCACACATTCAACAACGCACCTACGCTGCTCCTCTTGCCTCATGTGACGCGAAATGAACATTCCGAGGGAGAGTTTGTTTTCTTTGTGAAGCGGTGGCTGGACACAGAACTTCTGTCCTAACTTCCTTTCTTTTTTCTTGTAAAACCCATAAGCACGATGTTCAGTTCCGCTGTGTCGATACAGAGCGAGCCACATGGCAATATGAAGTTTCATCTTTTTTTTACAGAAAGCCTTGGTTGACTAAGGACTGTTTACCCGTTTCTTTTGTCCAATTTCTTGGCTGTGATTGACTATTTGAAGTGCCATGATCCGGCCGTGTGCAGTAAGATCTTGAGGATGTATTCTACACAGTTCAGCACAATAGCCTTCTGCGATGTGTGTGTAAAAAAATGTATAAAAGTTGGCAATAACGAAGAAGAACTCATATCGAATTCGGAATCTCTGCTAGGGCATTTCTGTAACTTTCATCGTTTTATCTTCAGCCCACTTTTGCTGACTGGGGAGGAAAAGCTTACAATGAAAAAAAGGGGCGGGGTAGGGGGTGTGCATTGGCTCAATAGTGGCTCCGGTACTAAGTAACATCCTTCTCGAAAATGTAGCTGAAGGTAATGAAAGTAATTTGAAGGCCGGTACAAAAATCATATTCATATATGCGGATGATTTTGATTGTTTTTAGCACGATGGCTTCAACAGGCAGGTCGACGATGTTTTAAAGGTTTTCAAGGTTTTTAAGGAAAGTTAAACCGTGTCCACTCTCGCATGTCCTCACGGGAATGAGCTATAATATTTAGAACCAGATCGGCAAAAAAAGCCGGATCATGTGTGCTGGTCCTTTTTAGAGAGATCTGGGAAGCTCTTGCTTAGTTTCCACTCGGTGAATTCGAAGATAGCCAAATGTGGTATTGCAGTTTCTTGCCTAGGTGCGGCCATTTCCAAGTCGTCCGTATATGCTACTAGTACAAGTTTTAATCAGCAGGCTTAGGGACTAAGGACAGCAGGGTTTCCGGATGATGTCATAGTACTTGCATGCAGTCAGATACTAAAACAGTTCTAATCATGTGGTAGGCGGGAGCCATCGAAGCCTTGTAAAAAAGATAGAAATAAGAAAATTATTCTTCCTGTCCAGCCGTACACTCACTAGATGTCACGCGGTTGGAAGTAACTAGAGAGGAGATAAGGCGCAGATGTACTCTTTTATGCTCCTAGTAGTTAGAAATTATCGCCATAGTTGATAGAGGTGCCAGATAAAGCATGACTTTGTTGTGGGGTCACCAACTTTGTTGTGTGGTCAGGGGAGCCAGCCAGGTACAGGTATTGTACCTTTTGTCCCCGGCCCTTAGTTTTCTGTACTGAGAACTAAAATGTTAATAAACTCACTCATTCACTCAAAAAAAAATGACTTCAGGTCAGTGTCTTTGCTGAAGGACTTGTGTATGAAGTGCCTTTCACTTGCGGGGTGACCTAGAGAGGTCAAAGAGGACAGTGTTTCAGTACCCGCCTACGAGACCACAACAATCCTTTGAAAACTGGCTCTGACCTCAAATCTACCTTTGCCCCGCCGTGGTGGCTCAGTGGTTACGGCGCTCGGCTGCTGACCAGAAAGGCGCGGGTTCGATCCCGGCTGCGGCGGCTGAATTTCAATGAAGGCGGAAAATTCTAGAGGCCCGTGTACTGTGCGATGTCAGTACACGTTAAAGAACCCCAGGTGGTCGAAATTTCCGAAGCCCTTCACTACGGCGTCCCTCATAGCCTGAGTCGCTTTGGGACGTTAAACCCCAATAAACCAAACCATCAAATCTACCTTTGCACTACATGGGACTTCCCTAACAACAACCAACTCAATCTTTCTAAAAAATTCTGTACCCCCTTTTTAATGAATCCAGGGTCCTGTACAAACATCAAGATAAGTCAACAAGGGAAATCAGTGGAGCATTTCACATTCGCACCTCCTCGGTATGTGTTGATTATTCTGAAATAAAATATCCGGATTCATATGATTGAATTTATCAGTATGCCTTTTGGTTGTGAAAAGAGTATTTGGTGTTTCTTTCTGACAAACCACTGTTGTTAACTGTTATTCACAATCATGCCATAACACTTCCGACGAGCGAGATTTGCAGCCTTCATCTCTTGCAGACGTGCAGTACTGGAGACATTAAAAGCATAACAGCTCTTCCTGGACTCAATCACCATGCCCTTCTGCACATTTCTATATCAGTACTCCTGATATCATCAAGCCATCAAGCCATGATGACCAGATAGTTGAAAGCTTCTATGAGGGTGTGGAATCGGCAATGACCAAAGTAAAATCACAGTACACTGTAGTGATGGGCGACTTTAATGCAAAAGTAGGTTAAAAGCAGGCTGCAGACAAGGTGGTGGGTGACTATGGCATAAATTCTAGGAACAGTAGGGGAGAGTTGTTAGTAGAGTTCGCAGATAGAAATAATTTACGGATTATGAATACCTTCTTCCGCAAACGAGCAAACAGGAAGTGGACGTGGAAAAGCACCAATGGTGAGACAAAAATGAAATAGACTTCATACTGTGTGCACACCCTGGCATCGTAGAGGATGTGGAGGTCTTCAGTAAGGTCCGTTGTAGCGACCACAGAATGGTAAGGTCTCGTGTTATCTTTTAGTTAACACGAGACTGTTAGTGAAGAGGGAACGGAGGAAACTGGTGAAGCGAAAGGCTATTAACGAGTTAGCATTAAGAGGGAAGGTAGAGGAATTCAGAATGTCGCTGCAAAACAGATTTTCCGCTTTAACTGAAGAAGACGACCGTAGTGTTGAAACAATGAATGATAATCTTACAGCTATCGTTACAGAGTGCGCCTCAGAAGTAGGCGGTAGGATGGTTCCAAAGCATACCAGCAAGCTATCTCAGGAGACTAAAGATCTGATTAAGAAACGCCAAAGCATGAGGACGTCTAACTCCACAGACAGGATAGAACTAGCAGAGCTATCGAAGTTAATAAATAAGCGCAAGGTAGCCGACATAAGAAAGTTTAACATGGTGAAAATCGAGCATGCTCTAAGGAACGGAGGTAGCCTAAATTCAGTGAGGAGAAAACTGGGCATAGGTAAAAACCAGATGTATGCGCTAAAAGACAAACAGGGCAATGTCAGCAGCAATATGGGTAAGATAGTTGAATTAGCCGCAGAGTTCTACACAAATCTATACAGTAGCGAATGTAATCATCAAGTTCCTGAGGGAGGCAGTCGAGCCCAGCAATGGGACATCCTGCCAGTAACGAAGGAGGAAGTAAAGAAAGTCTTAGGAGCAATGCAAAGAGGGAAAGCAGCTGGTGAGGATCAGGTAACAGCAGATTTGTTGAAGGATGGAGGAGAGATTGTGCTACAAAAACTAGCCACCCTGTATACGCAATGCCTTGTGACCTCGAGAGTACCAGAAGCTTGGAAGAACGCTAAGATTATCTTAATTCATAAGAAAGGAGACGTCAAGGACTTAAAGAATTACAGACCAATCAGCTTATTGTCCGTTGCCTACAAGGTATTTACTAAGGTAATCGCTAATAGAGTCAAGACAACCTTGGATTTTAGTCAACCAAATGATCAGGCAGGCTTTCGTAAAGGATACTCGACAACAGACCACATTCACACTATCAATCAGGTGATAGAGAAATGCGCAGAATATAACCAACCCCTATATATAGCCTTCATTGATTACGAGAAAGCATTTGACTCAGTGGAAACCTCAGCTGTCATGCAGGCATTGCGGAATCAGGGTGTAGAAGAGTGTTATGTGAAAATATTGGAAGATATTTATAACGATTGCACAGCTACTATAGTTCTCCATAAAGTCAGCAATAAAATTCCAATACGGAAAGGTGTCAGGCAGGGAGACACGATCTCGCCAATGCTCTTCACTGCCTGCTTACAGGAGGTATTCCGGGGAATGGAATGGGAACAGTCGGGGATAAGAGTTAATGGAGAATACCTGAGTAATTTGCGATTCGCTAATGACATTGCTTTGCTAAGCTACTCGGGACAAGAACTGCAAAGCATGATCAATCAGTTAGACAGGCAGAGCAGAACGGTGGGGCTAAGAATTAACGTGCAGAAAACCAAAGTAATGTTCAACAGCCTAGCAAGGGAACAGCAGTTCGCAATTGGTAGCGAGGTGCTGGAACTAGTAAGAGAATATGTCTACTTAGGGCAGGTAGTGACCGCAGATCCGGATCATGAGAGGGAAATAACTAGAAGAATAAGAATGGGGTGGAGCGCATATAGCAGGTTCTCTCAGATCATGAATGGTAGCTTACCAATATCCCTGAAGAGAAGAGTATACAACAGCTGTATCCTACTGGTACTCACCTATGAAGGCAGAAAAGTGGAGGCTAACAAAGATGGTTCAGCTTAAGTTAAGAACAACGCAGCGAGCTATGGAAAGGAAAATGATAGGTGTAACGTTAAGAGATCGGAAGAGGGCGGAGTGGGTGAGGGAACAAACGCGGGTTAATGACATTCGTTGTTGAAATCAAGAGGAAGAAATGGGCTTGGGCAGGGCATGTAATGCGAAGCCAAGATAACCGCTGGTCGTTAAGGGTAACGGAGTGGATTCCAAGAGAAAGCAAACGTAGCAGGGGACGGCAGAAAGTTAGGTGGGCGGATGAGATCAAGAAATTTGCGTGGATACAGTGGCGGCAACTGACAAAGGACAGGGTTAATTGGAGAGACATGGGGGAGGCCTTTGCCCTGCAGTGGGCGTAGTCAGGCTGATGATGATTATGTTGATGATGATTCTCATAAATGAAGGTATCAACGCACTCTCCAAAGTTCTATCTCAAAGTCCTCACCCGCACAAAACTGAAGTGTACCTCACGCTACTTGAATTGGTACTAACACTCAACTACTTTGAATTCGATTCTTCTTACTACCTTCAAGTATTTGGAACAAGCATGGGCACTCCCTTCGCACCCACCTACGCGAACATTTTTATGGGGCTACTAGAATCTAAACTTCGAAATTCATTTCTAAAAAACCACTTATATACCTGCGTTACATAGACGACATTTACATGATATGGGAGCATGGGGCTGAGACCCTGAAGGCATTCGTCACACATTTCAATTCATGCCACTACAGCATAAAATTCACCTTTAACTCCTCGAAAACTCAAGTCAAATTCCTTGACACCACTCTCCATTTAGAAAATAGCAAGCTCAAAACCACACTTTACAGGAAGCCTACTGACCGACAACAATACTTAGATTTCACTAGCCTTCATCCAAGACACTGCAAACAAGGTATATTCGTAAGACAGGCACTGAGACTAAGAAGAATATGTAGCGACGACGACGAATACCTGAAACACCTCCACACGCTAAAAAACACACTAATCACCAGAAACCATCCACAGACAACCCTTAATAATGCGTTCCAAAGAGCAACCACTTTGAAACGAGATGTAGTTCTTAAAAAACGAAAAAAAGCTAACAGTCAATGACCTCCTGCACTTGTAACGAAATACTCAAACGAGCTTCCAAACATAAACAATATCCTGCGGAAATACCACCCCATTTTAACTGGTAACGGCCGTCTCAAGAAAATATTTCCCGACGCACCAAGGGTAACATACAAACGCAACACAAACCTGAAGGACATCCTGGTCCATGCTAGGCTCGGTAAGAAACCACCACCGACAGTAACTTCATGCTCTGGACCTAGATGCAAGGCATTCAAACATTTACAAAGGGACACTACGGTTAAAAGTACGGCAAGCGATTTCAGTTTCGATATAAAGACCAGTTTTGACTGCACATCGTCCAATAGTATCTACATGCTCCAGTGCTCCTTCTGCCAGAAACAATATATCGGAGAAACCGGGCAAACAATGAGTGCCAGATTAAACGGGCACAGGGCTGACACAACACGGAATGAACAGAAGGCAGTGTCGACCCATTTTAACCAACGCCATCACAAATTCCATGAACTCAAATTGTTCATTCTTCAGTCAGGCTTCAAATCGACTAGGGACAGAAAATACAGACAAGCATTCCTAATCCACAAATTTAACACACTGCAACCAACAGGGATTAACATGTCCAGAGGTAACCTGGAATCTCTCAGGTACATTCCAGGGTTAGCATAATTTTAAGTTAAGAAATGTCTTGCACGTGGTCAGACCATTTCCTAGAACCTCGCATAAGTATATTATCACTATTTGCACCCTTCCCACGTCAATTCTTCCATCACATTTCCGGCCTTCTCACCATCTCCCTTTGTTCACCCTTTTTTTTTTCCTCCTAATCCTCTACTATCAGTTCTCGGAAACCATGACATTCCTGTTACCCCCTCCGCCCCCACCTTTTGGCTTTCTCTGAACTCGAGTCATTCCCCCCCCCCCCCCCCCCTGCCTTGTCCTTCCTTGGAAATGCCCCCTTTCTTTCTCCTTACAGTGCCAGCCTTTTTTGTTTTCCTTGTTCTCATTTCCCTGTACCTCGCTGACTATTCCTCTTATCTGAGTTTTTCAGGTCCACCCAGCGCCAACCCCCCGTCGCAGCCCCTTCAAAGCCTTTGTTCATTACACACCCTCGGGATATAAGTTTTTCCACTATTGCAGCTTAACGAATCAAGATTCACCTCGCGCCCCTTCCTGACACGCATCCCCTCTCACACCACTTTCCTTCCCCACACCCGGGGCCTTCCTCCTCGGAGCGAAGTCCCTATTTAATCCCTGCCAATGATGAACGCTTTGCCCAGACGAAGACAAGTCCCTTTGTCGAAACGTTGGCTCAAGAAACCTGAGGTTTTCCCCTCCCTTGTTCATTTTTTGATCGCCAAGTACCATCTACCACACCCTCTCTCTACCAAGTACTCCTGAAAGTTACATTGACGACTGATAAGATAATCTTCAACTACAACAAGGGGACTTTGATGCTGGCAATGTGAAGCTTGCACGGCTTTACGAGAACTTTTGCGAGTCTTATCTCTCAAGAACAGTTAATCATAACTGGGAGCTATAAAAAACAATACTAAATATCAGAAAGAAATACATCCCAATATTAAATATTTCGTCCGATATGAGTGGTTTACCGCAACCCTCAAACGTCTCTTAAACAAGAAAAACGCCTCCATCGATCAGCAAAGCCATCTAGCTGCCTTACTACATGGGGCCGATATTATCAGCGCGCAAACACTTAATATTGAAAGCCTGGCTGAGGAAACAAATAAATTTTTTCCATCAAACAATCGTCCAATCGAACCTCAACAAATTATGTCGCATCATATCTCCTGGGGCTCGCCCGATCTAAATAGCGCTTATGGGGACAGATGGTGATCCTGTGGAACCAGATCAGTGTGCCATCGTTTTGAAGAGCTAATTCGTCTCGGTGTTTTTCCTGCAAACGACCCTACGACCCTATCTTCACCAAATTCTCAGCAGTTACGATGCCTAAGATACAGGTTGATGCCAACGGTATCAGTAACCTTTTTGCTCCTCTAAAGTTGTCTTCGTCAGCATGATGTTACCATATCAATAGTAAATTACTAATAAACACACCACTGGCCTCAGCCCAGATTCTACATCTATTCTTTGCCCAGTCTTTACAATCGGAGGAAGTCCCGGATGATTGGAAAATTGCCCAAATCCTTCCAGCCTTTAAAGCCGGTGACCGCATATCAGCCTCCAATTACCGTCCTATTTCCCTAACTAAACTGCCATCAAATCTGGTCGAAAAAATTATATTCACGAACCTAATGACAAATCCTGAACCTCACGACTTCTTTTATTCTCACCAGGATGGTTTTAGGAAACACTTTTCATGTGAAACAAAGCTTGCCGAGTTCATACACCATTTGCTCGAATCAATGAACGGTAACCTACAAATAGATTCTGTATTTCTCGTTTACTCTAAACCATTTCATCGAGTCCCCCAAAATCATTCACTTCAAAAACTTTCACAGCTAGGAATTCCCATCGACCTAATCGCTTCATCAAAAATTTTCTTTCGAGACGCAAGCAGTTCACTTCTGCAAATGATAGCCGCTCACCCCTTTCCAATGTGGCATCAGGCGTCAGGGCACTGGACTGCAACCACTACTATTCCTTATGTGTGTTAATAACCTCCCTTGCAATATAAAATTGAAATTACGGCTTTTAGAGGACGATTGCGTCATATACAGAGTGATTAGGGCAATCAACAATTCATCATTGCTTCAGACCGATCTTGTCACACTCACCTCTTGGTGCAATAAATCCCTCCTCCTGTTGAGCATTAAAAAATGTAAATCCATGTAGTTCACCAGAAAACGCACTGTAAATCAGGATAAAGTTATTATTGGCCGACTAGCCCATACCAAAATTTTCATCGATTGGTACAGAAGGATTGCAAGTGCAAAAGCGCGTGTGAACCCCACAAGGGGCTAACGGGCGCAATAGGGTTTCATGCGCGACACGTGGGCGACTTCAAACCTGGGTGGTCGAGAACAGCGGACGGTTCCTAGCGGGAACACTTCACAGTTCACCTCGCTGTGTTGACGTAGCACCTGGTAGGGGCCGAAGTGGCAGCGCAGAAGCTCTTCAGAGCGCCCGCGCAAATGTATGGGGCTCCATACCTAGACGTGCTTGCCAGGCTTGTAAATCATCCCCCAGTGGCGGAGGTTGTATCGCCGGGCGTTGATTTCCTGCTGGTTTCGAATTCGGTGTCTGGCAAGATGGCGAGCTGCTTCGGGGTCACCAGCACATTGGTCAGCGCCCGCGACGGGCGGTGGGGCACAACCAAGAAGCCGCATGGTGTCCAGCATGGGGAGGGTGTCCCGGGCATACACCAAACGGAACGGAGTGAAGCTCGTCGTTTCTTCGAGGGCAATGTTATGCGCAAACGTGACGTAAGGGAGCATTTTTTCCCAGTGGCGATCTTCATCGTCAACATACATAGATATCATATCTGCAATGGTCTTATTCAGCCTCGCAGTTATTCCATTATTTTCAGTATGGTAAGCTGTCGTTTCCCTGTGACTGGTGCCACTGAGACGCAGGACCTCATGTGTAAGATCCGACGTAAACACGGTTCCCCGGTCAGTTAATTCCACCTTGGCGGCGCCGTGGCGAAGCACAATGTGGTGAACAGAGAATTGTGCAATTTCGGCCATGGTGCCACGGGAAAGAGCTTTGGTCTCACAGTAGCGGCTGAGGTAGTCAGAGGCAATGACAATATACCGGTGACCCATGGAGCACGCCGGGAATGGGCGTCATAAGTCCATGCCTACCTGCCGCAATGGGATTTGCGGAGGATCGATTGGCTTCAGAAGTCCGGCCGGTTTTGTCGGCGGTATCTTCCGTCGTTAACACTCACAATAGGTTCTGATGTAGCGGCGGAACCCCTGCAAGCCGAGGCCATTATTAGCATTGTAGGTGGGCCTTAAGCTCTTTGAAGGATTTTGCCTGATCCTGGCCCCAGAAAAAGGGTCAGGCGTCTATCATCAGGCGAGTTAGCGGCTCTGGGAGCTTGAGGAAGTTTTGAACAAACCTCCTATAACAGGAGTATAGCCCCAGAAAACGACGTAGGCTTCGTTTTTCTGTTGGCTGATGCTGCAACGGCGGTCCGTTTTTTCTGGGTGGGGGCTAACGCCCTGAGTGCTCACAATGTAGAAAAGAAACGAGCTCCATAAATGCGAAGTCACACTTTGCAGGCTTGAGAGACAGACCCACGGAACGATGTTCTCGAAAACAGCACGCGAATGCTTCAGGTGCTCTTCGAACGTGTCGGAAAAAATCACGACGTCGTCGATATACACAACGCAGGACTGCGACTTCAGGTCTGATAGCACGATGTTCATCATACGCTGATACATTGCAGGGGCTGAACACAAGCTAAGCCGAAAGGTAGCACCCTAATTCGTACAATCCGTCAGGAGTAACGAAAGTGGTCGTTTCTCGGATACGTTCGTCGGCCTTGATTTGGCAATAACCGCTACGCAAGTCGAGTGACGTAAGTACGTGGCGTGGCAGAGGCGGTTTAAGGAGGCAGAAATGCGCGGCAGTAGATATATATGATATACATCCTTTTTGGTTTGGTTTGGTTTGGTTTATGGAGTTTAACGTCCCAAAGTGACTCAGGCTATCAGAGACGCCGTAGTGAACGGCTCCGTATAATTTCCACCACCTGGGGTTCTTTAACGTGCATCGACATCGCACAGTACACGGGCCTCTAGAATATTGCCTCAATCGAAATTCAGCCACCGCGGACAGGACTGAATCCGTGTCTTTCGGGCCAGCAGCCGAGCGCCGTAACCACTGAGCCACCGCGGGGTTCTTGGCAGAAGGAAAATTATTAACAGGTGTTCGGACATAGCTCTTGTGTCAAACGCTAAAAAGCAGCGCCCTAACACATATAAGCTAGAATGAAACTTCAGATATTGTTTTCATGTACGGGCAGGAGCAGAAGTGTAAGCATCAGCAATATACATAAATATAAAAATGACGTGTACCGCAAGACTAAGGCATCCATTCAAAAAACCTGCCTGTCAAAAGCGCGTGTAATCTGGTGCCATAGGCACCGAGACTAGAATCCATGGTAAGCTTTGTTTAAAGGCACCCTTGGCCCGTAGGCATGATGCGGACCATCACAATGAGTAGCAACTGCGGAAAATCTTCTCTGATGTTTGCGAACCTTGTGTGGCGTCCGACCTGCAAATTGGTCTTCAAAGCATGAAGCGCATGAACCTGGTCACAACAGCCAGACTACACCCACTGTAGGGCAAAGGGGCAAAGGCCTCTTCTATATCTCTTCAATTAGCCTGGCTGTAATTCATCCAAAACTCTATTTCTCCGTTCCGGACGCGCCAATATACATTCACTCAGGACTGTGTGCTTCGTTTGCTCGGTGTAACGTGCTACGATGTTTACCGAAATATGGGAATCCTCTTTATAACGAATGATAAAAAAGAGTGACGATTGTTATATGCAGGGTAAATAATTTATCAGCTTAGAGATGCTCTTGCTGTGAAGTCGCGCTGGAATAACAGTGCTCTCAATATTTTTTTCTCTTTTTGTTTTCAGCCTCATTACTCGAACCTGGCCTCTGCCAAAGTAAGTATATCAAGTGCGCGTATTTGAATGTTTCCATTTCAAACGTGGCCCACTTTAACCTTTTTAATACATCATCAGCCGACCTCCCCCCAATTTTTATTGGTGTGATTTATGTTGGGTTATTATTGAGCGCAAAGACCGCGAAACTACGATAAAAAATCTTTCGGGTTGTACAATGGCGTGGTTTTGTCGCCAATTTCTAAAGTTCTGAAGAATTGATCGAATTTAAGCTCTTCTTGTGTAAGAAATGACAGTTCTGTCTAACATGTAGCTTTGTAGCATACAGGTTCAATCTGAAGCGCCTTCGTCGCTGTTCTTGATTTGTAAATGGGAATACATCCCTATTTTGTTCACCTAACTTCGTTTCTTGTAGTATCGGTTACAGTTTAGTAGCCTACGCACTTCTCAGAATATTTTTCCCGAGGTGTTATTCCTTTATTCTGCAGTGCTTCTCAAAATGTTTTAGAATGTTATCCTGAGAGAAAAATGAGCAATTTACTATCGCTGCATACCCTGTGCCCCTTGGTTTCTGTGGCTGTTGGCTTCTGTCATATTTATAACGAGCCCCTCATCCCCCTTCCCTTGTTTGCTTAATTGCTTAGCGAGGGCCTCGGTTCTGGCAGCCTTGATGCCATAGGAAGCATAAGAGGGTGCTCACGCAGCTTCTACCCTCTCCGTTCGATGACGTTCTACGTCACACCTGCGGTAACTCAGGACGTTCTACGTCCGCCACTTATGAACGTGGGTGGCGCTGATGAACACTCTCAAGGTTAGGTTAATTGTAAACATAAATACCCCCGAAAGCAGAAGGTTTGACAGCCGTCGCCGTAGCTCAGAGGTAGAGCACCGGACGCGTAATTCGGAGGTCGTGGGTTCGGATCCCACCGGCGGCACGTGGTTGTTTTTTCTTCTGCTTTTCTAATCAATTACTTTAAGCGATAACATATTCAGTAATGTTCTAAATTGATCAACACCACAAAATAAATAAATTAATTAAAAAAAATACCCTGTGCCCCTTTGTTTCTGTGACTGTTGGCTTCTGTCATATTTATAACGAGCCCCTCATTCCCCTTCCCTTGTTTGCTTAATTGCTTAGCGAGGGCCTCGGTTCTGGCAGCCTTGATGCCATAGGAAGCATAATGGACGCCAAATTTGGCGTCCACTACGACAGGACAGGACGAGGTCGGTTTTTATCTATTCGCCTGTTGTGTTAATTTAGGAACAATATGAGTGCTTCAGATTTGGTTGCTTTGGGCGAGCGCATGGGCTTGTGCGGCGCGGAGTTAAGAGCGTGGGTGGAGGACGAGCTTCGTAAGGCACGGGAAGAGAGAGCCGCGGAGCGTGAAGCTGCTAAGCAGAAATTGGAATTAGAGGCACGGAATTTAGAGGCGGAGCGTGAAGCTGCGAAGCAGAAATTGGAATTAGAGGCACGGAATTTGGAGTTAGAGGCACGGAATTTGGAGACGGGGCGTGAAGCTGCGAAGGAACGTTTGGAGTTAGAGGCGCAGAACTTGCAGCTACAAATAAGGCTCAAGGAGGGTGGCGCAAATCCTCCGAGTGACCGTGGAGAGCGTAGCGTCTCATCGACCAGCTCCATTAACCCGCACAGCCTCATACCACAGTTCAATGAAGCGCGGGATGACCTCGATGCCTACTTAAAGAGATTTGAGCATGTGGCCACAGGGCAGGGTTGGCCAAAAGAAAAGTGGGCAACGGCGTTGAGCTTGTGCCTTGGTGGCGAAGCACTTAGGGTCTTCGGTCGGCTCTCGCCTGAGGATTCCGTGGATTATGACAAAGCGAAGCTTGCCTTGCTTCAGAGGTTTAGGTTCACCGCGGAAGGTTACCGAGAGAAGTTTCGCCAGAGCAAGCCCCAGGATGGAGAAACGGCCTCGCAATATGCTGCCAGGTTGTTTAGCTTCTTTGACCGTTGGGTCGAGATGCGGGGTGAAGGCCGCACTTTTGAGGTGGTTCGCGAGATGGTCGTGAGCGAACAATTTCTGAACAACTGTCATTCTCGTTTAGCCCTTTTCTTACGTGAGCGGGAGGGCAAGACAGTTGCCAAGCTGGCGGAGGCTGCCGATCATTTTCTTGAAGCACAGCGGCAAAATAACTTGTTGTTCTTCAAAGAACAGGAGGGTGAGCACACGATAGTTAAAGCCAAGGACGAGGTTTCACGTTCACAATCCCGCCTTCGATGTTTTCTTTGCGAGCAGACTGGGCACAAGGCGTCGGATTGTCGGACAAAGCCGAAGCAATTGTATTGCACCTGGTGCCGCGAGGTAGGACATGATGCCCAGTCGTGCAAAGCCAAGAGGCCAGGAGACCGTGAGGAGTCCGCCTGTTGCATGACACCTCGATATTCACATCCCGATAGCACTGCAGTGGTAACGCGCGTAGAGGGCCAGTTGGGGGAGATGGTCTGTCCTTCCAACCCGGTGGAAACTGCTATGCCCGTGGCGCACGGTGAGGTGTTCGGCCAGCTTGGTTCGGTATTACGGGATACGGGCAGCACCGGTATTGTTGTGCGTGAGTCTCTTGTACCGAAAGCGGCACTAACAGGGAAAAAGGCTACATTATTCTTGGCCAATGGGACCCGTGTAGAAGTTCCGGAAGCGGAGGTGGTGATTTCTTCTCCATACTTCTCGGGTAAGGCCATCGCGCGCTGCTTGTCTACACCCTTGTACGACATTATAATAGGCAATGTCCCCGGGGCTAAACCTCCATTCTCGGTTGACCCGCCAGTTCTCACTGATCAGGCAGTTTCCCTTGCCATGACGGGTGCGGTCGATGTTCCTTCCCTTATGGTGACAGCAAAGGTTTCAGAGAGTAGTAAAAGCCCCACTCTGAACACACTCCACTTGTCACGGCCGGAGTTTCGCCTCAAACAGGAAGAAGACCCGAGCTTAGAGGTGTGTCGCAGGATGTTGGGGCAAATATTTCGTGGCAAGGGACAGACCACCCACTCTTTTGATACAGATGAAGGTGTTCTCTTCCGGACATACCAAGTGTGTCCCGGCCGAGTCGTTGAGCAAGCGGTGGTACCGAAGGGCTTACGCACGCAAGTTCTTAAGTTGGCACATAAGAGTGCATTAACCGGCCATCATGGAATACGGCAAACAATAGCTAGGGTGCTCAGTGAGTTTTACTGGCCCGGTGTACAGGCTGACATTAAGAGTTATGTCAGATCGTGTGATATGTGTCAGCAGACTGTGTCGAAGGCAAGCGAGAACAGAGTGAATAACATCATAGGACGGGAACATGTAAAATCATGGTGGAAACCGAGGTCGGTTTGGAGAAAACGGTTTCACAAAGGAAAACGGAAGTACTAGCCGGAAAAGTTCTCGCGACGGTGAGGTGGTTTGATGTGAACAATGGAATACGGAAGAATGTAGCCCACACCTGTTCTTGTTGGAATTGTTTTTGTTTGTTCATGTTTGTTTTTGAGTGTCGGCTATCTACTTTTTATGCCTTCCGTGTTTCTTCGCCCTCTATGGACGCTTTACGTTGACTTTCCATGTGCTCTCTGTGCTGTGTGTGCGAAGGTCTGTGAACGCTTCGAACATTGACGACCGTCGTATTGTGTGTGGTGTGTAGTGTGCGCGCTGTGGTGCGGTGTTCTGTGTTGCGATCGTCGAACGCGTCTGGTGTCGCTCTCCTGAAGTTGAGTTCTTTCCCTTGGAAAAAACTTCCGAAGAGGGGGCCTTCTGTAAGGAGATAGCGCCACCCAGCGGCGTTCGTGAGGAAAAGAAGAAAAAGCACGAGGAGCGCGTGCGGAGGGGAACGCGGGGCAGGTCGAAGAGGATTACGTGGCAGAGAAGAGAAGAGCGCGGTGGGCGACGGACGTGGACGAGTTCTGCTGGCTCCCCGAGTTCCGGGCTTGGGCCTTAGCCGCAGACGTCCGGGCCACCAGACCTGGACATCCATCGTCGAGAGCCTCAACCACCAGGCCCAGGCGCCACTCTTCTCCGACCACCCGTCAGCTGCTCCGCACAGGCCGCTTCTGGCGCCTACGTGACTTTTTTCCGGGATACCAGACCTGGGAACCGTGCCGGGAGCCCACGAACGCTGACGCTGCGGTAGCGTTTCATCGACGTTGGAACGCCAAGAGACTCCTTGACGGCCCGACACCCAGCCAGTCCTCCCCGCTCGTTGCTCGAATAAGACAAGTAGTGTGAACTTTCCTCTTTGACTCTTTTTCCTGCATTTATCATAAGCACTTTGTTCTGTTTCCCCGTGTGTTTTTCCCGTGTATTGTTGCGTTGTTCTCTTGTTCCTTTCCTTTCTTCTCGCTCATATTGTAATTGGTTTCCTTTCCGTTAAAAGCCGCCTCGTTTATTGTTTGTACTTTGGTGTTTGTTGAAAATAAGACCTGCAATCTCACAGAGTCCTCACAGAGGGTTCTCACGCAGCTTCCACCCTCTCCGTTCGATGACGTTCTACGTCACACCTGCGGTAACTCAGGACGTTCTACGTCCGCCGCTTATGAACGTGGGTGGCGCTGATGAACACTCTCAAGGTTAGGTTACTTGTAAACATAAATACCCCCGAAAGCAGAAGGTTTGACAGCCGTCGCCGTAGCTCAGAGGTAGAGCACCGGACGCGTAATTCGGAGGTCGTGGGTTCGGATCCCACCGGCGGCACGTGGTTGTTTTTTCTTCTGCTTTTCTAATCAATTACCTTAAGCGATAACATATTCAGTGATATTCTAAATGGATCAACACCACAAAATAAATAAATTAATTAAAAAAATACCCTGTGCCCTTGTGGTTTCTGTGGCTGTTGGCTTCTGTCATATTTATAACGAGCCCCTCATTCCCCTTCCCTTGTTTGCTTAATTGCTTAGCGAGGGCCTCGGTTCTGGCAACCTTGATGCCATAGGAAGCATAAGAGGGTTCTCACGCAGCTTCCACCCTCTCCGTTCGATGACGTTCTACGTCACACCTGCGGTAACTCAGGACATTCTACGTCCACCGCTTATGAACGTGGGTACTTGTAAACATAAATACCCCCGAAAGCAGAAGGTTTGACAGCCGTCGCCGTAGCTCAGAGGTAGAGCACCGGACGCGTAATTCGGAGGTCCTGGGTTCGGGTCCCACCGGCGGCACGTGGTTGTTTTTCTTCTGCTTTTCTAATCAATTACTTTAAGCGATAACATATTCAGTAATATTCTAAATCGATCACCACCACAAAATAAATAAATGAATTTAAAAAAAATACCCTGTGCTCCGTGGTTTCTGTGGCTGTTGGCTTCTGTCATACTGCAGCAGTGCTAGAGCTGGGCCACAGAGCACCGGGCAGCGCGCGGATTGACGCCGGTTGACCTGTTCTACGAATGGTTCGCAGCAACATTCGTTTGTTCGTATGAGTACTTGGCGTAAAATATGAATTTCAATAGTGATATTAGTTCAGTTCAGTTCAGTGCATTTATTTCAGTCATGTACAATGGCTGAGGAGAAAGGAAAAAAAGCCGCGCACGCGGCTTGACAAAGCTCCCATCTCCCGTAGCGGCTTGGCACGGCGATGACAGGCAGCAGTAAAACAATAACAAGAGAATGCATGAAATAACAAATATGTACAATATCTTCATAACAGATCACCAGAATAGTCTCGGTACTGTTACACACACGCAAATGATAGTTTAATCACAGCACATAGATACTTAGTTTATTTTACAGTTGGATATGATTCATTGTTTTGTAAGAACATATTTCCGACAGCGTTATGTGAAACGGAAAGAATGGATTGATTAGTGAAAGCATTTCTATTAAGGAAAGATGGCAACACATACCTGAGAGTCTGAAAACCGTAATTTGTGCGTGGACAAGGTACATACCAATATTCGTAGTGTCTTGTGTAGTGAACAGTAGTATTTTCCCGTAGATTCGCAAGGTCAGCAAAAAATGTGGTGTCACTATGTACCTGAGATTTGTACTGCTGAATTACACGGTACTGATGAATAACCCTTGCATCCATAATGCGGTATTTTGCAAACAGAGCACTCGTATGTGCTAAGTATGTGGCACCCGCAATTGCTCTGACTGCATTTTTTTGTAATGTCAAAACCTTGTGAATATTAGTTTGCGTCGTTGTACCCCAAACCAAATGACAATATTTAACATGAGAGTCAAAGAGGGCATGGTAAATAACAAGTTTTGTCCTAGTAGGTATCATGCACTTTAACCTTCTGAGTATGCCGACAACGCGAGCTAGCTTACTCTCCATTTGCTCGATGTGGTAGTCCCATAACATAAATTCATTGAAGTGAACGCCAAGTGTTTTTACAACATTAGTTATTTATATTATATTACCACCCAATACTAAATCTGTATGTACAGCCCATTTGACATTTTTAGCTCTAAAAAATATCGCCTTTGTTTTCCGTGTGTTTATTAGTAGGGAATTTTTTTCAGACCATGAGTTAAGTTTGCCCAACACGCTATTAGCCTTTTCTACTATATCATTCGCGTTGGTGCCGGACAGAAATAAAGTAGTGTCGTCAGCGTAAATTACGTATTCTGTTTCGGAGTCAATCTGTACTAAATCATTAATATATACATTAAATAATAAGGGACCAAGGATACTACCTTGAGGTACACCATGCTTTATTTTATTGTAAGTAGAGCGATGATTATCTATAGAAACGTACTGATATCGGTCAGTTAAATAGCTGGTGATAAGAGGTAGTGCTTTGTTCCGGACACCGTATGCAGAAAGTTTAAGAAGAAGAGTTTCGTGATGAATCCTATCGAAGGCTTTGGAGAAGTCTATGTATATTCCAAGGGTTATTTGTTTACATTCAATATTATTTAAGATTATTTCTTTTTGCTTCAGGAGAGCCATTTCAGTAGAGGACTTAGGTCTAAATCCAAACTGTCTTGGAGTTATCACGTTGTATTTTTCAAGAAAATTGGAAAGTCGTAGATGTATTGTTTTTTCCAAGCCCTTAGAAAAAATAGGCAATATAGACACTGGTCTATAATTACCAAGATCGTTTTTCGAACCACCTTTATAAAGAACAACTACTTTTGCTATTTTCATGTCCGAAGGGAAAATGCCGGTACTCAAAGACAAGTTATAAATATAAGTTAAAATTGGGCAGATAATGTCCAAGACGTACATAACAGGCTTCATTTTCAGTCCAAAAGCATCTTCACTGTTTGTATTGTTCATGCCTTTATATATATTAAGCACCTCATTTTCGTCACAACATACAACTTTCCAGAATAACCAAACGTAACGGCCGCCTAATATATTTGCCTTAGTGTTCTGCTGCTAGAGAAAATGAGAGCCTGAGGAAAAGCACCGGCTGTATGGTTACTGATAAATACAGTTGCTACCATGCGCCACTGCTTGTCGCCTTGGCGTATTGTTCCTTTATGATGAGTGCTAAGCATTCAATGTAACAATAAGAGCAGGATGATTCCAAATTATGCGCAATGCTGGCAGGATTTTATGGAGCCAATAGTACGTACCACAGAATTACCCAACGTACATCACTGAGCCTGAAGGTTAACTCCTCTGTAATATTCATGCTTGTTAGTACTGTCACATGGGCTGTGTGTTCATTTTTCGCAACGCCATCACAGCTGACAAGCTAGCCTTGACCAGAATTAAGTGGAACCACGTACTTTGTTCAAGGGTTAGAGGAACCCTCAACAGCGACGAAAAAGGGTGTCCATCCTGAGGGACTTATGACCGAATGCAAAGTAATGACATGGGCTCTTTTTTTTCTGCAGACCGGTACCGTGGTGGCCTCTCAGTGACACCAGCCGATTTTGGTTTTCTTGGCGGCTGAATATCTGAATAAATCTAGTGCACACAATTTAGCTTTGCCCTACCACAGGTACCTTGACGGTTCTTTACCTAATGCTCTTCTATATTGAACACGAAGCCGTGAGTTGAAAATTGCTCTCGCTGGCTGCAGTTGATGTATACAATGTATGCAGGATAATAGTGTGATAACCCTCTCCAAAATTATAAACTTCGAGACGCTCACTATTAAAGCATGTATTGCTTATAAGATTACTGATTGGCTATAGATGCGGACTTTGTCAAAAGTACGCAGCCCGTTGCGCTTCCTTCTGATCCACGAGGCAAACCTCGTTTCGCGTACTCATTGTTATGAATCCTGCGAAGGTGAGGGGAAGCCTCATGCTCTTTGCCTCGAGCTTATTACTCCCACGGCTGGTGGAAGGCCATAATTACGCTGCATAGCAGCAAAACTCTGGCGCTTTAGACTTCTCGCAATAAAAACAATTTCTGTCTGGCGCGCAACATAACTGCAGAGTTCTTGTCCAGAACCTGTAGTACTTCTAAAAGGATCGTCTTTCCGGAGAAAAAGGGCCTGTTCGAATAGAAGGTAGTGTTGGCTAACAAACACTGTAGGCCAGAGTTGACTTGAAGGAACTTTTAGACCGGCAAGACTTTTTTTATGACTTACTTTGTACTAACGGCTGTGGTTTCGGTACGCATGTATGGTCATGTGGTGGTCTAACTCTCCACGTGTTGATATTAAGATTCCACACAGCGGTAAAAATAGACAGATATGTTGTGAATCGAGTAGAACAAAATAGAACGCAAGGGACAGCAGCCTCACATTCGTACTACGCTAATCTTACTGCGTATGGGGTCGAGGCGCGGAGGAGACTATCCGCGGTTGCTTCGAGAAAACAGCGCACAAAATAAAGGCAGCCTTACTGTTCTCGCTTTGCAGATTATTGCAAGGTAAGAAATTCGTACTGATCGTTCAAGTCGTACATGGTTCGTAACGGTTGTGGGGACTGTCGCGAATCGGGGTGACGCGTCCCCGACTGCTGGAGGGGAACGCTTTCGCGTGCAGGTTCGAAGAAAGGAACAAAGAAATCAAACAAAACAAAACGAAGCCGTGTTTATATTGCCACGCGCCTAACGCGCCGCGCGGCCTCCGCGCTGAATCGAAGACGACGACGAAGCGGCGGTGGACTCTCGCGGCGCGCTTGTTCTGTTTGGTGTCGTGGAAGCTGGCTCTAGAATTAAAAGAAGGCTCCCGCTCCCAGTCTTGGGTTCTTTCCGACGCCTACCTTCGCGGCTCCTCTGGTCGTGACACTGGTGGAGGTGCGACCGATGCTCCCTACTCCTGAGGACGACTCGACGCGCCCGCCTCTTGTGACCACCCCCGTCCATCGTGCCAGCCGGAGGATCCGAGGCCTGTCCCCCGAGGCCCTCCCTGTTGTCAGCGCGCCTTCAACTACCATTCCACTCATGGCGACGCCACTGCCCGCCCTGCCTACAACCGTCCCTGCAGCCAGCCCCACCTATCTCACCCTTCAGACTCCACGCACGCCTAAGCCCTTTCACGGTGACCTGTTTGAAGATGCCGAAGACTGGTTGGCTCAGTACGAACGGGTCGCGACCTTTAACTGCTGGGACGACGCTACAAAGCTGCGTAACGTGTACTTCAGCCTTGAAGACTCCGCACGAACGTGGTTCGAAAACCATGAGACTACTTTCTGTACGTGGCCGGACTTTCGACGTCAGCTCGTGAGTACGTACGCCAACAGCGACCGCCGGGAGAGCGCAGAGCGTACACTGTCCTCTCGAATTCAGCTTCCCAATGAGGGTGTTGCTATGTACGTCGAGGATGTGACGCGTCTTTGCCATCGCGCCGATCCGGCCATGCCTGAAGAAAAAAAGCTGCGGCACCTGATGTGCGGCGTAAAAGACCAGCTCTTTTCCGGCCTCGTGCGGAACCCGCCCAACACCGTCGCGGAGTTTCTGGCCGACGCCGTGCACATGGAGAAATTGCTGCAGCAGAGATCCCATCAGTACGACCGGCAACTGCGTCAAACTTCGACTCTATCAACGTTGGACCGGTTCGACCATGAACCCAGGCCGAATCCGGACTCCCTTCGCGAACTAATCCGTTCCGTGGTCCGCGAGAAGCTGCAGCACCTTCAAGCCACCTTTGCCCCTCGCGTCGATTCCGTCACCAGCGTCATCCGCGAGGAAGTCCGGCAGGCACTCAGGGCACAAGACGCTGCAGCTGTGCCGGCGCCGCAACCGACCCCATACGATCCCGCGCCGTACCCGACTCCTGTCCAGCCAGTCACGTACGCGGACGTCGTGCGCCGCGCGGCCCCACCTCCTGGGCCTTCGCCTTACACCGCACCATTGGTCGCGGTGCACTCTGCCCAGCCGACTCCTTACTGGGCGGATCGGCGCCAGGCACCGCGGAAGACTGACCTCTGGCGGACTCCGGATCAGCGCCCGCTCTGCTACCACTGTGGTGAGGCCGGCCATCTCTACCGGCGGTGCCCCTATCGCGAAATGGGACTACGCGGTTTTTCCATCGACAGCCCCCGTCCACGCCCTGGCGAGCGCCCTCAAGACATCGCTGAGTATGTCACCCGCCAGCGTAGTTCACCGTCTCCTCCGCGCCGCGAGTCGCGATCGCCCTCTCCACGCCGGTCTTCGCCCTCTGGGTCCCGTTTCGCCCCAGGACAACGTGGTTCCTCGAGCCCTCGTCGGGAAAACTAGCTCCGGCGGCCTTTGGAGGCGAGGCCGCCGAACGCCGTTCCGACGCAAAGCTTCCACCGTCGCAGCAACTGAATCGCCCCGACGTCGCACGCCGCATCGCTGCACAGTTTTCCCCGACGCGCCTTTCGTATCGCCGCGATGCCGCAACCCCGATCGCCGACCCGCTTCCGCCGCCGCACCGACCCAATCGCCCCGACGCCGAACGCCGCATCACCGAAGAGTTTCCCCCAACGCACCGCTTGAATCGCCCCGACAGCGCAACCCCAGTCGCCGACCAGGTTCCGCCGCCGCACCGACTGAGTCCTCCACAACAGCCATCGACGGGCCGTGCTGAAGGCAGGGTCTCCTTGGATATCCCTGTTCTCGTCGACACAAAGGAGGTCAGTGCGTTGGTCGATACGGGCGCAGATTACTCTATCCTTAGCGGACGGCTTGCGACGGCCCTGAAAAAAGTGACGACACCCTGGGACGGCCCCGACATACGCACGGCAGGCGGACATCTTGTCGCACCACTCGGCATGTGTGCGGCCCGGGTTACGGTTCGAGGCTGCACATTCGTTGCCACTTTTCTCGTTCTCCGCGAATGTTCTCGCGATGTCATCCTTGGCATCGACTTTCTTCGCGAGCACGGTGCTATCATAGACCTGCCGAACCGCTTGGTGACGTTTTCTACCGCAATGGCCACAGAAGAACCTGCGCACCAGGGTTCTCGGTCCGCCCTGCGAGTCGCCGACGATAACGTTACGGTGCCACCACGTGCCAGCATTCTCGCTAGAGTTACCTGCGACGAGCCACATAGGGGACTCCGGGTTGTCGAGCCTAATGTCTCCCTCGTGCTCACTAAGGGGGTTGCGGTGGCACGGGGCCTTGGATCCCTTCATGACGGTTGTACAGAGGTCCTTGTCACCAACTTCTGCAATGAGCATCGACATCTGTTCCGTGGCACAGCCATCGCTTACGTCGACCATGTTCAGGAAGTGGCCGAATGCTTTGCTTGTGCGGAGGACACACCTGGAGCTGACGCCGAAGCGGTCACCAGCGTAGACATAAATCCTGGCCTTCCACCCACTGAAAAGAGGCAACTCCAGGACCTCTTGCGGGAGTTTGGTGCGTGTTTCACGTCGTCGTCTAGAGTGCGCCAAACGTCGATAGTTAAACACCGCATTATCACGCATGAAGGAGCCCGCCCCATCCATCAGCAGCCCTATCGTGTGTCCCCTCGTGAGCGAGATGCTATTCAAACACAGGTCGAAGAGATGCTCACAGACGGCGTCATCCAACCGTCAAGCAGTCCGTGGTCGTCTCCTGTCGTCCTCGTGAAAAAGAAAGACGGGACACTACGGTTCTGCGTCGACTACAGGAAGCTGAACAGTGTGACCAAGAAAGACGTGTACCCGCTCCCGCGTATCGACGACTCCCTCGACCGACTTCGTCAAGCCAAGTACTTCTCTTCGGTCGACCTCAGAAGTGGTTATTGGCAGATAGAAGTTGATGAGAGGGACCGTGAGAAAACCGCCTTCATTACACCGGACGGGCTGTATGAATTTCGCGTCCTCCCTTTCGGGCTCTGCTGTGCTCCTGCCACGTTCCAAAGAATGATGGACACCGTTTTCACCGGTTTGAAGTGGCAGTCCTGTCTTGTTTATCTTGACGATGTCATCATTTTTTCCGCAACGTTCACGGAACATCTGCACCGCCTCAGGACTGTCCTCAAAGCCGTTCGATCCGCCAACCTCTCCCTCAAACCAGAAAAATGCCACTTTGGGTTCACCGAATTGAAGTTCCTCGGGCACGTCATTAGTGCTGACGGAATCCGCGCTGACCCAGAGAAGCTTGCTGCCGTTGCTGCCTTTCCGGTCCCCTGCCACAAAAAAGCAGTCCGACGTTTTCTGGGCCTGTGCTCCTATTATCGCCGCTTCATTAGAAACTTCGCCCAGCTCGCCAGCCCTCTGACGCTCCTAACCCGTGATGACACGTCATTTTCCTGGGGCAACGAACAACAGACTGCCTTCGACGAGTTACGACGCCTACTCCAATCACCGCCCATCCTGGCAAATTTCGACGAAGATGCCGACACGGAGGTGCACACGGATGCGAGCAACGTCGGTCTTGGCGCCGTTCTAGTTCAGCGGCAAAACGGTGTCGACAAAGTAATTGCCTACGCCAGCCGCGCACTGTCGCGTGCTGAGTTGAACTACTCTACCACGGAAAAAGAATGTTTAGCGGTAGTCTGGGCCGCCGCCAAGTTCCGCCCATACCTCTATGGCAGACCGTTTTGTATCGTCACCGACCACCACTCGCTGTGCTGGCTGAAAAATTTAAAGGGCCCTTGCGGCCGCCTAGCACGTTGGGCATTACGCCTGCAGGAATTCCATTTCACCGTCACCTACAAGTCAGGCCGGAAACACACCGACGCTGATACCTTGTCACGCGCTCCCGTCGAACCTCCTCCGCAAGACACCACCGACGATGATAGCTTCCTTGGAGCGGTCAGCACATCTGAGCTCGTTTCCAGACAGCGTGCCGACACTGAGCTCCGTCTGCTCATCGAACATCTCGAAGGTGGTTGCCCTGAAATACCACGATACCTAGCTCGTGGACTATCGTCGTTTTGCCTGCGGAGAGGGGTGCTTTATAAAAAGAACTCTACTTCAAGTCCGACAACTTACCTGCTCGTCATACCGTCTGATCTGCGGGATGAAGTCCTCCTTGCCTGCCATGATGAACCGACTTCCGGCCACCTTGGAGTTACCCGCACCTTATCCCGAATCCGGCAGAACTATTACTGGCCCAACCTAACTTCAAGTGTCAAGCATTATGTCCGGACATGCCGGCAATGCCAGCGGCGAAAAAAACCCGCGCTCAAGCCTCCTGGACTGCTTCAGTGCATCGAGCCGCCACAAATACCATTCGACAAAGTCGGCATGGACCTTCTGGGGCCATTTCCTCTCTCGTCTACCGGCCACAAGTGGATCGTAGTCGCCACAGACTACTTGACCCGCTACGCTGAAACGAAGGCCCTTGCGCGAGGTACTGCCGCCGAAGTTGCCCACTTCTTTATGCACGACATCGTGCTTAGACACGGCGCCCCATCGGCCATCATTACTGACCGAGGCAAGGCGTTTACAGCCCGACTACTACGTGACATCTTAGCGCTTAGCCATACTGCTCATCGACCAACAACAGCGTATCATCCCCAAACCAATGGTCTAACGGAACGGCTCAACAAAACATTGGCGGACATGATCTCGATGTACGTCGACGTTGAACACAAAACCTGGGATGAGGTCTTGCCGTACGTCACCTTCGCATATAATACCGCGACGCAGGAAACCACCCAGTTCACCCCGTTTCGTCTCGTGTATGGCAGAGAGGTCCGCATGATGCTAGACGCCATGCTGCCGTACGGCGACACTTCGTGGAGCTGGCCACTTCGTGGAGCTGGCCACTTCGTGGAGCAAGCAGAGCAGGCCCGTCAGCTGGCCCGCTTGCACATCAAGGACCAGCAATCCTCCGATGCCCGACACTATAACCTTCGGCACAGGGACGTGCACTACGAGCCCGGCGACCACGTGTGGGTGTGGACACCCGTGCGCCGCAAGGGATTGTGCGAAAAGTTTATAAATAGGTACTTTGGCCCGTACAGAGTCCTGCGCCGTTTGAACAGCGTCAACTACGAAGTTGTACCCCATGGAACTGTGATCGTCGGCCCTCAGCGTCAACGGCCTGAAATTGTGCATGTAGTGCGCTTAAAGCCGTACTTTTCGCGTGACTGGAACGCGTTTCGCGGGGCTTGCAACAAATCTGAAGGCGGTATCCAATCACTGGAGGAATGGAGCGGCATGCTGAGAGAAACGCGACAACGATGCACAAAAAGTCTAAGGAGAACGACAGCAACGCCTGAAGTAGACGCCCACCTCCTCAGACTATGGGAAGCGAGACGCAGTCTCACCAAAAGATGGCGGGAGCAAAAACACAACAGGAAACTAAAACTAAAGATAGCAGAAATTACGGCAAAGGCGGAAGAATATGCGATGCAACTCGCGAAACAAAATTGGGAACAACTCAGCGACTCGCTTAGGGGAACTCTAGGCACGGCCAGAACCTGGAATCTCTTAAGAGCACTAATCGATCCGACCAAAATAAAATCAGAAAACAATAAAGCCATCCACAGGTTCATCCACTCCTTCGAGGGATCAGACATCACCCTACTGGAGAAGGCACGAGAAAAATGTTTCGGCGATCACAACCCCCCGCGATACCAAGGAACGTATCGAGGAGCCGAAAACGAGAAACTCGACCGCCCCATAACTGTGGAAGAGGTTTACGCGGCCATAAGAAACACCACCAGAAACACGGCAGCCGGAGCGGACAGAATCGACAACGCCCTAATCCGCAACCTGAGCGACGACCTCATACAAGAGCTCGTCAGCTTTCTTAACAAACATTGGGAGGCGGAGACGGTTCCCGAAGATTGGAAACACGCCGAAGTAATAATGATACCTAAACCTGGTAAAAAGCTACAAATTGAAAACCTCAGGCCCATATCACTCACGTCGTGCCTTGGCAAACTTTACGAACGGGTGGTAACTTTAAGACTGCAAAATTACATGGAAGACAACGACTGTGTACCACATACCATGTTCGGCTTCAGAGCGAAGCTCTCGACGCAGGACGTTCTCCTCCAAATACAAGAAGATGTCCTGCGAAACGTACCTCGGACGGGAGAAAATGTCATAATGGCCCTGGACATCAAAGAGGCATTCGATAACGTCAGCCACGAAGCGACCCTTACGGGCCTAGACAAGCTGGATTGCGGGCGCAGAATCCACGGCTTCGTCAAAGCCTTCCTGTCCGACAGAACTGCCACCATCGGCATAGGAGACCTTCGATCGGACAAAATTCGCACTCCAAATAAGGGAACACCCCAAGGGTCAGTTATCTCCCCCTTACTTTTCAACATAGCTATGATAGGCCTAGCTCGAAAACTAGAGAACATCGAAGGCATCAGGCATGCAATGTATGCTGACGATATAACAGTCTGGACAAACACGGGTTGTCTCGGAGAGAAGGAAGAAAGGCTACAGCAAGCGGCCTCTTGTGTAGAGCAATACCTCGCAGAAAGAGGACTCACATGCTCGACCGAGAAATCGGAACTGCTGAGAGTCTGGAGAGGCAAGCAAAACCGGACCGTCCCAACCAACGAGGACCTAAAACTCAACGTCTACCTTGACGGGACACCCATACCCGAAAAGACAACAATAAGAATTTTAGGCATGTGGGTTCAATCCAACCAGCGCAGTACTCACACTTTTACCCTGCTCAAAGCAACAACACTACAAGTCTCACGCATGATCACCCGCATCACCAACAGGCGACATGGCATGCGTGAAGAGGACACACTCAAACTAGTCAGAAGCCTTGTAGTTAGTAGAATCACGTACAGCCTACCATACCAGTGCCTCAACAAAAACGAAATACAACAAGCGGATGCCCTGCTACGCAAAGCGTATAAGACAGCGCTCCGACTTCCGCGCAACACGTCAACCGAAAAACTCATGGCCCTGGGATTACATAACACCTTTGAGGAGCTACGAGAGGCGCAGCTTGAGTCGCAAAAACTCAGGCTGTTGCAGACAACGACTGGAAGAGCGCTCCTGCAGAGGCTCGGATACCGCGAGCAGATGCGAGAAATGACGAGGACGGCAACGATCCCCGACGAGCTTCGCAAGACCCTCAAGGTAGCGCCAATACCAAAAAACATGGATCCCAACCTCCATCGAGGCAGAAGAGAAGCGAGGGCCGACTTCATCGAAAGAACATACGCTCCTCAAGCCACGACCGTGTATGCAGACGCGTCTTGGAGAGGAGGAGACACCAAAATCGCTGTGGCGGCGGTGGTCGATTCGTCTTTACGCGAAATGACCAGCGCGTCTCTCCGAGGCTGCACAGCTGCAGAGTCCGAGGAAGTAGCCGTTGCTCTAGCGGTGGCGGAGGGCTATAGAACCGGGCGGTCGCTAACAATACTCACCGACTCTCAAACAGCCTGCCGAAATTACATGAATGGCAGGATAGGTCGTCACGCGCTCCGTATACTCCTCGCAGCGAGCGACAGAATTAAAAACCAGGAAGAACAAAGCGACAAGATCCCACACAAAATTGTGTGGGTACCGGGGCACACGGGGGTGGCAGGGAACCAAGAGGCCGACAGGATAGCTCGAGGATACATTACTTTCCGAGCATCCGATGAGCCCGCGGAACTCGCGCCAGCACCCAGGGATTACTCGGCCATACTACAAAACTACAGAGGCAGAAGATTGCGGTATCCCCCACCGCACAAATCTCTCAGCAGAGAGGAAGCTGTCACTTGGAGACAATTACAAACAGGCTCTTTCCCAAACCTACATACACTAAACAAAATGCACCCTACCATATACGCGGACAAATGTCCCTGGTGCGACGGAAAACCTACTCTCTATCACATCACATGGGCCTGCCAAAAGATAGACGTGGTCCCCAAAATACAAAACCCGAGTGCGGAGCAGTGGGAGACTCTGCTGTCCAGCGACCGCTGTGAAGACCAAGAAGGTCTGGTACAGCGAGCTCAACGGGCGGCAGTGGCCAGCGGAGCCCTGGACTGAGGGCAACCGACCACTGATTAGAGGCGGACGACTTCGACAGAGAAGACTCCTGGGGGTAAAATCAAGGAGAAAACGTCTCTGAAGATGCTCCCAAACCGCAGGAAAAAGGACTAGAGTAAAATAAAGTTTTTCCTTCCTTCCTTCGCGTGACTGAGCGCTGCGTTCACGCTGTGTTTCTTACCTTTTTCCCCTTACCCCACGTGTGACCTTGACTCTCGCCGCATTTCATTTAGCGCAAGTTGTATAGTTCACCTCACCCCTATTCTTCTTGTTTTTGCTCCTCCTCCTCTCACTGTACATACCCCATTCCACATCGAGACGATGTTTCCTTTCGCGGGGGGGGAATAATGCCACGCGCCTAACGCGCCGCGCGGCCTCCGCGCTGAATCGAAGACGACGACGAAGCGGCGGTGGACTCTCGCGGCGCGCTTGTTCTGTTTGGTGTCGTGGAAGCTGGCTCTAGAATTAAAAGAAGGCTCCCGCTCCCAGTCTTGGGTTCTTGCCGACGCCTACCTTCGCGGCTCCTCTGGTCGTGACAATATTTTAAATGAAAGGAAGCCAATAGAAGAAGCGAAAACACCAAGGAAAACACACTAGGCACGCGTAAAACACAACAGATAAAAAGTAGAGAGTTCACCGGCTACAAAGCGTCCCAGGTGGTGCGGGGATGCCTTGCAGGTAGCACAGACGCGGATTGGCGAGTTGCGATGCGTCGCTGGCGTTGCGTTCAGGGAGGCGATGGTAGAGAGCCAGGAGATGAGGAACGGAGATGAACACGGGAGACGCTGATGAACTCCTGTCAGGCGTCCTCAAGAACTGGGCAGCTGCAGCAGGAAAACTGTAGCCAGGTCCTGTCGACGGCGTTCCGCAAACACCGTAGGCTTGTGCAGCCTACCCAAGGAAACCGTGGCAGCAAAGTGGCGATGGCAGTAGGCCTGCGTCGTTGATTCAAGGGAGGTCCACGGCAGCACAGACCCGAAGTCTGACGGCCGCCACCTCCACGCTTGAATGAGGCTTAATGATCTTGCGTCGATGATCCAAGGGAAGTCATTGGCAGCTCGGATCCAACGTCCGACAGCTGCTACTTACACGCTTGAATGACCAGACTTGTGCTACGGTGTCTTCCTCAACACCTCGGTTTGCTGACACGTAGCTTTACGCTCCTCGTGCCTGCCTCGCGCACACCACTCGCACGCGCCCACGCGCAACGCGGGGCTGGCACGTACGGCGCTCCGCTGTCCGACGCACCACTGCCCACACGCCGCATTCCAAAAATCCCTCACCAGTGTGGAGTGCACATTACACGGACAAGGTAAACAAGAAACGCGAGAAATTTATAAGGTAAATCGGAAATCAAAAGCAAACTTGTAGGTTTTGTTGTTTTCAACGCAAGCCGTATGATAACTACTACACTTCCTCTGGGGTTAAAATCAATAGTGTCCTTGTTATTTAGTCCTGAAGACGCTTTATGTGACTACAGTTGAAATCAATCATCGTTATATTTAAAGTCTTCCGCAATCTCGCGTCAGCCGTCTACCGCCTCGCTCTCACATCAGTTGTTCTCCGGCACTACAGACTGCAATTCTTTCCTTGCCTCTCGTTTATGCTTTAACCCTTTTTTAGGACAGCGGAACTCATGTTCTCGTATTTGCTTCCAGTGCCGGCAAACTGGCAACGGTTTACCTACGTGTCATCTTTCCGCGTGGTGAATACCAACGAACCATCAAACAAACCATTCAGGTTGATGTTGTCTTTCACTGATAGGCATCATTTTCATTTCATGTGTTTTTACAAGATTGGATGCGCAGTTTGAAGCGGCCCATATTGGCGACAAAAATTTAATTGAAAAATTTTGTCGTTTTTCCGCTTTCTTCATCAGTAAACTGGGTCATAATGCTTCCTGCAGAAATTTTCAATTATGAGACTCAAGTACCGATAGGTACCACATTCGAGGTCTTTTTACAAAGCGTTTGGTGCAAGTGTGTACCCATTCAAAGAATTTAAAGTAGTCTTGCTCAATTGATAGAGTCACCCTGTGAAAAATTTTACCATGACATGCCGTTTGTCCCGTGTGGTTCTTCTCTCTTGTCCCAGCACACATACAACTAAAGGGGTAAAATCTTAGGCAACGAAATGCTGCTTAGATGATGGAGCTTGCCACAATCGCGAACAAGCGTGGGTCCACAGGGTAGACTCAAAACAACCCCATTTCCACTTAAGGTGCCCATGGAAGTAGTCCTCTTTATCCCCACCATGTTGCAGGGTGTTAGGCAGGTACGCACAAGCACCCCAATGCTATTCACCGCCTGTTTACAGGAGGCATTCACAGTTCTGGATTGGGAACAGTTGCATATAAGAGTTAACCGAGAATAGCTTATAATCTGCAATTCGCTGATGACATCGCCTTGTTAAGTAACTCAGGAGATAGATTTCAAAGCATAAACAATGAGTTAGACAAGCAGAGCAGAACTGTGGGTTTAAAAATTAACATGCAGAAAACCAAAGTAACGTTCAACAGTAAGCAAGGGAACAGCAGTTCACAATTGGTAGCGAGGAGCTAAAAGTGGTAAGGAAATACGTATAGTTACGGATGGTAGTGACAGCAGATCCAGGTCATGTGGGTGAAGTAATTAGAAGAACAACAATGGGGCGGAGCGCATTTGGCAGGTTTTTCTAGATCATTACAGGCAGTTTATCATTATCCCTCGAAAGAAAATCATATAAAAGCTGTATCTTACCGGTACTCACCAATGGGGCAGAAACTAATGAAAATGGATCAATTTAGGGACTACACGGCGAAGACAGCTATGGAAAGAAAAATGATACATGTTACCTTCAGAGACAGGAAGAGGGTAGAGTGCGTCAGGGAAACGAGGTATTGACATTTTAGTCGAAATCTAGGAAAAGAAATGATCTTTAGTAGGACATGTAATTCGAAGGCAATATTATCGCTACTCGTTAAAGGAAGCGGACCGGATTCCAAGAGAAGGTAAGCGTAGCATCTCGCGGGAGAAAGATAAGTGGCCGGATGAGATTGTAGCTGCAGCGGCTTCGTGTTTAGGTCATGTAATTACGTAAACACATGAAAACACAAGTGAACGCAAAAGCTGATCTGAGCCTCCAGAGCGTTCCGCGGTGAACGGAGGACAGCGTCCGACTTACTCTTAATGCCGATCTTATGCTCTCGGCACGAACACGAGATCATGGACAGCGCCGGCTGTGGCTCCGTCGCTCTGTTAGGTACAGTCTTTGTCAAAAGTAACCAGGCTACATGGTTTGCTTCTCATTCGTCCAGTAGTGCCCTCATGGCTTCCCTAAAGATCAAAAAGTTCTTTGAAGGTGAGAACAGGGATTCTCCTTACCATACAGAGATTTAGAGCTTGTGGGCTGGCATAATAGCTTTCATATAGGACTGACAAGAAAAACATGCAGCCTGGTTACTTTTGACAAAGGCTGTACGTGCTCCTATATAGGCCCCCTGCTAGTAAATGAGCCTGTTGAAAGGCGGGACCTTGAAGGACACGGAAGACCGTTTGCTGCTGGTTGGAAAATGCGATGAGGCGGCGGCGACGGAGACAGGAGGCATGGCATGGTCGGGAATTTGACAGGGGAGCCGGCTTTCAAAGGGGGCAGCTTTTAGGCGGTCAACCGACACGCAATCGTGGCAACCGTGCAAATCAAGAGTGCATAACTTGTCATTGCGCGTGATGATGCGAAACGGGCAAGGAATTTCGCATTGCGAACCCGCGTCTTTCGGGTCAGCAGCCGAGTGACATAACCAGTCAGCCACCGCGGAGACAGAAAGAAATAAAATAATTAAAAAGTTGCAAAAAATTGGCAGGGACACCTGATGCAGAGTATGATGAGCTGGGTGAGTTGGATGTAGTCCATTATGGCGGAAAATTCAGCGCGGAGGGACGAAAGACACTGGAAGGGGGAGAAAACAGGCTCTGTCTATCAACTAAAATTTATAAATGGCGTAGGTGCGAAAAGCACGGAGTGCATAGATAGCATATAGAGGGCACTATCACTTCCAAGGTCAAGTACAAAACAAACCGAAGTGCACTTGCACCACAGATCAGCAGGTGACACATCATAAGGCGCCTAAAAATCTTATCCTTTTTCATACAACGTGATGGAAGGAGTGCTAATACAGACATCTTCCTTCCCTATAAAATACGCCTCCATTTTCTCTCGAGTGCGCTGATCACGATGCCGGTACAAAACAGTCGTATCTTTGAAAAAATCTTTGCACGTTTTTTTTATTATTATTGGTTCACTCTGCATAGCGCTCAGCGATGCTTGAATGAATGGTGTCTGGAGAAAGGTTATTATGTTCCATGAGCCGAACGTTCGGGCAGCGCCCCTTTTGGCCAACATACCCTTTTTTGCGTGAAAGCGGTAACGCATACACGACGCCGAAAACACAAATCAAAAATGGAAAGCGGTGACGCGCTGTGTACACGAACGGGCTGACATTACGCCGCCGTTCTGCTCTACTTTTTGATATGGTACAAATGCATTGCACTTTGAACTGTGCAGTGCGCACGACATACGCGGTCTGTTAGAAAAGTATCCGACCTTTGGCCGAAGAAAAAAAACTGGCATAACTGGAGCGTTAGAAACCTAATAACCTTCAAAGCAGTCTCCTTGGGGCTCCATATACATCTCCCAGCGGTGCTGCCATTGTTGGAAGTATTCCGAAAAGGCCCTTTACGGAATGGAATTTAGCTCTGCTGTCGTTGCAGCCATAATGTCCTTTCTTTTCTGAAATCGCGCTCTTTTCAATGGCCTCTTCATTTTAGGAAACAACCAGAAGTCGTAGGGGGACATATCAGGAGAGTAAGGAGCCTGTTGAACTACAGGAGTCTGGTTTTTCTCCAGAAAAGTCTGAATCAAATGAGAGGAATGTGCAGGAGCAATGCCGCGAGGGATGCGCCAATTTCTTGTTGGCCTCAATTCCGGTTTCTTGCGCCGCACAGCACCACGTAGGCGATGGAGGACATCCCTGTAGTACTATTTAGGCATTCTTTGACCCTGTGAGGTGCGTACTCGTGGTGTGCCACACAGAGCGAGTCAAAAAAGCAGTCAGCATCACTTTGACATTGCTGCGCACTTGGCGGGCCTTCTTTGGTCTTGGTGACGTGCAATGCGTCCTCTGTGACGACTGGGATTTGGTTTCTGGGTCGTACCCGTACACCCAAGACTCGTCACTAGTGATTACGGCGTCGGTGAAGTCAGGGTAACTGTTTGTGGAATCCAGCATCTCCTGTGAGACCTCAACACAAAGCTGCTTTTTCTCCACCGTCAGCAGCTTCCGCACGAATTTCGCTGCCACTCTCTCCATGGCCAAATCTTCGGTGATAATGGAATGTGCAGAAATATTACTGATGTCCACCTCTCCCGCAATTTCTCGGATAGTCACACAACAGTCCAGCATCAACACAGCGTTCACTTCGGCAATTACCTGGTCATTTCGGCATGTTGATGGCCGACCGGAGCGTGGCTCTCTCTCCACGGATGTGCGGCTGTCTTTAAACCAGTTGCACCACTGCTTAATCTGTGTGCTGCTCATAGCATCATCACCGAAAGCCGTCTGAACATTTCAACTGGTTTCCACTTGGCTATCGCCAAGTTTGTGGCAAAATTTGAGGTAGTAGCGCTGCTCCTCTCACTCCGCCGTTTTCCTTGCAACAAAAAACCGACGAGAACACTGCGCACTGCCTCACTCAAACGCTGCTTCCCAGCGACTGACGCTATCGGCAGGCGGGAAAAAATTCGTGCATGCGCACGAGGGTTCAAGGTCGGCTGCTGTAAGCGCGCTTGTTTCATATCCATCAGGTGTTCGCAAAAAAAAAAGATAAAGTCGGATACTTTTCTAACAGACCTCGTATACTTCAAACCTCCTCTCCAGGTTCCTAAGGTTGTGCGACATGCTGTGGGCATAAGGGATTGCCACAGTTTCTTTTTTTCCTTTGCTGTCCCTCCTCACCGCCTTTAGCATTACCGGAACGATCAGCCTTTACCGTGGAAAAGAGCTTCTCACACACCCTTCAAATAACACAGTCTGGAAACCCTGCGGCGGCAAGCCTTTGTAGTTCAAAGTACGCATCTTCTAGGATGCAGGGCACGCAGGACTTCCCAGGTGCGAACAGCAAACACGAGAGACCGATTATAATCTTAACCAACTTGGAGTGTCCCGACGAAAAGTTGAAAATCGGTTTTTTTTTAATTAGGCTTGTTCACCCAACACACATGCCCCTCCCTGAACTCGCTTTCATGCAAAAATGTATATGTTGGCCAGATGGGGTGCTTCCTGAACGTTTCGCTCATGAAACATGACAACCTTTCTTCAGACACCGTTCCTTAACCATCGCTGAACACTGTGCGTACCAGCGGCGTAGCCAGAAATTTTTTCAGGTGGGGGCTCATGTTGGAGCGCGGCCTCCTCATAGATTTTGTGGAGGGATCAAACACAATAATAATTACTGCATTGCCATTGACAATGCCACTGTGTATTAGTTAACGCTACGCACTGTCTAGACAAGCAAAATATGTATTTTTTTAAATAAAAGAATGTATTCGTATCTTTAAAAATCGTGGCAGACATAACTGATACAAATTCTTCTATGTTTTTGCGTATTGAATAAGGAAAGAAAATATCACAGGAACTCTAGAGATATATCGGTCCGAAACGAGCAAAACAGTGCATGCCGCTGATATGAGAAGCGTAAATGCCATGAAATGATCAAGTAGAGTAGCAATATTTTAATGAATCTTTATTGTTCAAGAGCCTTACATTTTTGTACAGATGCAACGGACAGCGAAAAATCTCAATGACACTGTCCTTCGTTCCAGTGTACTGCGCAGCAGCAGCTGTCACCGGTCATATACTGCAATAGCACCGAAATTTTAGTCGCAACAGCGAGAACATGTATAAACGAGGAGTTCTGCAAAAATATGCAAAATATAAGAATAATAAAATAATTGAAGTTCCCGATTTGAAATTCTAAAGAACGACTTTTTAAATCTCAGTGCAGCTTTCGCAACAAAAGTTTATGGGAACTTTATACCCTCTAAGTTTCTGAATTGAAATGCATGGCTCTATAGACTCCGCGGCAGCGGCGAGTTGCCGCGGCGAGCCCACTTGCCATCGATAGCCCCTTGAAAGCTTGTGCTAGGATGGGGCTCCTTGCGTTACGCAACTCCAGGTGCATGGCCGTTGCCAGAAAACCAAGACAAAATCCAGAATGCCTTCCGGCGCCGGTGGTTGTTTTGGTAAGCGGTGCGTGAAAGTTCAAAAAAATTTCGGGGGGGGGGGGGGGCTGCAGCTCCATAAGCACCCGCCCTGGCTGCGCCCCTGATGCAGACTGCACCAAGGAGAATAAAAAAGACGTGCAAAGCTTTTTCCAAAGATAGCATTGCTTTGTACCCGCATTGTGATTAGCGTACTCGACAGATGATGGAGGCGCTTTTTATCGGCAAGAAAAAAGACGTGTGTGTTCGCGCTCCTTCCAACATGTTGTATGAAAAAGATATCATTTTTAGACGCCTCAAAACGTGCCACCTGTTGATCTGTGGCGCAAATGTACTTCGGTTTGTTTTTTATTACACGTTGGAGTTGATAGTGCCCTCTATGCAATCTATGCACTGTGTGCCTTTCGCACCTACGCCGTTTATCTGTGTGTATATATTGCGTTCCTTCAAAATTAAATTTAGTTGCGAGACAGCGCGTGTTTTGTCCCCCTTCCTGTGCCTTTCGTCCCTCCGCGCTGAATGTTCCGCCGTAATGGACACCTGATTTCAATATCTCCCAGAAATGCGATATCATAAGCAGCTGTTGGTGGCTTTGCTTAATGTGTCATCGCTTGCTGCTGAAGGTATCAGCAGCTGCTAATGATGTCGCATTGCTAACACCGAAGCGGAGCATTCCCATTGGCTGGAGGCAAGTGACGTCACCAGACCATGAGCACATCTCATCTTTATGGCCAACGCAAATACTACCATCTGGTGACGTTAATTCCCTCTAGCCAAAGGGAACGCTACAGTCTAGTGAAGTCCCTTACCTGCAGTCAATTAGCGGATATTATAGCCGACGACGCGTGACTCATGCGGCTGCTAATGCTGTCACATTAATAGTTTAATTGTGCTGTTTCTTACAGCACAGGTAGCTTAAGTTTACTGTAGCTGATATGCGATATTAAGGTAAAGCAGCAAAGCAGCACAGAGCAGCCCGCTTCAAACTGGCTCTCCCCGGAAATTCATGCGGTAGCACCACAGCTTCGCATTGCCTGGTTTCCACTTTGGTGGACGCGGCGAAAACGCACAGTGTTAACAATAGCGGTCTTTACTAACTTTTACTACCTTTTTGACGAACGCGCTCCGTCTGTGAGAACGATAACATGTTCATAAAGAAAAGGTATATGGAAGAAGTTCGAAAAAAAAAGTTCTCCCACTCTTCACCGTTTATTAGTGCGGAAGTACTAATCCGATGGGTACCAACCTCGAGCAAATCATGCGTTGTCCGTTTCCTTCTCTGTTTGCAGCTGGCCTAGCGCGAGTGCTCCATCCCGCGGCATTGCCCGTTCATCGTCGTCTTCTACCGGACATTAATTTCGTGGTTCAGACCCAAGCAAAATTGTTTCGTTCGTGTTGTTTTCGTTGTCGTCTGTTGTAGTGGTACAGACCCTCATTGGGGGATCGGCCAGGGTGCCTTGTGCAGTCAATCAATTTTTAAACAATGACTCCTTTAAGGTAGCCGCGGTTTACTTTTGTTCTAAAAAATCCTGAATTGTAACTAACAAAGAGATCTATCTGCCTGACGCAATGAAGAAATTACGTAGATAATCACACACTAGATTTAGGACATATCCCCTGGCGCTTGCTCCAAGGAGAGAACAGGAATTGAAAGAGGAAGCTCTGAACGAATGAGGCGAATCTGCAGATAAGCTTTGCGCAGAGGAGCAAACTGCTGACAGGAGAGGAGAATGCGGTCTAGTGTTTCAATTTCATCACATGCTTCACAAACGTTCTAGACAGAGAGAACTCTGATCGGAACAAATACAGATTTAGTCGTGAAATTCTGCGCCGCAGAAGGGTAACAGACAGCTCGCACTGCCGTGAACTGCATAAGTGCACACTCCGAGGGAATGCTCAATGTTGAAAATCTGTTGCAGCAAGGACAGGCATGAACTCACTGTGTCCAACTCACTATGTCTTATATGCTGATGACACTACCGTGTCATTATTTAATACATCCATAGATGATCTGACTCTTGAATTGAATGCCGTTCTAAGTAATGCAGCCAACTGGTGCACTGATAATCAGTTGGTGATTAACCCCTCTAAAACGAAATTCATAGTGTTCAAAAGTAGCCAGAAAATTATTTCGTGTCCTCCTACGTTAAACCTTTGTTCTTGTAATATTCCGGCTTCTGATAACACCAACTTCCTCGGCACTATTCTTGATTCAACTTTTAAATTTTCCGTACACATCGCTTATCAAAAAAAAAAAGATCTATGTTTGGCATCAGAGCTCTAATTAAGGCGCGTCCACATTTTTCATGCAACCTACTCCTATCTTTGTATTATGCCTTCATACATAGTCACATCACTTATGGGATCATTGCATGGGGAAATACTTATCAGTGCCATTTATCGTCCCTGCAACAGTTACAAAACCAGGCCATCCGCATTATTACCCGTAGCCCTTTCTCAGCTAATGCTCGTTCTTTATTACAGGAGCACAGTATTTTACCAGTCCATCAGCTTTTCTAGTATCACCTTGCAATCATGCTCTTTAGATTACTACATGGCACGCTACATTTTCAGTTTGTAGACCCCATTCAGCTGATCAATCACGACCCTACCACATTTGCAGCAAGAAACAATTTTCTGCTCCCCAAAGTCTACACCAATTATAGTAAATCGACGTCGTCTTTTCAAGCAATTTCATTTTGGAACACATTGCCACCCAATCTAAAAACATCAATTTCCTTGCCTGAATTCAAAAACAAGCTCAAAGTATTTTTATTGAAATGCTGATCTGTTATTCTCTTTTTGTGTACATTACCTCCGTTATTGTGATTTTTTACTTTGTTTTTGTGAAGTATTGATTTGATATTTTCTATATTTTGTATTTATCCGCTAACTATGCTGTAATCGTTTCTTGTATAATTGATTTATCGATGGTCCCGGTGCAGTCTTTGACTTTGGGACCCTCGTCTGTACATTTATGATGTTTTGTATATTTTTTTTTTGGGGGGGGGGACCAATAAAAGGCCGGTAAATGCAGTTGCAGGAACCGTTGAAATGGGGTCGTTGCTGTATGCACAATGTTTGGAATAAATGGTACCACATGTCGGCAAAGGGCAGATTTGCTATAAAATCAGCCATCACATTCGCATCACTGCCGCAGCGTCCAGGTATCGAGTGAACGCACACTTATTTAACACATAGTTGAATGAAAAATCTCAGGGAACGGCCCTGAAGAGCGTCCCTCAAGCCGTTGAGAGCAGTGTGGACAGAGAGGCTGTCAGCAAGTATAATGACGTGATTAAACTGTCAAAGCACCTTTTCTAAGGCCAACTGCAACGCTAGAAACTCAGCAGCGAATATAACAGTATAGTCAGGAGCGCGAAAGGAATAACTCCAATCAAGAGCCTTGGAATAAATCCCAATAGCTGCCTTCTCCTTTCGCTGAGAAGCATCTGTGAAATTGCAGTATGTGTTGGAAATTTGTCCAGGTACTCATCTATACGGCCATTTAAAACATATGCTGGCAAATTATTTACATTTCTTTGGACAGTTTTTTCAAAGTGAATACCAGCATCGGTCCGCACGTTGTCAACCTTTACTACAGAACTGATTGGGAATGAAATTTTTTATAGCAGAGAATTTCTGAACACATTCTGAGGGAGCTTATACCTAGGCAATATAATACCGGAGAACATAGTCGGGGCGTCATAAATATGGCGCTAGCTAATCTTGGAATAGGCTCCAAAGCTTTCAGCAAAGCTCATATCGTTAAAACTGAAACCTTAAGTTTAAATCAGATATCCGCTCCTCCAAGAGCAGCAGAGCGTGGGCCACAGTTCTTAGTAGCCCAAGGCAAAGACGCAGAGCACGTCTCTCCAAAAGAATCGAAAGTTGAAGGTTGTACCTTGGACAGAGAGAAAAAAGAACGCAGCCAATTTCAATTAGTGGCCTTATATAAGATTTATAAAGAAAGATCAAAGTGTCACGGTGCATGCCGAACTTTTTTGTGGCTGCTCCTCACCGACCTGCCAAGAGAGCGATCACCTTTAAGCACACTTCTTTGAATTTGTAGTCGCCAGTCTAACTGTGGATCGTTGGTACTACCCAGATATTTGACGGTACCAACTTGTGGGATTAGGTGATGGTGATACAGCGGAAGGACATTTAAACAGAGGCTGGCGGCGCGAAAAGAACAGGGGCACTATTATTAACATTTAAAACCAGCCTTACGCTGCCCATCCAGGCTTCCAGATCGCTGAGGCGCGCTTGCAAATTCAGATACACAACATGGGCATCATTTACAGAATGTGAGAATGCAATGTCGTCCTCATGCACACAGACCTCGTCAGCAGGGTGGTCAGAAATATCTCGCATGAGTATATTAAATAGTAACGGCGAGAACACCGAGCCATGAGGCACGCCCTTCTACTGAGCGCATGTGTAGGAGTTATAAAGGCCATCAGAGCAAAAGAAATGCCTATCTTTTAAGAACGCTTTTACCCATGCAGAGTTAAGAAGGAGGTTTGAGGTCAGCTAGTTTATGAATAAAAATGCTGTGCTCAACACTGTTGCATGCCTTTCAGATATCCGATGTAACTAGAGCTGAGGCCTCCTTGTGCCTCATAGCAACCTTAATTCGGTTCTCCAGGTCCATGTGTGGGGACCAAATCGAACACTCACGGCGAAAACCAATATCAGCCTTACTGAAGGCACGTATAGTCGATACGGGATTCGTGAGGCAGCTGTGCACCACCGGTTCCACAAATTTGACCAAATTTGAGGCGAAAGAAATGAGCCGAACATTGTCAAAATCTAATAATTTTCTCTGGTCTGTTAGTAATACAATTATTTTCGGTATTTTCAAGTCTAGTGGAATGCGGGGTTTTTTCAGAAACGAATTCACAATGTGTACGATACCGCGGGTAAAGTCTACAGCTAATACTTTCCACATGGCAACTGTGACTCTGTCAACGCCAGGGGCGGCAGACTGCAGACCAAACTAACTGAGATGAAACGACTTCAGTGAAGTCTGCACGCTGATGAGGGAAGATCGAAGAAACCGTAGTGCGTGCATGAAAACATGTGGCGAGGCCCTGAGCTATGCCATTCTGATTCTCTATTGCTTGTTGGGGGGACAGAACCGTATACTGGGTTACTAAAGTTAAAGGTTACTGGGTTACTACTGAGTTAGTGCGTTCCATAAACCTGGACAAAGCCTTTTTAATTTTCTCGGCTGGGCTGGTCTAACGTGAACGCTCCGTCCCGCGGCACTGCCCGCTCATCGTCGTCTCTGCGGCACTGCCCTACTCTTCGAAGCTACATCAGGGTGTCTTGGAACGCGCCGCTAAAAAAAAACTTAACAAAGATGAAGACACATGTGCTGTGTGTGGCCGATCTGTAAAAACAATTAAACACCTCATAGTCAAATGTGATGGTATCCATCCGGATGTCGATGCAGGCACAGTTACTCTTCCTGAGGCCCTAGGCTTTAAAGATAACAATGGTCATGTAAATAAATCTGCAGTGGAAAGTTAGAAAAGCGATTCGAGGATTGGTGGCTGAAAAACAGAGAGGTGACATAAGGTTAGAAGTATAGGAAACCGTAGTGAAAGAAGATGGCGAATTTTAATGAGAAATTACAACACGGTTGAACAAAAATAAAGAAAAAAATCTGAGCATGGTGGCAGTTGCCACCACCCCATTTCAAAAGGAGCGCTCCTATCCATCCATCCATCCATCCATCCATCCATCCATCCATCCATCCATCCATCCATCCATCCATCCATCCATCCATCCATCCATCCGTCCGTCCGTCCGTCCGTCCGTCCGTCCGTCCGTCCGTCCGTCCGTCCGTCCGTCCGTCCGTCCGTCCGTCCGTCCGTCCGTCCGTCCGTCCGTCCGTCCGTCCGTCCGTCCGTCCGTCCATCCATCCATCCATCCATCCCTCCATCGTCTTCTAAGTAGCACAAAACCGTGCTTTCGCGCTGATTCCAAAGTAGTAAACATTGTCTGCAGTTCCAAATTCTCACCAAATTATACCGAACTGATAAGGGTCCCAGCCCATTCGGGGAATCCGGTCAACGAGGCAACCCACAATAAAGACCGAGGTTTAGTCGACTGGGAAGTGGATGAGTCTGGCTCCCTGAATTTCACGGCCTCCATGATCACTTATTATGATCTCACCAATCATTTTAAAATACAGAGGAGAATTTTTCTCCTCCGGACAAAAGCCTGACTAAAGAACAAGAGGTTACGTGGCGTCGTCTACAGACGAGATCGATATGCACCCCATCACTCCTCGCGCACATTTACACAGATCTTTAAAACCAAAACTGTAAACACTGTGGCCAATGAGCCACGTACGATCACATCCTGTGGGACTGCAATACAGAGCCACCTCCGGGTGATCTAGTTACCGCTCCTTCTATCGAGCGGTGGGAGACCGTGCTGGCTAGCTCGGACCCCAGAAGGCAAGTTTTGGTGATGGAGTGGGCTGATAAAATCGTCGAGGGCTACGTACTCTCGACCACTTAACGCGACATCTTACCAAGCTCTTTCCGGCGAATAAAATGTTTTACAATCAATCAATCTTTAATAGAGGTGTGCACTGCTGGCAGAAATGTTACTAAATGACACTCAAGTAATGCGTTTCACTCTCCTCCCTTTTTGCAGCTCAAACCGCCTCCATCTTTGCTCCCCAGTTAGAGACACCTGCCGGACCGGTTAGTATTTGTTAATTTTGTTCACCGCTCATTCATTGATTTTGCGGCAGAAGCGTACACAGCACATGGTTTAGGTGTTCCTTAATACAGTGTTCATTCTCTTAATCTGGGTGCAGCCGTGCAACAAAAATATACTTGAAAACATAAGGCGGCTCCAAAGAGACTGATCGACTTGCGCGTGGAATTGGACGCATCCTGACCTGCATGTTATATGTCTGCTGTGGCTTGACTTCCTAAAGCTCAGAATAGATACTGTTAGAATTGTAGGGATTAAGCTATAAACATAGCAGTCGGCCTTCCTGCATGGCTTGATCCGCCCACCAATACACGCCGAATTCGCTTACTTGGCCAGAGTAAACTATAAAAATGTTCGGTACATAATGATTGATTTAAATTTTCCTTGCCGCTTTTATCTGCAATAAATATCTTTATCGTGAATGTCCAGGGTAGATAAATACATAGAAATTAATAAAATGATTGGGGCAAACCCGGAGAAGCAGTGAATGGGGTTATAGGCAGGTTAAAAGCTTCAGCTGTTGAGGCAAGGCACAACCAGCAAGCGATACCCCAAACATCTGCTCCACCCTTTTAACATCATAGGGACAAAGCACAACCAAAAATATTGTGAAGCTGGAAATTTTGGCTGGAAAGACAAGGCACAGCCAAGAAGCGCTACCACAAGTGCCTGCGCCATTGTCTGGCAGTTAAAAACACAAATATTCTTAAAGATTACAAAGACCGTCTTTATGGACTGCCGCCGTCATTTTATTTCTGCCATACGACTTTTGATTAATCGTTTACAATATTGTCACGGCACGAAGGATCAAGACACCGTTCACCGGCAGCGTTCCCAAAAAAGCTTTTAGGACGCCTCTGCAGACCTGATGGCATTAATCCTTACTCCCGAAAAAAAGACTGAAAACCACTACCACGCTACGAGCTATGTGGAGAGGGTAAAAGAAGAACAAATGAAGGGGCAAAACGACCCGACGCAAACAGACTCCGTGCGACAAAAAAAAAAAAGAAAACTGGCGAAGCGCTGTCAGTAAATGCGTGAATTCGCGCTTCATACGGAGTACGTCCACCACTTCAGATTGGGGTCTGCGGAGCACACTGTGCACATAACTTACGCGCAGAATTTCGTAAGTCACATCCGTGATGCGCTACAACACTCTGTAGGAGCCAAAGTAGCGGCATAGTAGTTTCCCCGACAAGCCTCGGCGACGGACAGTGGTCCACACCCACATTTAGTTGTCGGGTTGGTACTCGACCTGTCGGTGTCATTGGTTGCAGCGGCATGCATCTGCCTCTGCTACCGTCTGATGTGCATGCGGGCGATTTGGCGGGCATCCTGCGCGTATTTTGACAAATTCCTCGGCGTGTGGCGGGAGCGCCCGATCGTCGGCAGGGCATGAAAACATGGTATTCCAGCATTTGTGCACATCACGCCCATAACCAAGGCGAAATGGCATAAAATGCGTTATCTTTCGTACGCCCGTATTGTACGCGAAGGGCACGTATGGAAGGATCTAGTCCTAAGTCTTATGCTAGACATCTACGTACTACATTGCGAGTGTTGTAACTATGCGTAGCTGCCGCTATTCGTTGTCGTAATCACAAATGATCAGACTTGATCCAGTCGTTGAAACTTAACTCGTTGAATTTATTTATAAGTTAAATACAAGAATCAAATGCAACGCAACTGCACATCTCCCGGAACGCTCGAGCAGTCAGCGAAGCTAGCTGCTCGTCGTTCGGCGTCCGGAGTACAACTGCTCTCGCTCTCCCCACGCTGTCCCAAGCCCCTTCCAACCGCGGCACCTTTGAGGGGGCATCGGCGCCCGCGCTCACACAAAGAGCTTCCGCTTTGGGTGAGCCGGCACGGCTCATAACTGATTACTTCGGAAGACCAGAGCGCGAGCCTCCAAACGACCCCCCCAGGCGCTCCCCGGGCCAGAAGGACATGTGGCTGAAAACGACAAGTGGGAGATGGCACACAAAAAAAAGAACACTAATGGGCGGTAGGGTTAGCCCGTCCCTGACCGTCGCGCCGGAAGGTCGCCCTTGACTGTCGCGCCGGAAGGTCGCAACACTCCCCCGCCGAATGGGTCAACGACTCATTCTACGCTTCTGACAGCTTAGTCGGGTACAAAGCTGTACAGACCGTCTAACCACTTTGCCTTTCGGCAGCCGGACTTCGCAAGACCCTATCTTTCCGTCGCGTCCGTGGAACACACGTTACAACGACTCCGCTTTTCCACAGGAGGCGAGGAAAGCTTTCGCGGACCAAAACAATGTCCCCAGGCTTCGTGTTCATGTCCTTCACCAGTTCTAAATGCACAGCACGCGTCACAGCACAAGTGAAGAAAACAATGTAGGATTTAGCAAATCTTGAACCCTCTTTCACGAGGAGTGGGCCCGCAAAATCCACTCCGACGACCTCGAAAGGCTTTGCTTGAGAAGTTCTGTCGGGGGGGAGTTGGTCCGTGTCCAATTCGTCGCGGGTGGCACTCAGCCGCCGGCACACAACACAGGAGCGCACTACACTTTTCACCGAATGCCGGCCACGCACTATCCAAAACCCTTCGCGCAGTTGGACGTGCGTGTCCCGCACTCCTGCATGCAACAACTTCTTGTGAGCCTGATGCACTAACAAGACAGTGTATCGGTGCTGCTTCGGTAGGACGACAGGGTGCCGCTCGTCGTAGTCCTTGTCCGCTGAACAGGTGTGATTGCGTATCCGTAGCAACCCGTTGTCATCTCTCCGTAAAACGAAGTCGTTGAGGGTTGAATCACGCGGCGTCCTGTCTCCTTTGGCTACGCGCTGCAGCTCGGTACCGAATGTCGATTTATGTGCCTGCTTCAGCCAATAAAGTTGTGCACGTTCCAATTCAAGAGCCGTTAGGGGACCCGTATGCCTTTGTTTTGTTTGCAGGTTATTTACCAACCGCAGAATCCAACCTGTCACCCGGTTTACCTTAGTTACGGAGCTGAATCGATTCAAGTCTAGGAGTTCGCTTTCTTCTCCGCAGACGGGGATCGTGGCTTTTACTCCCCTTTGTTGTTTAAGCTTGACAGGTGTGAAACTGTTCAAAACAGGCTCTACCTGCTCATCTGCAACCGTCGCTCTTAATACGACTGCATGAGCACAAGTCGCTTCCTGGCAGGAAGATGAAGTTTTGCCTTGCACTGCCCATCCAAACACTGTTTCGAGTGCCGTTAGCCGAGCGTCCAATCTCTCCATCCTGCCAGTTAGAAATTCCCAGAAGTGATCTGAACCGACCAGGACGTCGATCAGGGCAGTGTGGGGATACTGAAATTCGTCACCCGGTGGCATTGAGCGCTCGCGCAGAGTCTTCCTGATCTGCTCGTCGGGACAAGGGACGGCTTGGTCGCATATAGTAGGTGTCTCCAAGGCCTCAATTTTATATTCTGTTTTCGGGTCATCTTTTCCAAATAGACACACTTCGACGCGTCGGAATGTGCGTTGCTTTTGTACTCCTCCGAAAACTCCAATAGTGAGTATTTCGGTTCCTAGCAGTCGGCAACCGAGCTGTCGCGAGCAATCTTCGGAAATGAAGCTTCTTTGGCTTCCGCTGTCAAATAATAGTCGAGACATTCGTTTTGCCCTAGCCCCTTTGTTCCAAGCGGTCACCGTTGGCATTAGCACATTTTGCTTGGGGCGATTCTCCTCGACTTCGGAAGCATGCAGGATGACTCCTCCAGCTCTTTCGGTAGCTCCCTCTCCTTTCGATGAGTTATTAATGAAGGCAGGATCGCACATGGAGGTCGCATGCCTTCGTGTGCATTTTTTACAGATCAGTCTCACTCTGCAATTCTTGGATCTGTGACCTTGTTTCGTGCAGCGAAAGCATCTGCCTTTGGACGTTAAAATTGCTTTCTTCTGCTTCACATCCAGATGTGAATCGCAATCTTCGCCTCCGTGATTACTTGATCCGCAGATTGGGCAGGAGGTGTTTGACGCTGAGCCATGCAAAGCTGCGGCCGAGGAAGGTCGAATGCTCCCTCTTGATTCTTCCTTTGGCCCGTTAAAATGAGACGCTGGCTTACCGGGTGCAGTTTCAGGTCGATGCTCGAAGGCTTTCTCGCGGCTCTCCAACTCCAGTCTGAAGAACCGAAGTAAGGACTTGAGTGGTGTCCGGCTGTCCGTCGCTGTTGCTGAGGATGTTGCGGACCGGGCACAATCTTCTGCCGTTGTAGATGACGTTGTACTCGGAGCATGTTGGTCCTCTGCGTGCGCGCGGTGATAGGCGAGGACGAGCTCCCTTGGAAGTGCACGAAGCAGGACGGGATACAGCATCGCGTTGTAACTGTCGTCGCCAACACCCAACGCTCTCAAGCCTCGCATACGCACTTGCACGTCGTCGTAGAGCCGCCTTAAGTCACGCACTTTTCCCGCAGACATCACACCCCGGATATCGATGAGCCCCTGCATGTGTTCCTGTATCAAGGCCGCTTGGTCGCCGAATCGCTGCTTAAGGATTTCGATGGCATCAGTATAGCACTCAGCCGTAGCTTGAAGCCCGGCGATGGCGACTTCAGCTTGTCCAGAAAGCAGCGACTTTAGGTAGTTAAAGCGGTCAACAGGGGAGAGGTCCGGATTCGTATGAATAGCTGGCTCAAACTGCTGCCAGAACGGCTGCCAATTTTTTCTTCTTCCGTCGAATTTCGATAGTTCCAATTTCGGAAGTTTTATCTTGTTATGTGCGGAAGTCGTAGATGTGGTCGCTGATTCCTTCCGGCTTTCAGGATTTGTCTTGAGTTTTAATCTGCAGATGCTAATGGCAATCTTGTCGGTATACTCAAGGACCTGTTCAAACTCAGCGTCTGCGTCGTCATCTTTGATATGTGGTTCGATCGCGGAGTCCACATCGTTGAGCTGCCGTTGCACCAATTGTAAGCGCTCGAGAAGAACGCTCACCTTTTCGATGTCGGGTGCTGTCTCGGCGGCCAAGATGTCGTCGGCTTCTTTAGTAAGACGCGTCGCTGATGATCTGACAGCCTTCCTCTTCTTCTTCAGCACCTCCATCTTGTCGTTGTCGTTGGGGTCCGGTCGATGTAAGAAATCCGTTCCCGGGTTTCGGCACCAGAACTTTTGTTGTAACTATGCGTAGCTGCCGCTATTCGTTGTCGTAATCACAAATGATCAGACTTGATCCAGTCGTTGAAACTTAACTCGTTGAATTTATTTATAAGTTAAATACAAGAATCAAATGCAACGCAACCGCACATCTCCCGGAACGCTCGAGCAGTCAGCGAAGCTAGCTGCTCGTCGTTCGGCGTCCGGAGTACAACTGCTCTCGCTCTCCCCACGCTGTCCCAAGCCCCTTCCAACCGCGGCACCTTTGAGGGGGCATCGGCGCCCGCGCTCACACAAAGAGCTTCCGCTTTGGGTGAGCCGGTACGGCTCATAACTGATTACTTCGGAAGACCAGAGCGCGAGCCTCCAAACGACCCCCCCCCCCAGGCGCTCCCCGGGCCAGAAGGACATGTGGCTGAAAACGACAAGTGGGAGATGGCACACAAAAAAAAGAACACTAATGGGCGGTAGGGTTAGCCCGTCCCTGACCGTCGCGCCGGAAGGTCGCCCTTGACTGTCGCGCCGGAAGGTCGCAACAGCGAGCATATCCGCTATGGGTTTGCCAAGTCGCTCGGTGAGCCCATTTCACTGCGCGTCGTACATAGTGGTCTTGCGATGGCCCGTGTGACTCAACTTGAATACCTCGTGCATGGGCTGCGCTGTGAAAGCCGTCCCTCGATTCGTGATTACGTAGGAAGGGGCGGCGTGTCGTAAACGAATGCGGTGCAAAAACTGCGCGATTTCGGACGATGCGCCATGCGTCACCGCCTAGGTTTCCATATAGCGTGTCAGATAGTCTGTAGCGACCATTATCCACTTATTGCCATGCGATGATGCAAAAAATGCCGCGAAGATCCATGCCGACTTGGTAAAATGGTGTGCGAGATGGTGTGACTGGTTGGAGCAAACCCGCGGGCTTTAGGGAACGTGACTTGCGCCACTGGTATTCAATTCAATCTCGGACGTAGCGGCGGATGGTTGCAGCAAGTTTTGGACAATAATAGGCCTAGCGCACTCGAGTGAGGGAGCGTGTCATTTCCAAGTGACCAAAGATGCTCTCGTCGTGAGAGGCAAAAAGGATATCAGCACGAAGGTCTGACGGGACGGCAAGGAAGTAGGCGCGGTCACTAGGGCTCGAGTTTTTTTGAACAGAATGCGACTGCGCAAGAAAAAGGAGGACAGGCTCCAGGAAAACTTTCAGGAAAAAAACTCCAGGAAAAAAAGTTCATGTCAGCTCTCTGCCCCTCCATTACGTCGGAATCGCTAACCACTCCAAGGAAACGAATGTCGTGCTACGTGCTATAGCACCAGTTAGCTCGACCGTTGCGCCGGACAGCTTGTCGGCATCTTCGTGCTTGCGTCCAGATTAATACGCAATTGTGTAATCAAACTACTGGAGACGGAGGCCCCACCTTGCTAGGTGGCCTGGTGGATATCGTGATTGGCCAGCCAGTGGAAGGAATGGCGGCTGGTTACAACATTGAAATGGCGGCCGTAGAGGTTTGGTCGAAATTTCATCGTGGCCCCCACAACCACGAGGCAGTTTTCTTCGAGGTCGAGTAGTGGATTTCCGCGCGAGACAGAACGTGACTCGCATGCGCAACCACTCGTTCCACGTCATCTTGGTGTTGGACTAGGACAGCACCCAGGCTGATGTTGCTGGCGCCGGCGTAGTGAGTAAAAGTGAGTGAGTAAAGTGAACAAAGTAAGTGTAAAAGTGATCAAAGTGAACAAGAACAGGGCTTGTGTGCTGGTTTCGGCGTAGCTCCTTGAAAGCCTCGTGTTGCTCGGTAGTCCACACGAACGGGCTATCGTCACGCGTCAAGCGGGCCAGAAGTAAGGCAATCTGGAAGAAGTCGGCGATAAAAAGACGGTATTAGGCGCAAAGAGCAAGGAAGATTACGAGCGCTTTTTTTTTTGTAGTAGGAAGCGGAAATTTGGCTACGGCGGTAATTCTCTCAGTGTCTGCTTAGACACTGTCCGCGCTCACAGTGAGGCGGAGAAACCTGAGTTCTTCGTAGCCGAAGTGGCATTTTTCAGGTTTGAGCGTTAAATTAGCCGACCCCAGAACATCTAATGAAGTGCGCTGGCGTTGAAGGTATTTGTCAAAGGATTTAGAGAGCAATACCACGTCATCCAGGTAAACTAAACAGGTTTGCCATTTGAAGCCAGTGAGCACACTGTCTACCATGCGCTGAACCGTCGCCGGCGCTGAACACAGACCAAAGAGCAACTCCTTAAATTCATATATGCAATCGGAAATACCGAATGCACTTTTTTCCGGTCCCGTTGATCAACCTCAATCTGCCAGTACCCGGTCTCTAAATCAATCGTGGAAAAATATTTGTCCCGTTCATCAACCTTAATCTGCCAGTACCCGGTCTTTAAATCAATCGTGGAAAAATATTTCTCCCGTTCATCAACCTCAATCTTCCAGTACTCGGCCTTTAAATCAATCGTGGAAAAATATTTCGCGCGAAGAAGCCTGTCGAGCGAGCCTCTATGTGAGGCAGTGGGTATACGTCTTTTTTACTTATGGTGTCAATCTTCCTGTAATCTAAGCAAATGCACAGTGTTCCATCCTTCTACTTAGCCAGAACGACAGGCGATGACCACGGACTCTGAGATGGTTGAATGACGCCGTCATTAAGCATCTCCTTCCCTTGCGTTTGGATGGCCTCGCGTTCTTTACGTGAAATACGATGCGGATGTTGTCAAATGGAGCGCCTATTGTCGCAAGTGATGACGTTGTGTTTCGTAATGGCTGTCTATTGAAAAACTGAAGAAGCGAAGCAGGCTAGGTATTGACGTAGTAAGGCCCATAGAACGTGGTGTTAAACCTGTGATAGCACTGAGTTGATGTCCATGCGATCGGGACACATGCTCTGAGGTCCCATGGCTTCGCACTTAAGGCATTCATAAGCATCGGTTAATCTGTCGGTGAACGCGATCGCTGTGGCGCGGAAGAGGTTGCGAGGTTCGTTTGCAAAATTCGTTACCGGTAGTTGGGACCTACCATTACGTAGGTGGACGAGGCTTCGGCCGAACAAATGCTGTGCATCACCAGCAGTGAAAGATTGCCCTTGCCGACTGCTGACCCGTCACGGAGCCTATCGCAGTCGACACAGACAAAAACACTAGAGCGTAGCGGAATCAGAAAAATCCCGAAAGGAACTCCAAGGGTGGAGCTGCGTGGGCCAGTGTCAGGAGTGTCATCAGCGTCGTCTGTAGAAAAGTAACTGTGCTCTGCCGGAGACCGATAATGGCCCCATTCTCACAGAGCAAGTCAACACCTAGAATCAGGTGACGAGAACAATCACGGAGAGCCAGTCACATGAAAACGAACGCAGAGCTGGGGATCTGGACCCGTGCTGTACTTTGGCCAAGTGGAGTGACGATGTGGCCGCCAGCCGTGCGAATCTGCGTGCCAGACCATGGTGTCGTAACTTCTTTTTTTTTAGCAGAGTTGGCAATTTGCCGCTTCAAACTGAAAAATCGGCTCCGGCGTCCAGCAACGCGCTCATGCTATGACCATGGAGGAGCATAGGTATGTTGCGTTTCAACCGGTCTTCATGTTCAGATCTGTGGTCATCGATATCGTCAAATTCCTGTCAGACAATGTTCGCGACGTGGGAGGCACTTTAACGGGTCTAGTTCCAGCGCCCCCACCCCCGGAGGTCGCTCTTTAATTTTCCCGCAAGGACGTCCTTCGCCGTTTATGAGAAGTGCTGGCTTGCCGGTGACGGCGACGGTCGGTGAGGTAACGGCGATTTTGAGCGCCTTCGTTCTGAGGACGGCAGACGCAGCAGGGCAACGTACTCTTCAAGCTCAAGGGGTCGTTGACCAAATGGGCGTCTGGGCATGCCGGCGAGCAAACCTTGCAGGCCAAGATCAGGAAATGAGCAATGAAAGAAGATATGACCGAGCTCTCCGCAGTTTTATCGCAAACGCCTCCGGTCGGGAACACATCACACGCCCGCATTGCACACAGGTTTTCGACCATTCGGCAAGTTCCACGCCGACTGCAGGGAAGGTCGCGAGGCGTGATGTTCGGGAACAAATGATGCAGAAGCTGGGCCAGCCCTTCGCCGAGCGTCAGCCTATGTGAGGCGATGGAAGTCATTCCTGAAGGGCTGAGGTTTTTCACCCACTAACGGAGGTCTCATAACTTCCCGCACCTCCTCACGGGTGACGCTAGCAAGCGAGCCGACCGTTGGTTTCGACGCACCGCAAAACTTCAGGAGCTCTTCATGTACAATGAAGGCAATCATGTCCCGGAGGAGGTAAGGGTTGCTCCCGAATTCCGGGAAGGACTCCGTGGCTGAAGCAGCGAGTACTGGCCTCTCGTATACGGTGGACCGCTGCTGAAGGACCTGCTTCAGTGCAACTGTCTCCGTCAAAACCCCGGCAACAGTACCGGAGGGGCTGCGCATAAGGCCAGCGTAAAGCTGTTCTTTAACTCTGCGCATTAAGTGGCGTAGCTTTCTGACTTCCGACAAAACTGGGTCAGCTTGCCGGAAGAGCCGCGTCGTGCCTTCGACATACATGGTGAAAATCTGGTTGGGCGCCTGTATCATGGGCGGCAAAGACCGCGCAGCTCGTTGCCGGTGATCCACGCTGGTGTATGTCTCGAGCAGTAGACGGCGGAACTCACGCCATGATGTCAAAGCGTCTTCACGGTTCTCGTACCACATACGAAGGCCGTGTTCCAGGCTGAAGAAGACGTTCCGCACTTTCGCGGTGTTGTCCCATTGATTGAACGAGGCGACGCGTTCAGTCTTAACGGGCCAGTCTTCCACTTCCTTAAGCTGAGTACTGTGGAATGACTTCGGTACTCATGAGTTCTGAAAGCCGTAATAATTAGCACCTTGCATGGTTGGTCGAGGGGCAGGCGCCGAGGTAGAAGCCAATTGCCCCTGCTCAGGGAGCAGCCCCAGGTTTTGACGACTGGCTAGGTGAACTGGTTTGTCGACCGGCACAGGCCCGAGGTTCGTGCTGCGTGGAGGGGTGTGTGACATAGGCCACGAAAGTACCCAGTGTACGTCACCAAAAACATGTCACGGGACAAAGGATCGAGACACCGGTCACCGGCCGCGTACCCAGAAAAGCCCTCAGGGTGTGTGTGCAAAATCTTAACCTCTTTCTCTTTTGGTATTACCTGGGGCCACCTGGTGGCAATAATTTGGCGACGAAATGCCGTCAGCGGCGTGTCCTTAAGGAAAGACTGCATCTTTTACACCACATTTTTCGAGCAGCACCAACAGAGATTAAATGGTGTGGAATATTGCATTTGGTAGCGTCTATGGATCGGTAGATTTCTGAGGCCGTCTACTTCGTTTGCTAGCCGTTTGCATAACGATATCGCCACAACACCTTCAATTATGGGCTCAGTGAAAGCAAAGTATTGACAAGCGTCAGGCCCTGACGTAAAGGATATGCGGTGGGGCTGGAGTGAGCAGTGACTTTTGTTGCATAGGCAAAAGCGGGACCGTTCGCATGCTTGCGTATTTTTGGGCACAATTTACGCCGTGCCGATGAATTGTCGTACGATTGTTTGAGCCGTGATGCAGAAGAAAGGAAGCGGCACAAGTTTTCACAACTTTATTGCAGTCATAGGCGCAAAAGCGACGGGCAGGGTCTGAAAAGCAGGACAAGTTCGGCGACGGATCGGCTTCGCGCCTACGTACTATTACGTTTTCTGCATTGAAATCTAACCAGTTAGTTCACGTCCCTTAATCCGCATCATTGCTTTTTAGTCGCGTGGCGAACAGTGCAAGAATGAAGTAACGCCTGCAACTCGTTGATATTTTCGTCCTCTCAGCATAAGTTTACCTGCGATGTGCTTGTGATCGTAAGCTGAACGGAGGGGGCCATTTTCAGATTCTAATCAGGTGGACAATGTCCCGAGATTCCCTTCATGCCAAAAAAACAAAAAAAGTGCTTCCTGTATCCTTGAGCGTGCAGCATGTGTTTGGAGCAGCACCGGATTTGGGTAGCACACTCTATACGTAGTTTCTTCTCTATTTTCATTTTCGCCACCTTCAACAAGTGTTGTTCAACCCCGGTCCAACGGCGCTAGGATCTCGTCAAAGTCACGCACTACTATTTCCGAAATTAATTGAATTTTCCTAGTGTAGGTTGATCAGAATCTGTCGAACACAACAAATTCCGCACCAAAAGCCACTATGAGCAAGCAGAATGCACACACATTAATGTAAATTCTAAAAATGAACTTGCGTTAGATGTTGGCAAAACAAAGTACATTGTTTTTAGTTCTGTTAACAGACCAGTTTATATTAGTAATGAAGTTACATTTCAATCGCGACCACTAGAACGAGTTTCAGATATCAAATTTTTAGGCGTCCGGTTCACGAAAACCTTCGCTGGACCTCTCATGTTCAATTTATTAAACGCAATATTGCGCAATGCATTGGTGTGCTTAACAGGTTCCGTCTACTGTTACCTCGTTATTTACGACGTGAGCTGTACTTCAATACCGTTCACTCGCGGCTTCATTACTGTGTGCTTGTATGGGGCACTACTGGTAGGTCAAACATGGAAAGCCTATATTTATTACAGAAGAAAGGTGTCCGCTTCATTGAAAACTTACCGGCACGTGACTCAACATCGTTATATTTTATGCAAAATAGAATCTTGGACATTGATTCCTTGTGTAAGTTGCGTTTGTCAGAGACTGCCTTTTTAGATTTTAAAAGTGATCCACAACTATTGATATCGAAGCATAGGAAGCATGAGTCGCATTACGAGTTTAGGAAAACTGCTTTTATGAAACCTAAATGTAGGACTAATTATGGAAAGCAATTATCCTATTGGCTTATTCCAAACCTTCTGAATCTTCATCCTGATTTGTTGGGCCTCATGGAAAACTGTTCTCTGCATGCTTTCCGAAAACAGGCAAAGAATTTTTTCTTGACTTGCCGATAAACCCAACTATGTTTGTAGAAACTGCGGTGCCAGTATATTTACTGTTATGTTTCAGGCGAACCCCTTCATTCCTGTTATCTTTGTTTGTTATGTCAAGGGAACACATTGGTGATTATTCTCTTTACTCAATTACTTTGACTTGTAGCAAGGGTGTGCTTTTCAAATCTAGTTGTATGTGGAATCGCACGGTATTCCTGTGGAATTTTGTTGTAATGTTTTTTTTCTTCTTTTTTAGGTATGTGTTTTTTGCTGTCTTACGATATTCTTGCAGAATTTTGCTGAATTTCTTTTCATGTCCACACTGTGCTATATGAATGCAGGGTGCTTAGGGCCTAGTCAGGTGACCTCATGTGTCACCTTTAGCCCTCTTCACCTAGAAAATTGTATTTTGTCTGAATTTCAATAAATTTCAAATATAAAGGAAAATGATTTGTTTATAGTTTAGTCGAGTTAGTTTAAGTTTCGTTTAGAGCTCGAGGCAAACGTCTGTACATGCGCATGTGCAGCTCTCCGATTGCATAGCTTTATGAAAATGCAGATATAGGTCTTGTGGGTTTCTAAGTGGACACAGGCCACCACCCACCGCGGGTTCGAGCTTCGCGCGAGCCAAGGGCCCCGATCAGCCGTCACCACACACACTGGGACACCGATGCGGTGCACTCAACCTCCGCTGGGAGGAGAGCGATTCGCCGCAAAGAAATAGGCCTCCAAGTTCACAAAGGAGACGTTTATTCACGTCGTCCTTCAGCAGTACACACGCACTCAATCGTCACCCCGTCCCGGGGGCGCGCGAGGAGCAAGGCTCCGCGGCGCGCACGAAGCGACTCGAGCAATGTGCGCCGCTAGCACGCCGCTGCAGGAGAATGTCCTCGCGGCAGTGCTGTGATCTCTCTCTCGTGTCGGCCGTTGGGCCGGTTGCGAGAGAGAGTGGGCAAACAACGCAAGGTACGCCTGTCGGAGGTCGCTGGACCCCGCTGGACAGGCTCGAGCCGCCGCAGGTCAGAGGACACGTGCGGGCGAGCTCGAGTAAGCACTGATCCGAACGGCAAAGGCCGGCACGGACAAAACAGTAACGTACGCACCTTACGCTGTCTCGGAGGGATCTCTCTCTCTGGGCCCCGCTCGGACGGTCGCGGGATGCGCGGCCGCCAAAACGGGTCCCGGATTCCCGCCAAAAGGCACCAATGGCAAAGGCCCTTAGGGAGCCGGGGCGGAGCTGTGGCTAAATGACAGTGATTAGTCACCCAGCCGCCTCTCCACCGCCTGAGGCGGGAGCAAGGGAAAGAGGAGAAACAACGCGGGCGGCCGGCACAGCCGCGCAAAGGCGACGGCGGAAAGCCAGGATTCCCACATCCCCCTCTCCTTAAATGCCCTCCTACCCATCGGCAAAGCACGCGGCCAAAAATAAAGAAATCAATACACAAAAAAACTACACTTCAGTTCCAAAATAAAGAAATGAATACACAAAAAAAAACTAGCTACACTTAAGTTCCAGCCAGAACAATGTAAAAAAAAACAAAGGAAAAACAAGGCAAACAACACTTGCATACGCTTCAGTAAATCAAAACAGCTTGCAGATTATATACACGGTACACAAGAAGATGTGAATACAACTGTACAACTATGTTACAGGTGGATGCCAGCCTCAAAGTTCGGTGGCGCGGCCCAGTGGGCCTGTCGGCGACTCACCGCTCGCAGACTTCAAGTTGAACAGGTTGGGAGGGCCGACGACTGATGGCGGTCTTCTTTCCGTTGATGTAGGGTGCGTTGATGACGACGGGGCCGCGGCAGAGCACTGACCTCGCGCCCTTGGACACGACATCACGTTCGGGCACAAGACAGTTAGTGCACCCCTTTCACGCCGGCTGAAACGGGCGAGGACGTTCGCCGGCGTCCAGATGTGTAACCTTGTCCACAGCGAGGGGTCCTTCTCATCCTCGCGCTCACGCAGAAGGACACAACGGCACAACTCACAGGCGTCGCCTTGGCTCATGGTTACGCGCGCACACAGCCACAGCCACAAACACGCATACACCGGCACGTGCGCGGACGCTGGTCGGCGAAAACGACCCCCCCATCAGAAGCGTCCAGAGGCGCCGCGGCGAGGGTCAAAGGGTGCACTTTCCGCCCCCCATCGCCCCAAACGCCCCGCCAACTTCCCCTCCATACGGGCCGCACAAAACTCGCACCGCGACACACGGCTCCTTAACGAGCCCACAACCCACAGTCGGGCCGGAAATGAGAAAAGGCTCGCTGTACAAACGACACCTAATCCAATCTATTCCTTCTAGAAGATAAGAGCAAGCACGAGTGGGCTGAAGTTTGCCTATGTACATCTCGGCACGTTAGAACAAAAACAGACGAGCCAGCAGGAAATGAAAGTGGCTAGAAAACTGATTAAAACAAAAGAAATAAATAAACTGATAAACCCACAAGGCTGGAACTGAGCATGCTGCCAAAACAACAACAAAAAAAAATAACACACCGTGCTTCGCCTGGGTAGGGCCTGACGAGAAAGCTCGCCAGCTAGCTGAGGCTGCGTGCCTTCGGTTGCGGAAAAGTCCGCCGTCCGGCATAAATCACACCGGTGACCGTCGCCTCAGATTGTACCGGTGCTCCGTACGCTTGCGTTCCGCAGCACCAGTTGTGCCTTTGCGCTTGCATTTGATACCAATGGGTACCGGCGCAAGCTCGTCAGACCGTGACGCGTAGGCCTTCAGGTCTATGAACCCCTGCTTGCTCCTGGGGAAAGGCCCCAGCAAATCGCAGGTGGCCATCTGCCACGGACGCACTGTCAATCGGTTTCATCATTCCAGGCGGCTTGCCACCCCGTGACTTCACCGCTTGACAGACATGCCAGGAACGGCAATAGCGGAAAATGTCACGCTTCATGCCGGGCCACGTCACCGATTGACTCAGTTTTGCAAAAACTTTGGAGCCACTCAGATGACCGGCCAGTGGTACGTCATTAGAGAATCGCAAAAGTGCGCCTCTTAGACTTTTGGGGATAACCACCTTGAACGGGTCGATGGACTCGTCATCGGTGGCTATGTACTTCAGCACGAGCCCGTCATGGTCCAGCAAATATGAATCCCCGGGGTTCGCCGCGACACACGCTGGCTTCTGCCCCCCTGCGCCCGCTACAATACAAGTAGCGTCACGGCGCTCCGTCTCCCTGAGACCGTCGCTCACCTCGCGACAAAAGGGGTCATTTTGCTGGGCTTTCAGTAGCTCTTACGGCTGAAAACGATTCCAGTCATCCCAGAGGGGAGCATGGTCTCGTCCCCACTCAGGTTTGCAGCCAAAATTTCCGTTCGCGTCGGCACCTCCGAGGCGCTCACGAGGAGCTTTGCCTCTCGTCCGCTCTGCGAAGCGCTGCTCGCCTGGTTAGCGGAATGGGTTAACCCGTTTGCGGGTTCCCCCTCCTTGCCGCCCGGCGGCTCGTCCGCTATTTCGCCCCCTCCGCCTACAGGCGTCAAGGCGCCGCTGGCGAGTGGGGCACGGGATAGCGCGTCAGCTACCACGTTTGTGCTCCCCTTTCGATACTGCACCGAAAAGTCGTAATGCTGTATCAGGAGAGCCCAGCGCGCCAGCCGACCCGCAGGCTCGCGGAGCCGCATCAGCCAACTGAGCGCACTGTGGTCTGTCTGCACCACGAATTGCGTTCCATCAAGGTAGACGTCAAATTTGCGCAGTGCAAACACGATGGCGAGGCACTCCTTCTCGGTCACGGAATAATTCCTCTCCGAGGGCAGCAAGGAGCGGCTGGCAAAGGCCAGCGGTTGCAGCACGCCATCGAATTCCTGTAGGAGAACTGCTCCTAAACCCAGTTCGCTCGCGTCAGTCTGGACTACGAACTGTCTGGTCAGGTCGGGTAGCCTGAGCTGCGCTGTCTCGGCAATGGCACTAGACAGGAGGCGAGAGGATCGCTCTTGCTCGGGCTCCCATCGCCACGCGGCAGTCTTTCCCAAGAGCTCGGTCAAGGGTGCCTGCACGCGGGCACAGGACGATAATAGTTGGCCATTCCCACACCACGGCGCAGGCCGCGTACGTCCTTGGGCGCGGGAAATTCGAGTATGGCTCGAAGTTTCTCCGCATCTGGCTCAATGGAGCCCCGGCCTCAGCGACTGCGCCCCTGCCTCAGTGGAGGCTTGGGCGGGTTGCACGAACGAGGGAGGCAAGGCTCCTAGTTCGATGAGCGGCGCGGTTTCCGCAGGGAACCGGGCCAGCGCCTCGCCGTTTCCGGAGCAGAATTGACTGCTCGCGGGGCACGGCTGCTGCTGTTCGAAACTGCCGGTTGCGGCAGCGTGACACGAACTGCTTTCGCACTGGGCGGAAAGCGTGCACAGCTGAGGCATGCGACCAGCGGGCGCACCGCAGGGTGCTTCCGATACCGCTCCAATGGGAGCCGCGTGATCGACATTTTGGGTTGTGTCGCCGTAAACCCCAATGGGGGCCGCGGCCAACCACGGTGTCTAGCTATTCGAAGGAACAGCAGCCAGCGGATCAAACGACGCTACAACTCCGTAGGGAGCCGACATGTAGCTGCCGAGTGCCCCGCTGTGGGTGGCAGACACGGTGCGCAAGCGTGATCGGCAAGGCGACCTGCTCGGCTAATGTGCCATCAAAGGCGTAAGCGCCAATGACTTAGCACGTTGGGTGCCAGTTGTGGGTTTCTAAGTGGACACAGGCCACCACCCACCGCGGGTTCGAGCTTCGCGCGAGCCAAGGGCCCCGATCAGCCGTCACCACACACACTGGGACACCGATGCGGTGCACTCAACCTCCGCTGGGAGGAGAGCGATTCGCCGCAAAGAAATAGGCCTCCAAGTTCACAAAGGAGACGTTTATTCACGTCGTCCTTCAGCAGTACACACGCACTCAATCGTCACCCCGTCCCGGGGGCGCGCGAGGAGCAAGGCTCCGCGGCGCGCACGAAGCGACTCGAGCAATGTGCGCCGCTAGCACGCCGCTGCAGGAGAATGTCCTCGCGGCAGTGCTGTGATCTCTCTCTCGTGTCGGCCGTTGGGCCGGTTGCGAGAGAGAGTGGGCAAACAACGCAAGGTACGCCTGTCGGAGGTCGCTGGACCCCGCTGGACAGGCTCGAGCCGCCGCAGGTCAGAGGACACGTGCGGGCGAGCTCGAGTAAGCACTGATCCGAACGGCAAAGGCCGGCACGGACAAAACAGTAACGTACGCACCTTACGCTGTCTCGGAGGGATCTCTCTCTCTGGGCCCCGCTCGGACGGTCGCGGGATGCGCGGCCGCCAAAACGGGTCCCGGATTCCCGCCAAAAGGCACCAATGGCAAAGGCCCTTAGGGAGCCGGGGCGGAGCTGTGGCTAAATGACAGTGATTAGTCACCCAGCCGCCTCTCCACCGCCTGAGGCGGGAGCAAGGGAAAGAGGAGAAACAACGCGGGCGGCCGGCACAGCCGCGCAAAGGCGACGGCGGAAAGCCAGGATTCCCACAGTCTTAACTGTTAAGTAATTTCGACAGTTTCCGGAGTGAAGAAGGTCGGCGAAAATAGAAAGCGCATCACAAGGCTCATGTGAGAAAGCTACTTCACGTCGTGCATTGTGTCGTCCTATCTCGTACTAGCCATCGGATATGCACTATCGGCCCAGAAGTTGAGAACTGTGGGCCACTAGTTCCTCCCCATACCTCGCGCTTGCAACTGCCACAGCCGCGCTCTTACTTTCCACCAACTAGGAGCGGAGCAGCACCTGATACAGCGCTCCGCCTCCTAATTCCTTCTGTAGAACAGGTATAAAAAGTGCACAACTACTATCCGAGCATCAACTAAGATGTTTCTAACCACAAGCTACGCGTGTGCTTTGAAATATTTGCACACGCTTGTTGGTTTCGAAATCGGTGTCGCTTGGTGCAGGGTGGGCATGCTGCGTTTTTGCCTACACACCGTATACCTTCCGGCCGCAACACCACCTTTGTTTACGAACGTGACGCTTGTGCATAGAACAAGTGATTTTATAGCTGTCTACGCAATAATACAATTATGTATAGTGAAATACTGCCGGCAATAAGTGGAGAGGAAGCCAAGTAGTACAGTAGAGGACACAATATTGCAGAAAGGAACGAAAACATGATAATGTCAAAAGCCATGGCAGATTGCACTATAGATGAATAGGTACTCAGGGTTATATAATAATGAAATGCAATTTTAATTACTTTTTAATTAAAGAACGGGCGTCGGCTTTTTTTGATATCAAAGTTTAAGTAGCTATAGAACCATATGACAGAAAATTTAAGGCAATGTTGAAGGAAAAAAGATGCTCAGCATGAATTGACGATGAAGGTCCTAGAAAAATAAAATACTTATATGGTAGATTCGAAGAATGAAGAGGAGCAGAGCGCTTAATTCAAAGAACAAAATGCGCTAAGATGACTGTTGAGAAGGAGAGATTATGATGCGTAAAGCTTACTGTTGACGTTTTGTTAAAAGCCTCCGATGAATATCGTAATACTTAACACAGAATGAAATTTCATAGCTTAATTGGCTATGGACAAACAAATATTATAAGGATAATAATGTTTGGATGATAAAATAATTCGAGCTTTAATTAATACTCGTACCTTATATAACTTTTTTGCAACTTGTAGCTACTTGAAAATGAAATTTAAATTGGTTACCATTGACAACACCCAAGAATGAAACCACATATTGGGACGAGAGGAGAGCCGGAAGACACTTACTTAGCTTGTTTTTAGTAGAGTGGAAATTCTGAAAGCAATTCTTAGTTACATTTACAGCTAACCGGTTAATTCGGCACCAGTGTTGAAGACAATTAACGTCAGTTTGGAGGTTAGATACAAGATAAATCAATGCCGAGGTGACATGGCACAATGATAGTATCATCTCAGTACAATATGCGACTGCAATGCTTTAGACAGGATAACAGAACAGAGCCCAGAATAGAACGCTGACGAAAGCCTCTGTCGATTAATGCTGTTTTTATGTATGGTTATTAAAAGCTTTTCGCGAGCATCACTGCACGTCTGGTGATACCGTTAGATTCTAGTTTCTGGAAGAAGCTGGTATAGTCAATTGAATCAGATTATGTACTGATATCGATGAATACAGCTCCAGAGAACATTCTCTTGTATACGTACGATCTAATTTTATAGGAGAGGCAAGCTATTGCAGTACCAATGGATAGCCCGGGCCCGAACCCCTGCTGTCTGGCTGAAACTATGTCAGTTTTTAATATACGTCGAGAATTTTAAATCAAATACCTTTTCCAAGATTTAAAAAAAAAAGAAAGCATGTAAACGGGTATGTATGTATTAAAGACTTTTCCAGGCTGGAGGAATGTACAGCCCCGTGGTACGTAGTTATTAAAGACTTTTCTAGGCTGCTTATAGCCAGAAAGGCTGCTGATAGGGACTTTTCTAGGCTGCTGATGGGGACTGCTGATAGCCAGCGTGGAGTTCGCTTGGAAAAATGGTCTCTGCAGTCACTGAAAGGACATTTCTAAAGAATTGACGATGGCACCAAAGCTGGAGACAAACATATCCACCGATGCACCTTGCTTTGGCCTCGGTACCGCCCTCCTCTAGTATGAGACCTGTTGCTTATTCGCCTCGAGCTTTGACTATCTGCCTGCGGCGACACTTATAGAAAGGAAAAGGCGCTATAAACGGTGTATATGGGTGAGAATGATTCCACAAGTTTATCTATGGTAAGCACATGTCAGTCGAACTTTATATCAGCGACTAATCTTCATATTGGAAAATACTATCGGTCACATGCCTCCACGCCTCAATAGGCTCTTTCTCCGCTTCACGAAGTAGAGGTGTGCCTTTAGGTACACTCCTAGTAAGCATCTTGTGCATGCGGATGCTTTGTCTCGAGCACCAGTGAGCGCTTCATCACTATCATCCTAACATGACGGCGCCAAAATTCACACTTCCTCAATCTGTTTGATATGGTATTAGAGGCGATATATCATCGTTTGTAAGCAGAAACGGCAAAAGAGCCAATCCTCTCCTCGGTGATGGGCTGTCCTGGGGTAATGAGGCTTTGCAAGAGGATTTTAAGCCACATGAGTCGAAATTTAGTCTTATGAATGGTGCGATCTCCAAAGGCTGAACGTCTAACCTGTCCTAGATGAAAATATGGGAAAGCTAACATGTATAATGATTTCTCCAAAACAGGTTTCGTAAGATATCGGCACTCTCCCTGAAAGTTGCTGCACATACACGCCACGTATTGGCCCTCGCAATATACAAAAAGAAAACAAGTGGTCCAGATGAAATCCACAAATAATTCCATAAACAATATGCAGGATGATGCATCTTGCAATAATTTTTCGTAAGCCCTTATCACCTTCGCAGTTAACAGACGGTTGAGAACAAATCCAGAAGTACAAACTGCTCCTCTAACTACTGACCTATATTGCTTACCAGTGCATCGTGTAAAATCGTGCAGCACATCACCTCAAAAAACAAAGCACTTTCTGGAAAGCCAAAACTTTTTACCACATCTGCATGTTTTTCGATGTAGCTTACCGACTATTACCCGACTAACAGACGTCGTGCACGGCCTCACTCTTGGTCACGACTGCAGTGTAGTGCCCGTTCATTCGCGCAAGGCAGCAGGAAAGGGGTGTTATCATTTTTGTTCGTGACGCGAGAAGGGACCGGACTTATCTCGATTTATCACAGCCACGAAGAGCTGCAACTACGCATTTCCAGAATAATCTAGAAGATCTCGACCTGTTATCTCGAAGTTTCCTTGCCGGCTTTAAATTGAACGATGCCGCGAGCAGCGGGCATTCGTAGTTCGACGACCGACGAGCAAGCTTGTTGCTTACGATGCCGCCGAGTGATTCAGTTCTTTTGCGGGAGCAAGTCAGCCTAATAAAGAGCTTCGTTTCCAAGACTGGTTGGTGTCTTCCTGACCGCTGGACGGCCGTCACTACAACGTGACATCTGGTGGAGGTGCGGGGTAGCCTTTCATGTTCAGGACACCCCCTACAAGTCGTGACGCCAGCCCTCTGAGTCATCTACCGCAGGACGTGAGTCCAGTCCACCGCGCAAGCCGATGCCTGCGAGGGGACGCACCAGAGTTCGGGATTCTGCCGGATCCTACCCGGAAGCGGTAGCCAGCAGCAACGTCCACCATCAGCTTGCCCCAGACGACCACTCCAGTCATTCTTCAGCAGCTCCGAGTGCCACCAACCTTCGACGCTTCGCCTGGCGCCGACCCCAAAGAATGGCTGGAACAGTTCGACCGTGTGGCTGTCTTTAACAACTGGAACGATGCCATGAAAATAAGGTACGTCTTCTTCGCCTTGGAGGGACCAGCAAGAATCTGGTTTGAGAATGAGGAAGCCAGCCTTGCGGGTTGGGAAACCTTCAAGGAGCAGCTTCTCAAAACCTTCGCAAACGTCGTGAGAAAGGAGAGAGCCTAGCAGCTGCTACAGTCTCGCATACAACACCCAAACGAGACCGTTGCAGTATACACTGAGGAGATGAAGCGTCTAATCCGGCGTGCCGACTCGAGCATGAAGGAAGAAGAAAAGGTCAAGCTGCTTATGCGAGGAGTTAAAGAGCAGCTCTTTGCGGGCCTCGTACGGAACCCACCGAAAACCGTCGCGGAATTCGTAGAAAAGACATCCACTATGGAAAAAACTCTTGATGCCCGAGCCCGCCATTATGACCGCCAGCAGCGCATTTTCTCAGCAAACTGCCTGGACACCGCTAACAACGATAACCTGCGGGAGGTCATTCGTCAAGTTGTGCGAGAGGAGCTCCGCCGATTGCTGCCAACGGGAACGCAGCCGCAGCTTTCATCGCTCACACACGCCATCCGGGATGAAGTTCAACAGGCCTTGGGTGTGACGCCGACCACCACGCAGCCTATGGAGCCCCCAGCCATGACTTACGCCGCAGCTGTGCGCCGTCCTGCACCTCGACGACGGGACTCAAGATCCTATCGCCCTCAGCCAGCTGCGTTGGACCGCCGCCCTCTCGCCCCAACCCGCCCGTCCTACGAGCGTCGCACACAGCCGACGAAATGCGACGAGTGCAGCCCAGCGCCGCCCACTATGCTTCCACTGCGGCGAAGCCGGTCACGTCCTAAGGCACTGCCCATACAGAAGACTCGGCATCCGAGGGTTCTCTTACGACGCTCCACGACCCCGACCCGGCCAGCGACCAGCCGAAATCGAGGACGTTTTGCGTCGGGAAGAATACTCATCGCCGAGCCGCTTATCACGTTCCCCGCCGCCATCGTCCCCGCGCTTTGTATCTCCTAGCCGAGGTTACGCCGTGCGTGGACGCTACCCCAGCCCCGGAAGGTTAAACTAAATAAAGCAGCCTCTGGAGGTGAGCTTGCTTCTAAGCGCAATGACAATGATCCTCCATCGACGAGTACTCAAGACCATGCCGTAACTACGACGACAACACCGACGACGACGACACCGACGACGACGACGACGCGGCCAGACTTGAAGCTTTTACCGCTGCCCAGTGAAGTAACGTCAGAGTACGCCCACCGCAGCCTCATTGCACGACGAAGCCGAGATCGGACACCGAAGACAACGTACAATACGGGAACGCCAACAAGTGATCTTGAAGTTACGGCCGACGGTCACGCGGTTACTGCCTTGGTCGACACGGGAGCTGACTACTCATTCATGAGCGGGCCACTCCCTGTCCGCCTCAGCAAAGTAACAACTTGGGATAGCCCGCTGATCCGCACCGCAGGTGGTAACCTTATTACGCCGTCAGGACGCTGCACCGCGAGAGTTACAGTAAATGGGCGAACCTATGCTACAACCTTCCTGGTCCTACAGAAATGCTCGCGAGACGTGATTTTGGGAATGGACTTCCTGAATGGACATCGGGCGATCATCGACCTTAGATCCAAGTCGATCAAGCTTTCCACGGACACAGCCATATCTGCCACGACGACAGCGACTCATCACATTGCCTTAAACGTCCTCGACGAAGCATTGAGCGTGCCGCCCCGATCAAGTGTCGTCGCCTGCATAGGTACTGGAGACATCGAAACTGCCGAAGGCGCGTCTAGGGGAACACCCAGTTACTCCTTGATCGAGGACTGGGCGTCGCAAGGGGAGTCGCCCAAATCCGAAATGGCCAAGCCCAGGTGCTGGTAACCAACTTCACCGAAGAATACCGGCATCTAAACAAAGGTACGACGATCGCTTTCCTCGACGAGCTGGCAGACATCGGAGACATGTTTGCCCTACCTGACCAACCCATAGAACCAACTGACCAAGGCCATCAACCCACGTTTGATATCAACCCAGCATTAACCCGGAGCAGACAAGACCAAATACGCAGCTTTCTTCAAAAGTACAGCGACTGCTTCTCATCAGCATCGAATGTGCGACAAACCAGTCTTGCCAAGCACCGCATTGTCACAGACGAACACGCCCGACCACTGCGGCAGAGCCCCTACCGTGTATCGCCGCTAGAACGCCAAGCTATCCGCAAGCAAGTTGAGGAAATGCTTCGTGACGACGTTATCCAACCATCGAGGAGCCCCTGGGCAGCACCAGTCGTCCTAGTGAAAAAGAAAGACGGCACCCTTCGCTTCTGCGTCGATTACCGCCGCCTGAACAGCATTACGCAGAAGGATGTCTACCCCCTCCCCCGCATCGACGACACATTGGATCGCCTATGCAACGCTGAGCACTTCTCATCAATGGACCTGAAGAGCGGCTACTGGCAAATTGAAGTCGACGAAAGAGATCGCGAGAAGACTGCGTTCATCACACCAGACGGACTCTTCTATTTCAAGGTGATGCCATTCGGCCTCTGCTCTGCCCCAGCGACGTTCCAGCGAGTAATGGATACGGTGCTCACAGGCTTGAAGTGGCAAATTTGCCTAGTCTACTTAGATGACGTTGTTGTCTTCTCTCCAAGCTTTAAAGACCACCTGAGAAGGCTTCAGATAGTGCTGAAAACAATCAAGTCTTCAGGCCTAACACTGAAACTAGAGAAGTGCCACTTCGCCTACGAAGAGCTGCTGTTCCTTGGTCACGTCGTAAGCAAGGATGGAGTTCGCCCAGACCCTCAGAAGACGGCTGCGATCGCAGAGTTTCCACATCCTAATGACAAGAAAGCTATACGCAGATTCCTTGGATTGTGCGCATATTACCGGCGATTCGTCAAGAACTTTTCGCATATCGCTGAACCTTTGACCCAACTTACCAAGGCTGGCGTGCCCTTTAAATGGGAAAGGCCGCAAGAGGAAGCTTTCAAAGAGCTGAAGCGCCGCTTACAGTCCCCTCCTGTGCTGGGGCACTTTGATGAAAACGCCGAAACCGAAATCCATACCGATGCAAGCAGCGTGAGCTTAGGAGCGGTCGTCGTTCAGAAAAATGGAAGACAGGAGAAAGTTATCGCGTACGCTAGCCGCTCAGTGCCGAAAGCCGAGGTCAACTATTTGACCACCGAGAAAGAATGTCTCGCCCTTATTTGGGCCACTTCGAAATTTCGCCCCTACCAGTACGGACGACCAGTCAAAGTTGTGAGCGATCACCATGCTCTGTGCTGGCTAGCCAATTTGAAAGATCCCTCCGGCCGCCTTGCTCGTTGGAGCCTGCGCCTTCAAGAATTCGACATAACTGTAGTCAACAAATCTGGCCGCAAGCATTCCGATGCAGACTGCTCGTCACGAGCCCCTGTCGACACAGCACCCGAAGAGGAAGACGACGACGCTTTCTTAGGACCGGTAAGCGCCAGCAGTTTCGCGCAGCAGCAGCACTCGGATCCTGACTTGCAAAGCCTAGTTGATTATCTGAAAGGCAAGACCGCATCGCATCCCCGAGGGTTCAAGCGGCAACTGTCGTCCTTCGTCCTTCACAACAATGTCCTCCTGAAGAAGAACTTCGCGCCGAACAGGACAGAGCATCTTCTTGTCGTGCCCAAAAATCTCAGGCAAGAAATTATGCAGGCATGTCATGATGAGCCGACTGCAGGGCATCTCGGGATTGCTCGCACGTCGCACCGCATCCAGGAGAAGTACTATTGGCCGCGGCTAGCTACCGACGTTTCCCATTACGTTCAAACGTGCCGTGTGTGTCAGCGACGCAAAACGCCTCCGACTAGACTAGCCGGGCTCCTCAACCCCATACCACCGCCAACTAAGCCCTTTCAGCAAATAGGGATGGACCTCCTCGGCCCCTTTCCGACCTCTTCATCAGGAAACAAGTGGATCATCGTGGCCACCGACTACATGACCCGCTACGCTGAAGAAAAAGCGTTGCCCAGTGGTACCGCAACAGAAGTCGCAAAATTTTTTGTCGAACAAATTCTCCTGCGACACGGCGCCCCGGAAGTGCTGCATCACAGACAGAGGAACAGCGTTTACAGCGGAGCGGACGCAAGCCATTTTAAACTACAGCCAGACAAGCCATCGGAGGATGACTGCCTATCATCCGCAAACCAACGGACTCACAGAGCGTCTGAACAAGACCATCGCAGACATGCTCTCCATGTACATCGACGCCGAACACAAGACGTGGGACTCCATTCTGCCCTACGTGATCTTCGCCTATAATACTGCCGTCCAGGAGACAACCAGGTTTATCCCATTCCAGCTGGTATACGGCAGGAAGCCCACGACAACACTCGACGCAATGCTCCCGCACGTTTCCGACGAAGACAACCTCGACGTCGCCGCCTACCTTCATCGCGCCGAGGAAGCTAGCAGACTTGCGCGGCTTCGCATTCAAGACCAGCAGCACACCGACGCCCGACGCTACAATCTGCGCCGACGAGACACGCATTACAAGCCAGGTGTTCGTGTTTGGATATGGACGCCAGTTCGCCGCCGTGGATTGAGTGAAAAGTTACTGCGACGCTACTTTGGCCCGTACAGGGTTCTCCGTCGCACCGGTGACCTCGACTAAAGTCATCCCCGACGGCACGACAGCATCTCAGCGACGCCGCGCACGCCCGGAAGTCGTACATGTCGTACGCCTGAAGCCATATTATGAACGCTAAAAGATTCGAGGATTACGTTCTCCTTGTTTATTTTCATTTTAAATCATCGAGGCGATGCTTCTTTGAGAGGGGGTAATGCCGCGTATCATTGTAGTGCCCGTTCGTTCGTGCAAGGCAGCAGGAAAGGGGTGTTATCATGTTTTTTCGTGACGCGAGAAGGGACCGGACTTATCTCGATTTATCACAGCCGTGAAGAGCTGCATCTACGTGTTTCCAGATTAATCTAGATTATCTCGACCTGTTATCTCGAAGTTTCCTTGCCGGCTTTAAATTGAACGATGCCGCGAGCAGCGGGCATTCGTAGTTCGACGACCGACGAGCACGCTTGTTGCTTACGCCGCCGCCGAGTGATTCAGTTCTTTTGCGGGCGCAATTCAGCCTAATAAAGAGCTTCGGTTTGGTTTGGTTTATGGGGTTTAACGTCCCAAAGCGACTAAGGCTATGAGAGACGCCGTAGTGGAGGGCTCCGGAAATTTCGACCACCTGGGGTTCTTTAACGTGCACTGACATCGCACAGTACACGGGCCTCTAGAATTTCTCCTCCAAAGAAATTCCAGCCGCCGCGGCCGGGATCGAACCCGCGTCCTTTGGGTCAGCAGCCGAGCACCATAGCCACTGAGCCACCGCGGCGGCAATAAAGAGCTTAGTTTTCAAGACTGGTTGGTGTCTTCCTGACCGCTGGACTGCCGCCACTAGAACGTGACAATATGGTATTAGAGGCGATATATCATCGTTTGTGAGTAGAAACGGCAAAAGAGCCAATCCTGTCCTCGGTGATGGGCTGTCCTGGGGTAATGAGGATTTGCAAGGGGATTTTAAGCCACATGAGTCGAAATTGAGTCTTATGAATGGTGCGCTCTCCAAAGGCTGAACGTCTAAACTGTCCTAGATGAAAATATGGGAAAGCTAACATGTATAATGATTTCTCCAAAACAGGTTTTGTAAGATATCGGCACTCTCCCTGAAAGTTGCTGCACATACACGCCACGTATTGGCCCTCTCAATATACACAAAGAAAGCAAGTGGTCCAGATGAAATCCACAACGAATTCCTTAAACAATATGGAGGTTGATACATCCTGAATTAATTTTTCGTAAGCCCTTATGAGCTTCGCAGTTAACAGACGGTTGAGAACAAATACACAAGTACAAACTGCTCCTCTAACTACAGACCTATATTGCTTACCAGTGCATCGTGTAAAATCGTGCAGCACATCGCCTCAAAAAACACTTAAACCACTTTCTGGAAAGCCAAAACATTTTACCACATCTGCATGTTTTCGATGTAGCTTACCGACTATTACCCGACTAACAGACGTCGTGCACGGCCTCACTCTTGCTCACGACTGCAGTAAAACAGACATCACGTTACTCGATTTCTCTACTGCATTCGAAAGTCTCAGCCACAAGAAACTAGCATCGAAACTACACACCATAATCGGAGATGGCAAGTGCTACGTTGAATAATGGAATTTTTATAAAACCTCTTAAATTTGTAGCTTTCGAAAGCATTATTGAAGGCCAGTTCCCGCGTCAGGAGTCCCCTACGGATCTGTCCTAGTACCAGTATTCTTAATCTTCATCATTGATATTACCAGCGATATTAATTTTAGCATAAAGCTTTTCGCCACTGACTAAGTTCTGTACAAGACAATAAAGAGCCCTAAGGCCAGCTTCCGGTGACTAGCTCTCTTAATAAGCTTGTAGAATGGTGTGCCACACAGCAAATGACATTAAACAATAAAACCCATTTACTTGACAGTCACAAAAAAAGAGCCTTAGAGCTACATTATCAAGGATCAGAAATGTTTAGGGTATATGAGTATAAATACCTAGCCTTAACTCCATCTGACTTTACAGGGGACGTACACATTGCCAATGTCACCTCTGCCGCCTTGCTAAAGCTGATTTTCAAAATTAGCTTACGTACAGCCATAAAAAGTAACACGCTTTTTACCTACACTATCATTGTAATACTGGTTTTAGAATATGCAAGCATTTTCTGTTTCCCGCAATCAATCATCAGCAACAATCGGTTTGACAGAGTGCAATGAAAAGCAGTGAGGTCAACCGCGGCGCCAACCGCGGCAAACAGCGGCCAAGTCCAATCGCGGCGCGCCGACAACGGCAGCTAAATCATTGAATCCATAAGAGATAAAAATCATGCATACGATGGTGAAGCTTCCTATCTTCTGCCGTATTGGGGTGCGCGCTTCTGAAAGACGAGTCATTTTTTTTTTCGAATTACGTGCGCATACTCGTTCTGGCCCATGGTTGCGCGAGTCAAGCGACGCTTATACTAGCTGTGAGCAGCCGGCAGCAGAAAACGTAGCGACCAGGTGGTAGAGGGAGGCTTCAAATGATGGAAACGAACCCTGATGGTTTTCTAACTCTTTCAAGGGTTACTCTTCAAATCCGACTTAGGCACTGTGCAGCTTAGTGTCATCGCTCCACCCGTTATAACGGCCAACATCCTAGGTTGCCTCTAGCCAATCCTTAGCGCCCTCGATCGCGTCGCCGTTAAAAGATGATGTTGTTTCCCACTGATGACATACAATAATTTTCCACTGGAACCTCTTCTCAACTGCTATGGGAGCCGTTTCCTACCTCCTACGCTGCGTCGCCATTGTGGCCACGGGAAGAGGTCCGAATGTAGAAGGCGCTCCACGGAGCCTGCGGCGGTGTTATTGGTGGACCAGGGTAAGACCTGTGCTGGTGGTGGTTACCCTACACGGGCCTCAAAACGTGCTGGCTCCTCCACCACATTTGTCACGTATATTGCAAAACAAGCAATCGGGTGCCGATGGAAGGCCATAGCAACCCGAGCAATCAACAGCAGGAAGGCCATTAACTACTGCGTCCTCTGCCCTAAGACATCTGTCAATAGGTATACTGAAACACATGATTTCACAAGAGCTGCCTCATGCAGCGCATTTGTCTCTCTAAAAATGCTTGTTGTTTACCTTTTTCAGATCTTTGTTGGATGTGTTTACTACCGTTCTGAAAAACCAGACAGTGAAACCTCTTATCTAAGGTTGAGTCAAACCTGTGTGGTAGGTTCCTGGCTTTTTTACTTGCACTACTCTCGTTTAGCACAAAAACCTGCACCTTCGCTGTCTTGAGATCTCCTACAGCTTTAAACATAGAAGCATGTTAAAAGCTTTAAACTTAGCTGTAAACATAACGAGTAATTCAGGTTTCTATTTTAATAGGGGTTGCAAATGCACGTTTTTCATTTGGGAGCTAACTATCTGCGCCATTAGCGCACTGCCGAAGCGTTTTTTTTTTTATGCTGCAACCATGTGCATACACAATTCTTGCCCTCTTCTATATGTAGCAGCAACTTTCGCTTCGCGATAGAGTCCAATCTCCAGAACCGAAAATCGCCTTGCCATCCTAAGCAACAAAATTTAGTCCCTTATTGCGCTTATTATATTTTTGAAAACCGATTATATAGGTAAATGTCATTTTTAAGGCGAATATCTAATACGAGTGTAAAATTCGAACCTTTCAGAATAACAGGAAAAGCTTTTGCCTTAAAAATAAATAATCTTGGTAAATCGTAGAAAGAAGCCTTCACAGGGACCCTTGGGTGCATCACTAAAAGACCGAGGCAACCTCTCCGCGAGTAGTGCGGCATGCGCCATGCGCAGCGTCCTGGGGCCAAAGTGGTTGGTCGACTGACCCAGTTGCGGCCTCTCTGTAGTTTTCCCTTCATTTCAAAGATAACTTCTCGCCGAACAAACAGACGCTGACCCGCATAAAAATGTACATTGGGTACAGCTCCACTCAAACGTACAATGAAGAGGCATTTCTGCATGCAAACACGCCGGAACTGAACAATGACGTTCAACTTTCTTCTTTTTGCAGTGCATTTTGTTTCTTTTTTATTTCATTTTCCTCGCTTCATTCTTATTCTTAATCATGCGATACTTGTGAAGTGGAAGCAGTGAATACTAGGTAAGTAGGTACTAAGGTAACCATCATCATGGGACCTCCTGTTAGTAGGTATGTCAAAAAGAGTTCAGAAATGGCAAGCAAAATAAACCTAGTACACAAGATGATACCCCGCCGTGGTGCCTGAGTGGTTACGGCCCCAAAGACATGCCCGAAAGGCATGCGTTCAATCCCGGCCGCGGCGGTCGAATTTCGATGGAGGCGAAACTCTAGAGGCCCATGTACTGTGCGATGTCAGTGCACGTTAAAGTGCTCCAGGTGGTCGAAATTTCCGGAGCCCTTCACTACGGCGTCCCTCATAGCCTTAGTTGCTTTGGGACGTTAAACCCCAATAAACCAATAAACCAACAAGATGATAGCCGAAAATTTTGAAAAATTGTTGCCTAAACTACGCCACTGATCAAAATAAAAGATTCGACGAAAGCCCTCGTTGGTGCCAAGTCTCACGCGGAGGGGGTGGAAGCTTAGTGCTGAAGCTTTATACAATTAATCTGCGGCGCCGCCATCCTAGCACGAACATCCTCCGAGATGGCAGTTCAAGGGCTGCCTGTTTCCGTGAAGAGGCAGTGGTCTCTGCCTGTGGGAAGCTACTACCCCACAACGGCCCTAGCGGATAGCAGCTGATCGCGGCCACTGTCAAAAACAATCCGTGCTCTGAAGTTGCCAGTTACGAGCACCCTCCTGTAGGTGCACCTTCCACATGCCAAGTACTACGGGCCTCATTCACGCTAGGGCCCAGGCTGGGCTCCATATAACGGCTGTCGCCATGAAACACGCAGATATAAAAAGCAACGTAGAATTGAACTTATTTGTAACCGAGAAAGGTGAGGAACAGAAAGAAAAATCAGCACAAAAGAGAATCTGTAAAAAACGACGTAAACGTTTCTTAAAAATGCATTGATATCAGAGATTGATCCTCAAAAAAAACCAGCAGAATGTAGTCTCTGATGGCCGCAAAAAAAAAATTACCGACGATTACGTTACTTCCTAATGCGAAATTTGAGCGCAGCAAAAAGCTGTTTCACCTTTTCGATAGATTGAGGCAAAGAAATCGAGCAACACATGTATGCGTTATCACAGAGTTTTTTTTATTTTTCACACGTATTCCTTTAACAAAGATTCCACTAACAGTTCTTGACAGTCATGAAGGAAGCTGTGTGGTCGGAGAAATAGACTGATATATGTTCGACTTGGTACACCAATGCTTGATTCTCAAAGACGAGATCTATACAAGTGCCTCGCGAGGTTGTCACAGCCGTGGGACGCGTTACGAGCGAGAGGAACGGGATGTTCTCCCGCATAAGTGTTAGGAAATTGCTGTTTGTCTTTATGTCAACATTAAAGTCCCCCACTACTAACATCGGTGTGGATCGATGGACGGTTAATGCGAGTTGCAGGAAGTGCACGACGTCTTTCGTGAGTGCGGTAGGGGCGAAGTAGGTAGCTACTACCAGCAAGCCGTTGGGCAACTTTGCGGCGCACAGTTCGCCAAGTTCATGTGACGTGCCAAACATTTCGACTGGTATTGCAGAGAGACCTGTGCGCAAGTAGATAGCGACTCCCGCCGCTGTGTTGTGGTCTCTGCGAGCACCACAGCAGTATAGGAAATCTATGATTTCGAGAGGCTCTTCGGGATCCATCCAGGTTTCAGCAAAGCAAAGTACAGAGGAATGGCGCAGAATGTGATCGTGGTGTACGTCCTTGGCATGAGCGGCAAGGGAGCGTACGTTAAGAATGTGGTTGTGAATGATAAATCAAGTGCTGCCAGCGAATGACGCGTCCATTGGCTGTCTGCGTGTGTTACTGATGTGTGGTTAACATGTTAAGCTTCGCCTGTAAGAGTGGAACGCGACAGCGTCTTGCAACGCTGCCAGGGAGTCCACAGAACGCCATCGCCAATTCGGCTGTACGCCTTGCTGGACGGTAAATTTATTTTTTGAGGAAAGGAAATGTATCTCTCTCGCATATCTGGGTGGACACCTGCACCTCGCCGTAAGGGGAAGGGGGAAGATGGGAGTGAACGAAGACGCCGTATTAGCTAGACGCGCCTTTGTTCATTCCAAACCATTCAGCTGGCATTACGGAGTGGCTAGCGTGCTCGTATCGCACTCCGGAGACCCTGGTTCGATTCCCCAACTCGACCAATTTCGTTCTCGGTTTTATAGATTTATGCGGTCTAACTAGAAAGGTTAATTAGGCTATTTCATATTTACATTATTGCATTTCTATCCATCGTGTTCTGTCATTAACCTGTCAATTGTTGGAACTGTCTAGGATGTTCGACACAACGTATATGAAACGAGCAACGTCTTACTGAGTGGGGAAGTGCGTGGTGGTGGAGGGAACGCGGCTTCGTACTTATCTGTTTTTTTTTTCAGCAGCGTCTCCTTCCGCGGACGCTGTTGTCGCTGCGGCGCGCGTCTTTCTTTTCTTTTCTTCTGACCTCTTCATTCTCCTCTATATTAATTAGGCTAATTGATTAATTAAGCAATTAACTACACTCAGTCCAACTTAGTTGCAGCATCACTATACGATCCCTTTGATTGGTTGCATGGTTACTAGCCAAAGTACAATTGGCCCCATTTGAAATTCGCGCACTGTGACGTCACGAGCATTTCGACCAATTGAAAAGCATGACATTGGGGGCGGAGCTGGTTACGAGGCCGACGCCGACGCCGACGCCGACGACGACGCGAAACCCAGGAACGGACGCCAAAGAGCTGCGCTCTAAAAAAACTCAAAATTACAGAAAAGCATAATCATCCCCACAGACTTCAATTTCACGTGAAAGGTGTAACGCAATGAAGTGCAAATAAATTTTGTAATTTTTTCTGTCAGAATGCAGATTTGAAGTGCTTCTTCAATTATTCATTGATTGCACATGAGATGCGTGGTGATTTGACGGCAGAGAATAGTTATTTGCCAGTGGAATTCGTAGAAGTAAACAAGAACCGCTAGCAGTAATCAGCACAATATTATTCCAGTAGTGAAGTCTCTTGTTTGGAAAATCTGGTCATCATTGTGTTTCCATGATATAGCGTATCTGTACAATTATTCGCGATTTCATTATTATATAAGCCACACATATGCATTGCTAATTTGTGTTTCACTTGAAAGGCTAACGGCAGATTATTGTTGTGTTGGAAAATAGCTGGGTGGATGCGTCAAGCGCGGACACATGTGTGTCTGGAGAACAGCGGAAGCGTAAAAACTATTGAAATAAAAAGCCTAGCGGCGATCAACACGACTGATCTGGAGGAAATAAAAAAGCATTTGTATTTTATTGTGGTGCGCCATTCTTGAACATCTCTAATTTTTTGTCAGTAATTGTTATTCATGCTGTTTTTGTGAGTGATTATTAGTCAGTGTGTGATGAATCATTTGCTTTTTATATAAGTAAATATATATATATATATATATATATATATATATATATATATATATATATATATATATATATATATATATATTTACTTAGATATATACATAACTGTAATAAGTAAATCATCTTCACTTGTGCAGTCATTCATTGTCATCTTTCATTTCCTGAGTCATTATTAGTCATGATGTGATCAATTATTTTTCCCTCAGTCATCATTAGTATACTTATTTACAAGTCATCTATTGTTACTCGCATCACAACTACCTTCTCCATTCACCTTATACCCACATAAACACGTTACCTGCAGGGGCTTCAGAAGGACGGCAGACTGTTTTGGCTAACTCGGCATCGTAATGCTTTCGCTTGAAAAGAAAATAGTGAAAATTGGTTGCGTTGGTGGGCCTCTTATTGCAAAAGCCCAGCACAGGCTGCCATCTCACGCACACGGTGGCGCAGCAGAAACTGGAGATCGGACGAGAGAAGGGACAGCGAGTGATCCCAAGATGCATTTGAGGAGCGGAGGATGGCGATTAGAAGACGCTGCAAATTCCCAGAGCATGTTATAATGTCTCGGCGGGCCTGTGAAAAATGCCCTGTGTTATAGTGGGGTCCGTGGGGTGACGGTCATATCGGTTTTAGGCGAGAGAAGGTGTTTGTAGCTGGAGGGATAGAACAGCTTCTTCTCTCGAGAGTCTGCGGTGAGGGGAGGGGTAAGTGAAGCGCTGAACACGGCGCCCGTGCAAATTCTCCTGCGCTGCTGAGAAGGAATGTACACTCAAGGAATGCCCAGCTTTGTGGGCCAAACTCACTGTCTCCTAGGCACTCGGCTTCCATTCCTCGCAGGCTAGCGCGAGTGTGCTCTCATTCCTAGAAATGACCGAGGGCTCTAGCACCGAGACGATGCGATAGAAGTAGGCGGAAGCAGCAAGTGTAGGATTCTCACCTTTGCTGCGGTCTGAATGCGGTCTGAATGCGAAGACAGGTGTGGAGTAGTGCGTCTACCAGTCGGTAGACCTAGCGCAGTCTTTGTTGTCTTCTGTATAGCCGCCTCAATTTTTCGCTGCTCCTCTGTGGCGAGGTAAGGAGTGCGACAAATACGGTGCAAATAAACTAAGGCTGCAGTCTGTCAAAGGATCTCGATCCTTTGCATCGGAGGTGTGTGTTGTAGATGCGCCGTACAATCGGTACGGCCAAGTGCATCTGCTTCCGGACGAACTACAGTGCGCTGTCTGTCGGTCTGTCGTGTTGGAGGTAGAGCCCGTGGACACGCGTCCGGTTCCTGTAGGGAATATTTTGCCCATCGAGGCGTACCAAGAGGCACGGCGGGAAGCGCGTACGTGTGTTGCAAGAGTGGTTCCGACTTTTTGCTGGAGCATATCAAGACCAAGGAATACGCGCAGAATATAGTGACGTCTTCTGCCTCCGGGAGCGCATTATCTACGTCTCCATCCTAGCCCTTTGTGCTGCATGAGTGACGTCTTCCACTTAGACATTACTGTTGGTGCTGGAATTGGAAGGGAGACCCGGTATGCCGGATTGAACAGAAGAGGCGAGCGAAGCGTGGCCTGTGGAGGTCCTCATTCATAGAGCTAGAAGGCGTTGTAGTAGGCGTCGCAGAACGTAATGCGGTCGCACAGGAAGGAGGGGAAGTGATTATATATTTATTCTCTACAGTTTGTGGCTTCAAGGCCATCAAGGCTCGCGTCGTGCGTAATGTTCCCGAATGCACCCTGTAGGTTTAGGTCGAGGGTGGCACGTGCCTGCGCTCGGTTAGAGTTGCTTAACTCTTAAAAGAATATCCTCCGTAGTTAGTTTCTTTCGGAACCCTGGGGCGTAGCGCTCGCGCACGAATTGCGCCTTGAGTTTGTTGGTTACACGCTGCGAAGGTGCACTGAAGAGGAATCTGAACTTGTCTTTTTGCCGCGGGAACTCGATCGACACGTTCCGAGCTTTCTTAGAAACTTCGATTTATTGCCCTGTGTGGCCGATTTACCTGATTAAATCGAATTAACGTCCGGCTCCCGCCTTTTTTTTAATTCGGCCGCGTACGGTGGGCGGAGTCGACCAACGCGTGGAGCGCCTTTCACCCAGTGCCGTGGCGGCTTGCCGCTCAGCCATCGGCGGAGTAATACGTAGTAGTCCGTAGTAGCAAATAGTCCGCGCGTATTTTTTTCTTCGGGCTTATTTTGCGGCTATATTATCTGCGAATGAAACTATTTATTCATGGAAAGCTAAAAAAGAAAATAAAGCGAAAGCAAAGCCTCCACGGAGCTGGCTGAAAGGCATTTCACGCGTTGGTCGACTCCGCCCGCCGTACGCGGCAGAATTCGAAAAAAGAGGTGGGAGCCGGACGTTAATTCGATGTAATTAGGAAAATCGGCCACACAGGGCAATAAGTCACGGTTTCTAAGAATGCTAGGAACTTGAAGACCGAGTTTCCGCGGCAAAAAGACAAGTTCAGAATCCTCTTCAGTGCACCTTTAAGGAATACGGGCCGCATGCAGTCGAGGTACCATGGTTTTGCCAAACATTGAAATGAGCATCACGGATTAGCTCAGGACGAACTGGCGGGCTAGTTAGGTTACACATCTAAAAAATTTTTCCGAGCGCACGAGAATGAAACGAGTACTGAAAGAAGACACACACCACAAAGCGCCGTTAGCGGATTAGCGTCACGGTTGTACACTTCCAGGTCGATACTGCCATGCTCGTGGACTGTATCGTTTTCTTCTGTTACGTGGGGCAGCCGAGCTCCATATCCGGTAGATTTCAGAGGAGTGGAGGAGTCGGTATTGGACACATCTGCGCAGGAGCGGGGTCATTTTTTGTTTCTCAGAGCTCCTCTTTTGCCTCGGCCTGGGTACTGGAGTCGAGTAGGCATGATTCAAACGGAGGCCGTCCCATGTAATTCTGGAGCGCGAGGCTAGCCACGCTTAGTTGGCGCCACTGGCTTGACCGTTCGAAAATGTTCAGCGCAAGTAGGCCTGACGTATGCGGTATGCTTCGGATCGTTTTGCATATGTCCACTTTCCACTAGTCACATTGTGTGAGGTGCCGTAGGAGCGCCTAGTTCCACGTAGTGCCCAGCGTGTGCATTAGCTTGTCGCAGGTGTCGTACAAGTTTGACGGGGTAACATGATCACTGCAGCACTATCCTGCAGCTGCAGCTGTGATGGCAGTATTTCGTTTGCGGGTGGTCCGGGTGCGCTGCTGGCGTCTCCTCCGGCGTGTGAGACTACCGTGGTTTTCCCATTTTCTAATACGTTTATCGATCTAATCGACCACAGCACAGTAAACTATTTTTCCCATTGTTTTCTACCCTGCGGCAGTCTCCTTTTTTCGAAGGGTGTGACTGTTCTTAATGTATGAAGGTAATTTTCAGCTTGGAGCGGCTAGCTGAACTTGACGCTTTATTCGGCTTCCTTGAATTCAAACAGAAAATCTGTTGCATGCTTGGTTCTTCAAGTTTTCTCTTTGCGTCACAGATGTTCATGGAACATCAAACGGCATGAGAACGACTGTTCAGCATGTGTCGCAATGGTGGGAGCAATAGAAACTTTGCCTGATTGATTTTAATAGGACTTGCGAGTGTGCTTTTTTTTTCTGCGTTCAAATATTCAGTTGATGGTCAAATGTTTAAGGGAATCCCCCAAGGTAGAGTAAATATGTAATAAAGGCGTAATTACTCATTGATATTAACCCGAGCGCAGCCATACGGCTACAAAGGTAAGCTATACAGCTTTCCAAGAAACTTCGTAGTTAAAGAAAAATTCGTCCTGGTCCGGAGTTTGAACCCGGGACCACCGCTTCACCGGAGCAGTCGCTCTACCAGTTGAGCTAACCGGGACGGCAAGCTTATGGTAAGGCGACAGCGAATTGCTCAACAACTCGAAGCGAGAACTGCGTTGGTCAAATGTTTAGGGGAATCCCCCAAGGTGGAGTAAATTTGTAATAAGGGAGTAATTACTGATTGATATCCACCCGAGCGCAGCCATACGGCTACAAAGGAAAGCTATACAGCTTTCTCAGAAACTCTGTAGTCAAAGAAAAATTCGTCCTAGTCCGGGACTAATTTTTCTTTAACTACGAAGTTTCTGAGAAAGCTGTATAGCTTTCTTTTGTATCCATATGGCTGCGATTTGTACCCATATGGCAGCGTGGTGGGGGGCAGTAGATGCAGGCCTCCTAGCGATTAAATTGTGTGTGGCTTTGGGACGCCTTCTCTCTTAAAAGCCACCGAAAACCATAGTCACACACCTTAATACCCCGGAAGCTGACGTCAAACAAACGAGTATTGAGTTAAGTGAGTTTTCTGAGCACTGTGGAAAATACGCCTATACAATTTAGTTCTGCCGAACTATTGTGCTTGAGACAGAGCCAAGACCGCTCCGAAGGCTGTTGCTTGAGTGATGAGAGAACTGCAAATACTGGACAGTGTTAACTGCTCCCTCGGTACCCTTCCCTCTTCCTGCACCCGTGGTTTATTTTTTACAGCCGGCGGTTGACTACAGATAGGCTTAAAAAGCCAAGCTGCCACTCGTTCGCAGTTACACCTTGACGGAGAAAACGAGTATGTTTAAAGGGCAAATCCGGCGATTTTTTGATGTTCATCGATCGAAATGAAATTTTAAGTTTGCATTCTATATGGTAGTCTAATGTCTCATGTAAAATGTCGCACCTGAAAGCGGCGTAGTTTTTCCGCAAGCGAATTTTGAAGACAAGCGCTTCTCGACGCGAGCGGCACCCATTGATCGAGCAACTTCTACGGGCCACCTTGTACTGTGACGTTACTGGCGAGTCGGCGTGTCAAGCTGGTCGGGCGCGCGTAGGCGTTAGCAGTGAAGGAGAAAATTGAAGATTGGTTTTGAGAAAAGTAAATAGCGCAGTAATGGACACCCGAAGTACAGCCCGAACCGCGACGTAAAGGGGAGTGAAAGAAGAAAGGAAGAAAGAGGTGCCGTAGTGGAGGTCTCCGGAATTATTTCGACCGCCTGTGCAATTTGCGGCCATCTCAACGTGCCTGATATGATGCGTACACCAGAGCGATGGGTCACGGCAACTTCTGTTGTGCTGTTCGGTGCACAAACTCTTCATCTGTGACAACGAGCGTGATCTACCATAGGTTTCCTAGCAATAAGAACCTTCGCGACAAGTGGGTGAGAGCTGTCCGCCGTGTCAACTGGTCTCCGAGGAAGCATTCCCGTTTGTGTTTGGAACATTTCGCGCCAAGATTGCTATGAAGACAGCGTGTACTTCAGATAGAGCTTTGGACTCGTTAAGGCTTCGTTCAACCGACGCTTGAAGGCATATTCTGTGCCAACGTTATTCGAGTACAACAGCCCATCGCAGCGGCCAGCTGAACGAAGCGCGACCGTCAAGAGGAAGCGGTATGTTGAATTATGGCGTGAACTCACTTCCAAAAGCTCGCCGTCGAGACAAAGCTTCGCAAAGAGAGGACTTTTGGTGGTGCATGCCCCTGTAAGGACGTTGTGCACCGCGGCAACGTTTCGAGAGCAGATTCTTTCATCTGGCTGGGTCGGCCGGCACTCGCCGCACAAACAGCTGTCAGCGCGAGCATCACATTAACTTTTGTTCTCACGACTGCGTCACAAATGCATGCACGAGAAATGACTAAAGTAATCACTTCTCCGAGTTCAGACCGTCTCCATGCTGCTGGTGACGCGGCCTGTGGTGTGACTCGGCGGGCTCGCGCGGCAGTGCATCGTACCTGAAAGGGGACTCGTCGAGTCGAAAATCGTCGAAGGAGTCGTCTTCTAAAGACTCGCTAGTCTCAGAAAAGCTGTTCTCCGCGATTGCAGTCATGCCGACAGTGAGGCTCAGAGTAGTTGCGATATCTTCGGGGATTTCACAGCGCGGCGAACACGGCAGTGACGTCACAGTCAATACCGCTCGAAGGCATCTCGCGGGTTTCGGTTTGCGGTTTCGGTTTCGAGTTGTGCGCTTTTGCTGTTTAAAAATTATTTTAGGGTACCTTTTGAAAACCGTGTATCGTACGCATTACAGGAGGTTCTTAGGAACACAAAACAGCCATTAACTTAAAATGGCTGAAAAATCGCCGGAGTTGCCTTGTGTTTTCTAACGAGAATTTTGTCGGAGTTCATTTCCCACTGAAATTTTCATTCGCTTCCAGACAAACCTGTATCGACTGTTTTCTTCTCAGTTTGCCTCGTGTGAAACATTTTTTTTCTTTTAGAACACCAGTGTTCAAGCAGCCCTCCAGATGACAGAGAATGTGAACTACACCTGTCCACTTGGTATATGCTCTGCTGATGGAATTTGTGAAAGCAGCGGCCTTCATATCGGATGCTGGAAAGTCGCATCAATGCTTCCTGACCTAAATCCCCTCTCACTGCAGCCGAACATACAAGAGGCTGCTGGAGAAGATTAGCTGATGTTACAGAATGTTGTTTCTTGAATAAACTGAATATATAGTTTGCAACGTGCGTTCATTCCTTCATGGAAACCAAAGACTTAAATGTGCGCCCTTTGCAGCAGCTGTATAACAGGAGCTGCAAAGCAGCAGCTGTATAACTGTTATATCAAGTGTATAACAGAGTAGCGCATAACAGAGACCTTCTTTCTATTGGCGTTGTCAGCCGTGGCAGTCGAATCGGGTAGTTTTGATTTTTTAAGCATTGCTTCAGCGACTAAGGCTAAAAGCTTAGTAGGGTAGCCAGCATTTTATAATCTAAATGTTTGCGCTAAAAAACTGGTCTCGATTTGGTGTTCACACGATTTTACCAGCGCATTTCTAAATGTTCCTTGAACTACATTCCTTTTAACAAACTGAGAGTGAGCTGAGTCAAAAGGAAGAACCGGCTACTTGCCCCTTGGCTCATAAGACCAGCATAAGTGATCACACTTGAAATGAAGACCCAATTCTAAAAATCTCAAGGACCCATTATTCGGAAGTTCATGTGTAAGGGTTAAAGGAGATAAGCATTCTAAGAAAATGGTCAATGTTTTCGAGACCTCAACTTGGAAGGTATCTTGATTACAATCCAGAAAAACGAGAAAGTCGTCTACAAAACGAAAAATCTTTGTTGCTTTTGTACCCTCCAACCGAGTGTTCACGTTTCTATCAAGTTTGGCTAAATACAGGTCGCTTAACGAAGGGGCAATGACGGAACCAATACAGATTCCTTTCTTCTGAAGAAAAATCTTGTCATCCCATTCTGCAAAGGTTGATTTCAGATAGGCTGCTAGAAGTTCCAGGAAACCGCTTACTGCAATACCACATTCATTTTGAAAGGAAACCGGACCAAACTTTTCAATACAGTCCTTAATGAATTCCAGCAGGTCGTCATGTGGGATAGAATAAAATAAATCCTTTACATCAACAGAAAACCCTAAAAGTGGTTTGTTGTGCTGGGCCTTTAAAAATTCAACCACTTCTCCTGCGTGCTTAACAACGAAAGGATCATCAAGAGCCAATTTTTTTAGATGAAGCTGCAGAAAGCTGCTAACACATTTTTGTCAGGTGCCAGTTTCAGAAACAATGACTCTTAAGGGACAGCCAGGCTTGTGCGTCTTGGCCGTAACGAACATATTTAAGGGAAAAATTTTTGCTGCCGTTTATAGCATTTTTAAGCTTTAGCAAATTTAAGCTTTTGCATAGTTTCTTCACTTCTTTCTTTGCTTTGGAAATTGAGGTTGCGCGATGTAGATCGAAAGAGGCTTGGATTGCTTCAGAGGCTTTATAATAGTAGACCTGTCTAGGTAGAACACAGAAACCGCCCTACTTGTCAGTAGCCAGTAACACTAGGCGCTTTTCTTTCAATTTGTGTGTGTGTGTGTGTGTGTGTGTGTGTGTGTGTGTGTGTGTGTGTGTGTGTGTGTGTGTGTGTGTGTGTGTGTGTTTGTGTGTGTGTGTGTGTGTGTGTGTGTGTGTGTCTTGGTGTGTGTGTGTGTGTGTGTGCGTGTGTGCGTGCGTGCGCGTGCGTGCGTGCGTGCGTGTGCGTTTGCGCGCGTGCGTGCGCGCGTGCGTGCGCGCGTGCGTGCGCGCGTGCGTGCGTGCGTGCATGCGTGTCCGCAAGGTCTCCTCCGCTGCCGGTCAGCCAAAGATCAAAGGCTTTACACATACCCTGGGTTTTTTTAGCTTTGATAGTGTAGTAGTGCTCTTAATGCGAAAGCACTAATCCTATTGGTACCAACCCCGAGTAAAATCGTACATTGTCTGTCCCCTTGTCTTTTTGCAGCTAGCATAAGGCGAGTGCTCTGTCCCGAAGCACTGCTCGCTCATCGTCGTCTTTTACGTAGAAAAAAAACCCTGCTTCCGCACTGATTCCAATACAGTAAACACTTTCTCTAGGTTTTCGCGCTATAAAATCCAGGAAATTTTTACAGGCTTGCTCGAGTGCCCTAGTAAAGGTTTATTTGATACCGCCTGCTAATGTACTCTGTTAACAGCATAGGCAAAACGTTGCTTTCTTTCATTTGGCGCTTAACGATGTCATTGTTGCTTTCCTTCATTCCTTATCGGCGCTGGCATGGGCCCTTACCACTTTTTTTCTTGCCTGCAGTGCGCCAGGTAGATCGAGATGTAACGATTCTAATTACACACTACTGCTATCGCAGTGTTCTTTTTAGTTGCCGTGATTTAGGCGTCCTATTTTAAATGTTCTAAGTTGGCTGTAAATATAGTTCAACCAAGACCAATGACAGCTTTACTATCGTCGACTACCTAGCGCACTTGTCGCAATCGCCGTAGCAAAGATTCTTCCCTTTAGGGCACTTGCTCTGTCATATGACCGTCTTGTGCTTGCATGCTGCAGCGTGTGTTCTTGATCTACCCGAACAGTAGCGACACACGTAAGCTTGATGCACTGGGCTACTACGTGTTGGACCATATCCGCTCTTTCAGCAAGGTTGGCGGCGTATTAGACTATGAAGAAGAAGAAAAGAGCTGGCGACGCTGCAAGTATAATGAGCCGAAAGCGCAAGAGGAATAGTTAAGCAGTCGCGCATTTTGCTTCATCGCTAAAAGCCCATGTTTTGAAACACTCAAAGACGGGAGTGAGGAGCAGAAGCACAGGAGTGTGCACTGTCACCATAAAGTTGAATTTAAAAAAACGGATCACCAGTTGTAGTCTAACGGCAAGTGAATGACTGAGCGCACGAGCCTTTGTAGCATTTTATTTTTAAATAGTGCCCCGGAGATGGAAGCAGGAGAACACAATTTGCAGTCTGCACAAGAAAATGGCCCTGTAAATGAATTCTGCCCATTGCTTGCCAAAAAGATTGCCCTTAAAGGTGCACTGAAGAGGAATCTGAACTTGTCTTTTTGCCGCGGGAACTCGATCTACACGTTCCTAGCATTCTTAGAAACTGCGACTTATTGCCCTGTATGGCCGATTTCCCTAATTAAATCGAATTAACGGCCGGCTCCCGCCCTTTTGTTTTTTTGAATTCTGCCTCGTACGGTGGGCGGAGTCGACCAACGCATGGAGTGCCTTTCACCCAGTCCCGTGGCGGCTTGCCGCTCTGCCATCGGCGGAGTAATACGTAGTAGTCCGTAGTAGCAAATAGTCCGCGCGTATTTTTATTTCTGCGGGCTTATTTGGCGGCTATATTATCTGCGAATGAAACTATTTAATCGTGGAAACCTAAAAAACAAAATAAAGCGAAAGCAAAGCCTCCACGGAGCTGGCTGAAAGGAACTTCACGCGTTGGTCGACTCCGCCCACCGTATACGAGGCAGAATTCAAAAAAAAGGACCGGAGCCGGACGTTAATTCGATTTAATTAGGGAAATCGGCCATACAGGGCAATAAGTTGCAGTTTCTAAGAATGCTAGGAACGTGTAGATCGAGTTCCCGCGGCAAAAAGACAAGTTCAGAATCCTCTTCAGTGCACCTTTAATGTATCGCATGTTGTGTAACACCCAGCAGGTCCTACAATATTCGAGCTGTAAGACTACTGAACACGCCGACATGTTCTTCAGGCGTACAATACTGTCGGCGTAAACTTTCTCAGAGACGTTTCACCCTGTGCCAGCTTAAATACATTGCTATATCACCATGCCTTGCCGAAATACGTCTCACATGAATAATACGATGAAGTGGATGGAAATAGTGCGCCAGACTTCTGCCAAATGCGCAGTCCTCCTACATTTGAGATGCATGCGGCCTCCGTTCGCACCCAACGTTATGATCTTACTACTCGCTGTCGGGTATAGTGTGTGTGATGGTATACCGCAATACGCAGTGACGTCATTTTTTACAAGGTAGAATGGGGAAATACGCGCTATACTTTAAGTAACTTTTGAAACAGTATAATGCTTTCTGCATTTTGTTCGCACGTGTAACCCACCTACATCGCGACAGTGAATACATGAGTATGTTGGTAAACCTGTATGCTGTGTTCTTGCCATTAAATATTGCTATAGGCGCTATCAACATAGGCTATTTACATAAGCGCCCGTCCTGTCGACTGTGTTTCTTCTCTTGTCTCCGTACGTTTCCAGGCTGGTCATTTCGAATAACATCCCACCACGAGACCGTGATACTAGGAAAAAGCAAAAATCAACACGCGCGGCTGGCTTTGGAAGCTTTGCACATAAAGGAAAACGCAGTAGACTGTATCAGTGATACGTCCGTGGCTCTGTACGTAGCTGAAACCAATTTTTTGCGTTCGCGTCTGCGTTAACAGCCCTTGGCATGACTATTGTTGTTAAAGATTGCGTTTGGGCATGCGTGGTCAGGTGTATAAGTATGCGTTCCCAAGAAGAAGTAAACAGTTGTTAGTGCGCTTGTGTGTGTCTCGTGTCTTTTCTTCCTGGTTCGTCCCGTGGCTGCGCACCCTACACCTTCATAACATCGTGTACCAACTAGGCCCAACCGAAGTTTTATTGATATCCCACCAACTCGCCCAATCAGCAATTTTGATTGGCCCTAGCTTGTTGCGCCAGCGGCAAGATGCCGATCCGCTTCTTTTACGTATGCACTTCCTTATTCCTTCAGGGCCCATAGGCTGTGCGTGACACTTCCGCATTCGGATACGAAGCCCACTGGGCCAGTTAATCAGGTTGGGTCCCGAGAGTGAAGGGCCTTTAGCCGTGCAGCATGCACGACTTGAGTTTTCTTAGAACGCAGTCCTTGCGTAGCTTCGTCAGAGACGACGTAATTCAGGTCATTGAGGCGAGCTAGAACGTTGAACGGGCTCGCGTATTGGGACAACAGCTTTTGGGACAAACCGCGCTTGCGGAGAGGCTTCCACAACCATACAATGTCACTGGGCAGATAGCACACATCCTTTCGCCGGCGTTTGTAATGCTGCTTAGAGCGGCCCTTCGCTGTTAAGGTTCATATCCGGGCAAGCCTACAGGCTTTTTTTTAAGGCGGAAGCCTTTAACGCCTCATCGTTGTAAGCAGGAGTTGTCGACAGAAATGTCACGCTTTTCAATTGGTCCAAACGGTCGTGACGTCACAGTGCGCGAATTTCAAACGGGGCCAATTGTACTTTGATTCAAACCTGTAACGGAGGCAGAAGCACACACACCTGCGGAAAGATCACCACCCGCACGCCCCATCAAATTGCCGAGGCTACCGCATGATGACTACAAGGTAGTAATACGTCTACGTGGAGGGGTGACGCTGCATAACAACTCCGGTGGGTCACTTCTTGCTGCTTTGCAATTCAAGCTCAGCTGATAATTAACAAACGAGGCCAGGGTCAGGATCAAGCCGGAGCAAAACATCGCTATTCTGAGCACCCCGGGTCCGGACCTCACTGAACAGATATGCAACACCCAGACAATCAATCTAGGAGGAAAAGAATATTCAATGAACGCTTATGCAGCTCACCAGACATCTCATGTAAAGGCATCATTACCGGCGCCTTACCGATAACGTCAGAAGAGGAATTACTAAACTGCACGGAAACATATCCACAAAAAATAAACATCATTCAAGCAAGGCCTTTCGGCACAAAGGGGGCATGCCTATATACCTTTAAAGGCAAATCAGTGCCACGGTTTGTCTACCTCAGCGGCATAAAATACAGGTGCAAACCATTCCGACCAGTGATGCAGGTTTGCGGGTGCTGCCTGAAAACAGTACACCGTGCTGACATTTGCCCCACTCCGGAGGAGAAAAGATGCTACAATTGCGGAGTACGCAATCCTCCACCAGGACATGTCGATTGCAAAAAGGACTGCATCGTCTGCGACACATCGAACCACTCCACCATTGACATCGGAGCGATGCAGCAACAGCTCATTCTAGTCCAGGCACAGTTGATACTGACCATAACTGACAGGATAGAACCTACGATTAACACACGCTTGGAAAAACATGAAGCCGGCATCAACAAGCTTTTCGAACTTGTACCTCATCAGGAACTGCCTCGCAAGCAGCGCGCAGTTAAACCCGCTGCTTGTCCTCATCCAATATCTCCAGACCAATTATAAACAATTATATGGCAATGGAACTGTCGCAGCATACGCCGAAAACAAACACAACTAGCGGCATATATCGCCAACTTCCCAAATCCCTCCTTGTCATTGCTCTGCAAGAGACGGAAACAAATAGCATTCATATCCGCGGTTATCACACGGCAGCCCTTACACCAGGTACGGCAATCCTGACACTCGCATCCATGCCGGTGCTAGACCGCACACCGACAAACACGCCCGACAGCAAGGGCACTCAATATACCGCAATAGAGCTCAGCTCACCGGCACACACATATGGCCTCACTATTCCAAACATATACAGCAATCCTAAAGATAAAGGCAGATTTATTCAGGGCATCCTAGGCTCCTTTCGTTCCTCAAATCTCCTTGTGGTGGGTGATTTTAATCATCGTCACACGCACTGGGGATACACCTCGGATACCCCGTAAGGTAACCTCATTTCTACCGCAATGGCTAATTACAACCTCAGCCTGATCACAAACCCCACCGTACCCACTCGCATTGGTACAGGTGTCATCCGCGACACCACACCCGATCTCACATGGGCCACACCGAACATAATCGTAAAGTCTCACACGGTGCTCCAAGACAGCCTTGGAAGTGACCCCTTTCCAGTCTCCCCTATTATTGCTTATGATTTCAAGATTTTCAACCCTCGTTCGCAGCTTCTCACTGACTGGGACAAATTGCGCTCATATTTGGCAACTGATTCGACAGAACCCCGTACTGTCACTGACTGGACAGACCGTCTGGTGAAGGCCATCCAGGTGAACAGCAAAAGCATTAAAAATACCCCTAAGGCACCGCAGGTTGATCCGCATCCGAGGCCCGACAGGGACTTCTCAAGCGCTGGCGTCACCAGCGGCACAATCGCAAATTGAGACTCCGCATAGCCGCTCTCACTCGCGAGGCAGAAGAATACGCGAACACGCTAGCCCGCGCAAACTGGGCAACCTTTTGTAACGATCTCAAGGGTACATTAAGCACAAAACGCACGTGGTCCCTCCTCCGCGCTCTCTTAGATCCAACAACCACTAAATCTCAGACACAAGTAAACACACAACGTCTAATACAACTAGAGCTCCAAAAGGGCACCGACGTAATTGGCCAACTACGGGACACTTATATACCCACACCCCTTCAGTCAGCAGATCCACCCAATCTACCTCCACCTAACCCAGAACCTGACGCCGACATCACCTTAAACGAAGTCCGCCGAGCACTCTTCTGTATTCGCCGCTCTACGGCGCCGGGGCCGGATAACATAACGTACAAGGCACTACTCAATCTGGACGAAGTCTCCCTGACATCGCACAGTGCCCGAGCCTCTAGAATTTCTCCTGCAAAGAAATTCAACCGTGGCGGTTGAATTTCTTTGCAGGAGAAATTCTAGAGGCTCGTGTGCTGTGCGAGGTCAGTGCACGGTAAAGAACCCCAGGTGGCCGAAATTTCCGGATCCCTCCACTACGGCGTCTCTCATAGCCTTAGTCGCTTTGGGACGTTAAACCCCATAAACCAAACCAAACCATCTCCCTCAAGGAACTCACGGAGCTCTTTAATAACCACTGGCATGCTGGGACGCTCCCATCAGCCTGGACCCATGCCAGCATGCGATTTATACCCAAACTGGGCAAACCCCTCATCCTTCAAAATTTGCGCCCCATCTCCTTAACGGGCTGTGTCGGCAAGCTCTTCGAGCATGTCTTTCTAAATCGCCTGCAACCGTTTCTAAAACCAACAGGCTTTCTCTCCGACGTGCAATTCGGCTTACGCCCAAACATCCCGGCGCAAGACGTACTTAAAGAGTCTCTCTTTTTCACCAAGCGCCGTACAGCAGCTACAGCCATACTGGCCCTGAATATTCATAAGGCTTTCGACACCATAAGCCATGACCATATCCTCACGACATTAGCCACCACGGGATGCGGCACCCGCATATGGCAATATATTCGGGCCTTCCTTCAGGGACGCACGGCAGAACTCCACCTTGCGGATATTGCCTCCCAGCCTTTCCCCCTGCCTAACCGTGGTACCCCACAAGGGGCGGTTCTGTCACCTTTATTTTTTAACATTGCCCTAGCGCCACTGGCAAAGGCCCTTGCTGCTATCCCAGGGCTCCACACAACCATATACGCAGATGATATAACCCTCTGGACAACGGGAGGATTCCTTGGAACAGCCCAGGATATCCTGCAATCTGCCATAGACATCACTTCCACTCATTTAGCAAACACAGGCCTCCGTTGCTCTCCAAATAAATCGGAATTCCTGCAGCTGAAGCTCCGTCCCAGTGACCCCCAGATTGAACTGCACATGTACGGGAATCCAGTGCCCATTGTGCCTCAGGTGAAGATTCTCGGCCTTCTCATTAACAACACACTCCATGCAACCGCCACCCTTCAGCTTTTGCAAAGGCAGACCAAAGAGGTCGCTGCACTTATCAGGCGGGTGGCAGCGCGCAATCACGGGCTGTCTGAACGCGAGACCCTCAATATGACAAATGCACTAATCATTAGCCGCATTACATACCACCTCCCATACCACATACTCACTCAGCGGCAAACACAACAGGCAGACATCCTAATACGCACGGCTGTCACCTCCGCCCTACGTCTTCCACGGACGGTTAGCAGGAAACGTCTCCTGGCCACTGGTACCCGCAATACAGTGATCGAATTAATAGAGGCTCAACGCACCAACCAATTAGTCCGCCTGAGTCGCATAGAAGCAGGACAACGCCTAGTGCGACAGCTACGTCTCAATCCACCCATTCCCACCCCAACAAGTCCTACACCTTACATGATTTCTCTGCGCACTCAGGATCGCATATATCAGAAGCCCCTACCGCGCAATATGAGCGCTAGTCTCTATCAGGATAGGCGGCAGGCACGAGCGAGCTATTACACGAAAACATACAGCAACCGCTCCGATATCCTTCATGTCGACGCGGCAGAAAATTCGAAACCAGGATATTTCACGGCAGTCGCAGCCTATGCAGACGGCACAGTGGGGGCCGCCGCCACTATCCGAACTAATTCGCCTGCAGAGGCGGAAGGAGCCGCCATCGCACTTGCTCTGGCCCACTCCACCATTGACAAAAACGTAACCGAAATTTGTACAGATTCCCAGGCCGCGTACCGCCACTACCTAAAGGGCGGGGCGACGCCGGCAACACATCGTATTCTTGCCAGTCACCTTTCTCGACCGAAAGGTTACTCTCTCGTGGGTCCCTGGGCATGCCTCGATCCCCGTTAATGAGCGCGTTCATGCGCTGGCCCGAGAACTCTCCTCCCGGGCCCCGGATGATCAGGCACCCAACCCTGTGAAAGAGGCCCCCCATCGGTCCTCTCTACCTATCATCAAATCTCCCCATTCTACAAACTCAGCCGCATGACATTGCCACCACCCCATAGTACCTTGTCGCCCTCATCCAGCGCCGCATGGCGACAATTGCAGACAGGCTGTTATATTTCCCCCCACCGTATCTCATGCTTTCACCCCACCTTTCCTCCTGAGTGTACCACCTGTGGCGTGCCCAGATCCACACTTTTCCGCTACCTTTGGGAATGTCCTTCCCCAATCCCCAATCCCACTCATTCTTCCTGGGAGGCTGCTTTACGGACCGCTCAGCCCGCCGGCCAGAAATGGCTGGTGGATCGGGCTTTACGTGAAGCACAAGCCCGTTGACTCCTGGACCAGTAGGGGACCACCCTGTATGATTTTTTTTTCTTTTGTGTAACAAAGTTGTTGCCATCCATCCATGCAACCAATTAAAGGAATCGTATAGTTATTCTCCAAGTAAGTGGGACTTAGTTTAGTTAATTGCTTAATTACCTAATTAGACTAATTAGCTCTTCTAGTCAGGACAGATAAATAAATAAAACCGAGTAGGAAATCGGTCGAGTTCGGGTACCGAACCCCGGTCTCCGGAGTGCGGGATAAGCACCCTAACCACTCCGCAATGCCAGCTCGATGGTTCGGAATGAACAAAGGCGCGTCAAGTGAATACGGTGTCTTCGTTCCCTCCCATCTTTCTTCCTTCCCGTTGCGGCGAGGTTTAGGTGTCCACCGAGATAAGCGAGACAGATACATTTCCTTTCCTCGAGAACCAGTTTACCGACGAGCAAGGCGTAGAGCCGAACGGGCGATGGATGATGATGATGAAAACATTATTTGGAACAAGGGAGTTTTGGACACGTCGGTCCTTGGGTCCCCGCACGGCCCCACTGCACTCATACATTCATGTCCCGGAGGCTCATGACGCTGGCAGCCCGGTATGTGGCGATGGTTTGCTTGACCGGGTCCTCGGAGCGCAGTCCCAAGCCTCCCTAATGGTAAGGTGCTCCAGGCCCCGCGGGGGAGGTTCCGCCGGGCAGAGGAAAAGATTATGGTCGAGAGTGGCTTTGGGGTGGTGGCAGAGTGTACAGGAAGGGTTCGTGTGGACTGGGTGATATCGCGAGCGTGGCATTCATGGACTCCCTGGCAGCGTTGCAAGACGCTGTCGCGTTCCACTCTTAGAGGCGAAGCTTAAAGGGTCCCAGAAAGGGGTGTCTGAGGTTGGCAAAAAAATACTTGCATTATGTATAGCATAGGCCACTGAACGTTCATGCCGCGTACAATACATCAAAAGCGAGTAGATAGTTTATAATAAATTTTCAAAAACTGCTGCTCCCGAGCCTCGCGGCGACCAGCGGCGGTGAACTTCCGCCCGAATCTGTACTCATTACGTCATTTTAGTACTCTTTACGTCACCAGCGCAGGGCTATCATTGGTTCGCGGTGCCAACGTGAAATCGCACATTTAGCAAACTAAAAGCTCTAGATACTTCACATTCTTACTCTTTACGGAACCATTTCGTATTTCAGCAAGGAGAGTTGTCGTTTATATGCATGTTTACGCGGTTATTGTGTGTTGGGTGTCAGAAATTAGTACTGCACTTCCGGTTTACAATGTTTTCGTCTGCTCGTACCGCTTGTGTCACTCCGCCGGCGCCGCCGTCGAACCGAATCGAGAATCGAGGTGCGATTTGGAGTCATCGTACTACTGATTTCTGTCGCGACCTCCGTCGCATGCGCAATCAAAATGGACCGGCCGTGCTGTGTCGTTGGTTGCAAAACCCGGGTTTGGCAAGATGTTGCCCTTTGGCACTGTCTGCCGGAAGATGGAAGTGAGCGAGCTGTCGTCGTCAGGATTCGGCGCAGGATTTCTGAACGGCGTGTCCTTAAAAACTTGGCCGACGCGCCGCACCGATCGTCGCTTCTGAACTGCCGCCCCACTACAAGCAGGGACACACGGAGCGGTGAGCATCGCTGCGCCGCTCTACCCAAGCTCCGCTCACAGCCGGTGTCGCACTTCGCCGCCGTGCAGCAATGCCTGACGCTGCTTGGGTTGGTGTACAAATATCGCAAGGCAAGATCGCCTTGTTATCAGAAATACTGCTCGAGCAGCGACAAAGCATGCCTGCTTATGTTGCGAGCTTTCAGCAACGGCACCGCTCGCGGGCGCTCCGGGCGACGAGCTCTGGTGCTGCCTGGCTGCCATGGTCGTCGCTAGCCTTATTGCCTCTTTGGCATCGAAGCCGCAGCGGCCGGCGCTTCGGAAGTCGCCTGAGCTATAATAAAAGGCTTACTTTACACATCGCTTTGCAGTCAACAGCATCATCCCACAATAAAATAATAGTATGGTCACTTTCCGCGACTCCTTCAGCAGCGCAGCGAGCGGGCGCCAGGCAAGCCGGACCCCACGTCGGGCCAGCGGCAGCTGCGAGACGGTTGTGGCAAGAAATTTGCTTGTATCACAGTCCTTACTTTTACCAGCAGCTCAGTATTGAGGTCAGCGATCCTAAAAATGACACATTTTTCACATTTCTCATCCCAGGGATTATTATTTACGTCAAGAAAACACTTTAGCTCATTTTTATGACGCCGGCAGACGGGATCCAGACTGGCCGGCCGGCCGGCCGGCATGCTCGGCGTACCTCACGTTCGCACAAGAAAATACAAAACAGCCATGATACCAGACAGGATGCTTCCTAGATTCGAGCAACGACAATATGCCTGTGCAAAAGTGGATCTTTCGGCAACGACACCGCCTGCGGCAACGCCGCGCAACGAACTGCGCACTGGTCCCAGGCTGCCCTAGTCGTCGCTAGGCCTAGCTGGTTTCGGATCGAAGCCGCAGCTGACGGCGCTTCGGAAGTCGCCTACGCTATAATAAAAGGCCTACTCTTCACATCGCTTTACTGCTGTATCAGATTGCAGCTTATCGGCTCGGAAGCAAAGAAACTTGCCCCTTTCCTCCTCCCAATCCTTTTCCCTCCTCTCGTTCCGTGGTCTTGATAAAGGCCCGAAATAAACCGCCGAGCGCACACTTCGTGGGTCGGCGTAGCACCTTGCTGCATCTGAGCTTGTCTTTTTAACGCATGTTATATGGTGTCAGAAGTGGGATCGAAGTCGCGCCAGAATTGATATTGTCAAGCCTCGAGAACCGCTACGCCTGGCACGAAACTTACGAAGAAACTGGCAAATGTTCAAGCAAAAACTGGAGCTTTTCTTCACGGCAACGCCTACCACGCCACCCAGGACGGAAAAGACCGCAATCCTTCTCAGTGCCGCTGGGGAAGAGGCCCTCGACGTCTATAACAACTTCTCATTTGCACAAGGTGAGAGTAGTGAAGACTACCAGACAGTACTGCGAAAGTTTGAGGAGTACTGTGCTGATGACGGGAACGAGGTGTATGAAAGACAAGTTTTTCGCCTTCGTATGCAGGATGAAGGAGAGCCATTTGAGCAATTTCTGCGGCATTTAAAGAAGCAGGCGAAGCTGTGTGAATTTGACGTGCTGGAAGAATCCATGATACGAGATCAGGTTGTTTTTGGTACTAACGATCCGAAGATGAGGGGAAAAAATGCTGCGAGAAAAAGACCTAACGTTAGAGAAGGCAGAGCAAATGTGTAAAGCGGCCGAGGTGTCAGCGCGGCAGAATGCCGTTTGGTCGAAAGATACCCTGTACGTAGACTACACCCACAAATCTGAGCAGAAGCGGAAAGCTTTTCGTTGTCGGCAATGCAACAGAATGCATGCAAAGAATGAGTGCCCGGCGTATGGAAAGACATGCTATGCCTGCAAGAAGCCAAACCACTTTGCGGCATGCTGCACGCGTCGCCCGAGCCGACAGATAGATCAGGTTCAAGAAGATAAGGCAGAGGACGGGTTCGACATTTTAGATATCGGTGTTTGGGGCACCGAAAAAGGGGCCGGTGCAGAATGGACGGTTAGCGGAAACATACGTGTCCACGAAATCAGGTTCAACGTGGACACAGGTTCGCAAGCGAACATAATTCCTGCGACTGTTTACCGCCGTCTCAAAAAAAACTCTTAGCCTCCAACAAAGTACTGCTGTGCTGAAAGCTTACGATGGCAGTGCCATCAAGCATGTCGGTCTCGGCACAGAGGTTCTTTTTCTGAACGGTGTGGCGCAGGCGGTGACGTTCTTCGTGGTGAAGAAAGGCCGCCAGGCCATATTAGGACTGCAGGCATGTCAGCAGTTTGGGTTAATTCCAAAAGCTGTGGAATCGGTGAATTGGACTAAGCAAGCACCGGAAAAGGTTTTTCCAGACTTGTTCCGGGGAACGGGTTGTGTCGAAAGGCGGTACCGGATGGTTCTACGAGCGGATGCTGTTCCAGTCGTGCATCCGGCACGGAGAGTACCTCTGGCTCTCAAGGAGCCTCTCAGACAAGAGCTGGAGCGCATTGAAAAGTCTTCCATCATCAAGAAGGTGGATGAATCCACAGAATGGGTGAGTCCTTTGGTTAAGCGCGTAAAAAGAATGGAGCGCTTCGTGTCTGCATGGATCCGAGAGAGATGAAGAAAAACATAAAGCGCGAGCACTACGCGATGTCAACAAGGGAAGAGATTGAGGCAGAGCTTTCGGGTGCGAAGTATTTTTCCCACCTGGATGCGAACGCAGGCTTCCATCAAATCCCAGTGGACGAAGCTACATCTCGAGTGTGCACGTTTGCGACCCTGTTCGAACGCTACCGCTTTCTTCGTCTTCCCTTTGGGATTTCATCGGCAAGCGAAGTTTTTTAAAAAACGTTAACGAATTTTCGAGGGATTGGCAGGCGTCCGCATATACATTGACGACATTCTAGTGTGGGGTAACAGTGAGCAGCAGCATAACAAGCGCTTGCATGCCGTACTGAAGCGGGCAGAACAAGCGGGGCTGACATTTAACCTGCAGAAGTGTGTTTTTGGATCGAAAGAAATTGAATTTTTGGGCGACGTAATAGGTGAGCATGGCATACGACCGAGTCGCAGCTTAGTTGATAGTGTCCTGTCGCTGTCGGCCCCGAGAGATAAGCATGCGGTGCGCAGAATGATGGGCGTTGTTATCTACTTCAGAAAGTACGTCCCGTCCCTTAGTGATAAGACAGTGTTGTGCCATAGAGTTGGTCCCGTAGCGCTCGCCACCCGTTTCGTGGCTGTGCGCTGCCAGCTCTCCTGGCGGTAGCGAAGACTCCGAGTCCGGCGTCGGTGAGATCAAGAAAACGCTTTATACATTATGTACAGGGCATAATATAGTTCAACATCGGCACGGGGGCAGAGAGCTACACGACGCGACTGTTCCCGCACCGCGACGATCAGCGCAACACCAACGCGTCACACCATCCGACTCCAATCGTGAGTAGCACTCGACTCTCAGTGGGTCGGTCACTTCGTTAGTTGTAGCTGTAGCTGCTATCCAAACGGCAGCGGTGGGGCTTATATAGCCTGAGGAACGGCGGTCACTCAAAACTGTCCAATCCGAAGGCAGCACTCGACGGCAGTCCGCGAGGTCCAACCAGCGACCGCGCCGGCCACCCGCTCCAAATTTTGCCGCGCGCGGTGACACCCTGGGGAAAGGGAAACCGGCGCCTCGTAGTCTGGCACCCAGCGACGTGTCCAGTAGTGCACTGCGCGGGCTCGGGCCGGCCCGGCCCGCGGGCCGGGCCGGGCCGGGAAATGAACTGTTATGCTGGGCCTAGGCCGGGCCCGGGCCTGAAGTTGCGGGCCCGGGCCGGGCTCGGGCTTAAAGCTGCGGACCCCAGCTGGGCTTGGGTCTATATAGAAACGGCTGGTATCCGACTATTCATTCAATATTGCAGACTGAAGTACACAACTGCGGCATTGGAGCAGCAACACGGATGAGCTATGGGTTATATTATGCGCTGAGAAAAAAACTAAGCTTTATTCATTGACTTACTTATTTCCTTATTTGCACGCCGCGGTGGCTTAGTGGTCAAGGCGCTTGATTACTGAGCCGGTGAACCAGGGTATGCTCCTAACCTCGGCGGCCGCATTTCTATTTAGGCGGCAAGCATGACAGCCATGTACTTTGTAGTATCATTGCTCGTTGAAGAAACTCAGGTGGTCGAAATGATCCGGAGCCCTCTGCTTCGGTGTCTCTCACAGCCTGACTCACCTTGGGCCCTTAAGCCCCAAAAACATAGCTTTTATTTTACAGCTATATTTTTCTCATGCAACAAAATTCACAAACAAATGCGTGTTTGGTTTTCTTTTTGATCAGCATACCGGAACGCCTCGTAAATGAAATAGCCACAAAAGCTCGGGAGAGTTTGTAAATCTCAGCTCATAACCACATCTATCCCTCCTCGCTTCTTCAGCCTGGTTGACATGACAAGTGTTTTGCCCTGTAAGGTATCACGTGGTTCACACGTTATCTTCTCCTCCACCGGTCCTAATTGACCATTGATCGTTCGTCATCCCAAAACATACCTATACACTATTAGAAATGCATTCTGGAAGGACATATTAGTTTAGGACGCTGTAGTCTTCAAAACACACACCGTGAAATACTTAAGCCTTTTAGCTTTTCTTTTCTGCTGAAAGGCGACCAGTTCGGCTATGAGTTCAACCTGTGAGATCGCGTTCACTAAAAAAATGTCATCCCACTGCTTGCTGGGCAGCTTTAATGTTTATTCTTCCAGGCGGCAAAATATAACTGATTAAAATCATGGGGGAATGCAAAGTAGTCTATTACGCGCGTATGCAGCCCTTTTTATTTGGCTTTCGGAACTTCCCAGTTTATCTTTGCGCACCTACACGAGATAACTGTCCAAAAGAGGGCCTGGCGAGCACTACTCTTAATCACTTCCTACTGCGTTAAAAAGAACCAACTTTCTGCAAGCCAAACTGTGGTTTCAGAACCTTTGTCGGCCAGTTTCTTATCGGTCTAGTAGCAGTCTACTTGCTCAGAGTGAGCAGTATACCTCAAGCGTTACTGTGAAACGGGCCGGGCCGGGCCTGGGCTGGGCTTCACTCCGGGATTCACGGGCCGGGCCGGGCTCGCTAGAGGATAATTTAGCGGGCCTGGGCCGGGCCCGGGCTTGAAGCCGCGGGCCTGGGCCAGGCTCGGGCTACAGGTCTCGGGCCCGGGCCGGGCCTGGGCCTCAGATTCAGGCCCGTGCAGTGCTCTAGTGTCCAGGCACGCTGCTCGCCGATGCTTCTCCGTAAGACCCCGCTGACTTACGGCGCAGCATCGTGGATGGTCAAGGGAGAGTTAGGGCGCGTTGCCTTGCGGCGCAGCACCAGGGCCTATCAAAGGGACGTTCGTAGGAGAAAGTTTGCGGCCTGCAGATTTGGAATCCGGGTGGGTTTCCCGGCATAACAGCACCCCCGCCATCAGATAAGGCGCCGGGAAGACGAGCTGCTTCCACGTGGCTCGGATGCCTGGCGCGCCTCTTCTCAGGCTCTTCCAAGTTCACGTCCTGGTAAATTCACGTGCGCCAGGTCCCACTCGCCGGACCAGGATCTCTTCTCACAGCGTTGTCGCCAAGGCACCTCGACCAGCTTCGCTGCTCTCGTTCCGATCCCCTTGCTTCTCGCCACCGGTCATGGTTGGTCGTTCTGCAGACTACAAAACCGACCGGCAAAAGGCAACACCCAACACGAGCAAGTGCCCTCTGTCTCCCGTCAAACACCAGACAAAGCCATATTTCAAATCAACCTAACTAAATTGATGTTCCCCTTTTTTCTCCCGCTGCAACAAGAGGCATGTGTACGATGTGGTACACAAGGTTCAAACAACCATTTTGCAAGGTATCAACACATCAAAATAGCAGGAGCACTTAATAATCAGGAATAATGATCAAAATTAGAATGGTCCCCTTGAAATCATTTGGACCGAAAACACACTACTGAGGAAGCAAATGAGGTCATTCATTTTTGCCCCTTTCTTGCTTCGAACATGATAGTTTGTCGCAAAGCGAGAGAAGGTAAATAACGAGGAGGTCACTGAAAGAAGCGAGGCCTAGAATGCACGACTTAGAGCATCGGTGTTCGCGTTCAACCTTCTCTTATAGCGGAGAACGAGATTGTGCTGCTGGAGGGTCATGCTCCACCTCAGCAAACGACCGCTTTTAGACTAAATGTTACTTAACCAGGTTAGAGGGCAATGGTCTGTTTCCACAACAAACTCTGAACCGGAGGCATAACAAGCCAGCTTCTGAACTCCCCCACAAGGCAGGCGCACTCTTTTTCAGAGGTGCTGTATGCCTCTTCCCTACAACTTAGATTGCGACTGAAATACAAAATTGGTCGTTCATGACCACGAGCGTCTTCTTGGCATGGCACCACTCCCATTCCGCGAACACTCGCGTCACATTAAATGACGAAACCTTTCGAAAGGTCTGGCGCCGTTAGAACCGGCTTATGGCTCAAAGCTTGTTTCAACATTTGGAACGCATTTTCTTTCTTCGAGTCCCACGTCACATTAACGGGCTCCGATTTTCGAAGCGCGTCTGTTAGCGGGCTGGCAAGGTCAGAGTAGTCTCTCACATAGTGTTGGTAATATCCAGCTAAACCTAAAAAAGCCCTTATATCCGTATTAGTGGTTGGCCGGGGATAGTTTACAATAGCGGCTACCTTGATGTCGGAAGGTCTACGCCGGCCGCGCCCCACCACATGGCCCAAAAAGGCACTTCACCGCAACCTAGGTGCCATTTAGCTGGTTTCACATTACGGCCTGTCTCTTTCAACTTGCACAATACGACTCGCAAGTGCTCGAGATGTTCTTCCCAAATGCCCGAAAAGATGGCAACATCGTCGAGATATGGCAATGCGAACCCGCCGAAACCATGAATAACTGTGCCCATCAGGCTAGAGAAACAATGCGGCCCGTTTCTAAGTCCGAAGCTCAAATTTTGGTTTGCCTCCATCTTTCTTTTTATAGCTGAGTGAATGACCAAAAAAAACAAACACTAAATACAAGAAAGATCATTCTTTGGAATCGACAAACTTCAGCCGCGCCCTGCGCGGTCGCGGCCGGACGGCCGCTCGACCAGCCTGCGCTTCACAGAATCTGAGGGATTGATTAGTCACGCCTCACCGCGACATGCATCCAAAGTCTAGACAGCGCTTGGACGGCTGAAAGCGAGAGGGGCGCTTCCTCCTTTCTAGGTCCCAGTCATGTCGTTTCCCTTTCTGACTAGCGCGTGCAGTGTGGCGCTCTTTTGTGCGGCGACCGCGCACCTTTCTCTGGAGTCCGTCAAGCCCATCCTGAATAATAGGAATTCTACTGCGGTGCTTCCACAGCGGCGTAGTACGCTTTAGACCAGGCTGCGCCTTGTGAGTCCGCTTTCGTTTTACGCGACGCCTGCGAACTCTTGGGCTCGAAGGTGACAATTTCGGGCTCTTACGCACATTGCCGGCCCTCGATTGTACAAGCTTCTTCCGCACTTTCCCCTTTTTAGCGCAACCATTCAAATTGGTTTTTCTTCTACGCCGCCGCTTTTTGGGAACTGCCCTAGCGGATCTGTTCTGCGATTCTCCGGTTATTTCCTTGCCCTCATCCTTCAAGCTACCAGCCTTCGTCTGACCAGCAAAATCTGGTCTTGAAGAATTCATGCACTCGTCCCGAGCAAGACTTTGCTCGCGCAGCCACAAAACCTGCGCTTTTCTAGCAGTGCCAGGCGACGGTTCACCTGACGAACCGTTCGGTGCTATTTCCTTTGAGCACAATAGCTCGTTTTCCGGCAGTCTATCACAAGATGCTGGAGTTTGGCCTTCACTAAGCTGATCTTTGTCTCGATGCAGCGCTGAGCGGCATTCCTCGCCTACGATCGAACTCTCAGTCGGAGCTATCGGTGCGCCACTACCCGTCGCGAACTCAGAGCGACCTGTCTCAATTTCCGCAGAGAACAGCTGCTCGCTCTCCTGTGGTCTACATCTCGGCGCTACGCCTTCATCTTTCAGGATCGCAGCGGTAATCTCTGCAACATCGCACTTTACAGCTAACGCTGTGCTCTGGCTTGGCACTTCAGCGTCACCGTCATGTGACTCACAGCCACGCTCTGGGCCGCAGATTGGAGCCTCAATGTCATTACCCTTGCACACGTGCTCAAATTTCTTCAAAATTCTTCAAAATTAGCGTCTTCTCAAAATAGTTGCAAACGAAATGCTGTACTTTTTGAGGAAACCAGCACTTTACAACTCTGAGATTTTGCGTGAAGAAACTTAGTACTTCGATCTACATGGCTCAGAATTGCCTTTACTCTATGGCTTTTGGGGAATGTGCACTGTCTAGTTGATTGTAGCTACCTTTTTCGTTGTCCTTATGAAGGGCGCAAGCTCTCGAAACGTTCCGCGGCTTCTTTTTTCTTCTGTGGTAAATATACCCTTCAAGTATCGAGCTCTCATTCTTTTAATCAACTTGCAACAATTACCAACTAGAAAATCTACAAAATACAATAATAGCAATACCACAGCGACATGCGATAAATGTAGGGTGCCTGGATGTGCGCGCGCTCGGCGCGCGCGCATCGAGGCACCCTAGATAAATGTAGAGTCACTGGAAAAATTTCAGAGTACCGCATTTCTTTTCCCCGCGCCGCCGACGCGGTCATTGGCCCAACCGCACCACGTGGTCTTGGGATGCCATATACCTTCCAAGCGCCGGTCGGGCCGGCTAAGAAGAGCGCAGGTTCCCCACGTTTCTCGTGTTGCAAATGTCGCTCCCGTGTTTGATACTGAAGAAATCATGCCTGGCTGCTGCGCCTTCGGATGCAGCAACCGAACCGAGTCCGGAAAGACTTTTTTCTCGATTCCGACCGGGAAAAATGACCGACAGCGTCGTTCTGCGTGGTTGCACAGAATCGGCCGGGAGAACTTCAAGCCTTCAAAAAACACCCGCTTGTGCGAGGTAAGTGCACCTTGCTTGTGCTTTTTGGTGCTGTTTTAGAAGGTATGTAAGCGCAGTGCACGCGGTGTTAGCGATAGGATGCTAAGAAAATAGGAGTTCAAAGCAAGACCGTCGCGCATGTCGCGCAGGGATCGTTCGCGGCTTGCCCCCTTGACGCGGGTACACGTGTACGCGCTTATTGCTCAACACACGCGGCTATTCCGTGCTTGTGGCACGCGAAGGCACATTTGTAGCCCGAGGATTCCGCGTCCTAACGTGCCCTAAGCACTCGCACCATCTTTCCGCGCCTCGAGTCATTCGACCCATATGGCACTTGTTTTTCGCGGACCATGACGATCGCAGTCAATGAAAGCATGGTCGGGCATGTCTTACGTTCACATAACGACCGCTTTCTGTTCAGTTGTGTTGGGACTGGTAAAAAAATAGAAATGGGTCAAATGTTAGCAATCCTTGAAGCTGTGTGTTTGCGGCGACATGCGTGTTTACATCCCAAATGAGCTATTTTAAGTGTCACTGCGTAAACTTAGAAACCTTTGTAACGTATTCTTTTTCTTCGCCTATTTATTTGGGTGTTTCAGCTTATTATTACAGCTATCTTCCATGTTTTTCTTCTTCCACATATTTGAAACCGGGCTTCACTCGGAAAACCCCTGGGAGCCTCCTTGGGCAGCCCAGCATTCGGGTGGCCAGCATCACTCTTCTAACTGTACAACAAACATTTGCAGGACCACTTTTGTGCTGAAGACTTCGAGAAGCCTCGAGTGGATGGGAAGAAGAAGCTAATGTCAAGTAGTTTCGTCCTGCTTGAACGAGACGGCGGTCCCATGGCGGTCCACGATGCTCACTGCCCAAAAGCGTGGCGAAATGCGTGGAGTGGCGAAAAGCGTGGCGTGGAGTGGCGAAATGTTTCCTTCGTAGCTTGCTCCGCGGAAGGGGAAAGAAGGCGTGCACAAGCTCCCGATAGCAGCGCTAAGATGCTTCTCACAATCCTAGCACACTTCCTGCAGTAAACGCAACCGCGGAGCAAAACAACCGCCGGCTGCCTTACTTCGCACAAAATAACAATATTTTTTCTCTTCTGAGTCACCATTCTCTCCGAGCAGGAAGTATTTGCGCTTCAGTGAACACTCAACCCCATATGTCACCGAATATCAAGCTCCTCCAACACGGCGACCTTCCTGCGACGCAGTTGGCTTGGAAGGAAAATGGAAGTGGCCGCTCAGTGTTGCCAGTCAAATTCCGACCTTTGCGGTACTCTGAAATTTTTTCCAGTGACTCTAGATAAATGTAGTAAGTAGCGCCATCTATATTAGCACACAAGTACTAAATGGTCGCAGTTCAGAAAAATGACAAGTGTGGCGCTGCCGAACAGCTAAAATTACCTAAAATCAGGAGCTGTTCACGAGAGGGAACGATTTCCGTACGATATTTGCACGTTGCCCTCCATTTTGCCCGCTGTAGTGTCTGTTGAACATACGTTGAACTTCCAAGCAGATTTCCACCATGTTGCTGTGCTGGATTTCTTCTTGCGAAAGCAACATTACGCGAGTCGCCAAGCCATTTCGCCGACCTGAGGAAAGGCCATACTTCCCATGCACGAGGAGCAGTGACGTCACACGGCGCACAGATGGCGCGCCGCCGCCGTCACTGCGCATGCGCAGTAGCGGCGCATAGCTAGCGTGCCAGGGCTGGGGCGAGTGAAGCTCCGCGCCAGCGGAGCGCGTGAAGCAGGCGGCGCCGAAATCTCGGGCCGCCGCGCGGCGGCGCGACGCCTTTCACTTGGCAGCCCCCTCGTACTCCGAAGCTCGCTGCGATAGGCTCCCTGTAATCGTCGGGCGGCGCCACCAGCTCGCTGCCATCAGCGCCACCAACGGAGGTGTCGCCAAACACGAAGGCGCTGCGTTTGGTGTTGCCGCCGTGCTTGCATTGCCGGTATTGCTTCCTGTAGTTCGCGCATCCGTGATTTCTAAGCTTCTCAACGGTGCACCGCGCTACCTTTTTCCGTGGACATCGTTCTGCTACGTTTGCAGCAAACTTCACTCTTGGATTTGCCATTATCGCTTGTCAGCATCCAGTGAGAGACCGCCAACACCCGCGATGTCGCGGGTTCTGCATTGCGGCTTCAAGTCGGTCGACGGCCTCGACCAGCACTTTCGGCCATCGATACTACGGAAAGGACGCCGCTTGTTTGAAAACAATCACGTGTACGGGGTCCGCGAAGTGGACGAAACTGACGTCTCCGCGAAATGCCTTTCCCAACAGAGCAAACACATGTACGAGGTTGGTCTCAAGGTAAGTAAACGAAACAACGTGGCCTTGCTGTGCGCATGTGATATTAGCTCGCATTTAAACAAGGGCCGAGAAAAGCATGCAGAGTCAATTGCTGCCGTTCGTTAAGACTTCACATGTCGTTATTTGGTTTCACGCTGCGCCTCAGCTACCTTTTCTCTCGATTTCAACTCGCAGCTGACGCTGCAGCCCCGGAAAATTGAGAGCGGCGAGTGCACTTGTCGATACGGCAGCATGGGGAAACTGCAAGCACTGTGCCGCAGTTGCTTTGTATTTAAACGACTTCGATCACGCATCTTGCACGAGTGCGCCACAAACATGTGGAAAGCCAGCAGGGAAGCCGCTGCTGAACGACAAGGCCATCATTGGAGAACTGTTTGGTGGTATGATGAATTTTGTTTTATGCTGTTACATAGAGCATATGCTGATGCTTTTGGCTAAAGCATTGCTTGCATGAATCAACTTTTGTCACCCTACGTCTTCATTGCAAACCGTAATCTGTTATCTTTATTCCATCACGGTTCTAGCTATCACTTTTTATGTGGTTCTGTGCTCGACACACTGTGTAGCCACTACATATGCATTGCCTAATATGTAGTGAATTTCGTCATTCTTGTTCGCAGACTACAGCAGCCCCTTTGTAGGGAACAGAAAGCCAGCAGAACTGTCTCCATTTTATGCCCTGGAGTACTTTCCGGGCATTTTTTCACCTTTCACTGAAACACTGGCAGAGATGGCTAACAGTGATGCAGATTTGGACTCCATTGAAGCAGAAAAGAAAGCCAAGCAGTTGTTACAGCTTAAAAAAATTACCCAGCTGCTTCCTGCACCTTGCAAGGCATTACACGAGTTGCAAGTGTTTGGCACATATCCAAATCAAATTGTTAAGCCAAAAGACTACATAGAGCGCATGGCGCAGCAGCAGAAAACATTTTACGATGCAAATATTGCCTGTGGGTCGTTATCTGATCTGTGTGTGGCGACCATCGGCCAGTCAAGCTGTGTCAGGTACGGAACAGTGACAGCGGACGTCGTTGCTCACCTCTGAAGTAGGTACACGAGTACTTCATGTTTCTGACTTTGGGTATCTGGTGTCTGAACTTTGATTTAGGTGGCACAAAGAAAAAAGATTCCGGATCAGCAGCACTACTGGGCACACAGTACTCCACGCTCGACGGAGTCCTGAGGAAGTTGCAAGAGCCATACTGCATGCAAGGGCATTTTCTTCCGAGGCTACGGCATACGGTATGTTTACAGTTGAAAATTATTTCGTCTAATACACAGCACAAAATAATGAAGAAGCTATGCACAGATACAATGGTTTTCACTTCCTTTTATTCTTTCCACTGCTGCATATTCAATGGCTGACAATGACATGGCATTTTTTCTTTACTGAACCACAGGTCTTCGCACAGAGCCCCTGGCTCGGATGGAGTTCGAGCGTCAACAAGGTGTTGAAGTTGTGGAGGTGAGTGTGTACTCTGTCAAGCCTTCGGGCTGTGCGATTAATCATTTGAGAGGGGAAATAACTGTCGAGGCGAAAAATAAAATCCGATTACTGGCAGCCCTTTTGGCATTGCAGACTTCAACATGGGACAGATATTTGGTTTATTATGATGATTGTTGATCAAGAAAGATGCTCTGGCCCGTGCCACTGAAATATGATGCATGTTGTCGAACTGAGTTGCATTAGACTTGCTCATGCATTAAGCTTTGAAGTTACTGAAAGACCAGTATCTTACTTGGCCATTATTATGGAAGCCTTTGACAAGCCATATATTCCTCGAGCACCTGTTGTGTCTGACTAACATAATTGCAAATTATTTCAGATGGGTCTGCTCATCCACCCCGACCAACCTTGGCTGTGTGGCAGTCCAGATGGTATATTTTGTATGGCTGGAGAAACATACCTTCTCGAGATCAAGTGTCCACATAAGTGCAAGCAAAGTGACATGTTCCACAGCTCAGGGAAGAGCATCCTTGAATACATTCGGGGAACTTGCAGTGATCCCAGACTTAAGAAGTCCCACAGATATTTCACCCAAGTGCAAATTTTAATGTACTTGCTGAATGTGAAGACATGCTTTTTTTTTGTCTACTCGGAGAAAGAACATTTAACTATTCAAGTCGGCAGGGATGACCCCTTTCTGCAAGAGGCTATACCAGGCCTTGAGAGGTTTTTTTTTCAGCTGGCTTCTACCTGCTGCTGCAAAATAAAACGTGTTTATTGGGATCTGCATGGAGTGCCAGACATTGCTCGCCACATGTAATGGGACAAAAAAGTTTACATTTTGTACTCCTGTTGTGCAAATCAATGACAGATTTATGCATACATAGTTGACAATGGCAGAAAACAATAAGCGGGTTGAAAAACATGACCATTGTGTACCACTTCTCCCACTTCATGCAAAGGTAACATAAGCAGTTGTACTAAAAACGAGAATAGAACTAGAACATGATTTTTGCAGCTATTTAGTTATATTCTACAGCACTGGAATCGCAAAAAACTGCTTAAAACAGGCAAAAAAGGCATTTTTATCAAGAGCACGATACCAAGAATTCATATCAAATATAAGGACAATGCTACAACACATGACAACACATTTCTAGCTACAACACATGACTGATGCACATGAACGAGGTGCAGAAGTGCTGGGGGTGCCAAAGTTTCCAGGCTTCATGCATGTGTGTCACGCAGATATCCCCCATGTGACACTGTGAAACTCAAGCATTACTTAAGTTTGCACTCCAGTATTCCAGTTAGAAGAGGGGTAGCCATGTACAAAACGTCTAATTAAAATGCATAGGTGTAAACATATACAATATAATACAAGCAAAGAAATATGAACACTCCATAGCGCACAATGTACCAAAAGCAAAATTCAAATGCATGAATACAAATTGACAGGAAGAAATAAATTTGCCAGTATTCACTGTCACATGCCGCAAAGCTACATTCCTTGACACGGGTAGGCCGACAGAACTTTAGCAACATGGAGAAAAAAACAGAAGGCTCAGTCTGCCAGCTAACATCTCAATAGTATGACCTTTGGAACCCCAGTGAGTCCAGATCATGACAAGTACTCTTGCTGAAACATTAGATAGCAGACAGGCTCCCCCCCCCCCCAACTATTTTTAGTTTTGTTCTATGTAACCCTGAATGAGGCCAGTGAATAGCTTATGATGCAGATATGGCAGATGACTGTGGCTGCTCTTTGCGCTTAATTATCGGGGGCTGCAGGTTAGCTAGCACACAGCAGACATGAAAGACATCAGTCATACATGGGATAAGCTCAGTTGGTACCTTGTTGTTCAAGATGTTATAGATCTTGATCCTCTGAATCATTCGTTCCACATGTATCCGCACTTGCGCGATGTTATATGTGTCCCGAACCTCCTCTGGTGAAAACTGAGAGGCATGAAGAAATGGAGGCATAACTAGGACAGCATTCTGGTTTCCTAGAACTGTTTTGATGCCTGGGAATCCCTTATCGGCAAGAATGGTATCCCCTGGTTGAACAAGGTCTAGGAACCCAGAATCAACTGTAACGTGGGCATCGGACAGCCGACCACCATAGGCTTTTGAGCAAAAGCAGATCATCCCTCCTGGTGTTACAGCCACTAAAAACTTAAGTGTATACGACCCTTTGTAATTTGAGTACAAGACTCGTTCTTGTTGCACAGTTAGTGGCTGCTCTGTAAGTATTTCGGTGAAATCAATAATCATAGTACAGCCAGGATAATGCACCTTAAAACTTTCAGGCATCGTGGCCTCAATCACTCTTGATGGGGGGCGAAAAATCCATTGTTTGGTTGCCACAGCGAGTGTCTTGAGAATACTTTTGAAGTGCCGTGATGCTGAAGTTTCGCTAACAGAGAAAAGAATAGCCAGTGATGTGTAGCTGATTCCGAGCTTTAACTTCATGAGAAATAAGAGAAGCCTATTTTCCGCAGTGACATCACATTTTCGCTCCGATGAAGGAGGAAGTATGCTCAGAAGCATTGCCAACACTGCTTTGCTTACATTGCATAGGTCTTGCAATGCGCTTGTGGATTAAGCAACGCTGTCATAGCCAGAGAAGTAGCTGGTTCTGTAGTCAGAGCCACCGTGCCTGCTACAGACCTCTGGCTTGTGTTGCACACAGCTGTCGCATGTCTCAGAATGTGTCACTTGGGTTGATGCCCCTGCATCATTGATGAGGCACATGAACACCGTTAAATTTTGGCTTGCTGTGCTTGTTCCTTCAGTCTGTGTTTCCTGTGTAAAATTGCAGTAAACAATAATAAGTACATTTATTTATTTATTTATTTATTTATTTATTTTACCCTCAGGGCAAAGCATTACAGAGGGGAGTGGGTAATACATAACACTGCAAAAAATACAAACAACAGCAGAGAACAATAAATTGTCAAAACAGAGAAGTTCGAATAAGTGATAAACACAATATATCATTCAACAGAAGCGGTAACAGCAGTCCGAAATAATACAGGGTCAGGAATTGTGGCGACTGAAGAAGGAAGGTGGTTCCAGTCATATGACGTGTGAGGAATAAAAGAATCCGAGAATGTTTTAGTTTTGCATGCAGAAATGCCTACTTTATGTATGTGATCTGTGCGGCGTGAAATATATGAGGGGGAAGAAGTAACTCGCAGCGAATGGACTCATGATGAAATATTTTGTGAAAAAGACACAAGCGTGCAATTTTGCGTCGTGATGCAAGCGAAGTTAGGCCCAATGTAGCCTTCATAGCCGTTACGTTTGACGTACGCCGGAAGTCACAGAGAATAAAGCGCGCTGATTTGTGTTGTACCATTTCCAGTTGGTCGATCAAACTCTTAACACCAGGGTCCCAGACTGATGACGCATATTCTAGTTGTGAACGTACGAGTGTGGTATAGACTAGAAGTTTGATGTTAGTCGGCGCTGCGTGAAAGTTACGTCTCAGATATCCCAGCATGCGATTAGCTTTGTTAGTGATGTGCTCAATGTGCGCATGCCAGCTGAGGTTAGACGTAATATGAATTCCGAGGTACTTATATTTTGTAACTGAATCGAGTAGCACACCATTAACAGTATATACGGGAAGATCGCTATTAACACGAGAAATGGGCATAAGTTTGCACTTTTCAGCATTCAAAGTCATATTCCAAGTTTTGCACCATGCTGAGATAGTGTTAAGGTCAGATTGAATCATGTGCTTGTCGTTATCATTTGTTATTTCCCGAAAAAGGACGCAGTCATCGGCAAAAAGATGTACAGAAGAAGAAAGATTGCTGGGTAAGTCGTTGATGAATTTAAGAAAAAGCAGGGGACCCAAGACGGTGCCTTGGGGAACCCCGGAAAAAACAGGGTGAACGGCGGAATTAACATTATTGACGGCAACAAACTGCTTTCGATGAGTAAGGAAAACTTCGAGCCATTTTAAAATGTTAGTGTCTAAACCTACCATGCGCAGTTTTAGTAACAAAAGATGATGGGAAACCTTATCAAATGCCTTCGCGAAATCTAGGAAGATGCAGTCGGCGATCGAGTGACGGTCTAAAATTGCGTGAAGTTTGTGTGTGAATAAGAGTAGCTGTGTTTCGCATGAATAGGACTTCCTAAAACCGTGCTGAGAAGGATGAAAAAACGAGTTTGATTCAAGGAAAGTGACAATATGTGAAAAGAGCATGTGCTCTAAGATTTTACATGGAATACTGGTAATTGATATTGGCCGGTAGTTAAGAGGCGAGTGTTTATTACCAGATTTATACACTGGGACCACCTTACCAATCTTCCAATCAGCGGGTAGTTCACCTTTCTCCAATGATTGCTGAAATATTTTAGTTAAGGCGAGCGATGAATACATTTTCGTACTTTTCAGGAACTTTGTAGTAATACAATCAACACCAGCACTGGAGGATATCTTAAGGTTGTCAATTGTTTTAACTATACCATCCGGATGAATGACCGCAGGGTACATTGGGAGGAAGTTGTTATGATCCAGTTGGGGGAAATTCGCAGTATCACCACTTGAAAAAAAGCTCGAAAACACATCATTCAGTACATTTGCACAGTCAGTATCTGATATAGGTTCGTCACTTGAATTCGTTAGTATTATTCTAGATGTTTCAGAAGGGTTAATGACGCTCCAAAATTTTCTTGGGTTATTGAGCAACATACTCGGTAGAGTGCTACTCAAGTAATTTGCTTTAGCGTTCTTGACCGCAGAATTGTAAGTGTAAGCTGCAGAGCGATAACGGGACCAATGATGTTCAGTGCGTGACTTTTTTGCTGATCGGAAAAAGCGTTTCTTACGGTTAGACAAGCGCTTAAGATGCGTGTTATACCATGGCGCATGCAGGTGATAAGATATTACGCGAGTAGGTATGAAGCGGCTGGTGAGATCTAAAACTTTGTTCTTGAATAAAAGCCAGTTTGCGTTCACTGATCGCGAGTCGAATTCGTCGAAATAGGTGGCCAGGAAAGAACCTAGTTCATTATTAATTTTGTTGAAGTCAGCGCGGTGATAAATGCGTATTATTTTAGTGTGACTCGGAGTTTTTTGTATGGGAATGTTCACAGAGAAATTGAGCAACGAATGGTCGCTTAACTGGGCATGTAGGTTATTTCTGAACACAGTTCTGGGCATGTTGTTAGTACAAGGTCTAATGTACTTGCTGTAACTTCAGTAATTCTTGTAGGCTGAGTAACAATTTGGGTAAGATTAAACAGTGAGCATAAATTAGTGAATTCCTTGCATAGTGTCGAGGATGAGGATGGTTGCACCGAGGACCAGTCAATGCCCGGAAAGTTAAAATCACCCAACAGAAAGATAGATGACGAAGGGTAACGCGTTACGATGACATTAATGGTATCATGAAGCTCTGCAAGAAATGTAGGAGATGCATTAGGTTGTCGATAGCATGCGCCTAAAATTATTCTGCGGTAGCCTAGTTGAAGAGATACCCATATAGTTTCGATGCTTGATGTTATGTGAAGGGAATAGGACTCTATTTTTTTACTGACTGCTATTAGTACGCCACCACCTTGCCGATCTTTCCTGTCACAACGATAGAAGTGGAATTGATTAGATGAATCGAATATCTCACAGTCACGTATGTATTCATGCAGCCAAGTTTCAGTTAGGACGACGATGTCAGCAGAACACGCACTTATGGCAGAGGAGAGTTCCGTACGTCTTTTTATGGCACTTCGGATATTAGTAAATAACACTGATGTTTGAGCTGCGTTTACACAACGGTCACTGCCCCTCGGTAACCGTTATGCAGATTTACAAGGACTAGATGCAGCGGGGAGAGACGAAGGCGTGTGCTGTGTAATCGGCTTGGTGCGTTCTGCGGTAATCTCAAATGTTTTATCGTTTACAGGGTCATACATGTAGGATCTGTTGTTCACGACCAATTTATTGTATTTTAGCTTAAAAGATGGAGAGCCGGGCAGTGATTTGGCGAAGCCAATCAGTTTTTTCCGTGCTTGGCGTGTGGCAAACGAGTAATCTTCTGTTACTTGAATTTCGTCTTCTTTCATGTCTTTTTTGCATTTCAGAATTTTTTCTCTGGTTTTGAAGCTGTTGAACTTCACAATCACCGGACGGCATCCAGAATCAGAATACCGCCCTAAGCGATGAGCCCTATCAATATCATTTGGCGAGAGTTGGGTCAACGTATTTTGACAGGACGTTTAGAAGTTTTCTTTCCGTTTCGTCCCATGTTTCACGGTCATTGTCATCGGCAATACCATGAAACAACAAATTGTTCTACGGCTCTGGCCTTCTAGTTCATGAATTCGTGCCTGCAGCAGTTGATTTTGTTTGCGAATGTCAAGAGCAGTACATTCGAAATCCTGCTTTACTTCGTCAATTGCTTCCAGTGAGTGTTCAACTGTTGTAAGTCTAGAATTTATATTCGCGAGGGCTGAATCAATATTCTGCTGTCCGCGCCGTAGTTCTTCCATCGTTTTCTTTATATCTTCATTACTGGCTGAAAGCGCGACTGACCGTGTCTGCAGTTCCTTCAAGATACGAAGTATTTCCATGTTTTGTTCAGATTGTGTTAATATGACATTAGCTGTAGGATTACTCTCCTCGCTCGACGCGTCTGTGCTCGAATCACCGGTTATTATTTTGGTACGCGTGTGAAAAGGACCTGGGTTTACTTCCACATCTCCCGACAATAGCAAAAGACAGCTGTTGAAGCATTCAGTCAACACGCTCAAAAACACCCGTGGGCACGGGAGCAGCAGTAAGCATCGGTTGTCACTTTTCTTAGCATACAAAGGAATGCAGTTACGCACCTGGATGGCAAACAAAGGCGGTCTGTTAGCCATTGTGGCCGTAACGCTGCTCTCGTGCCCACTGAAGCGGTCCCACGGACACCAGCGCCTAAATACTGGCGTTGAACTTGCTGTCGATGACGATGCCACAGCCCAGGAGTGATAAGGACTGTTCACAAATCTTGAGGGCGCCACCTGATGAACGAACATAGGCAGTTCCCAGGAAGCAAGCTGCGTCACTTGGTGCCGAGAAGCACCGTCACTGGCAGGATGGCAGATGTTGTAGAAGCTGTGCGCCACAAGTGGAAGCAGCACCTGGATGGCAAACAAAGGCGGTCCGTTAGCCATTGTGGCCGTAACGCTGCTCTCGTGCCCACTGGAGCGGTCCCACGGACACCAGCGCCTAAATACTGGCGTTGAACTTGCTGTCGATGACGATGCCACAGCCCAGGAGTGATAAGGACTGTTCACAAATCTTGAGGGCGCCACCTGATGAACAAACATAGGCAGTTCCCAGGAAGCAAGCTGCGTCACTTGGTGCCGAGAAGCACCGTCACTGGCAGGATGGCAGATGTTGTAGAAGCTGTGCGCCACAAGTGGAAGCAGCACCTGGATGGCAAACAAAGGCGGTCTGTTAGCCATTGTGGCCGTAACGCTGCTCTCGTGCCCACTCATGCTAGTTTACAGCGGCCACCCCACCTTCATCAGTCATAACACACAAATTTGTCGACAGTAAACAAACTTCTCAAACTAGCCTCTCCAGAAATATGATGTCCCATTTTGTGCACCATACGTTGCACTGAAAAATGAGAAGAGAATGAGCAATAAGAGTACAACACTGCGAACTTGCTGCCTATGCGACACCGGGATAAGTAGCTCAGCATGGTATCAGAACAAAAACATAATTTGCTGTTCACATGCAGGCATTCAACTTCAGGTTCCCAAATTTTCGGAAGCTTACCATGGATTTTACTGCAGTGCAATGCTCAGCAGCAACAGTGGCCAGTACGTCTAAGTCCTCTAACGAGCTCCCCTCGTACATGTTTGAATCAGTTGCTAGGTCAGCTGTCGCAAGGCCACTGGTACCACTGGCTCCTACTGTCTCGGCTGTGTGGGAAGGAGCTGATCGAGGGACAGCGGTTGATGCAGGAGTAGGTGATGCAGCAGCGACAGGTGATGAAGGGGCAGCAGAAGGAGCAGACGATGATCTAGAATGCCGCTGCTTCTACCTGTACATTTTATAGAAGCTTGAATGCCACCGAACCTTGTAAGTGCACGTCTTTCGCACTTGGCACTTCTACACGCATGCATTCACATTTATTAGTAGAGAGCAATTGGTCCATGGTGACGCTAAATGGGAAAAGACAGAACATGTTCAACACTCCCAGCTTGTGACGCAAACAAAAACCCAAATAGCACATCAGAGATAAGCTTACCTATTAAATCTAGTCAGCTTAGCAGTAGGTGAAGTGGACCTCTTCTTGTACACTACTGGGAAAATTGTCGGTACATAGCCTGGGTGGGTTTCAATAGTGTTTTTCTCTCCATTCACGAAATGTGTGGAGCACACCCTAGAATCCCGATTAGGCTGCCAATCTGAGGAGTCTCCAAAGCTGAAATAAGTAAAACATGAGTAATTACCATCAATCTGCTGCAACAGGGGTAGTACCCACGAAACACAGAACGTCATAGAAACGTCCTGAAACAGCTCGAAATGGCTTCACATGTCTTGCGCTAGAATGAAACGTCTCATATACGTCGACGGCAAGATGACTTTTGGAAACTTCTTTAAGACGTCCGTTTAAGATGTCCGCGCTTTCTGAAACGTCTAACTTAAGACTATGTTACGAAGACGGGCCAATACCTTCAGGGGATTGGCAGAAAGCTGCCAGCATTGATTAAACATGATATAGATCATGGCAAGCGTTTTTAAGCTTCACGTTTTATTCCAAACCATGAATGAAACATGCAAGTGTGGCACATAAACTTAGATTTCAGTGCCCTACACCGATATTTGCACCTTTTTAAGAACAGGCATAGCGGTGCAAAGTCCGCGCTTTGTGCTCGAACTCTGACAGCGCATTTTGTCATATGCAGTCCGAAATCACGTTTAGCACGGTCCACATCGAGTACAACTAGCTCACCACTTGTAAAGCTGCACTAAAGTTACGCGAATCATGAAATTTGTTTCCTGTTGCGAACGCCTCCTCGTTCGGCCTCGGCTGGCCACGAGAAAGGAATGTTGCCGTCGCGCCATCGCCGCTATCGCCGCTTCCTTCCATGCTGTCTTCGCCATGTTGAAGCAGTCTGCTCGCGGTACTCGCGGCTCGCGCGCATTCTTCTCTCGCATGTTCCCTCGCCACGGCCGGTCTTCGAGTGCAGCCATGGTGCAGCGCGCGCCTTCGCCTGCCTTCGCGTCCTGAACGCCTCAGCTTGTTGCTTGGTGTCGCTCCGCTCGGTCGCGATACAGTCTACAGTCTACGTAAATTTAACTGTTTCAAGCAAAAATAAACCTTTTTGCAAGTTGTAAATGCTTAGAGTCACATAAAAGTATCAGATGCAATTTGTGATTGTTTCTATGTTGTTGCTTTGTTTCTTTTGCATTTTTGGAATGTAGTACTTCGTCTGGCCATTTGGCGTTGCGGTCGCTAGCGGTTCCTTGCTACGCGCGCGAAGTGGACGCTCGCAACGTTTTTCTGCCTCCTTTGTCTCGTGCTTGTGGGCGCTTCACACTGCTGTTTGCAGTTTTCCCGCGATGTCTTTTACTACCAGGACTGCGCTGAAAGGTGCACCTCGTTTTCAGCAAAAGTAAGTCACCTTCCATTTCTCTCGTGTGTTGAAAGCGTCACCCTTACTGCGGCTAAGTTGCCAATGCGCCTCATTCAATCGTCGGCTGTGCGTCCCAACGTTCAAAGACAGTTTTGCGTCCCTGCTTTGGTTTGAAAATCGTAAAGCTCTCTCAGCCAGTGTTTTCATACCAAAGTGTAACGTTCGATGTTCGAAAACAGAGCGGTACCCACTGAACGAGAACTCAAACGCTTGGAAACGCCATGTTGATCTTGCATCATCTTCTATGAGCTGCTTTCTTACGAAAGTCGTCCATAAATTGGAACCATAGAAAAATCAAGTGTCATCATTTGTGACATAGCTTCAAAGCGACCGCGCTTTGTTTAAACACGGGTAGGAAAGGCGCGAATTTTTTTGTACACATTGAAGTGAGCTCGATTGCACCCCGGTAGGAATTTTATTGTTGCAAACCACTCTGTTCTGTCCTTGCGAATGTTCGTAGTCAACTTAATTTGATGACTACAAGTGACACTCGGGTTAAGAAGATGTTGGTTATGATTATAATGGCGGAATAGAGTGTGCAGTGCCCATTATCATGAAGTTATCATGAAACCCGACGTGGGGGCTGTGTGGCTGTGCGTTCGTTTGCCGTTCGCAAGCTATCTGACGCCGACCGCCTCGGCCTCACGTCGTTAAAGTCAAAATACAAAGACGCCTGTGTGCTGTCTTAAGTAAGCGCACGTTAGAGAACCCCTATTCGTCCAAATTAATCTGGAGCCCTCCACTACGGCGACCCTCGTTGCCCATATATCGCTTCTAGGCGTTAAAACCGCAATTTACAAGTAATCATGTGGCGGAAATTGTATTGGTTTCATGAAATTCAGTGACGGCATGCATAATATATTGTCGATGGCTTGTTTTGTTCCAGGTCTTGTTGAAAATATGGGATAATACTTTGTCAGTTAACTATGGTTACTTGATTTTCATTTATTTGAGCAGGGCTACTCTGAGCTATTTCATTTGCTGTTTGCACTTGTATATGCCTTGTTGCTAAAGATTATGGAATTGTTGTGTTTTGCCTTAGGTCTGCAGTTGGTTGTGAACTTAGAGAAAAAATAATGGAGTTGAGGGAACCGTGAAAATCCAGACGCATTACTGCATAGACTTGTTGGACCTGTCAAGCGTTTGTTTCACTATGATTGATAGCTACGACACTGACGAAACCTACTCGGTGGTACTGCTCTGTATGTGTGCAGGCTGTTTGACAATGTAAGGAAGTAGCCCCTTGGCAGGCAGGCCTCCTTGAATTTTTTCGTAAGCCATTGCAGTGTGCACAGCTGGCGTTGTCGATGAATTCACCCTGTACATTTCTTTTTAGGTAGAAGTTGTTCAACAGTGGTTGCCAAAGAACCTCCTGGCCTGCTCAACTTCTAAAGTTTCGGTAAGCAATTTTCACAGCTGACAATGTTTTCCCCCTTCACTTCATGCTTTCTTGTATAGGTGCCGGCAGTTAGCAAAAATTTATTTCACGAATTCTGTTGTTTGCTTGACCTGACCTTTTGGTTTTGTCATTGCAGTGTGCACAGCTGGTGTTGTCGATGAATTCACCCTGTACCTTTCTTTTTAGGTAGAAGTTGTTCAACAGTGGTTTCCAGAGAACCTCCTGGCCTGCTCAACTTCTGAAGTTTCGGTAAGCACTTTTCACAGCTGACACTGTTTTTCCCCCTTCACTTCATGCTTTCTTGTACAGGTGCCGGCAGTTAGCAAAAATTTATTTCACGAATTCTGTTGTTTGCTTGACCTGACCTTTTGGTTTTGTCATTGCAATGTGCACAGCTGGTGTTGTCGATGAATTAACCCTGTACATTTCTTTTTAGGTAGAAGTTGCTCAACAGTGGTTTCCAAAGAACCTCCTGGCCTGCTCAACTTCTAAAGTCTCGGTAAGCAATTTTCACAGCTGACAGTGTTTTCCCCCTTCACTTCGTGCTTTCTTGTACAGGTGCCGGCAGTTAGCAAAAATTTATTTCACGAATTCTGTTGTTTGCTTGACCTGACCTTTTGGTTTTGTTAGACCTGCTACAGTTTGCCAAATGAGCAAGGGCTTTAGTTAATTTCAAGGAAGGAATGGAAAATAGAGAAGGCGGTAATTGCCTCCCCCCCCCCGGGCCAGATTGAAAACTGACGTTTTACGAGTTTAGAATGTGCAGCAGGTAGGGGAGTGCAGGCTGAAGATAGGTTATTTCAGTAACGACTGAAATAACCTACCTTCAGCCTACACACCCTCACACTTCTGAACATTCTGAACTCGTAAAATGAGGCATTATTAATTTATGTTTGAAAAATGAACTGGAAAAAACATGCCCCCACCTCATCAGCAAGAGCTTTCACAAACAACTCGCAAGGTTCAGTGAAGTAGGCTACCCAGCTGATATCTGTGTTTTTGTCCCTGAAGGCAGACTGAAGAAGAAGCGCCAGGAAGATCAACTGCCGTCTGTGCCTTCAGAAAGAAAGGCAGGATTGCCATCATTCCCTACATTCATTGCTTATCCCACAATCTCAAGAAAATTGGGACGAAAGCGAATGTTCGCGTGCTTTTTTCAGCCCCTGAAAAACTAAGTGCGCTATCTAAAAAAACTTTGCCCGCCGGTAAACATCCGCAAAAACTGCAGGGCACCATTAATCACAGGAAAAAATTTGTGAAATGTACTGAAGGCATTGTTTGTGACATCCCACTCTCTTGTGGCAAGCGGTATGTTGGTCAATCTGGTGGTTGCTTGAATGAGAGGCTTCGTGAACACAAAAACAACTTGAAAACTTTTACTGGTAGTAATCTGGTTTTGCACTGTAAGGAGTGGGGTTGTGTGCCATTTTTGGATAAGTGCTCGATCGTGGCCAGACACCGGAATCGGTGAACATATGAAATTATTGAAGTAACGTGTATCACTGCTTTGGAAGATAAATGTGCCAGCAAACCATCTATCTCCCTGTCCAAAAGAGAACTGGCCTTCTTAAACAATCGCTGAGGTGTACGCGTCCGTAGTTCCTCGTTCACCTTATTTTCATTTTTTTCCGGGCGCATGCTTGCCCTCACGGTTTACGTTCGTCTTGGTCGCTTGGGCTCTGTCAATTGGACGTTAGCGCCTGTGTTGTGTGCGTCTTTCTCTGCCCTTGTCCCTTTTTGCGCTACCTCTCATACCATGGATTACCGTTACCGACTCGCCCAAGTTTCTACCCTTGTGAATGATATACAGTTATTAGTTGCTGGCTGTCTTGAGTATTTTTCGTCTGCTTACGTGCACTTAAGTGAGAAAAAAATATTGAGTGCTGAAAATTGACATTAATTTTTCTGTTCACCCAGTAACCATGGCCTTTTTTATGCCCACTGTGGAGTGCGACTGCAAACATCTGTGTTGGAGTCATCATGGGAGGCGGCCTGGTGCCTACCATGTATATGGCAGACAGCTGTCAACTGTTCCTGCCATGTGGCACTTTTTGTTCTCTTGAGGTATTTGTCATGTGTTTTGATTCAACGTGTCACTTTTTTTTAATCCTAATAAGCAGGTATGTATTACTGAGGCAATAAAATGTTTGATTCTTGGATTGAAGCCATTTCTTGCTTTTTTTGCGCTCAGAACAGATCCTGCATTAAGAACCAACTACATTGGCTCTTTTTTTCTTTAGTCTGAATTTTACTCTTAGTTCTACTATAAATGAATTTATTGAACACAGTTTGCGTGTCCAAAGCTTTCATCTTGCAGTAAGCATTTTAAGACTCAGATTTGCACAATTTACTTATATTTACGCAGCAGCCAAAGTTAAAGGTGCTTTACGAAGAGCTCATCTTGACTTCTCACGAGCAATAAGAGCTCAGTTTAAGAGAAGGTGAAGATCTCTTGCACGCTTGGGAGAAAAAATGTGTATTGAGGGTGTATGAGAAAACTTGTTGCTGTGCTCTCTTGCCCTTCTTGCCTCGCATTTCGCCAGTTGTCTACAGATTAAAGGAGTGTTTGCATTTAGCAGAAGTCTAGCTACCAGGCAGTCAGTATATGAAATGATGCAGCAGTTTCTTTTGCACTTTGATATGCAAAATTTTCTTGCAAAAGAAACTGCTGCATTATCCAAGAATTAATTACCTGGTACCTAGACTTCTGCTGAAGAAAGCATACTTTTAGTCTGCAGACAACAAGCCAAATGTCAGACAAGAGGGGCAAGAGACAGCAAAGCAACAAGTTTTCGCACACCCTCAATGCACAATTTGTCTCCCAAGCATGGAAGATGTTTGTACTTTCTTCAGTTCTTATTGCTTGTGAGGCGTCAAGGACGGGCTCTTCGTAAAGTGCCTTTCATTGAATAGCATTACTTTAGCCCCAATACAAAACACCTAAAATACATCTATATACAGCTGGGTAAGACCTCTATTAGCCAACTACTAGCATCGGATACCACAGCTATAGAAGAGCTAAAACACTTCTTTACAGCTAAACAAGGTATCAGCTAGAAGTCTACAAGATGTCAACAAAGACCTCTTGTAGCCGACAGATAGCGTTGCATTAGCCTAGGCTACAGGAGGTCTTCAAGACTTTGGACGGCTACATAAAATCTTGGCTATGCTTCTATAAGACGTCAAAACATCTTGGTGTAGATGACTTATAGATTTCTACAAGCACTTTTTGTGTTTTGTGGGTAGCGTCAATCAATGAAAGGGTCCTGATTAGAACAACAGGAAAACACGTTGCACATACAAATTATTTGCATATGTATTACTAACCTGACGCACCTCATGCACAGTTTTCTTCCCCGCTTGAGTGTTGGAACAACTTTTCGTTATGGTTAGTGTAGAGCAGATTTTGTACCAATACAACAGTTCGGGATAAATCGCTAAGTGGTCGGCGGGCAGGAAACGGGCATGACAGCGCAGGTCGTTTTGGCGGTTCTTATCCGCCGGAGTCAACCACGACACCGCCGAGAAGAGCATGTTGCATCGAAACAAAATAAAGCACGCATAACGGAGGCTGGCTTCAGGTAAACATGCAAGTCCTCATTACTTGAGATGAACACGTCTACGAGCAGTTTGATCGTCTTTCACATGAAACAGACGCCACAAGACTGGGCACAGTTCGTCTCAAAGTAGTGCCAAAGGTCATACTGCGCTTTCTTTATTTCCTCAGTACTATGCCTGCAATTTCAATGGAAAGATTATTGACCTATAACCCGCGAAACTGACCAAACAGTAAACATAAGCGACCGATCTTGTGGAGCGCGCGACCGCCTGGGGCGACTTCAAGCTTCCTGCTTCCGCCGCCAGATGGCGCGGCCTGTTCTGCAAACTTCATTGCAGTGTGCAGCCATGCAGGAAAAAAAAAACTTTTTCTTCCTCCATGCATGCCGTAGCCGATCACGCCTCGTGTTAAACAGCAACACACTCTCGCGCTGTGCAATGCAAGTGGTCGTCTTGAACAACTTCCATCTGTGCCCAAGTCACGAAAGGAAAGGAAACAGGTACGCGGCGTTGGTGTCCACCCGCAAACACCTGCTGTCTGACAATATTTCGTGGTTAGCTGGTTGGTTGGTTTATGGGGTTTAACGTCCCAAAGCGACTAAGGCTATGAGAGACGCCGTAGTGGAGGGCTCCGGAAATTTCGACCACCTGGGGTTCTTTAACGTGCATTGACATCGCACAGTTCACGGGCCTCGAATTTCTCTTCCAAAGAAATTCTGCCGCCGCGGCCGGGATCGAACCCGCGTCTTTCGGGCCAGCAGCCGAGCACCATAGCCACTGAGCCACCGCGGCGGCCGTGGTTAGCTATGCCATAGTCCTTCAATGTTTTTGAAGGACTATGGCTATGCTAAACCGCCACCAATTTTTTCGACGAAGATGGCGTGCGTTCACCGCATTAGCCACGGGCGAGCTTCTTTTCCAGCAAAGAAGGGAGCGAGTAGGGGAGCCTCACAATCAACGCGCCTTGGACACACTGGGTGGCAAAAGAATAAGGAGAATCTCAGCCGGGATCCGCGAAGCTGGGCGTGAGGGGAGTAGGCATAAAGTGGACAATGGGCGAAGTTTACTGGAATCTCTCTGCCAAACCAGGAAGGAAGAATATAAGAGGAGAAGGAGGAGCCCAACTTCATGCGGCGCGTGGTGGCGGATTTGTGAATTAGGGGCGCGTGAACCAGAATCCTGGCCATGGGTTTCGAATCAGGCTGGGAAACAAGAAGGTAGCGCAAACTGTAGGAATTTAGGAGAAAATCTTTTTGTAGCGTCCTCTGCAACACATCCCAAAACAAAATCGCGTCTTTGCAGTCTATAAAACAATGTTCAATTGTTTCAGGCACATTGCACAAGCGGCAGTTTACAGAAGACACAAAAATATTTTTCCTATCGAGCCACGTGTTGCCATGTACAGTTTAGGTGTGTAATTTACAAAAGAATGTTTTGATGCAGAGAAATCAGCATTTTACGCACTCGCTTTAAAACATCATGACCCTTGAGCCCAAAGTAGACAGAACGATGCATTGTACTTTTTACCGGATTGGTTTCCTCTCCTGATGCGCTGTATATCCTTACCAGCCTTTTAGTTCCAATATGTTTTTACTATCATGTTTGTGCCACGTAGAGCCTACCTAGGTTCTCCGTAAATAGTTTATTTTTGTGTGCGTATACACACACATTATATATATATATATATATATATATATATATATATATATATATATATATATATAGGTTGCGAGAGCATGAAGTACTTGACTGCTTACAGGAGTATATAGCGAAGTATACGCTTCGTTAAAGGAAACATATTTATTCGACTCGACGTTGCGATCTGAAGACCGATCTTCTTCAGGAGTGATATTACTTTGTTACTACATCCCCTTTTATAGGGGTGGGCACAGAACAGGTGTGAAACACAAAGCACATAGCAGAGAAATACGCCTACAAAAATATAGAGGGAGTGCGACTCACACGAAAAAAAAAAGTGCTATGAACAGGTACTGACTCCCAACTCTCTCAGTTGGGAGTCAGATATATTTTCTTTCTTTTTCTTTTTTTCCTGCCGTCGTGGCCAGGTGGTGGTGGTAGTGGTTTATTTAAAAATAAAAAAGTGAAGCATAAGTGTGTTGCCGGCCGCGGCAATTGCTATCTAATATCTTAAGCACCCGAGCTGCAGCCGGTAGAAATGAAAGGGAAAGGGAGAGGATAGTGAGGAGAAGTATAGACGGGAGCGACAGCAAGAAAGGACAGGGGAGAGCTTTGTACACTATTTACAAAATACAAAAGTAATCAAGTTCGCGCAACTCGCGCGCTAATGTCCAAGCATTGTCCGAAAATAAGTGCGCGCGAGCGGCCACTGCGCACAATCACAAAAGATGTAAACTCTATGTACATAGCCGCGCGCACGTAGCGTCCTGTCTCGGACTAATCGCCCGCGCGACACACTGCACTAGAGGCCGGGGTGGGGCGCCCGGCCGCGTATACCGTCCGAGGTAGCACCAACGGAGAGTTCGTGTCACGCGTGCACTACCTGGCGAAGAGCAAGCGGGAAGTCAAGACTGCCTGCTCGATGAACACACAGAGGCTCACCATTGTTCTGTCTCGGGTGCGCGCACTGCCGCGCGGCCACAGGAGCGCTTCGAGACTGTCCGGGATGATTCCCAGCGCCCTGTAGGCCGCGAGCATCTCGCGACGCGGCACTGCAGAAGCGGTACAGCGAAGGAGCATGTGCTTCAATGTCTCCACTGCGCCGCAGTCAGCGCACGCGTCGCTCGACGAAAGTCCGTGGCGCACCCGTCTTACCCCGGGCCACACGCAGCCGAAGCGCACTCGGATGATCATCGCCCGCTGGAGGAGCGACAGTGAGCGCGCGCCGACGAGAGAAATGCGCTCTCCTCGCGCGATGCGAGGGTCCGGGTGTTGCTGACGGAGGTGGTCGTAGATCACCGCACGCACGTTTTCCAGGGCGAGCGGTTCGTCGTTGGGAGGAAGCTGATGTGCGGCGGTAGCGAGCTCGTCGGCTTGCTCGTTGCCGCGGATGCCGCAGTGACCGGGCACCCACTGCACGCGAATACTGCATCTGCGCTCCGGGAGGCGCTCAATGCGCTCGCGTAACGCGCACAGCAACGGGGTGCCACGGCCGGGAGTCTGCAGGCGGCTGAGGGCGGCATGGGGATCACACAGCAGAGCACACCTGGGTGGCGGCGGAGTAAGGGTGAGCACCAGGTCCAAGCCCAGCCGAAGACCCAGTAGCTCCGCCGTGGTCGAAGAGCCCAGGTAAGCCACTCTTTGCTGGCGGTGCAGCTGCAGGGCGGGGATGGTGGCCGGTGCAGCGAGCGAGCAGTTTTCGCTCACCACGGAGCCGTCAGTGAACACAAGCAGATGGTCGCACAGTTGCTCGTAGATGACGGCTCCGGCTAGCTGCTGCACCGCACATAGTGGTGTGCTGCGTTTTCCCGCGATGCCGACGATCTCTCGCTGCACCTCCGTCGTGAGGGGCCAGGGGGAGCAGAGGCTGTAGGGGGGCGTGGCGCGCTTCAGCTAGTCAATTCCTGCAGTGCCGCGCCCATTCTTGAGCGCGGGTATTGACGAAGGCGCTGCAGGAGTTCCCCGCCGTCTGGTGCGCGGTGAAGGCGGTCGATGTGGTGCAGCGAGCGCTGCGTGGCCTCTAGCTGCAGCGGCCACGCGCCCGCCTCGGCCAGTGTGGCCTCGCATTGCGAAGGGAAAACTTCCCGCATTTTGCCACGAAAGTTGCTGCACGGTCAGGCACCCTGTCGAGCCTCTCGGAGCTGGACACGCCTGTCAATATGCAAGCCTGTGGTGCTTAACAAAGCAGAGGCCCCATCTGGACGTTGTATTTTCTTACTGAGTACCTGTTCATTGCACTTCTTTTTTTCCGTGTGGGTCGCACTCCGTCTATATTTTTTATGCGTATTTCTCTACTATGTGCTTTGTGTTTCTCATCTCTTCTGTGCCTACCCCTATAAAAGGGGATGTAGTAACAGTAAAATCACTCCTGAAGAAGGTCGGTCTTCCGATCGAAACGTCGAGTCGAATAAACATGCACTAACGGTGCGGACTCGCACCGTTAGTGTGGACGGCCACAGTCCTTGTTCCAGTCCTTGTTTCTTGTGCTGCTCAGCAGGCCGGCGTTCGCAAGCGCGCACCCGAGCTTCGTCAGCTTCGTCTTCTGGCTTCTTCCTCTCCTTCGTCGGCGCTATTCGCTGGGGCAGCAAACCCCAACTACCTTTCTTACAATACCCCCGGGGTGAAAAGGCGCCATCCTGGCGGCCTAAGGGCACGAGACGATAGCTGGGTCGTAGTAGGGCTTCAGGCGGTCTAAGTGCGCAATTTGACGGCCGCGGCGGCTATGATCAGACGAAGGCGTGATGGGCTCCACGAGATAATTGACTGGCGATGTATGCTGAACAATGCGATAGGGGCCCTGGTATTTGCTGAGCAGTTTTGTAGGCTGTCCTGGGCTGGAGGAGGGCACCCAAAGCCAAACCAAGGATTCAGGAAAATAGAGCGGCGGCAGACCGGGAGAATCGGCGCGGGAGCTTTTCTGACAGTGCTGGTCGTGTGAAGTAAACGAACGGGCGAGTTGACGGCATTCTTCGGCATGCGCAGCGGCCTGAGAGACGGTTGTAAATTCGGACGAATCGGGGCGGTAAGAAAGTACGGTGGCCATGATGGAGGAAGGCTCGCGTCCGTACAAAAGAAAATACGGGGAAAAACCAGTAGTGGCTTGCGTTGCAGAGTTGTAGGCGTATGTAACGAAAGGTAGAACGCGGTCCCAGTCTGAGTGATCGGCAGAAGTGTACTTGGCCATCATGTCGCCGAGGGTCCAGTTAAAGCGCTCGGTCATGCCGTTCGTCTGCGGATGGTACGAAGACGTCGTGCGGTGAACGATATGACACTCCCGAAAGAGGGCTTCCACGACGCCGGACAAGAAGACGCGACCCCGGTCGCTGAGCACTTCCTGAGGCGCACCGTGACGAAGAATGATGTTCTGAAGTATGAAACCGCCTACGTCAGAGGTAGTCGCAGCTGGCAACGGGGCAGTTTCGGCATAGCGCGTGAGATGATCAATGGCGACGATGATCCAGCGGTGCCCTGCGGCAGTGATGGGAAGAGGGCCATAAAGGTCAATTCCAACACGGTCGAGTGGCCGGGCGGGACACGGTAAAGGTTGCAGAGGAGCAGGTGAGTGCGGTGGTGGGTTCTTGCGACGCTGACATTCCAGGCAAGAGCGTACGTACTGGCGGACAAAACGGTACATGCCCCGCCAATAATAGCGAAGGTGTAGGCGGGTAAAAGTTTTCAACAGACCGGCATGAGCGCATTGCGAGTCGTCCTGACAACTGGCACAAATGGCGGAGCGGAGATGCCTTGGAATCACGAGCAGCCATTTGCGACCATCGGAGAGGTAGTTCCGACAGTACAGCACCTGGTCACGCACGACAAAGTAATGAGCTTGACGACGAAGCGCTCTAGAAGGGAGGCGCGCTGAGCGGTTGGCTAAGAAATCCAGAAGAGAAGTAATCCAGGGATCCTTGCGCTGCTCAGAAGCCATATCAGTGTTGTCAAGAGAAGGTGTGAGGGCGGAAATAGATGGTGGGTCAGGATCAGAGGTCAGAAGGGAGCGCGAGAGAGCGTCGGCATCGGAGTGTTTACGACCGGAACGATAAATGACGCGAATGTCGCAATCTTGCAAACGGAGAGCCCAACGAGCCAGGCGGCCAGATGGATCTTTAAGCGAAGACAGCCAGCAAAGGGCATGGTGATCGGTAATGACATCGAACGGGCGCCCATATAAGTAAGGAAGAAATTTTGTGATCGCCCAAATAATCGCCAAACATTCTTTTTCTGTGGCGGAATAATTAGTCTCCGCTTTTGTGAGTGTACGACTGGCGTAAGCAACGACGTACTCATTGAAACCAGGTTTTCGCTGAGCTAGAAAGGCACCGAGACCAATGCCGCTGGCGTCCGTGTGGAGTTCTGTAGGCGCGGAAGGGTCGAAAAGGCGCCAGATCGGAGGAGAGGTGAGAAGCTAGCGCAGCGTTGCAAAAGCTTCGTCGCATGCAGGGGACCAAGCCGACAAGTCGTGGCTACCAGCGAGAAGTTGCGTCAGCGGGGCGATAACGGCAGCAAAATTCTTGATGAACCGGCGAAAGTAGCAGCAAAGTCCAATAAAGCTTCTCAGTTCTTTCAGAGATGCAGGCTTCGGGAAATCAGCAACTGCGCGGAGCTTGGCAGGGTCCGGGAGTACACCATCCTTGGACACGACGTGGCCTAGAATAGTCAGCTGTCGGGCGCCAGAGCGACGCTTTTTCAAGTTCAGCTGCAGGCCAGCGTCACTGAGACAGCGAAGAACACTCTCGAGGCGGAGAAGATGAGACGGAAAATTCTGGGAGAAGATGACAACGTCGTCCAAGTAGCAGAGGCAAGTCTGCCATTTAAGTCCACGGAGGATGTTGTCCATCATGCGCTCAAAAGTGGCAGGCGCGTTGCACAGACCGAAGGGCATCACATTAAATTCATACAGCCCATCAGGCGTGATGAAAGCTGTTTTCGGGCGATCGACGTCGGCCATCGGCACCTGCCAGTACCCAGAGCGCAGATCCAACGAAGAGTATTCCGCTCCCTGCAGGCAGTCCAGCGCGTCATCTATACGAGGCAGGGGGTAGACGTCCTTCGGAGTAATTTTGTTTAGCCGGCGGTAGTCTACGCAGAATCTAATGGAGCCGTCCTTTTTCTTGACGAGCACGACCGGAGAAGCCCACGGGCTGTGAGAGGGCTGGATCACGCCGCGATGTAGCATGTCGTTCACCTGGTCATCAATGATGCGGCGTTCGGAGGAGGCGACGCGGTAGGGGCGTTGGCGCAAGGGTCCATGGGTGCCAGTGTCGATATGGTGGCGAACCGCTGTTGCACGACCCAGCGGTGCTTGAGGAGAGTCGAACGATGCGCGGAAGCGCTGCAGCAAAGCGATGAGCTGGGCGCGTTGGTGAGGTGGTAGAGTGGCATCGACAGAATGGGAAAACATATCCGAGGAGGACGGGTCGGCGACGTCGGCGGGAGGAGTGAGGGCGTTGATGTCATGGGCGTCAGGGTCATCAAGGACAGGAGAAGCGTCGTCGAGATCGATGACGTCCACAGTGCCAAGCGATTCTCCCCGAAGTAAAGTGGTGGAGAATGGCAACCGGTTCGCGACGTACAGGGCGCCACAACCACCAGAAAGTGTGAGCACGGCATGAGGGAGCATGACAGATTTGCGGTGCGCACAAAGAGGAGAGGGCGAATAAAGGACAGTAGCGTCAGAGAGGGCAGCACAAGTCAGCGGCACGAAAACAGAAGAGAAAGCTGGCACATCGACGTCGTCAGCGGCGAGAATAGGCGCGGTGGTAACAGGGGAGGCGTCCACAAGTGCATCACACAGCGGCGATAAGTCAATTTAAGCACGTGCACAGTCAATGATGGCGTGGTGCGCGGACAGAAAGTCGCACCCGAGGATGATGTCATGAGAGGAGCGGGTGAGAACGAAGAACTCAATGGTGTAGGAGAGGCCTTGGATGAGGAGGCGGGCAGTGCACGCTGCCAGAGTGCGAAAGGAGTCAGCGCTGGCGGTGCGAAGCGAAAGGTCAGAAAGCGGTGTCATCACTTTTTTTAGTTTGCGGCACAAGTTGCGACTAATGATGGACACGCCAGCACCAGTGTCAATAAGCGCGTCAACAGTATCACCTTCAACGATTACTTTAATAATATTCAGGGGAACGGTGATAGGGCTTGAGACGGTCATTGACGGCGCAGTTCTTGCCACCGGAACTGCGGCGCCTAGTTTTCCGCTTGGAGGGGTGGTCACCGGCGGCGCATAGGAGAGAGCGAACGGCGACGAGGAGACGGCGACCGATGGCTTCGGTTGTAGGAGTCGGAGCGAGATGGAGAGAGATTTTGAGGAGGTAGAGGAGAAGTGACAGGGACGGAAGGCAACGGAACGTCGTACGTCGGCGGTCGGGCGCCCGTAGTCGTGAGAACCGGATCCGCGCGTGCGGCAACAGCGGGCCACATGACCAGCGCGACCACAGGCATAGCAAATCGGGCGGTTATCTGGGGTGCGCCACGGATTCACAGGGCGGGGACCGGTGCGAGGCAGAGGATGATGAGTGACGGGCAGTGCAGGGGCGAGCTGCTGCTGACGGTACACGTTGACAGGCGGCACATAAGCAGGCATAACCGGCTGAGGTCGTGGCCGGGCGACTGCTTCAGCATATGTCAGCGGTGAAGTGACCAGAGGGGGTGGATTAGCAGGCGGCAGGACCTCAGCTACCTGCTCCTGGATATCACGTTGAATAGAAGGCGACAGCGATGGCGTTGAGGCGGGTTGGCAGGTTACCAGCGATAATTGACGAGCGACCTCCTCTTGCACAAACTGCTTGATGTGCTGAGGAAGTGTCGGCTGATCGTGGGCAGGACTGCCTGCTGCGAAGCTCGAAATGGTGTCGTCCGAGCAAGTGGTACGGCGGGTGACATGTCGCTGTTTGCGGAGCTCGTCGTAGCTTTGACACAAAGACACGACTTCGGATACGGTTTGGGGATCTTTAGACACCAACATTTGAAACGCATCGTCCTCAATCCCTTCCAGGATGTGTCGGATTTTGTCAGCCTCGCTCATAGATGGATTGAACCGCTTACACAAATCAACGATGTCCTCGATATAACTCGTAAAGTTTTCGCCGTTCTGCTCGGCACGAATGCGCAACCGTTGTTCAGCACGAAGTTTTCGGACAGCGGGGCGGCCGAAGACGCAGGCTGGTTTCTAGAGTCGCGCAGGTAGTAAAATCCGCTTCGTGGTTGCGGAACCACAAGTTGGCGACATCGATCAAGTAGAAGATGACGTTCGTGAGCTTAACGACGTCATCCCATTTGTTGTAAGCACTCACGCGTTCGTAGGAGGTCAGCCATTATTCTACATCGGTGTCGTCAGTGCCGCTGAAGATCGTACGGTCGCACTGACGGACGGCACCGGAACAGATGACAGCGGTGGAGACAGGTTGGGCCGAGGTTTCGGATGTCGTGGTAGAGCCTGGTAGCCTGGGCATCGTGGCGTAGCTCCAGGGGAAGATCAAGCAGCACCTCCACCAAGTGTAATGTGGGGACTCGCGCAGTTAAAGTGGACGGCCACAGTCCTTGTTCCAGTCCTTGTTCCTTGTGCTGCTCAGCAGGCCGGGCGTTCGCAAGCGCGCACCCGAGCTTCGTCAGCTTCGTCTTCTGGCTTCTTCCTCTCCTTCGTCGGCGCTAGCCGCTGGGGCAGCAAACCCCACCTATCTTTCTTACAATATATATATATTGCCGCGTCTACAACAATAGCCGCTCGGCGGCTGTTCGGCACGCAGCTCGTGCGCCACGCGGTTCGCTGCTGAAGAAGACGAAGCTCGACGTTCGATCCTGGCCGTCTCGGTGTGCGCTGGCATCATCTCGGTGTTGGCGTTCCTCTGCCGTCTGGACGCGGCGCTACCTGTACCAACTGCTACGTGACACTGGTGGAGGTTGCGGGCTCGACGTCCCATGTCCAACACCTCTTCAGACAGCCGCTCATCGAGTCCCGACCAGCTACCCCTTGTCTGCACGCCCGTTCACCGCAGCAGCCGCCGCCTCCTGGGACTGGTCCCAGAGTTTGGTCTTCTCCCAAAAGAGGCACGCACTCATCGACCTGGTGAGCATACCACCATGGCGCAGGCTAGCGCTTCACACTTGACGCTCCAGCAACCCCGCGTGCCAGCCAGCTTCCATGGCGTCACCTTCGAAGACGTTGAAGACTGGCTTGACCAGTTTGAGCGGGTTGCCGATTTCAACCAATGGAGCCCTGCGCAGAAGCTGCGGAACGTGTATTTCGCCCTCGAAGACGGAGCCAAGATTTGGTTCGAGAACAGGGAGGCCGATCTCCAAAGCTGGGATACCTTTCGCCAGCAGGTCCGGGACACCTTTGCTAGCACGGACCGCCGGGATCGTGCGCGGCGCCTCCTGGACGCCCGCGTCCAAAAGCCTAATGAGAGCGTTGCCATGTTCGCCGAGGACGTGACCCGTCTTTGTCGGCGCGCTGACCCAGATATGGCGGAATCCACGAAGCTCCGCCACCTGATGCAAGGTGTGAAGGACCAACTCTTCGCTGGTTTGGTCCGCAATCCCCCGCAGACGGTAGCCGACTTCATCAAAGAGGCGACCGCCATTGAGCGGGCCTTGCATCAGCGCTGCCGCCGAAATGACTCCTTGTGCGGTGAGCCAAGCGCCAGTGCGGCTTCTTTGAGCGCGTCCAGCGACAATGCGTCGCTGCGTGAGCTCATACGCGCGGTGGTCCGTGAAGAGCTGCAGAACCTGACCCTTGCCTCTTCTGATCCGACGGCTGCGGCTCTTACCGAGGTTGTGCGCGGCGAGATTCGCCAAGCATTTTCACCGCCTCCTCCAGTCATGCCGGAGCCACGCCCCATGAGCTACGCCGCGGCTCTCCGTTCCGAGTTGCCACCTGTGCAACGCTTGCCGTACCACCCGCCGCCGCCAACCGCTCCGTCACCGTCATTCTACCAGCGGCCTCAGCGAGGACCTGCCATGCGTCCACCGGCCCGGAAGGCGGCTGTTTGGCGCACTTCTGATCAGCAGCCGCTCTGTTACCATTGCGGGGAAGCCGGCCACCTGTATCGCCGTTGCCCCTACCGTGAAATCGGCCTCCGGGGTTTCCCACGTGACGCTCCCTGTCCCCGTTTCGGTGAGCGACCCCACGAAATAGAGGAGTACCTTGCTGCCCATGACACCACCTCTACCTGCCGACCCCGATCTCCGTCTCCCGCACGCATCACGTCGCCCAGCCGCCAGGCTTTCCCAGATGGACGGCGGGGCCGGTCTCCAAGCCCGCGCCGGGGAAACTGAAAGCGGCGACCTCAGGGGGGAAGGTTGCTGACAGCGGATATAACGAAGACCCCCGAACGCCGCCGGAGCGCGATGCCGAGATCCCGATGCCGCCGCAGCCCGATTCTGTGAACCCGAGTTTCCCTGACACCGATGCAGTTAGCGCCGACCTCCGCATTCACGTTGACGGGCACCCAGTGACTGCTTTAGTTGATACAGGCGCGGACTTTTCGATAATAAGCAAGCACCTCGCGGATCGCCTCAGCAAGGTAAAGACAGCATGGGATGGACCTCAAATTCGTACTGCTGGCGGTCACCTCATGACGCCTGTCGGAAGATGCACTGCTCGAGTCACCATTGCCAATTCTGCTTTTGTTGGCACTTTTGTTGTTCTGCCGCACTGCTGCAAAGACCTGATCCTCGGAATGGACTTCTTGCGTGAGCATGGTGCCATCATAAACCTTCCTGATCGTCTGGTAACATTTTCGACCCCTGGAACGATTTCAGCCGACACCGAACCACGCAGAGTGGCCCTGCGCATAATCGACGCCGATGTGACCGTGCCTCCGCGATCCTGTGCCCTCGTTACTGTCATTTGTGACGACCGGTGCAGTGCTGACGGCGTAGCAGAACAGAACACTGCGCTTGTACTCTCTCATGGGGTCTGCATCGCGAGGGGTATCGTCACGCTACGGAACGGCCTGGCAGATGTCCTTCTAACGAATTTCGGGACCGAACGGCAACACATCGCCAAGGGCACTGCGGTCGCATACTTCGAGGGAATCGCTGAAATTAACGACTGCCTTGCCCTCCAGAGCGAAACGTGCAATTCTTGCACACCTCAGCTGATCCTCGACGTGAACCCAGACTTACCCCCAGCCGATAGGGAGAGCCTAGTCGGCCTACTGCATCAGTTCCAAGACTGTTTCTCGTCTACGTCGGCAGTCAAACAGACGCCTCTCGCTAAGCACCGCATCATTACGGACTACAGTACCCGACCAATTCGACAAAACCCATACCGTGTCTCACTGAGGGAGCGTGAAGCCATAGCTGAACAAGTCAAAGAGATGCTGCAGGATGGTGTTATTCAGCCGTCGAGGAGCCCGTGGGCTTCGCCTGTGGTTTTGGTTAAGAAGAAGGATGGTAGTCTGCGATTTTGCGTTGACTACCGGAAGCTTAACCAGGTTACCAAGAAAGACGTCTACCCGTTACCACGCATTGACGACTCTCTTGACCGGCTGCGGCACGCGCGCTACTTTTCTTCGCTGGACTTAAAAAGTGGTTACTGGCAGATCGAAGTTGACGAGCGGGATCGCGAGAAGACAGCGTTCGTGACGCCGGATGGCCTTTATGAGTTCAAGGTCCTTCCTTTCGGTTTGTGTTCAGCTCCGGCAACATTTCAGAGAATGATGGACGCTGTTTTGTCGGGCCTGAAATGGCAGACGTGCTTGGTATACCTGGACGACGTTGTTGTATTTTCGCCAACGTTCGAAGAACACCTCCAGCGCCTTTTGACCGTGCTACAGGCTATAAGATCTGCCGGCCTGACGTTGAAGCCCGAGAAATGCCACTTTGGTTATGAGGAGCTCCTTTTCCTGGGCCATGTCGTCAGCCATCGTGGAGTCCGGCCGGATCCTGCTAAAACAGCTGCCGTCGCCAACTTTCCCACTCCTTCGGACAAGAAAACGGTCCGGCGTTTTTTGGGCCTTTGCGCGTATTACCGGCGGTTCATTGCCAACTTTTCCCGACTTGCTGCACCGTTGACGCATCTTACAAGAGAGGACGTCCCATTCGCGTGGACAGAACAGCAGCAGCAGGCATTTGATGAATTACGGCGACGCTTGCAATCCACGCCTGTCCTTGGTCATTTCGATTCTCGTGCGGAGACTCTCGTCCACACAGATGCCAGCAACGTGGGTCTCGGTGCTGTACTCGTCCAGTGGCAGGACGGCGCTGAGCGTGTAATAGCATACGCCAGCCGCACTCTGTCTCGTGCTGAATTTAATTATTCCACGACCGAAAAAGAATGCCTTGCCGTGGTATGGGCTGTGACAAAATTTCGACCTTACCTGTACGGCCGGCATTTTCAAGTTGTAACCGACCACCACTGTCTCTGCTGGTTGACGAACTTACGGGATCCCTCTGGCCGCCTTGCGCGTTGGAGCTTACGCCTTCAGGAGTTTGACATGTCCATCGTGTATAAATCAGGGCGCCAGCACAACGATGCCGACTGCTTGTCCAGATATCCAGTCGAAGCTGCGCTCGACGACGACGAACCGGACTTTCCTCTCATCGCAGCCGTAGACGCAGCGACTATTTCCAGTCAGCAACGTGAAGACCCGGAGTTGAAACCTCTCATCGACTTCCTGGAAGCACGTACCGAGGAGGTTCCCCAGCCCTTCGCAAGAACCCAGTCCTCCTTTTGTCTGCGCAACAACGTGCTGTACAAAGCCAACTTTTCTCCAACCGGAAGCGACTACCTCCTCGTCGTTCCAGCGAATCTCCGTGAAGAAATCTTGCAGGCGTGTCACGACGAGCCCACCGCAGGTCACCTCGGCTACGCCCGCACTCTGGCTCGGATCAAAAAGTGCTATTACTGGCCTAAGCTTGCAGCGACTGTACGACACTATGTGCGCACGTGCCGTAATTGCCAACGAAGAAAAACACCCCCTGTCAAGCCAGCTGGACTTTTGCATCCCGTTCAAGTGCCCAGACTCCCGTTTGAGCAAGTTGGCATGGACCTTCTTGGCCCTTTTCCAACATCATCTTCGGGAAACCGGTGGATTATTGTTGCCACCGATTACCTTACGCGCTACGCTGAAACCAAGGCCCTCCAGCGCGGCACAGCAGCCGAGGCTGCGAAATTTTTCGTGGACTGCATCGTCCTCCGCCATGGCGCTCCAGAACTAATTATCACAGATAGAGGCACCGCTTTCACTGCCAAACTCTTGGAATCCCTCATGCGGCTGAGTGGCACTACTCACAGGAAAACAACCGCCTACCATCCCCAGACGAATGGCCTGACCGAGCGCCTCAACAAAACTCTCGTCGACATGCTGTCCATGTATGTTGACGTTGAGCATCGATCTTGGGACGATATCCTGCCATATATTACTTTCGCGTATAACACGGCTCAACAGGAAACAACGCGGAGGACGCCCTTCTGTCTGTTGTACGGCCGCGAAGTGTCGACAATGTTGGAAGCAATGCTGCCCCATGATGGCCGCGACCCCGACGTTGGCGCCCAGGAGTTCACGCTTCGCGCAGAAGAAGCTCGACAACTTGCAAGAGTGCGCATCATGAACCAACAAGACCGTGACGCCCGACGTTACAACCGCCGCCACAGACTGATGACGTTCGCCCCGGACGACAAAGTGTGGGTATGGACCCCCATTCGACGCCGTGGTCTTTCCGAAAAACTGCTCAAGCAGTATTTCGGCCCCTACCGAGTTCTCCGTCAGCTAAGTGACGTAACCTATGAAGTTCTCCCGGATGGGGCTTCCCAGACTACTCGCCGTCAGCAGAGACCAGAGATTGTTCATGTAGTGCGGATGAAGCCCTATTTTTCGCGAGACATTCAGTGACTAAGTGCTGTGTGTTACTGTTTTTTTTTTATTTCTTTCTCTCTCTTTTCTTGTTAAAGCATCGGGCCGATGCTCTTTCCGAGAGGGAGGGTAATGCCGCGTCTACAACAATAGCCGCTCGGCGGCTGTTCGGCACGCAGCTCGTGCGCCACGCGGTTCGCTGCTGAAGAAGACGAAGCTCGACGTTCGATCCTGGCCGTCTCGGTGTGCGCTGGCATCATCTCGGTGTTGGCGTTCCTCTGCCGTCTGGACGCGGCGCTACCTGTACCAACTGCTACGTGACAATATATATATATATATGTATATATATATATATATATATATATATATATATATATATATATATATATATATATATATATATATATATATATAGAACTTGAAAAAGATAAGATTTAATTCACAACGTTTCGGCTGGAGGACCAGCCTTTTTCGAGTGTACTACAGTATTTGAAACAAGCAGCTTTTATAGCATCCGCGAGGCACAGAAAAAAGTGTCAAAACAAAAACACAAACAGTGGTGAGGGGAGAGGTTTAGAAAAAAATAATAATAAAAAAAATGTTGGTTACAACTTGAAACGGCGGCAGGTGTCCGCAGGGAGGTAACGACAGAAAAGTCGATAACAAGGGCGAACCTCTACAGCGTACAGCTGCCACAGGGTTGTGAAAAAAAAAAACCTTTACTGCGCAAGACTTTACAAAATGGCACTCAAGAGCAGGCAGGCTTCACTTCCCGCTTGCTCTTCGCCAGGTAGTGCACGCATGACACGAACGCTCCGTTAGTGCTACCTCGGACGGTATACGCGGCCGGGCGCCCCACCCCGGCCGCTAGTGCAGTGTGTCGCGCGCGCGATTAGTCCGAGACAAGACGCTACGTGCGCGCGGCTATGTACATAGAGTTTACATCTTTTGTGATTGTGCGCAGTGGCCGCTCGCGCGCACTTATTTTCGGACAATGCTTGGACATTAGCGCGCGATCGGCGCGAAGTTGATTACTTTTGTATTTTGTAAATAGTGTACAAAGCTCTCCCCTGTCCTTTCTTGCTGTCGCTCCCGTCTATACTTCTCCTCACTATCCTCTCCCTTTCCCTTTCATTTCCGCCGGCTGCAGCTCGGGTGCTTAAGATGTTAGATAGCAATTGCCGCAGCCGGCAACACTCTTTTGCTTCACTTTTTTATTTTTTAAATAAACCACTACCACCACCATTGTGGCGACACGCGTGAAGCGCCTGGCAGCCGCACCGCGAGAAGGCAACATTCCAGGAGAAAGTTCTAGGCATGGGGGTCCGCAGGAATGTCAGAAAAAAGAGAAAAGAAAAAAGAAAAAAAACGAAAAGAAAAACGCTACTACACAAGAATGTGATAAATCCCACTCAGAGAAGGGTTGCGGCAGCACAACACTATACAAGATAGGTCATTAGGAAAAAGTTTCTAATGACTAATGGATCCTTACACAACCACTCAATACACAAAAAAAGGAGAATCCTTACACAAACACTCAATACACAACAAAAGAAAAAGACGCAAGGTTAACAACAAACACACACACACAACACCAGAAACGAACTGCAGTCAGTGGCAAGTACAATGTACTGTGTTGAGACAAATGTAATTCTTCACTGTGCGTGAGCGCGCGCAGAAGAGAAATGCGTGACAATGCATTACAAGGCATGACAATACAATACAAAAATACTTAAAAAAACAAAAAACACTAAATACGTGGGAATGCATGTGACATGAAAAAAAGAAGAAAGAAATGCTTGCTATGCTTTCTGACACCCGATCTGTCAGTCTCTGCGATCAACATGTCTTGGATAATTATTTGGTACTGTAGGGGTGTAAGCATGATAGCCGGCCTACTGTTTCGTTGATGCCGCTTGAGAATGTGTTAAATTTGTGAATCAGGTATGATTCACAGCTCTCGCGCTCATAATGCGTTTTGAACCCCGATTGAACTACAATAGCTTTAAAGTTATCGAATGGATGCCCAAGGTTGTTTATGTGTTTTGAAAGTGGGAGATTTGGCTGCGTCCGCACATGTGATCTGTGATTGTTGATGCGAATTCTTAACGGTGTAACTGTTTGTCCCACGTACTGAGCTTTACAGGTGGCACATTCCAGGAGGTAGACAACATTAGCGCTGTCGCATGAGAAGTTGCCTTTTATCTGGAATGAGAAGGATGACGCTGTGCTTTTGGCGCTAGTAGTTGTTTCCATCATCGGACAAAGTTTACACCTAGGTTTATTGCATGGCGCAGATCCTCTGAAGCTACGGTTCTCGATTGTAGATGATGTTATGATATCACGGATGTTCCTTGCACGCCTATACACAACGCGTCATCCTTTCACTCTGTTAAAGGATGTTGTGGTGTTTCTTAAGGACTGCATTGACATTGGGGATTGACGCCGAATGTGTAAGGACAAGATTGACTTGAGAGTTCGGGCGTGGCTGCTTCTTGCCATTTATGGGTTCGCGCCGGTTATGCCTTGAAGCTTTCTTGATTGAATCGTCGATAACTGACAATGGGTGTTTCTGTCGTGCTAGGTCTGCCCGGAGTTGCTCGCAGTTTGATTCAAAGTCGTCACCTTTAGAGCAAATCCTCCGGAAACGTAGGGATGACTGTACGCGATGGAGGTTTTACAATGCCGGGTGTGACTGCTCTGGAAGTGCAAGTGGGTTTTCTATAAACCGTTGTTTCAAGTTTGTTTCCCGTCATAGTCATCTGGACATCAAGAAAATTGAACGACCAAGCTGAATATGAAGATGAAAACGAGATGCTAGTATGAGCGTTGTTGAAGTTGGAAATAAACTTCGTTAGCTTTTCCTCCCCGTGTGTCCAGATCATGAATATGTCATCTATGAACCTTCTGTAAAATATCGGTTTGTATGGAGAACTATTGAGGAATTCTGTCTCAAGTGCGGCCATGAATATATTAGCGTAATTTGGTCCAATTTTTGTTCCCATTGATGTTCCGCTTATTTCTACGTAGTGCTGGCCATTAAACTCAAAGTTATTTAGCTCGAGTATAAGTTTTAAAAGCTCTGCAAGCGTGTTGCCGTCAACCGGTTGTTTGGAATCTAAGTGCTCATATGCAGAGACGACTGCTTTGATGCCATCAGTATGCGGTATGTTGGTGTATAATGAAACGGCGTCCAGGGTTACCAGAAGGGAATCATTTGGAATTACTAAGTCAAGAATTTCGCTCAAAAAATGGGTGGTGTCCTTAACATAGGAGGGATATAAGGGAAGGTTATCTCTGATGAGGCTGTCGACAAAACTCGAGATGTTTTCAGTAACCGTTCCAATACCAGAGACGATTGGTCTTCCTGGATTGTTTTCTTTATGAATTTTTGGAAGAAGATAAAAACGTCCTAGACTTGAGTGTAATGGAATTATGGCTTGTGCGATCCTGTCATCAATTCGCTTCTTTTTTGCGAGACTTAGAATATATTGTGAAACCTTCTTGTTGTACTCTGGCGTGGGGTCAATAGGGAGAGCCTTGTAAAATGAGGATTCGCTTAGTTGCCTTTCGGCCTCATCAAGGTAGTCGTTTTGATCCATAGCTACGGTGGCTCCGCCTTTATCCGCTGGATTTATTACAATGTCACTTCGGCTGCTGAGAGCCTGCAATGCGTTGCGTTCCGACAATGTAAGATTAGGGCGATAAGAGCGCTGTTTTTGAAATTCCGCAAGGATATCTCTTTGCACCGCCTTTATGTATAGATCCAGACACTTTTCGCGCTGCGGAGGTGGTGTCCAATGGGTGATAGATGGAAGTTTTGGACCAGGATCAGATTTCTGGGGGCGATCGTAGTAGTATTCTCTCAGTCTAAGGTTCCGGGAGAAATTTTCTATATCTTTATAAACAATATATTAATTGTGCCGCTGGTGGGGCAGAAGGTAAGGCCCTTTGACCGTACCATGCATTGATCATGTGATAAAGTAACCGAGCAAAGATTTACTACATTGTTAGGTATGGGCTTGGCAGATGTTAGAGTTGAGTGGCGGGAGCATGAAGGAGGTGAACTGACTTGTATATCTGATGCAGAGATTGGACTGCACGTTGCAGAGAGTGGAGAAATTTTTACACCTGACGGAGGGGTTGGTGGAGGAACCCCGTCCCGAAGGAACTTTTTCTCCCTCTGAGTTAGATGTAAGCGTCTCTTCTTTTCGAGAAACAACTCCAAAAAGACGGCTTCGTGATCGCTCAGAAGAAATTTTTTACGTAGCTGAGCTTCTTTGAGTCTCAAAGCGTCCAGACAAGACTTGTTATGTGATATAACACTATCCATAAGTTCTTCTGATCCTTTCTGAAGTGCGTCCTGCCAATGCGTTTTTAGGGAAGGGGACAAGTCCGATATGGCTGGCTTTAAATCGACTCTCATGCCTTTCGGAACAATATTTGCAAGGCTGTACAGACCTAAGGTTTCCACATGGTGTTGACCCCACGCCAGAGTACAACAAGAAGGTTTCAAAATACATTCTAAGTCTCGCAAAAAAGAAGCAAATTGATGACAGGATCGCAAAAGCCCTAATTCCGTTACATTCAAGTCCAGGACGTTTTTATCTTCTTCCAAAAATTCATAAAGAAAACAATCCAAGAAGACCAATCGTCTCTGGCATTGCAATGGTTACTGAAAACATCTCGAGTTTTGTTGACAGCCTCATCAGAGATATCCCTCCCTTATATCCGTCATATGTTAAGGAGACCACCCATTTTTTTAGCGAAATTCTTGACTTAGTAATTCCAAATGATTCCCTTCTGGTAACCCTGGACGTCGCTTCATTATACACCAACATACCGCATGCTGATGGCATCAAAGCAGTCGTCTCTGCTTATGAGCGCTTAGACTCCAAACAACCGGTTGACGGCAACACGCTTGCAGAGCTTTTAAAACTTATACTCGAGTTAAATAACTTTGAGTTTAATGGCCAGCACTACGTACAAATAAGCGGAACATCAATGGGCACAAAAATTGGACCAAATTACGCTAATATATTCATGGCCGCACTTGAGACAGAATTCCTCAATAGTTCTCCATACAAACCGATATTTTACAGAAGGTTCATAGATGACATATTCGTGATCTGGACACACGGGGAGGAAAAGCTAACGAAGTTTATTTCCAACTTCAACAACGCTCACACTAGCATCTCGTTTTCATCTTCATATCCAGCTTCGTCATTGAATTTTCTTGAGGTCCAGGTGACTATCACGGGAAACAAACTTGAGACAACGGTTTATGGAAAACCCACGGACAGATATCAGTACTTGCACTTCCAGAGCAGTCACACCCGGCATTGTAAAACCTCCATCGCGTACAGTCAGTCCCTACGTTTCCGGAGGATTTGCTCTACGACTTTGAATCAAACTGCGAGCAACTCCGGGCAGACCTAGCACGACAGAAACACCCATTGTCAGTTATCGACGATTCAATCAAGAAAGCTTCAAGGCATAACCGGCGCGAACTCATAAATGGCAAGAAGCAGCCACGCCCGAACTCTCAAGTCAATCTTGTCCTTACACATTCGGCGTCAATCCCCAATGTCAATGCAGTCCTTAAGAAACACCACAACATCCTTTAACAGAGTGAAAGGATGACGCGTTGTGTATAGGCGTGCAAGGAACATCCGTGATATCATAACATCATCTACAATCGAGAACCGTAGCTTCAGAGGATCTGCGCCATGCAATAAACTTAGGTGTAAACTTTGTCCGATGATGGAAACAACTACTAGCGCCAAAAGCACAGCGTCATCCTTCTCATTCCAGATAAAAGGCAACTTCTCATGCGACAGCGCTAATGTTGTCTATTTCCTGGAATGTGCCACCTGTAAAGCTCAGTACGTGGGACAAACAGTTACACCGTTCAGAATTCGCATCAACAATCACAGACCACATGTGCGGACGCAGCCAAATCTCCCACTATCAAAACACATAAACAACCTTGGGCATCCATTCGATAACTTTAAAGCTATTGTAGTTCAATCGGGGTTCAAAACGCATTATGAGCGCGAGAGCTGTGAATCATACCTGATTCACAAATTTAACACATTCTCAAGCGGCATCAACGAAAAAGTAGGCCGGCTATCATGCTTACACCCCTAGAGTACCAAATAATTATCCAAGACTTGTTGATCGCAGAGACTGACAGAACGGGCGTCAGAAAGCATAGGAAGCATTTCTTTCTTCTTTTTTTCATGTCACATGCATTCCCACGTATTGAGTGGCTTTTGTTTTTTCAGTATTTTGTATTTTATTGTCATGCCTTGTAATGCATTGTCACGCATTTCTCTTCTGCGCGCCCTCACGCGCAGTGAAGAATTAAATTTCTCTCAACACAGTACATTGTACTTGCCACTGACTGCAGTTCATTTCTGGTGTTGTGTGTGTGTGTTTGTTGTTAACCTTTCGTCTTTTTCTTTTGTTGTATATTGAGTGGTTGTGTAAGGAATTCTCCTTCTTTTGTGTATTGAGTGGTTGTGTAAGCATCCATTAGTCATTAGAAACTTTTTCCTAATGACCTATCTTGTATAGTGTTGTGCTGCCACAACCCTTCGCTGAGTGGTGGTGGTGGTGGTAGTGGTTTATTTAAAAAATAAAAAAGTGAAGCAAAAGAGTGTTGCCGGCTGCGGCAATTGCTATCTAACATCTTAAGCACCCGAGCTGCAGCCGGCGGAAATGAAAGGGAAAGGGAGAGGATAGTGAGGAGAAGTATAGACGGGAGCGACAGCAAGAAAGGACAGGGGAGAGCTTTGTACACTATTTACAAAATACAAAAGTAATCAACTTCGCGCCGATCGCGCGCTAATGTCCAAGCATTGTCCGAAAATAAGTGCGCGCGAGCGGCCACTGCGCACAATCACAAAAGATGTAAACTCTATGTACATAGCCGCGCGCACGTAGCGTCTTGTCTCGGACTAATCGCGCGCGCGACACACTGCACTAGCGGCCGGGGTGGGGCGCCCGGCCGCGTAAACCGTCCGAGGTAGCACCAACGGAGCGTTCGTGTCACGCGTGCACTACCTGGCGAAGAGCAAGCGGGAAGTCAAGCCTGCCTGCTCGATGAACAAACAGAGGCTCACCATTGTTCTGTCGCGAGAGCGCGCACTGCCGCGTGGCCACAGGAGCGCTTCGAGACTGTCTGAGATGATTCCCAGCGCCCTGTAGGCCGCGAGCATCTCGCGACGCGGCACTGCAGAAGCGGTACAGCGAAGGAGCATGTGCTCCAATGCCTCCACTGCGCCGCAGTCTGCGCACTCGTCGCTCGACGAAAGTCCGTGGCGCACCCGTCTTACCCCGGGCCAGGGTTGCCGTTGGTGGCTACTTTGCGCCAAATTGGCTACTTTTCGACCCTGTCTGGCGATGAAAATTTCACGCTGGCTCCTTGGCTACTTTCTGGCTACTTTGAACTTCTATTTTGGCGCATTTACTAGCCATTTTTTTTTGCAATTGCATATACAATAGCAAGCAAGAACAGAAAAGAACAATTATTTCCAAGCTTTGCTGTCCTCATCGCTGTCCTGGTCGCCTTGATGCGCGCGCGCGTCCTCGACGCATATATTCCTCCAACGAACTGGAGTCTGAAATACGCCAGCAGCAGAGAATTAGCGGTGCACTTCGTTGCGCATCATGTTTGACTTTCCGGCACGCAGCGGCATCGTACAAGGACACTTGCGGCGAATGCCCTTTTGAACACCTGGCACAAGAAGCACTGAAAATTTTGACCCTTCCAATTTCTAATGCTGATGCAGAGCGCGTGTTCTCTTGCGTGAACTTGACGAAGACAGAGATCCGTAACAAAATGTAGCTGGATTTGCTTATGGCGATTCTGCGAATCCAATTCGGTCTACGACTCAAAAAAAAACAGCATCATCGTTTAACGTTCCTGCTGAATTGTTGAATAGAATGTGCCAAAATTACTCCGGCAAGAACACTATCTACTCTAGATAAACTACGTGGACTGAACTTTTATTTATTTGCAACGTACCTGATACTTGAAGGCCGAGCAAGAATCCCAAAATTCCGTGCTCTTTATTTACTCTGTGTTTTTGTGTTGATTCAAAATGATATTATTTATTGTTCATTAATAAAAGTGGCTTATAATAATGGTTATTTTCTACTTGGCTACAAATTTGGCGCCAAGATCAGGTGGCGTGGCTACTTTTGGCTACTTTTAGCTTCAGTTCTGGCTCTTTTTGAAAAATTCCCAATGGCAACCCTGCCCCGGGCCACACGCAGCCGACGCGCACTCGGATGATCATCACCCGCTGGAGGCGCGACAGTGAGCGCGCGCCGACGAGAGAAATGCGCTCTCCTCGCGCGATGCGAGGGTCCGGGTGTTGCTGACGGAGGGGGTCGTAGATCACCGCACGCACGTCTTCCAGCGCGAGCGGTTCGGCGCGTGGAGGAAGCTGATGTGCGGCGGTGGCGAGCTCGTCGGCTTGCTCGTTGCCGCGGATGCCGCAGTGACCGGGCACCCACTGCACGCGAATACTGCATCTGCGCTCCGCGAGGCGCTCAATGCGCTCGCGTAACGCGCACAGCAACGGGGTGCCACGGCCGGGAGTCTGCAGGCGGCTGAGGGCGGCACGGGAATCACACAGCAGAGCACACCTGGGTGGCGGCGGAGTAAAGGTGAGCACCAGGTCCAAGCCCAGGCGAAGACCCAGTAGCTCCGCCGTGGTCGAAGAGCCCAGGTAAGCCACTCTTTGCTGGCGGTGCAGCTGCAGGGCGGGGATGGTGGCCGCTGCAGCGAGCGAGCAGTTTTCGGTCACCACGGAGCCGTCAGTGAACACAAGCAGATGGTCGCGCAGTTGCTCGTAGATGACGGCTCCGGCTAGCTGCTGCACTGCACATAGTGGTGTGCTGCGTTTTCCCGCGATGCCGACGATCTCTCGCTGTACCTCCGTCGTGAGGGGCCAGGGGGAGCAGAGGCCGTAGGGGGGCGTGGCGCGCGTCAGCTGGTCATATTCCTGCAGTGCCGCGCCCATTCTTGTGCGCGGGTATTGACGAAGGTGCTGCAGCAGTTCCCCGCCGTCTGTTGCACGGTGAAGGCGGTCGATGTGGTGCAGCGAGCGCTTCGTGGCCTGTAGCTGCAGCGGCCACGCGCCCTCTCTGAGTGGGATTTTTCACATTCTTGTGTAGTAACGTTTTTTATGCGAAGCATACTACTTTAGCTACCACTTCAGCCCTTCACCGTGGTTATGCGCCTCCAAATCACGTGATACATGACGTCACACCACGTGACACGATGACGTCACGACAGTATAGAAACGGGGGCCCACCTCGCGCCGTCGCTGTGGTTGTGCGCCTCCAAATCACGTGATACATGACGTCACACCACGTGACACGATGACGTCACGACAGTGGAGAAACGGGGGCCCACCTTGCGCCGTCGCTGTGGTTGTGCGCCTCCAAATCACGTGATACATGACGTCACACCACGTGACACGATTACGTCACGAGAGTGGAGAAACGGGGGCCCACCTCGCGCCGTCGCTGTGGTTGTGCGCCTCCAAATCACGTGATACATGACGTCACACCACGTGACACGGTGACGTCACGACAGTGGAGAAACAGGGGCCCACCTAGCGCCGTCGCTGTGGTTGTGCGCCTCCAAATTACGCGCCACGATGATGCTTCGCATTCTCCAGGCTTAACCAAGTTAAGCCTCAGCCATTTTTTTTCCGTCTTTTTTCTTCTTTTTTCTTTTCTCTTTTTTGACATTCCTGCGGACCCCCATGCCTAGAACTTTCTCCTGGAATGTTGCCTTCTCGCGGTGCGGCTGCCAGGCGCTTCGCGCGTGTCGCCACAATGCGTCTTGAGTGCCATTTTGTAAAGTCTTGTGCTGTAAAGGTTTTTTTTTCACAACCCTGTGGCAGCTGTACACTGTAGAGGTTCGCCCTTGTCATCGACTTTTCTGTTGTTACCTCCCTCCGGACACCTGCCGCCGTTTCAAGTTGTAACCAACATTTTCTTATTTTTATTTTTTATTTTTATTTTTTATTGTCATTTCTATTTTTATTTTTATTATTTTTTTCTAAACCTCTCCCCTCACCACTGTTTGTGTTTTTGTTCTGACACTTTTTTCTGTGCCTCGCGGACGCTATAAAAGCTGCTTGTTTCAAATACTGTAATACACTCGAAAAAGGCTGGTCCTCCAGCCGACACGTCGTGATTTAAATCTTATGTTTTTCAAGTTCTGGTGACTTTATCTTATATTAATCAATCAGCTGCCAAGAAATAATTTTTGATATATATACACACACACATATATATATATATATATATATATATATATATATATATATATATATATATATATATATATATATATATATATATATATATATATATATATATATATATATATATATATATATATCCGCTGCGGCTCAGTGGTTATGGTGCTCGGCTGCTGACCCGAAAGACGCGGGTTCGATCCCGGTCGCGGCGGTTGAATTTTTTTGGAGGAGAAATTCTAGAGTCCCGTATACCGTGCCATATCAGTGCACGTTAAAGAACACTAGGTGGTCGAAATTTCCGGAGCCCTCCACTACGGCGTCTCTCATAGCCTTAGTCGCTTTGCGACGTTAATCCCCATAAACCAAACCAAACGAAACCGTTTATATCTTTATATATATATATATATATATATATATATATATATATATATATATATATATCATCATCATCAGCCTGACTACACCCACTGCAGGGCAGAGGCCTCTCCCATGTCTCTCCAATTAACCTTGTCCTTTGTGAGTTGCCGCCACTGTATCCCCGCAAACTTCTTAATCTCATCCGCCCACCTAACTTTCTGCCGTCCCCTGCTACGTTTGCTTTCTCTTGGAATCCACTCCGTTACCCTTAAGGACTAGCGGTTATCTTGCCTTCGCATTACATGCCCTGCCCAAGCCCATTTCTTCCTCTTGATTTCAACTAAGATGTCATTAACCCGCGTTTGTTCCCTCACCCACACCGCCCTCTTCCGATCTCTTAACGTTACCCCTATCATTTTCCTTTCCATAGCTAGCTGCGTTGTTCTTAACTTAACTGAACCCTCTTTGTTAGCCTCCACGTTTCTGCCCCATTGGGGAGTACCGGTGGGATACAGCTGTTGTATACTGTTCTCTTCAGGGATATTGGTAAGCTACCATTCTGGATCTGAGAGAACCTGCCATATGCGCTCCACCCCATTCTTATTCTTCTAGTTATTTCGATCTCATCATCAGGATCGGGAACACTCTCAAGGTTAGGTTACTTGTAAACATAAATACCCCCGAAAGCAGATTTGACAGCCGCCGCCTTAGCTCAGAGGTAGAGCACCGGACGCGTAATTCGGAGGGTGGGTTCGGATCCCACCGGCGGCATGTGGTTGTTTTTTCTTCTGCTTTTCTAATCAATTAGCTTTAAGCGATAACATATTCAGTAATATTCTAAATGGATCAACATCACAAAATAAATAAATAAATTAAGAAAGATCCCCTGTGCCCCGTGGTTTCTGTGGCTGTTGGCTTCTTTCATATTTATAACGAGCCCCTCATTCCCCTTCCCTTTTTTGCTTAATTGCTTAGCGAGGGTCTCGGTTCTGGCAGCCCTGACGCCATAGGAAGCATAAGAGGGTTCTCACGCAGCTTCCACCCTCTCCGTTCGATGACGTCCTACGTCACACCTGTGGTAACTCAGGACGTTCTACGTCCGCCGCTTATGAACGTTGGTGGCGCTGATGAACACTCTCAAGGTTAGGTTACTTCTAAACATAAATACCCCCGAAAGCAGAAGATTTGGCAGCCGTCGCCGTAGCTCAGAGGTAGAGCACCGGACGCGTAATTCGGAGGTCGTGGGTTCGGATCCCACCGGCGGTATGTGGTTGTTTTTTCTTCTGCTTTTCTAATCAATTAGCTTTAAGCGATAACATATTCAGTAATATTCTGGATGGATCAACACCACAAAATAAATAAATAAATTTAAAAAAAAATCCCCTGTGCCCCTTGGTTTCTGTGGCTGTTGGCTTCTTTCATATTTATAACGAGCCCCTCATCCCCCTTCCCTTGTTTGCTTAATTGCTTAGCGAGGGCCTCGGTTCTGGCAGCCCTGACGCCATAGGAAGCATAAGAGGGTTCTCACGCAGCTTCTACCCTCTCCGTTCGATGACGTCCTACGTCACACCTGCGGTAACTCAGGACGTTCTACGTCCGCCGCTTATGAACGTGGGTGGCGCTGATGAACACTCTCAAGGTTAGGTTACTGGTAAACATAAATACCCCCGAAAGCAGAAGATTTGACAGCCGTCGCCGTAGCTCAGAGGTAGAGCACCGGACGCGTAATTCGGTGGTCGTGTGTTCGGATCCTACCGGCGGCATGTGGTTGTTTTTTCTTCTGCTTTTCTAATCAATTAGCTTTAAGCGATAACATATTCAGTAATATTCTAAATGGATCAACACCATAAAATAAATAAATAAATTTTAAAAAAATCCCCTGTGCCCCTTGGTTTCTGTGGCTGTTGGCTTCTTTCATATTTATAACGAGCCCCTCATTCCCCTTCCCTTGTTTGCTTAATTGCTTAGCGAAGGCCTCGGTTCTGGCAGCCCTGACGCCATAGGAAGCATAAGAGGGTTCTCACGCAGCTTCCACCCTCTCCGTTCGATGACGTCCTACGTCACACCTGCGGTAACTAAGGACGTTCTACGTCCGCCGCTTATGAACGTGGGTGGCGCTGATGAACACTCTCAAGGTTAGGTTACTTGTAAACATAAATACCCCCGAAAGCAGAAGATTTGACAGCCGTCGCCGTAGCTCAGAGGTAGAGCGCCGGACGCGTAATTCGGAGGTCATGGGTTCGGATCCCACAGGCGGCATGTGGTTGTTTTTTCTTCTGCTTTTGTAATCAATTAACTTTAAGCGATAACATATTCAGTAATATTCTAAATAGATCAACACCACAAAATAAATAAATAAATTTTAAAAAAATCCCCTGTGCCCCTTGGTTTTTGTGGCTGTTGGCTTCTTTCATATTTATAACGAGCCCCTCATTCCCTTCCCTTGTTTGCTTAATTGCTTAGCGAGGGCCTCGGTTCTGGCAGCCCTGACGCCATAGGAAGCATAAGAGGGTTCTCACGCAGCTTCCACCCTCTCCGTTCGATGACGTCCTACGTCACACCTGCGGTAACTCAGGACGTTCTACGTCCGCCGCTTATGAACGTGGGTGGCGCTGATGAACACTCTCAATGTTAGGTTACCTGTAAACATAAATACCCCCGAAAACAGAAGATTTGACAGCCGTCGCCGTAGCTCAGAGGTAGAGCACCGGACGCGTAATTCGGAGGTCGTGGGTTCGGATCCCACCGGCGGCATGTGGTTGTTTTTTTTTCCTTCTGTTTTTTCTTCTGCTTTTCTAATCAATTAGCTTTAAGCGATAGCATATTCAGTAATATTCAAAATGAATCAACACCACAAAATAAATAAATTAATTAAAAAAAATCCCCTGTGCCCCTTGGTTTCTGTGGCTGTTGGCTTCTGTCATATATATATATATATATATATATATATATATATATATATATATATATATATATATATATATATATATATATATATATATATATATATATATATATATATAGATATATATATATGCAAAAAAACTGAGCCGTGGTGTAGTGGTTAATTTAGTGAGCTCTAGATCTGCAGCACAGTGGTTCGAATCCGGAAGGACACGTAGTTATTTTTTTCGCCCTCAAAATTTTTTGTTACTTTCTTTACTTCTCTAACTTCTATGGAAGCTTTTGTATTGTTAACTGCCTTTTAATTTCATCCCAGCCCTTTTCTTTCATTTCCCAATTATAAACGAGACACACATGGCACGTATGACATATGTGGTGACATATGGCATATGTCCACACATATGACACATATTCTATAATCTCGTGTGAATCAGACACGTATGACACATATATGAGATTTTTCGATAGGGTGTCGTTGCTTAGGCGAGCCGTGCACTGACAAAACCGGAATACAACTACTCAGGCATCGAGAAAGAATGCTTGGCCATTGTTTGGGCGACCGGAAAGTTTCGCCCTTGCGTTTACGGCCACCCTTTCGACATCGTCAAGGACCATCATTCCCTGTGTTGGCTGGCCTCCTTGAAGGACCCTACAGGCCGCTTCGCTCGCTGTGCCCTACGCCTACAAGAATACGATATCGGTGCCATCGATCGTTCCGGCAGAAAACACAACGACACCGACGCTTTGTCCCTCTTTCCAGTGCCGCCTGACGTTGTCTGTCCCTCGCCAGTCGGTTGCGCTTCGCTGTCATTTCCAACAGATACCATGGGCAGCGAGCAAGAAAAGGACCCCTGGATATCTTCGCTTGTACGTTTTCTCTCCAATTCCTCGGCGGCATCCCTGCCTCGTACCCTACGCTGCCAGGCTGCTCACTTAACCATTCGTGATGGTCTCCTGTACTGCCCCGACTACGACTTTAGCGGCCGGAACTGGTTGCTTGTCATTGCTACCCATCTACGGTCGACATTCTGCGCCCTGTTTCACAATGACCCGCAGTCTGCTCATGCCGGTGCCTTTAAAACATGCACATGACTCTGTCTCCGCTATTGGCGCGGTATGTTCACCTACGTCCGCAAGTACTTCAGCTCGTGCCCTGACTGTCACCGTCGCAAGCCGGCTTCTCACCACTCTGTCGGCCTGATGCAGCCTCTCCCTTGCCCTTCCCGTCCTTTTGACCGAGTTGGGATTGACCTCTACGGCTCCCTTCATTACCCTGCTGCTGGCAACCACTCGGTTATTGTAGCCGTCGACCACCTCACGCGTTACGCCGAAATCGCGGCGCTCCTTGCTGCTACGGCACCACCGGTTGCATCTTTCATCTTGCATCACTTCATCCTTCGCCATGTAGCGCCTTGGGAACTGCTGAGCGACCGTGGTGCGTCTTTCGGTCCGAGGTCATGGAATTCCTTCTCAAACAAAGTAAAACCTCTCACCATACCTCCATGGCCTACCATCCTCAGACTAACAGTTTTACAGTATGGTTTAACCGCACCTTGGACGATATGCTGTCGATGTACGTGTATTCCGATCATTCCAACTCGGAAAAGATCCTGCCGTTCATCACCTACGCCTACAACACCGCCACACAGACCATCACCTGCTTCTCACGGTTTTTTCTTCTCTACAGGCGAGAACCTTCCTCACCGCTAGACACTGTTCTTCCTTACCGGCCTGACGAGTCTGAGTGCACCACCATTTCGGAGGCTTCCATGCATACCGAGGAGTGCCGTCAGCTCGCTCGGTCGTTAATATCCGGCGAGCAGGGGCGTCAAAATTTCGTTTCGACACAAGCCACACTGCTGACACTATTCTACCCGGCTCTCTGGTCTCGCTAAGAGGCTCTCTCGTCTAGGATAAGAGGAGCCGGATAGCGGAGGATTCCGAGAATAAGGGAAAGGTCAAGCCCCCTCCGTCGCATCCCACTGTACACGTTACTGCGGAAAGGCGGATCCTCGTCGTGTGGCTTTTGTCCCATGTCTATGGCACCGCGCGTTGACAGCTTGAGGCGCGGTCAACAGGACATTGACACGCTATATGCAGGCATGACGACAGTTGGTAAGTGACGGTTCTGAAGAGATGGGCCTTAAGCTGACTTTCCTCGAACCTGGGATTACCAGAGGTTGAAACAGCCTGCACTGTGGGAAATCAAAAATGTTTGCGAAGCTCGCAAGAGCAACCTCCGAAATCTTGACGGCAGAAAATCTACATATTTGTACGGTGTTTATGGAGGTGAGATATCTTCTTTCTATCTCACCTCCATAAACACCGTACAAATGCTCTGAATCTTTCCTCAAACTTGTTCACAGTTTGAGCGTCAAAAAATCAGCCGCGTATCCTCTCTGTACCATATATTCCTTTGCCGATGTTACAGATTAAAATAAAGGCTACACCTCTATAATGTCTTGTATATATTGCAATTCCACCACTTGGAGATAAATGTTTTATAATAATTCATCATCTTCGCGCTCCGTTTTGGCTGTAGGGGCCTAGGTGAAAGGTAGTTCGGTGGGGGGGCACCGCGCTATGACTGGCCTCATTCTGAAGGAGAACCCTGCGCACGCCTATGGACGCCGTTCAACGTTCAAAAACTTGTGTAAACATCTTAGCTGCTTACGTTATACAGACACTCATCGTCTGAGCAGCAAGTGCGGGAGCACACATGTCTAGCATTCGGTGCATGGAATATGCGTAATGAGTGACCACTTTCCTCGAGCATCGAAACTGAAAATTGGCCAATAGCCCGACAAAGCCTGGGCGGCTCAACACCACATTTTTGCGACTCAGGCTAATTTTAGGGGAGCCGCGATTGCAGTCGCCCTCGGCAGTAAATCTCTTATCCCCTCTGTTGTCAGCAAACAAGGAAACAGTGAGTGAACGTGAACGAGAGTGAGTGGACATAAGGGTGAGTAAGTCGTTATGAGAGCGAGTGGTCATGAGTGTGAGTGAGTGGTTGCGAGCGTGAGCGGACATGAGTGTGAGTGGACATGAGTGCGAGTGAGTGGCTGTGAGCGAGGGGACTTGAATGTTTGGTTTGGTTTATGGGGTTTAACGTCCCAAAGCGACTAAGGCTATGAGAGACGCCGTAGTGGAGGGCTCCGGAAATTTCGACCAACTGGGGTTCTTTAACGTGCACTGACATCGCACAGTACACGGGCCTCTAGAATTTCTCCTCCAAAGAGATTCTAGCCGCCGTGGCCGGGATCGAACCCGCGTCTTTTGGGTCAGCAGCCGAGCACCATAACCGCTGAGCCACCGCGGCGGCGGACATGAATGTGAGTGAGTACGAGTGGTCACGAGTGTGAGTGGTTGCGAGTGGTCATGGGTGTGAGTTTGTGGTTGTGAGTGCGAGTCTGTGGTTGTGAGTGGACATTACTGCGTGTGTGAGTGAGTGGTTGTGAGAGTGAGTGGACATGAGTGTGAGTGTGTGCGAGTGGTTGTGAGTGCGAGTGGTCATGAGTGTGAGTGCGAGTGAGTTTGTTGTGAGTGCGAGTGGTGATGAGCGTGAGTGCGTGGTTATGAATATGAGTGCACATGAGTGCGAGTGTGAGTGAGTGGTTGTGTGTGAGTGGACTTCAGTGCGAGTGTTAGTGAGTGGTTGTGAGTGCGATTGGTCATGAGCGTGTGTGAGCAGTTCCGAGTTCGAGTGGTCACGAGCGAGTGTGAGTGAGCCACCTCGCATGGTGATGAGGTGTGGGCGAGAGGCTGTTGGGGAAGAGCAACCTGGTTCCACAAGCGTCATGGCAGCTCCTGCCATGGCAAGGCCGTGCACATTTACACTGGAGTTTTAGTCCTTTATTTCCTTATTGTGCGTCGTGTTTCATAACAAGATCATTTTCACTATTACACTAGATTTAGGTAAACATTGATATGGCGCCCTTTGGCCTTAGTGGCCTTAGTCGCATATCAGTCATGGGGTACGGAAACTGACTGTCTCTTGAGGCTTCTAGCCTCATATCCTTTTAGCAATTTTTCCGCATCCCATAATACTCGGCAAATGAATTCCTTAAGCCCTAGTATATATCACCTTTCTTTTAACGCTCTTTCGAAAACTTCACACGGAGCGCAATCCGTTACCCTGGGTCGACCTGTTACCTTTTGTTTGGCGCTCTTTGGCCTCATATGAGCCCGCTCCATTAAAATCAACCATCATCATCATCATCAAGACTGCTCTGAAACTTTGCGATGCGATGCTTACTTTTCATACCTACTATAAAACTTCTCATGTTCCTGAACCAGTGGTGACGCCATAGTTTACATTTGAAAGGGCAGCCAATGAAATGTTATGCAGAAAAGCAAGCAAGGTGACAGACCTAGCATAGAAATATAGGTGACATATATTGCCGCCGAATTGCTGCAAGGAACTGACACTAACGCGCTCTTCGCCCTTGGACTGTACAGTAACCCTGAGAAAGGATTTATTTTTAGTATGATTCCAAATATTAAAACCGCGGTACTCGATTCGGACACGCAGTTTGAACTTTTGGGTCTTTTTGCAGAGAAAGTGAATGGCACTGTGAAAGTTAAGCTTTGCAAGGCGAGACAAAGAGTAGGTATTGCCGAGATCACAATATTGCAGGACGTGGAAGCGCGCAGCAAAACCGCGTTTCCCGGGACTTAACGGAACGCTCCCCTCGCAGGCAGCTCTGTACCCTCACTTTTCCCTGACGCGTGCAGTGCATAGTAGGAACCGTCATTAGGTGCCGTTTCGATAGCTCGCGCTCCGAGGGAAGCTACAGTGAGAAGAGAAAGGGGCGTGTGGTCATGCATTATCCAATTTCAGCCTGTTCTTTCACTGTTCACAGGTGTTTCCTGAATTTTTTATTGCCGGCAGCAAGAATCCCAATGACAAGATAGTAATCTGCTCTGATCGGAAAGGTAGCTGGGATACCAAACTAAACGAAGATTGAGTTTACGGGGTCTTAATGCCCCAATGCGACTCCGGACTGAGAGCTCCGGAAAACGTAGACCATCTGGGATAGAATGTACTAGAATAGAACCTATTCTAGTACACTCTATTTGGGGTTCTTTAACATGCAATGCCATCCCATAGTGCAAGGGCTGCTGGCTCTAGCATTCTTCCTCGTTTGAAATGCGACCGCCGCGGCTCAATTCGAACACTCCCGTTTCGGGACAGCAGCCGAGCACCAGAACCACTGCGTCACCGCGGCGGCTAGGAAAACGAAGAAACAAAAGGAATGTGCAATTTATTTCGCACCTGAAAGAACAGCGAAAATGTTGCTGACAACAGGTTCATCACTTGTGTTCGGGAAGTTCGCATTGACCTCACGGCACACAGTGGTTGCGAGTGGTTTGACGGTAACGGGAGTAGGCTACACATGCCGAGGCCGAGCTCACGCGAAGAAGCGATATGCTACACGTCAATACAGCTAACAATGATCTTGGAATCGGAGCGGAATGGGATGTAAGTACACCACAGGCGTTTCCAAGGAAGGGAAAAACCTGGCAAGTGCAAGCGGACCCTAAAGTGGAATACATTGCTAATGTCCCGCGAAATTGCATCAGCGATGATCATAACTTGTAGTCGTCCGGTTATCGAATTATACAGAGCTATCGCTAAGTCACTGTCGGCAGTAAAGAACTAGCTGTCGCGGGAAGCGTTCTTTGAAACGTTTTACCGCGATTACCATAGTAGTTTTAACTCAGTGCCTTCCTGCTGACGAGATCTGCCTGCCACTATATATGTATGTAACTTTGCTGTGGTGGCAGCACACGCTCCTTCGGCGATCTCTGTGGCTGGCGCGGACACTCACCGTAGGGTGCCTCGGTGCGCGAGCTATCGAAGCGGCTCATGATGCGAGGCCCTATTTATGCACCACACGCGTAAGATAGGAGTGAAGATGCAGAGTTCCCTGCGAGGGATGTGGGAGCGGGCGTTTGCCTTTGGGTGACATTAAATGCAGTTTTGGCACGCGCGCCCACGTCCAGCAATATTGTGATCATGATAGAGGGTTCTCTGGGAAATCAAACTGGAGCTAAATACTTGAACGTTGAACAAGCAGGCAGATTTCTGTCTTTCGTCGCTGTAAAAGTGGAGCGGTCCTTCTCTGACATTAAAGAATATAAAACACAGTATAAGCTTAGAGAGTTTAGAGATGATCCTTACAATTCCTCTATTAACAAAGCAAAAGTTTTGTTTGGGTGTTAAAAATGCCACCAAAACATCATGTTTCTTCAGCTAAAAGCTCCTCAAATGCAATAAAAATAAAAATAGATTGAAAGCATTCATGCATATGGACGTTTTGCCGAAAAGTGTCGCGATTTTTTTTCGTGTTTTGTGCACCGATTGTGTGGAAGTTTTTGTGAATACCCCGGTAATTCCAGCTCTGGTGATGTCTGACCTCCCATGCCTACGGGCTGGCGACACGATGGGAAAGGATGGCTATCACGAGGACAGTTATTGTTCATGCGACGCACACGCGGGCGCCCGTATGAAAACGCGTGCTGGGTATTGTGATAAGGTTTTCACTTATGATTTATCCAGCGAAGTAGACAAACCCCGTATGTTGGGAAGAGATTGTGAATGAGGTACGAGCTGCAGGCAGATCTTGTGGCGAACGTTTAAATGTTTGCTACTTAGTTGTGCACGCAATTCCAAATCAACGTCAACTTTTGAGGCGACAGAGGAAAAGAACCTGAACTTGACGCTGCTAGTTGCACTGAGGTGATTTTGACAGGCAAATTAGGGCGGTACCGTAACAGCGAAAAAATGCCCGCTTCGTGCCTCTTAGACAATGGCTCTTCGTTATGACTGGCGCTGAATACTGGGCTGACTGGAGCGCCTGGTGCGCTGGCTGGCAGCTTACCAAGAACACTGTGCTCCTCTATTCCGAGTGGCGCCACATTAAAAACAAAATATAACGAGGAAACGGAATGTTTTGTCTCCCTTTAAACAAGCACTCAAGCGAGATTTTTGCTGAGAGCGGCGAACCGAGATGTTTCGCAATCACTGAGAAAGGATACCTTAGGACGTCGGCATTTGGCAACACCCGCTGGGCTCGGTATGTTCTCCTAAAGATCGGGCACTTAGAATGAAAAGCGGTGAGATTTCAAGTTCAATGAAAAGCAGAGCGCGTAGGTTTCTTTGTCTTTTTATTAAAGTACTGAACAATCAATGGATGTGGTCAAGCTCGAAATTTGATTCTTTTTTCTTTTTTGCAGCAAGAGGGATCTCAAGAGTGAGAACTCAAGCATCGCGTGTTTGCACGCGATGCTTGAGGAAGATCATTCATCTGCCTCATTTAGTTCAAAAGTTATTCCTGATCTAAATTAGCGTTTTCTCGAGATAGTTGCAAACGAAATGCTGTACTGTTTGAGGTAACCAGCACTTTACATGTAAATTCCGAGATTTTGCGTGAAGAAACTTAGTACTTCGCTTTACATGGCTAAGCATCGCGTTTACTCTACAGCTTTTGGGGAATGAGCACTGCCTATTTGATTTTAGCTACCTTTTTCGTTGTGCTTATGAAGGGCACAACCTCTGGAAACGTTCCGCGGCTTTTTTTTTTTCAGGTAAATATACTCTTAAAATATCGGGCTCTCATTCTTTTAATCAACTTGCAACAATAACTAACTAGAAAGTCCACAAAATACAAACAATAATAGCAACAACGCAGCGACATGCGATAAATGTAGTAAGTAGCGCCATCTACATTAGCCCACAAGTACTAGATAGTCGCAGTTCAGAAAAATGACGTGTGGCGCTGCCGAACATCTAAAATCAGGACGTTTTCACGATAGGGAACAATTTCCGTACGATATTTGCACGTTGCCCTCCATTTTGCCCGCTGTAGTGTGTGTTGAACTTCCAAGCAGATTTCCACCATATTGCATTGGTGGATTGCATTTCGCGGAGCTAAGGAAAGGCCTTACGTCACATGGGCGAGGAGCAGTGACGTCACACGACGCACAGCTCGCGCCCCACCGCCGTCACTGCGCATGCGCAGTAGCGGCGCATAGCTAGCGTGCCGGGGCCGCAGTCGCTGCCGCGCTCTCTCCATCACCCCTCTCTCTTTCTCCTGGTTGTTTTAGCAATCCTCCAGGTTTAATCAGAACTAAACCGCTGCCAATTTTTCACCTGACGCTACGAAACGCATTCTAGGCGTCGTCTTATTTTTCGAGGACAGCTTTGGCATTGTTAAAGATTGAAAGAGACAGGCATTTGCTTCGTGCCGCAGGTTGTTCGTTGTTCCAGCTAGCGCTGTGGAGGGGAAGTTGGAGAACGCTCGATTCGCCTACACTCTCTGCACCATTTCGGCAAAGATCTGCGGTGGTGCCGTGAGTGTGTAGCGCTAGTAGCGCTAGTCCCGGCAGTTAGAGAGCAGTTTGGCACTGTCTGCTTCCAAAACGGATGGTCGAGTGCAGGCCTGGTCGTCTGCTAGGCTTGGCGACGCCAGTGAATTGCAGCCAGCTGTTTCTGTTTACAGCCCACATCAGCTGCTGCCAACATCTCGTATCTCGTGAACAAATGTTCAAACAGCACATCACAATCAAATGTCATGAACCGGCGTCGATGCGTGCGTGTGCACCTCGTGACGGCTGGCGCGAAACAAAGCCACTGAACTGTGTCGACGTGCATCATGTTGCATGCACGTCTTTGCTTTTTACAGTGGTGTCAATTACGAGTAGCCGTTTCTTTGGAGAAGTCGAGCAGCGTTCTTAGCTTGTCGACGAATGGAATTACTTGAGTATCCGTCGTTTATCACAACGGGCAAACCATCATCTGCCTCCATGCATGGCGGCTGCAGTTGCACTCTTTCGGCACTAACCACCCAGAAGGTGCACAGTTTTCCTGAACTAGACTCGCACTACTTTCAAAGGAATGCCGTGGTTCAGAGCACGCCATTTTTCACCGCTGAAATGAAGCCATATAAGGTGCAGCGCCGCGGGAACCAGTTCATGTGGTGCAGGCGAATCGAACGGACCTATAAGTCGGGCACAACTCAAGAGCGAAGCAGCACATGCCCATCGAAGGAGGTCGCCCAGCCAAGCGCGTCGACCGAACAGTTTTCTGTTCGGTCTTTACCGGTGCGCCGCGGCAGCACCGGCGGAGACTGAAGCCGCCACGACCGACTGATGCCGAACACGACCCCAAAGAGAACATTCAGCGCTTTCGCGCGGACATGTGCGAAAGGTAAGAGCCTCCGCACCTGGCGCACCTGAAGTTTGCTTCCACTGCACCAGCGCCACTTCTCCCCTGCCGGTCATTTTGGCGTTTCTGTCCGGGCACGTCGCCAGCGGAGCGCATTGAGCCAGCAGCCTGTCGACTGGTACGCGCGTGCTGCTCGTGTCGCTGGCACTCTGTCTTTCATTGTGAGCAGGTGCCGTCCTGCGTGCGGGCGCACAAAATTGGTGTTGCCGCTCGCTGTGAGTCATGACTGGAATTTCGCGACGTTCTAAGAGTGGAGAAACTTGTTGTGTCAGGGTCTGTCACAATAGTTCTCTGAACATCAACGGGCAAGGACTGCCTGTGGAATTCGACAGACTTCCTGGACATGTACTACATTCTTGGGGAAAAAATTTAATATTGGAAAATTGTAACGAACAGTAATGGAAATATTGAAGGTAATGGTCCACCCTTTCTATATGTAGCAAAATCTTAAAAATTTTTCATCGATCGTATCGAGCAGTTGACGATAGGAAAAACGTTAATACGAAAAAAAATGCAAGCCTATCGATGGGAGATTGCTGCAGTGAAATCTTCCAGTATATGAAAAAAAAAATGCTTTCATATACTCTTTCCTATTCAAAAATGTTTTTGTCCGGAATTGTTGCGTATGAAATGGATGAGAAGGAGAAACGGCAGGCCTCGATAACTGCTGTGGGCAGGGTGAAGTAAGCTTTATTCTGTTGCTAAACACGTTTGGTATGTTGCACGCGTAATATTAATTCTGGGCAGTTTTTGCTGTAATTCACTAAGCATGCAGTGCTCAGTAAAGCTCGCGCTAACGAAACTCATTTTTTTATATTTTTTATTTCTGAGACTGACAACAATAGCTAGCGGCGTTATACCGACGCGTGTCAGACAAGGTCAGTGATCGCCTCAATGTTCCGACATGTGACGCCTGGCTCAATTTGCGAAGTTGCAGTACCTATCTGTGTCTTGCAGTTTTTATCAGTGCTGTTGTATCAACCCCTTCCAAGGGGAGGGGGGGGCGCTCTGATGGTACACAATAAACTTCTCTTTGTGTGCGTTACATGTAAAAAAAATTCTAATAATAGAAATAATCAAAATGTTTGCTTGCACCTGAATGAGCGTTTGCATATGAGCGATGTCTCTGCAAATAAATTGTTTTGGAAATGCGCGTGTGCTGTAATCGGCATTAAAATAAATATACCAACCGCTTATCTCCGTAGTAGCGATTGACCAAACTAGGCGCATTTCGTGCGTGTTTTCGTTTTTCTCTTCAGCCTCGCGTGCCGCCTTAAGCCCACTTTATTTTAAGTTAAAATAAAAATTATTTCCATTATTATTCAGCGAGATACGTAACAAAATCCTTATTATTTGGCCAACAAACCTGCATGCACCGAACTGCTCAGTCACCCAAAGAAATTAAGTATCTTGCGAAGATGGCCTCACCAAAAAAAAATGGTATTTACCTCTAATTCCACGCCTGAAATGATCTCGTCATTTACTTGCGATACACATTTCGCAGTTACGGTACCGGCTTTTTCGTCAACCATCTGCTTCTCGGAGTGGGCCTGATCCACTAGCAGTCCTTTTTTTTCAAGCTTGCGCGGCGAAAAAAAATTTCACTGTCTTCTATTTCTTTTAACCTACATCTCAGAGCGTACTGCCGCGACAGAGAGAAATGCGAACAGCGCGGTGCCTAGGCGCTCCGCTGTTGAAATTTATTTTCGTCACGCTTATAGGCTCCCAAAGCATCGCCGGGTGGCGCTGCTGCGCCTGACGTGCACCGCCATCTATGGGAGAAAAGTAAAAACTGGGGCGCTGCTCGCTGCTCGCGCTGCTTTCACCGCGCTTCTTTGCACGCGCGCTTTCTTGCACGTGCACGCGCCCGCGCTGTCGCGATGTATCGCCTGCATGAGCCGTAATAAGATCGTTCAGACTGACGCGCAGTTCCGCAATGCAAACTTAATTAAAGGGGGGAAACTGATTAGTCGCGTCTGTGTGGAGCAGACGATGGACGACGAGGAGGCCCATTTGACTAAAATGCGTTTCTCGAGTGAGTAATAACGTCGTACTGTATGGCATGTAACTAGAGGTAAGTCCACTGTATAATTATATGCTCGAAATATGCGAAGTACTATCAGCTCTGCGAAATAAAGCGAGACACTTATTGATCGTAGTTGTCAGTTGTTGCATGCGATGCGCAGGGCGATCCACTTACGTGCGAGTCGAAAGGACATGCGACCAGGCAACAATTCGTCAACATTCTACTCCACTTTGGGGGATTCCCTTAAACATTTGACCACCATTGTTCACACTTGTAATTGCGACCTGCGGGTCGCCTTCTCGCTTGAAACGAAAACTCTCCGGAATAACATTGCTTGCCCGCTTTCAGAATTTCGTCTGCTTTGACCGCGTCTCCTGCACTCGCGCTCGGTGCGATTCGCAATGCACTACGGCGACCAGGAGGATGTCGTGACGGTATTGATGTGCACCGCAGTCGTACAAGCGTCATGATGACAGCGGCAGCGGCGCGCTTCTCAGGGCCGGCCTGTTTGCCTGCCGCCGCCGTCAGAAAAATACGCTAATATTGTTTGTTCGCGTTCATACCAAGCCCTGGAGTAGAGCAACGTCAAAAATTAATTATTTTTGACGATCGTTGGCCAATACCGAGCTGCTGGTAGAAGTGATAACTACGATACAAGCATATTTATTTTCCAAAGCCGCTTTGCTGGTGCCCAGTGCTGCTCGCCTGTTGTCACCTGGCTCCGCTGTTAAAGGCATCACGGAAATCGATCACGTTTTGTTTTATTATGTGACGAGGAACATAGTAAAACGGTGACGCGAGTAGCACCTTTATTACAGCGCTGGCTAGTTCCGAAGTGCCCTCAGCTGCAGAATCGATGCGAAATGGTTAGGCTTAGCGACGACTACGGCAGCGAGGGAGCAGCGCAGCTCGTCGCCCGGCGTGGCCGCGGGCGACGTCGTTGCCGAAAGCTCGACTGTCGCGGGCGGCGTCATTGCCAAAAGCTCGACTGTCTCGCCGATTAGTTCAGCGGCTTGCGACTCGCAGTCGCAAGGCTGGAAAATCGAGCATCGAGCGACTTGCCTGCGCGTCGTCTGCCACTTTTTTCGTGCATGGTAGGGACAAACTCACTGGCTCTCCGAAGAGCGCGGCCGCATACTCGCGTGTTCGCGGTAAGAGTGGATCACCGTGTACATACGCTTTGGTTTTTACATTACGGCCTTCGTACTACCTCCTTTTAGCTTCGCCCAGACCGCGTCTGTCAGCGCGAAGAATGCGCGTCGCGCGACTCTCCCGTCGCACGTGCACACAAAGCTAGCAGGGCGTCTGCTACGGCGCCGCCCCGAGTTTCCGCTGCTCGCCGCTGCGGCGCTGGCGTCGCGCTCCCAAACTTGAGCTTGGGTTCCCTATAGGGAACCCAAGCTCAAGTTTGGGAGCGCGAGTCTGGGAGTTTGGGAGCGCGAGTTTGGGAGTCGCGCGAGGCGCAATCTTCGCGCTGACAGACGCGGTCTCAGCGAAGCAAAAAGGAGGTAGTACGAAGGCCGTAATGTAAAAACCAAAGCGTATGTACACGGTGATCCACTCTTACCGCGAACACGCGAGTATGCGGCCGCGCTCTTCGGAGAGCCAGTGAGTCTGTCCCTACCATGCACGAAAAAAGTGACAGACGACGCGCAGGCAAGTCGCTCGCTGCTCGATTTTCCAGCCTTGCGACTGGGAGTCGCAAGCCGCTGAACTAATCGGCGAGACAGTGGAGCTTTTGGCAATGACGCCGTCCGCGGACAGTAGAGCTTTCGGCAACGACGTCGCCCGCGGCCACGCCGAGCGACGAGCTGCGCTGCTCCCTCGCTGCCGTAGTCGTCGCTAAGCCTAATCATTTCGCACCGATGCTGTAGCTGAGGGCACTTCGGGACTGGCCAGCGCTGTAATAAAGGTGCTACTCGCGTCACCGTTTTACTATGTTCACCGTCACATAATAAAACAAAGACGTGACCGATCTCCGTGATGCTTTTAACTGCGGAGCCAGGTGACAACAGGCGAGCAGCACTGGGCATCAGCAAAGCGGCTTTGGAAAAGAAATATGCTTGTATCGCAGTTATCGCTTCTACCAGCAGCTCGGTATTGGCCAACGATCCTCAAAAATGATTCATTTTTGACGTTGCTCTACTCCAGGGTTTGGTATGAACGCGAACAAACAATATTAGCGTATTTTTCTGACGGCGGCGGCAGGCAAACAGGTCGGCAGGCCGGCCCTAAAAAGCGCGCCGCTGTCGCTGTCATCATGACGCTTATACGACTGCGGTGCACATCAATACCGTCACGACATCCTCCTGGTCACCGTAGTGCATTGAGAATCGCACCGAGCGCGAGTGCAGGAGACGCGGTCAAAGCAGACGAAATTCTCGAAAGCGCGCAAGCAATGTTATTCCGGAGAGTTTTCGTTTCAAGCAAGAAGGCGACCCGCAGGTCGCACTTGCAAGTGTGAACAATGGTGGTCAAATGTTTAGGGGGTTCCCCCAAGGTGGAGTAGAATGTTGACGAACTGTTGCCTGGTCGCATGTCCTTTCGACTCGCACGTAAGTGGATCGCCCTGCGCATCGCATGCAACAACTGACAACTACGATCAACAAGTGTCTCGCTTTATTTCTCACAGCTGATAGTACTTCGCATATTTCGAGCATATAATTATACCGTGGACTTACCTCTAGTTACATGTCATACAGTACGACGTTAATACTCACTCGAGAAACGCATTTTACAGTCAAATGGGCCTCCTCATCGTCGACCGTCTGCTCCACACAGTAGACGCGACTAATCAGTTTCCCCCCTTTAATTAAGTTTGCATTGCAGTACTGCGCGTCAGTCTGAACGATCTTATTGTGGCTCATGCAGGCGACACATCGCGACAGCGCGGGCGCGCGCACGTGCAAGGAAGCGCGCGTGCAAAGAAGCGTGGTGAAAGCAGCGCGAGCAGCGAGCAGCGCCCCAGTTTCTACTTTTCTCCCATAGATGGCGCTGCACATCAGGCGCAGCAGCGCCACCCGGCGATGCTTTGGGAGCCTATACTTGGCTCGCAACACAAATACGCTAGAGACATCCGTGATACAATAATGTACCACTCTAGCGTCTTTTTGTTACTACCGAGATAAAAACGCATTAAAGATAACTTCCGACTACGCAGCGCGTGGGCGCCGTGCTGTTCGCATTTCTTTCCAGCGCCCCTGTACATTTTGCTAATCCTCTGAAGCTCGTCAGCGTTCAAGCACGAGGGGAAAAAGCCAAAAAAGCTCGCGACTGCACAAAGAGATTTGCAGGCTGGCCAACACGTGCAAGGTACGTGCAGAACTGGCTTTTCTTTTTTTCAGGAGAAAGCGCGCTGCTCGCGCAGCTACTCAATGGAAGGGGTCAAAAATGCGGAGTCGGCCGGAGTGGTCGCATTTCACTGGCGTCCGCAGCGCCCCCCTGCGAAGCTGTGGTCCCCTGACTACTACCCTTTCCTTTCTCCCTCTCTTTTCACGTTTTTATTTCCCTCCTACCTATCAGCTCGCTCCTCCTGCAGGCGGGCTAGACTGGTAGCGCCAGGTACAAAAGGCACAAATTGGAAACGTCTTGCTTCTTGACGCCTGTTTCATCTCTATCGTGTAGCGACTGAAAAGGTGCATGTTTGCACATATGGTTATTGCGATCGATGGTGTTAGCGTCAACCAAGCTTGATTTGCTTCTGGTCAACCGTAAACAGAGAGAAGGCATGGCAAAAAACCGTAACCAGCCTCCGCCGAGAAAAAAGGACCGAAAACTCGTCGAGGAAGGGCCAAACTTGCCGCGGCAGCACATTGTAGGTAAGCTTTTCTTTTGTATTGGGCTCATTTCCGATTACTATTGCCCTCTAGCTCCTATTGCATGTTCTGCTTTATATTTAGCGGTTAGCGGTGACATCGCATTGCGCAGTCCTCATTCGCTCATCCCCATTGCCGCCTTTTTTTTTACATGTGCAAGAAAGTTTGTTAAACAACGTGCGATGTATTCGTTGTCAGGAGGTTGTCCTCGTCCGCCGGTGTCAACACTCATACGAGTGTAAAGAGTTCCGCCCACACAGACCAGATGTAATCAAATTTATAGTTCTCGAAACTCTAGCGATCCGTGCACACGAACGTTCAAATCACACTAGAGGTCTAACACCTTCAGTATGTGCCGTATTGGTTCCGTACTCGCTTGTACCGCGGATTCAATTCTTGTTATTCGTTTGTTTCCAGTTCTCTGTTACTTGCAGCAATTTTTTTTTAATTGTGCTTTTTGGGGAACGTTCTAGCCGCTTGTGTCTCGACGTCCTTTTTCCCCTTGTGTTCAACTGAATTTTTCAGATAGTTTCTCTGGAGGTTATAGTTTTGTGTTTGTAGAAAGCTAGGCAAAGCCTTGCCAAAGGCAGCTTATAACGTTTCAAGCTGCTACCCTTTGGCTTTGTAATTATACCTCCGACATCCTATTGTTGAGGTTCGAGGTGCTTAAAGTTCAGGCTGCAGTTCCTCAATCTGTAGATTCATCGATAGAAACAAATCTCAATCTTAAACTCGCCAGGGTGCTTTCTGCTGGCATGCGATGGTTGAAAAGCAGGCGCCGGCAGTATATGCAGAAATCTGTAAGTCGGCTGCTATACACGGTTTCAATGTTTGCAAACAAACCGCGCTTGACGCTGAATTGTTGCCCTCCAGAAACTTCCGGCAAGAGAGCTTCTGTACTTCCGGCTGTGCGTTTTCAAGGCGTGTGCGACGTGCGACCAGTGTGTTGGTGTTTCCGTGTGCTGCTTTGGGCTGATTCTGAGTCTTAAATGCAATTATCGACATGTCGAGCGACTACTTCAAGGCACTCAGCAGCGAAGCAAAGGATCGGTATCACCAGAAGCTTGTATTTAGAGGCGCAGAGCTGCCCGACCCACTGGACGATGATGTGGTGCGTTTCTCGTTTTCATCCGGCTCCAAAAACCTTCCGCCAGTCACTGCCGCGGACATTTTTGTTTATCTTGTGGAAGGTGTGTGCTTTTACACAAGAGAGCAGTTTAAGAACTACAAGATCACTGAAGGTTACAATGCATTTGTCAGTGGAAAAGTGAAGTGCCTTGCGTCATTCAAGTCCGGCAAGCGTGGGGAAGGCGCCGTCGTCGTAGTGGCAGCTTTAGAAGCGAGCCAAGCTTTGTCCAAAACATATCGCCCATGGTGCGTTGTTAACGACGACGGAACCGTAATGAGCGCTCACTGTACCTGCATGGCTGGGTAAGTAAACGATAATCGCAAAGACAACCTTAACTGCTTGCATCTGTTAACCTTTGCAGAGCGCTCGTGCCATCCGCTGCGAAGCTAAATAATCGAACTGTTCTGTGGTGTAACCTCCTGTATTTTCTTCCTATCGCTGTCACCTTTATTTCCTTCCGTCCTCTTGCTGTCCCTTTGTTTTCCTTCAGCCATAGTTCGCGTGTCTCAAGTGCAGATAGCAATTGCCGCGGCTGCCGGCGGCCTTTCGTATGTGTTGTGAAAATTAAATAACCACTACAGAGAGAGAAGGGATGTGGATGCTTTCAAGGCAATGCACATAACAAGCAAGGGAGTTGAGGGACTCGGAAAGATGCCGGAAAGAAAAGAACAGCCCGATGCCACGGATGGATTTTTTGATTATTTGTCGTTTTTTTGTGAGGAAACAACTGTCCTGAAATGTTTAGAAGCTGGTAATGAGCTGTTTGTAAAATGGTTCTTTTTGTATTTGTTTATAGTTAATTGCCAGCTATTAAACATGTGACATTAATTAGCTTCCTACATTAATAAAAAAATCCCCTTTGCCATCCATGACATCAGATTTGTTTCTTTGGTATTCGCTTTCAGGGACAATACTTAGAACTCAAACAAACGGTATGGGCATAACAGCGATGAAAAACCCAGTATTGTAGCCATTAGCAGAGCTGGTGCTTTAATATTTGCCCATTTTTAATGCAGCACAGCTTTCTAGACAAACATTGCAATGACTACTTGAACTATGGACTAGAATGGTCGTGCTGTTACATCACACCGCTTGAAACTTTATTAATGTGTTTACAGTGTAAATGTCAGCAGTGAGTGTCGGTGTACACAAACATATTTCAGTGATCGAGGGATTTTGGCACTCATCCTTTGCTTTGATTTGCTAATGTCTTCCTTACAGTGCTTTTTGGTAGTACTCAAGTTGTTGTGACTGCACTCTTGAATATTTCAGACTAGGAGAATGCTGCACTCATGTTGCTGCACTGCTGTTCAGTGTAGAAGCAAATGTAAAATATGGTCTACACAATCCATCGCCTACTGATGTTGCATGCAAGTGGGTCGAAGTATCAAGAAAGAGCACAGTAAGCCCGAATATTTTAATTTTTTTCTTTTGCCATCCTGTCATGCCATGTAAGTCATCATTGTAAACCGAGTTGTCAAAACTGGATGCAGGCAACGCCAGTCAGCGACATGGTATTCTTCAAGCCGAAGACAGGTCAGCCAGTACCCCAACCTGTCCCTAGACCCCAAAGTAGCGTATCAACATGGACTGGTCAACATGTGCACAGCTTCTTGCAGCATGTCAAGGTAAAAAAAAAGAAGTCTTACTCAAGCACATACAGGCAGCTTGCACACATTTACCTATGAGTTGTACCTTGACAAAGGTACAAGCAAATAGGGCTTGTGTGTTCAGTTTGCCACTCATTGTAATACAAGGAGAATGCATTTATACACGCCTGCTGTTAATTTTTTTCTGGTAGCTATTATAAATATGCTAAATGATGTTTGTACCTGTGTTAGCTTGTTTACATTGTGTGCGATGAATATGTTTAACATTTATTTTGCTTCCATGTCAACAGGCATTTGCACCAAACACTCTGCTGCTAACATCAGTAACGGACAGCGAGGACACTGATTCTTCACCTGAAGCAGCTGTCCAAGGAGAGCAGTGCAACGAGTCCCACTCGACTGAACAAGTGCCACATTATCCGCTTCATTCTGTCTATAAAGGCATGGATGTACAAGCAGCTGCAAAAGTGCAGCTAACAGATGAATGTTGCAATGAGATTGAAAAAGCAACACGTGAGCAGTCAAAATCATTGATGTGGGTGTCGGAAAGAAAGGGACGTATAACGGCATCATTGATGCATCGCGCAGTATCATGCAAGAGTGGTGCAGATGGACTCGTAGCCGAGATTATGGGTTACATAAAGGCACCACATACTTTTAACCTTCGCTGGGGCTCTAAAATGGAGCCAAAAGCTAAAGAGGCATTCTTTGCTCACGAGTCAGGAGCACATCAGGACTTCCAGATCCACGAGTGTGGTTTGTGTGTCATTGGGAAGCAGCCATATCTAGCTGCTTCTCCTGATGGTATTGTGTCTTGTACATGCTGCGGAAAAGCTGTACTGGAGGTGAAGTGTCCTGCCTCTGTGAAAGGACAACCACTCCAGTCTGCTTTAAAGCAGTTGCCATACTTAAATGAAAGTATGCAGCTAAAGAAGGAGCATGCCTACTACAGTCAAGTGCAGTCCCAAATGGCAGCAACGCAGCTCTCTCGAGCGTACTTTGTAGTGTTTACAGGTTGTGCTCTAACTGTTGAAGTTATTTCTTTTGATGAGAGCTTCTGGTCTGTTATGAAATCAAAAGCAGAAAGCTTTTTTTTCAAACACATTTTCCCTGAGCTGCAAAACATGAGCATTCTGAAACAAATGCAACACGCCAAGACTACATGTATGTGCCGAGGTGCCAAATCTGGCCGCGTCGTGGACTGCTCACAATGCAACGACACTTTTCACCTGAAATGTGCAAAACTGAAACGCACTCCCGCGTCCTGGGTTTGCATGAAATGCCAAACCAACAACAGTCAATCTGCTAGCAACTAAGTTGAAGTGCCTATCTAGTCACAGACAGACAATCCGACACAATGGAAAGCAATACATTTTATTGTTAATGAGTGACATAACTAATATTACATGTTTGGAAACTAATAATTAGCTATAAACAAACTTTGCTACATACAAAACTGCTCCTTTGCTTGATTGCATCTGTTTTTTGTTGTAATGCTTAAGACATGGATCACTGTGTACTATCCTTCTACAGAACCTAATTCATTTTCTTTCGTCCTGCTTTTGTTTGAACCACACAAAGAACGTCTGCGATGACATTGGTCAGCATAGGTCATGTGAAGCAAGGAGGAACTGCGTCACAGTAGCTATTTTTTAATAGTTGTCATTGTGGCCCTTGAGAAGGCTTGCTTTAGTGTTGTAATGAAATTAAAAGAAGCATCAGTACCAACACTGACTTTTGATGTTAGTCATTATGGCTGCTCAAACTGAATGAAATTATGGTTTGGTTTGGTTTATGGGGTTTAACGTCCCAAAGCGATTCAGGCTATGAGAGACGCTGTAGTGAAGGGCTCCAGAAATTTCGACCACCTGGGGTTTTTTAACGTGCACTGACATCGCACAGTACATGGGCCTCTGGAATTTCTCCTCCAAAGAAATTCAACCCGTGTATTTCGGGTCAGCAGCTGAGCACCATAACCACTGAGCCACCGCAGCGGTCTGAATTAAATTATGAAGGATTTATCTGTTGCAGACAAATCATCTGATGACCCACGTGTAGCAACTTCTTGTGCACCTTTAAAAAAATTATAATAGGCAACCAAAAATCACGTGTTTGCAGACATCGAAAAAAAATGCAGTACAGATCTAACCAAAGGCATATGCTAATAAAATTTGTTTACATGGCAGTGTGGTCTCATTCCATACAACAAATGGTATCACTTCACATTCAACTGTGCAGTACTTATGCATGCAAAAAAGAGCCATCATTCTAACACACGGTTACTCAAGCTGGACGGTTACTCAAGCTGGCTCTTAACTATGGGAGTTTGGAGGTTGACGAGTGCACTGCACACAATGAGGATTTTGTCAATTGTTGCTTGATCACCATCTCCAGCTCTCTTCACAAAGCTTATTGGAAGTACTGTCTGGAAGACCCTGAAGACTTTCAGCCGCTGTATGGCCCGTTCCACGTGTATTCGTGCACTCGAAAGCTTTCTTGATGCAGTAACTTCCGCCCCTGGTAGCTGTGTCCTTCGCTTAGTCAGGGAAGGCATCAGAATTGCGGCACCACGTGCAGCAAACATTTCTTCACAACGGAAGCCCCTGTCTGCTAAAAACAAGTCTCCTCCCAGGCAGCACAAACCGTTGGCCCAATATTTGGAGTCTGTTGGCTATGTGTGGCCCTATACAGGGCCAATGTTGCCTTCATTGTCCCCATTGCGGCACTGCCACAATGTGCCATTTCCAACATTGGCCCTACTTGTCCGATGTTTTCCCCATATAGGCAATGCCGCTTAGTTACACCTCCAATGATGGCCCTACTTGTCCGATGTTTTCCCCATATTGGCAATGCCACTTAGTTACACCTCCAATGATGGTCCTAAATGTCCGCTGTCGTCCCCATATTGGCAGTGCCGCCTCATTACACCCACAACGATGGCCCTACTTGTCCGCTGTTTTCCCTGTATTGGCAGTGCCGCTCCACGACACACCAAAGATGTCCCTGTGATTATCTGTGGTTATTTCTCTCAATCCTTTTTTTTAAATATTCGGACTTGTTTATTTATTTATTTAATATGACCAACAACAGCGCTAGCGTCGAACTCTGACGCGAAATTACAATAAAAAGCGCGATGTAATTGATCACGCGAAAGTGAGCAGAGGTCAGATTCATTCACGAAGGTATACGAATTTTGAAAAGCGGCGTCTTTTGTAATAATGGTACGCAAAGAAAAAAGAGAGAAAGAGGTGCCACAATCAAGAAAATGAAATTTCGATTAGAGGAATGGTATAATAACGCACTAATTAACGTACTGCCTCGCATATCTCTCGCATACCTCGCATACCACAGCCCCCGATTATAGGTTGCCGGTTCAAATTCGTGTCTCAAGATATAGGCTCAACTAATAAGTTTATGCTGCACGAAACGCTGAATCGTATGACACAATCCGGAACACAATGCCTCACCCACAGGATGCTCACCCTAGAAAAAAACAAATAAATCGCTTTTTCCTCTACTACAATTTAACTGGGTCACAAATTATTGCGTGGCGCATTTGGAGAGAAGAAACGATCTGAGTGAAACGGGGTTTTGGTTTTATCGCAGATAAACAGTTGACGTGAACAACTTGCTGCACATTTACTGCGTGAAGAAGCAGCAGACGGGAAAGAAAATGTAGATGTATGTTAAATTAAAACAAAAAATAAGCGAACAAACGGCTCTGCTTCCTGAAGCCGCGAAGCTAAGCTGGCTAGGTTTCTTTAATGTTGCAAATTGTTTTGTTATTCTACTGTACATTTTGGTATTCTATAACGACGGCTCTAGCATACGTTTTTGCTTTAAATTATCACGTTTATCAAATTAAAGATCGGAACTTTTTCCAGGTCGCATTTCCACTAGTTTTTTCTGCCTTTTCTTTGCGCGTATCCTTAATACCAATGAGCCATAACAGGTGCATTGCTGAGTAGCGCGCCGCGTCATTTCGAGCTAGCGCAGACACGCACGGGTGGGCCGCATGACTATGGCTTAGACCGACCTGCCTACACTGGTGTGTATAAAATGTAGGTTATTCGTCGCTCTAGAAGCGAATCATTGGATTATATTGATGAATGGTGTTACTTGGACGTATGTAATCCTACTTTGTCCGCCACAAGTATCATATATGAAACACTCAAAGAACACGCACTGTTCCCGCTAATTTTATTTATTGTTTTATATTTCCGGTATTTTCATAGTAACACATTTATGTCAGCTTCAACCAAAGAGGCACACGACCGCAGAGATTCCGCTATTGTTTGAAGCCGTATTGACGAAATTCATGCCCAAGCTGGTGGTAGTGGTTTATTTAAAAAATAAAAAGTGAAGCAAAAGAATGTTGCCGGCCGCGGCAATTGCTATCTAATATCTTAAGCACCCGAGCTGCAGCCGGCGGAAACGAAAGGGAAAGGAAGAGGATAGTGAGGAGAAGTATAGAGGGGAGCGACAGCGAGAAAGGACAGGGTCCACGTTTCCACTTCCAACATCTCCGCATTGTCGTTTCCTTGCCGCTTTTCACGTGCTCAACTGCCTATGGCGCATCTTCCCGACATTCCGGAATTCTTTCACTCATTTCACCCCCCCCCTCTCCACCCCCTTTTTGAAGTCCCATACAGCCGCCTTTTGCCGTGCCGAGCCTCTTTGTTGGAAGAGCGCTGGCCCCCACCATGCTAGGAGTTATTTTTTTCTTTGTGATTTTAGGTGCACTGACCTTCTCTAACCTGTTTTCCCCTCGCGCCCAACTAAGCGCAACACCGCTCATCCACCCTCCCTAGATTTTCTTCTACCCCTTTTCCAGCTGCCGTTTCTCTTGCTGCAGCAAATTCTCCGAAAAATATAAGAAACCTGTCCCGTCGTCGTCTCCTCCTTTCCCGAACACTCGCCCAACGAGTATCGCCTGTAGCTAGCAAGGCGGCGAAAAGCCACACAACCAGCGTGCCGACGAAGCATGCGCGCTCAAGCTGACGCCGTTCGTTGTCGAGAATCCACACCCGATACGATTTGACAATTATGACGGAATTCAGTAGCCTGGCCTGCAAGATTCTATTTGTGAGTACCACCATACTTTTATATTGAAATGTGTTCGGAAATGAATATGGTTCTTGGCGTAATTGCCGCTTTGAATCAGCGCCGACCTTTTTTTTCTCCGGCAGGAAAAGAGAAACCGACAAAGCACTGGCGCCAACTTCTGAATGCCAACTTTCACAGCGAAATGTCTAGCGCAAAGGCAAGCACAGAATGGTGAGAACTTTATTTTTCAGCTTTGATAAAATGGATTTACCGAACGTTGACTATCTCTTCAATCACCGTGGCGGAGTGTTGTGTGGTCCGACTCATGTTGCGTTCATTACGACATTGGTCGCCTATCGTTTGTGCAAGATGAGTACCAGAAGCGCTTATTCTTCCACTGCAGCAGTTCTCTGGGTGCGTGTAATATTCCCGTGCCGGGTGCCTTTGTCTTGGCCAGTTGCAGGCGTACGAGAAAAAGCGGAATTCCTGGTCCCAGCGAACTTTATCCATGTTGTCTCGGAATTAATCACCCATGGACTATCGGAAGAATGATTTCGTGTGGTTTTCAAGTGAGATTTCCGTCTGCCCCGTTACATGCATGCCAAGCGGCATCGATAATCTGCTTACTTTAAAAAAGTGTATTCGGTCTCCTGCGTTCAGCGCATTTCGCAAAACTATGCAAGCCGTCATTGCATGGAATGTTATATTTCATAGCGAAAAAAAAACTCGCTCCCAGCTGTTCAATGGGGAGGAGCTGCTACCACCTGTGCCATACTTTGCTGGAACAAAAAGGCAAACAACCAGCTCGCAATAGACATGTAATTTTGATAGGAAATATAAAAATAGATTGATTTGTATATTTATCTCTTTTTGCGACTTTTAATATGTATTTGAGGGTGTGACATGGCAAATTGGGATTAGAAATTAGCAATACGGTGGGAAAAAATTGTTAAATTCAATTCAACATTTTGCTGTTAGTGTGGGGATTTATATTAAGAGTCATTTAGAAATTATACTTTCAACATATGTTGCGAGTACCTTCTCGCACACTGCGCGCCACTAAGATCAATGTGTTATTGTATTTCTTGTCTTTTTTCTGCGATGGTTGTACTTACACTCATGATCACATCATGCACTTCTTTGCAGCTGCGATGTACAGCCAGGTCATCGTGCAAGAGCTTGGCGACGAATTTGTTTCAAGGCACTGCAAACGTTCTCTTACAAGAGGAGTGCAACAATTAGTGCCGATATGACTCATCGATTCAGCGGCTCCGACAGTGTGCATTTCACGATGTACTGGCACCTTTAGATGCAATAAATTTCGTTCTTTGAATCCGTTCTTTCTTTTTTTGTAAGTCTTCTTTCTGCTTATATGTAAAATGTTACACATACAAGCTCCGGCTGGTGGAAAACAAGCGGTATATGTCTGCATTGTTGCTGGCTAGCAAGAGGTGTGGTACAAAACTAGGTGGGACCCCCGATCGCATACAATTTCCCACTGGCCTTGCAATTGATATGCCACCTATAAAAGTTAGATCAAGGGTGGAGAAGTGGGCACAAGTCGGAGCAAACCTGGGGTTATTATTGATACTGGCGGAATGTGGGCATACTATTGGCGCGAATTTCGGGCCATTATTGACAGATCGACTGAATGTGGGCATACTATTGGCGTGAATGTCGGGCCATTATTCATAGATTGGCTGAATATGGGCATAGTATTGGCACGAATGTCGGGCCATAATTAATAGATTGGCTGAACATAGGCATAATCTTGGCACGAACGTTGGCCATTTGTGGATAGACTGGCTGAATGTTGGGTCAATGCTGGTAGCTAGACTGGCTGAGTATAGGCACAATCTTGGCATGAATGAAGGGCCATTGTTGGAAAAAGTCTCGGATTGCTCAAATGCCAGTGTAGGACCAATATTCATGCCAATTTCCGCCACTCATTTGCCACTGTTGGACCAATCAATTTGTGCTGCTTGGGCTTCTTCGACCTTGTCAAGGAGTCCACTTTGCAAGGTCAACTCTTTGTCAGAAACTCTACCTCCCCATGCTTTTGAAACAAAAGATATGGCTCCTGAAGGTGTGATAGTGATAAGCACTTTCACAGTGTTGTGGTCCTTATAGTTTGAATACGTCTTGCTTCTGGCATCCATGTATGTGGGTCTCTGAATAAACACCTCTGTGCAATCAATTATTCCTCTCAGCTGATCAAATAATTTATCTTTGAATGCTTTAGGCCGGTGTGATTCAAGTGCACGTCGAGATGGCCAAATGATAAATTTCTGCATGTTTGCTGCCAGCACGTCGATCCATGAGTGAAAAATGACACTTACACTGCTGACAGAAATTCCAAATCGAGATGCCAGGTCTTTAGTGACAAGACCGAGCCGTAGTCGCATCAGCACAAGAATGAGCTGCTGCTCGGCATCAAGTGAAGCCCTGTGGGTAGGCGTCCAGACGGACAGCACCAGCTGAAGCAGTGCTTTAAACATCTCTATTGACACAAGGCCCGTATGAAATTTTACATTCTCATCCGACTGCATGACTACGTCCCTTGTCATATTTGAAAGATTTGGTTGTCCGTGGCTTTCCAGTTCGGAGATTTTTTATTTAGCTGCTGCAACTTCCAGCTTTAAAGAGACTACCTGGTCCTTAAGGAATCTGTTTTCATTGACGAGATATGAAATGTCCTGCATGGAGAGGGCAGTCTCGGTATCGGTGTCGCACGTTTTGTGAGCAGTGTCCTCATCCATGACAGCTTCGCTTGCACCAATGGAGAGGCCAGGATCAGCTGCTGCAGACACAGCTGCATTTAAATCCTGCTTCTTTTGAGCACGCTCATATCTTGCCAGCTTCTGCTGCACATTACTTTGCACCCGGTACGGAAACACCGTCGGAATGTAGTCTGGATGGTTCGGGTCAGACGAAGGCTTGCCTAAAAAAAAAAAAACGCAATTAAATGAAACACATCCAAGCATAATGTGCACTAACACACACAACAACGCGGACAAATGGTGCTGGCACAGTCTCGGTCTGCTAGTCAAATGACATCTGAAAAACAAACTGTGCACAACGTAGGCTTCGGTTTCGCTCGAGGTTCCATTGGGGCTACAGCTGAACCTTGCGGGAAGCATGTCGCAACATTCGTAATCCTTCACAAGGTGTCCTCCTTGGTGTGGAAACGAAATCGCAAAAAAAATAATAAATTCGCGCGGCGTTAGCACAGAAGTGATTTATGATACGCTGCCTTCAATTAACTGGCAAGCGCTGCATGTTTTTGCAGGTGGTCGCGTACGCGTGCAGGCGGAACCTAATCACATGCTGGTCAAATTCCCGGAGACCACGACTACGGCGTCTCTCATAGCCTCAGTCGCTTTGGGATGTAAAACCCCGCAAACCGAACCTAATCACGCGCTGCGGCAGAACTCATTTCGGCTGCATTTCATGCGCAGCAAAAAGTCACTCGAATGCCACATACACTTGAGGCTGACTCAAGCAGTGAACATTTTGGTATTACGTTTTATAACAGCGTCATAGGTCCAAAACGATACTTGCCTTGAACGAAGTGCGCCGAACAAACCTGCGAGCTTTTTGTAGGCTGCCATTTGTCGCGTCTAACCGCCGCGATCCAGGCCTGTCTTCGTTCGTGTTCTACAGGGAACCTGTACGTTCGTATTTCGGAAAGAAGATTTGTTCCGGACCGTAGACTGCAGCCTGGCACAGAACAGCAGCTTCCACGTCGTGTCCGCTTCAAGGGAGATAATTTCTTGGCAGAAAACATCGCGCAGCGAAGAGCAAATACAGCACGCACGGAAGCATCCAAAACACGGAGAGACCGAGAGACCGGAAGTTTTCTAGGGGAGCATCCGGTTTGAAGCGCGCTGGCGCACTCTGGCGGCACGGGGCCGTAAAAACCGTCTATACAAGGATTGCTTTGCATCCGAAAAGTGTCTTTCCCAGACGACACTCTTGCATACTTATTACGAACGTAAAGGCTCAACTCCCCTTTTCGCAAACTTTGGATTGCCGCAAGTTTACCAAAATGACTCTGCGCTTGGTTCCTAGTAGACGACTGGTGTTGGACGATTCGCTGCGCTTAGTACCTGGAGAGGGCAGGAGAAAGCGCAGCTGCCCCCTTCGGGCACTCTAGGGAGTCGCTCTGCTCTAAAGAGGGAGGAAGCGTAACAAATCGGTCAAAACCAGCCGCGCACGAGGAGCGAGGCGCAGCACAACCGTCCGTTCCCTTCCTCCTACTGCAAAGGGGTAGCTAAACCATTGTACCCTGGCACCTCTGTGTGCCCTTTCGACACTATCATTGTCGACTGGCGACATTCCAGCGCCCCTGTGTGTGTCGTTCCTGGAGAAGGGGAAGCTCGACCCTTCTAGTTTCCACAAAGAATGTGAGAGTGTCCTCTGGGAACGATACCTTCTAGTTAGAAAACAAGCATTGCGGAGAAGCTTACTTAGATTTCTGCAAAGGGTTTATTATGGTTGCAGCCCCGCCGCGGTGGCTCAGTGGTTACGGCACTCGGCTGCTGACCCGAAAAACGTGGGTTCGATTCCGGCCGCGGCGGATGAATTTCGATGGAGGCGAAATTTTAGAGGCCCGTGTACTGTGCGATGTCAGTGCACGTTAAAGAACCCCATGTGGTCGAAATTTCTGGAGCCCTTCACTACGGCGTCCCTCATAGCCTCAGTTGCTTCGGGAGGTTAAACCCCAACAAATCAATCATTATGGTTGCCCTTGAACCATGAATCGCTTGCCCAAACAGTCAGGTAACCGTGTGTGATTGGCCTTTTCCAGAAACAATCCCTACGCTCAAAGGTAGAAAGTGCCTGGCTGTTACATGTTGAAGCATCCCCCCCCCTCGCTGTCCTAACTTTTGAATGACGTAATTCGCATTCATATTAACAACATACTGTAGAAAGGGCGCAGAATAGAAAAACGACAGGGTGAGTGCTAGTTCTGACCTTTTTCTATTCTGCGTCGGCTCTACGCTGCGCTGTTATTATGGTACTTATAAACGTATACACATCCTTAGCCCGTGTCTCCCAACGTTCATATAAGATAACCATCTATTTGCTTTTCCTACAGTTCCCTTTTTTTCCCGGCGCCGTTTTGAGGTTTCGTGCTTACTAGCGCAGTCAGCCCTTGTCACCTACAATGCACACGAGGTTTACCTAAATTGCGATGCTGGCCAGAATTATTTGCACCTTTGTTTCGTCTTGCCACATTTTAAAGGGACCATGAAAAGAATTAAAGGCCGCTTGTAAATGTTAGAAGTTATGCTCAGAAGCACTGACACCAAGTACGAGTCTTCGGAGCTGAGCCGGCAATTTATTATGGCTTTTTAAAAATCGCGTTTTTTAAAATTCGCGGGCCGCTTGGTGTCTTCGTAGGGAGCGATTTTGAAACCAAAACCGGGAAAACAGACGTCACTAGTCCCATGACGTCGGTAGGCCACCACACGCTGTCATTCGCTCGAGCCGCGGCAGCTACGACGTCACGGGCACACTTCCGGTAGCGGTGGAAATCGTCTGCTCGAGGCGCCGCGCGACCCCCTCGGGCAAGCGCGGGCCAGGGCATTGCCTTCACGCATATGTTTTCAATTTACCTCTGCCGCCTCTTTCTGCCGGGAGTTCGGGAGCAAAGAAAGCGCCGAGACCGGAGAGACGCTGCCGACGCACGCTGCTCCTCGGGAGTGCGACAACCGGAAGTCGTAAACCGAACGTCAGCGAATGACGTATTCATGGGCGGAGCCCAGTTCCGGGCTGTTTTCTTTATTTTTTCTTGGTGCTCCGCGTGTATGAGTTGAGGGGGGAGAGGAGGAGCGTGATTTTTAATCGCCTATAACTTCGTTGTTATTCATGCTAGCTCGAAAATTCTTTCTCTGGGGTGACGAGTGATGGATTGCCTATCTTTACGTAATCTCAATTAATTTGTTTCATAGTCCCTTTAATATTCTGTTCGTTTCACTCCTCACATTGTGCTTTACAGAAAACAGGCAGCGCTACCAGCGAACAGCAGCCCTGCATCAAGCAGAACACACGGCACATCACCACAATCTGCGTCATGTGCTACTAGCTGCGAAGTCACAATGACTGACTGCTGGGACGGCCTAGCAATTCAGAAGCCCTTGCCAGCGCTCGTCTTTCAGAGGGATGCTCGTCTTTCAGCGCAGGATGGTGGCGTATGTAGAAGAAGAGTTGTCTGTGGACCACTTCGTAAAGGCTGTACAAGAGCTTGGCGAACAGCGCTGTCCTTGTCCTATTGGAGGGCGCTTTGAGTGTAAAGAGGAAAGAAGGATCGGCCTCTGGTCGGAGTTCAAATTCCAGTGCAATGGCTGCCATGAACTCAGAAGAGTCGCTACCTACCCTATTGCAGAGCAAACGCCTCTCACAGACAAGGCAGCTCTTGGCATAAACGATGCTACTGTGGGCATTCACAAGCATCGGGTCTGGCCATTCGCATCTGGAGGCGGCAATGGCGGTCATGGAGATCCCTGTCATGGGCATGGGAACGTTCCTGCGTCGAGAGGAGACACTAGGAAAGGTATGAGCACTGGCATTTTGCTATGTTTTGTTTCTATGCGACTTTGTATGTGTAGTGCGGAATATCCCACTGTGTGCAGCTGTTGCTCTCTTTGTCCGGTCTTTTGTGGTTCCTGTCTGATTTCGAACTATAAATGTTTCAGGTACTGATGATTCACATTACATTTTTTTTGCGCTGAATTAGGACAGACAGCCAATGCACATATTCGGTAAAATTGCGAAGACCTCAGCACTCATAAGTTTTATCAAATTGAAGCACCAGAAAAAATACACAAGAAAAGAAAATTACCGCCACACAGATAATTCAGCCTTTTCGTTTGTTCCAATGCAGGAATCCTCTCCAAATGCCGTCATCTTAGGTAAGCGCACAAAAAAAGCTCCTGTACTTGGGTGTGAGGAACAAACTGTGCAGCACTTGTGAGTTCTATGCCAGGAAAAACGTCGATACAAAGAAGCACACGTGCTACAAAAACTGGGACCATTGAGGCAGGTGTCCTTGTTGAGGGTTTCCAGCTAAGCATGGAGATGCACGGAGTTCAATCCGCATCTTTATAGGAGATGGAGATTCGTCTTTTTACTACCAGATTCAGTCAAAGGTTGGCTACGGTCGTTTCATCCGAAAGCATGAGTGTGCTAACCATGTTGCCAAGTGCTACACTTCCCGCATGTATGTCATTGCTAAGGAAAGCACAGGTGGCCGGCCAATGTTATCAGGCCCGAGAATAAGGCGCACAGAGAATGGTGCGCGCAAGGCTGTCAGTCACTATGCCGAAATGTTGCGAGAGGATGCTGCTGATGAAAGACAGCTTGTTTGTGATTTGGCCACTGACTTGAGAAATGGCCCAAAACATGTGTTTGGGTGTCATAATGGCTGTAAAAGCTATTTCTATGACCGCACCAAGGGTGAAGACTTATTCTGGACGCTCCCTACCATGCTGACAACAAAGATAATGACTGCAGCCAACAGTATTGCGGAAAAAGCTGACCGGCTCATCAGTGATGACATAAGCAACCTTGCGGAAGCCCTCATGTCTCTTGTTGCTAAGCTTCATGGCTGCAAGCAGATCAACCGGTGCCAGAAGGGTTCTTATGAGCATCGCTGCGAAGCTGCTCGGCTAAGCTCCAACTGGGGCCCCAGTGGCAAGCACAAACTAGCAAAGCTATGATTTGCCAGAGCCCCGGTGCTGTCTACATGGAGTATGCCAACAAGAAAATGGCTGCAAAAGACCGGCGATTGCCTAGGAAAAGACGACTTTTTTACAGCCAGTATGAACAGAAGATCCGTGCCGCTAACACCTCATCGCTTCACTATGGGGCCAATTGCATGAAGCCAGACATGTAACCTGAGGAGTTTGCTGAGAAAGCAGAAAGGCAGCTACAAGAGCTCCAAGTTGATAAGGAACGAAGCAAACAGATTGAGGCACAAACGCGGGGACAGGCAGAAAATTGGAATTGGTTCGAGCAAAGGAGGCTTCGCCTCACTGCTTCAAATTTGCACGCTGTCTCCGTAAGAAAGGACTGCACACCCTGTGGCACACTGGTCAAGGCCCTGCTTCATCCATAGAGCTACACAAATTCTGCCACGGAGCACGGGAAAGAGCGTTGCACTCCACGGATGAACCGAGTTATTCAACCATGCGGGCTTTTTGTTGGCCTTAAGCGTGGATTCCTGGCATCGTCACCTGACAGGATAGTTGACGAGGACCTAATTGTAGAGATGAAATGCCTGTTAACTGCAAAAGAATATGAGCCCCTGGAAGCAGCGCGAAAGTTTTCAGAGAAAAAGCAAAAAGAAGGTGGTGCAGTGCTTAGACGATCGCACAGATATTTTTACCAAGTGCAAGGCCAGCTTCGTGTCACCAGAAGGAATATCTGTGACTTCGTAGTGTATACAAGAAAAGGAATACACGTGCAAGAGGTACGCCGAGATGAAAATTTCTGGGCGGCGAAAATGACGCCATTCCAGGTACGTTTATATAGATCTGCCTTCTTCCATAAATTGTAGACTCCCGCGTTGCTCGCTCCATGGAAGTGCGCCGTCCAGACTGGAACAGGACTGCTGTTGAGGGCAGGGAAAAAGCAAAAAAGAAAGCACTGCCTGAGGTAACCAGCAGTCAGCCCAACAGATAGAATGACATCCTTGCCTCTTGACATGCCCTGCCCTCTGTGACGGATGCGGTGCGGCGGAAACTCTAGAGCCCCTGGTCCTTCGCTGTACCGCGTTCGCCGATGCTCGTCGTGACATGCTCGCGGCCTACAGGGCACTATCCCAGACGCTCTCACGATGCTGTTGTGGCCGCAGGACAGTGCGCGCGTCCGTGAGCGAATAATGGTGAGCCTCTGTGCATTCCTCGAACAGACGGGCTTGACGACCAGCCTGTTCTCCGCCGGGTAGTTACGTGCAGTGACCGAACGCTCCGCGTGTGCTACCTTGGACGACGAAAAGCTGCACGCCCCACTCCAGCTGTTTTGTGCTTTGTGTCCTGCGTGTGTGTTTGTACTCTGCTCTGCAAGACCTCTATGCATGTGCGACCTGTATATTTGTTATTATGTTAATATGTAAATAGATTTATTGCCAGTGTACATCTCCCCCTGAGCTTTCTTCTATCCCCTCACCTCTTTCTTTTCACTTCTACACGCTGCCTGCTACCCCTCTATTTCCGCTGCCCCAGCTCAGGTGCTTCCAGCAGCGACAGCAGATGCCGGGTCTAGCAATAATCTTTTTCTTTCCATTTACCATGTTGAATAAAACCACTTACCTTAGCTCTGTGACATCGATTAGTCTGTTCATGAATTACCAGGGGGAGCCGAATAACAACTACAATGAACGTACATGCCCTCGACAGCTGAAGCCATGACAGTGCCCTATGCAGTAAACTAACTGGTTCGACCAGTAAAAACTGTGCATGTAATTGCTTTCGCCTTCATTTTACTTCATAAATTCATTGAAGAACTGCCGCACTCCAGATCAGAAGGAATGCGATCTGGTCGATGCGTCTAATCATTTAGTATTTACTGAAAAAAATTGCTTCGCAAGCAATGGACGGTGTTGTATGGAATAAAAATCGGAAGCCAATTATTTTGCTGCGAATGTGTGAATGCATGGCAACTGCCCCATCTCAAAATGATTTGCTTCCAACCCAAGAAACCAAAGGGCGGGCTCAGCACAAAAGTACAGTCATGAAATTCATGAGCGTGAACACAGCAGCGCGTGGCAGATAGCCTCGAACCCTACTCGTGGCGATACGCGGCGGCCGCTTTCATAAACAAAGACATAAACAAAACCATAAACAAAGCCACAAGTAGGGCTTGAGGATACTTGCAATGCGCTGCCGTGTTCACGCTCATAAATTTCATGACTGTACAGACGTTTCTTGCGTGTTCCCTGTGCAATAAATACGACAATACACTCCGGTTACATTCAAGTAATGAACTACTGTTCGCCCAATATATTGGTTCGAAAACTACCAAGGGTGCCGCCGCGGTGGCTCAGTGGCTATGGTGCTCGGCTGCTGTCCCGAAAGGCGCGGGTTCGATCCCGGCCGCGGCGGTTGAATTTCTTTGGAGGAGAAATTCGAGGCCCGTGTACTGTGCGATGTCAGTGCACGTTAAAGAACCCCAGGTGGTCGAAATTTCCGGAGCCCTCCACTACGGCGTCTCTCATAGCCTTAGTCGCTTTGGGACGTTAAACCCCATAAAACCAAAAACCAAAACGAAAACTACCAAGGCACGCACTATGCTTTTAGCCCGTGCATTATTACGGGAAGCTGAAGCAAGACAGGGCAGCAGCTGCCAACGTTCTTCCATAGCATTCCAGTCTTGACATCGCGTTTCAGTGTCGAATAAAATACCGCGGGGGAAAAAAATTATCTGAAAATGATTACAAGCATGTTATGGTTGCTTGACAACAGGCGGTGTTAAAATAACAGCTGTCCCTTCAATTTCCAGGTACGCGCGCGCGAACACGCACACACACACACGCACGCACGCGCACTTTTTCTATCTTTGATCCACCCCAAATCGGGGCAAATCGACGCAAGGCGAGGAAGATATACATTTCAGCACGCGATGAAAAATTCTAGAGGCAATAAGCAACCTAAGAATGTAGTAAAGTTCACAAGTTCTTTATCTTCCTTGCACCAGGGGTGCCCCGTCAGAGACGGTTTAACTGGAAGACTGAAGCTTTTCTTCGCACCAGAGGTGCGGTCAGAGACGGTCTTGCGATGAGTTGAGACGCAGGGATAAAGGGAAACTTGAAGTTTATGTACAGATATTTACAATCACATACAAATTTAGACACTGGAGATACATTAAGCGGCAAAAAGAGAAAACAACAAGAGGCGGAACTGGCTAACACTAGGGGAGGCCCCTACTCGGCATAGAAAGAAAAGTTTAGTTTTTCTAATGTCAACAAAAATACAAAGCAATACTGCTGAACTCAATGCTCTGATCAGGCAAGCACATGCGCAGTGACGCAGCACTGAGCACGTCAGTAAGGCAGTAAAAGAAAGCCGAGACTCGACCGCCGCGCAGGACGATGAAATAGCCGAAGATCTCGGCATAGAAAGAGAAGTTTATTTTTTCTAATGTCACAAAAATACAAAGCAAAACTGCTGAACTCAATGCTCTGATCAGTCAAGCACATGCGCAGTGACGCAGCACTGAGCACGTCAATAAGGCAGTAAGAAAGCCGACACTCGACCGCCGCGCAGGACGATGAAATATGTCGACCATTTGCGCAAGAACTCAGCCTCACTCATTGACAGTGCGTCCACGCATGCTTGCTCAAACAGGCGCGTGCGGAGGCGCTGCAACATTGGAAACATTGCTCTTTGCGGACGCCCATTTAAGGAAGCCGCTCCACGCTGCCGCCACAAAACGAACATGCCGACACACCAGAGTTGAAGATGCATAGCACCTGACCTTAACTCAGAACGCTTTTCCCGGCTCCGGGGCCCGGTTTTAAAGCCCTAAAGGCCCGGCCCACATTTGGCAGCTTCCAATCTTGTTGCACTCTTAACATGATTGGCTCTTCAAGGGCATGGCCAGCCCTCTCCACATCAAAATAAAAGCAAAAACAAACACAAACGCTCAGTCATGCCAGCACGTGTGGGGTAGAAAATTCTCTCCCTCGCAAAATAAAAGTAAAAACAAACACAAAACACACTCGTGCGAGCACGTGCCAACGGTTTCCCTAATGACCCCCCGACCTTGGCGTCGTCTCGGAATTGGGGATTATCGGGCTTAAGCGGGCAGTTACCGCTGAGAGCTCGGACCTGCGTTCCAAGGCGACAGCCTTCCCAAGGCTGTTTATACCCCTGTCACACGGGCATTTTCGATCCTCATTGAGTCAATGCTCATCGAACTCAATGCAGATCGACGGTTGTCACACGGCCACTTCAAGCGCAATCGACCTCGATCCTGCTTGACTGGATGCCGGCCCCTCAAGAGTGCTGAGGTTCCAAGCACAATCGAAAGCACTCTCGCTCTCACGAAGCTATAAAAATAAACACTAGTTAACAAAATAAAACTACAACTGTTGCTGTTGTAATTGATTAAAATGCAAGACAGAACATTTTCAGGCACTATGCCTGCTTATGTGCAAACATATTTATAAATAATCTCGACACCACGCTCCAAGCTTCTACGTCAGTGTAAACAACAAAGATGGCGTCCTTCTGCTCGTCGACGCGCAACTGATGGAGCGAGCGCGAGACAGCCGCTCTCATCGACTGCTGGCTAGGCCGCCTAGATAATTTGCGGCGCCAGAAGAGAAATGCCGTCTACGCAGAAATCGCGGAGGCGTTGCAGACCCTCGGGTTCAATCACACAACAGAGGTAAATAGGTGCGTCGCACGTCTGGCTACGGATTTGGCTGCCGCTGCCCCCGACTGCACAGTGTTGCCGGACATCACCTTGTTATGGCTGTTGGAGGAACAACTGGCGCCACCTAACACACATGAGGGAAACTTCTCAAGGAGCATTGAAAATGCCCGTGTAGCACCGCTGTCGCCGGCTATTCCTCATATCTATTGCACCCCTCGTCAACGGCGCCCTGGCACCGTTCTGTCCGGCAGTGCTTAATCCTCTCAGGAATTCTGCAGACTTTTCGAACGAGACCTTCGTCGCGAGTTTGCGCCTCGCCTGGTGTCCCTTAAGATGAGGGGGGGCGGTCGTCGTGTGGCGGCTCTTCAGTCCCATAGTTGTGACCGCTCTTTTGCCCAGCCAGCGCGAATTGGCCCCGCGGGGCGATGGACACCAGAGCGGCCCGGCGCCCTCGTGCGCGTGCATCGTTCCAAGAAATGTCATTCTTCGCTTCGAGCGCACCCCACCGTCAAGTCCCGTCGCGGAGGGAGGGCGGGGGGTCCATTGAAGACGGCAGCGGCGGGGTGCTGAGAAAGAACGACCGGCCCCAATGACCCCGCTTGCACTACCCATACCTTACAAATGTAAACTGGACACAAAATATACGTACCGTCTTTGTCAAAAGTAACCAGGCTGCCGCGACGGCTGCGGGAGCAGGCGCGCGGCCGTGCGGCGGCGTTGCGCTCGCTGTCGCTGGCCGGCGCTCGCCCGCTCCGAGGGTGCATCTGCTGACGTAACTCTGCACCCTCACCCTCGTTTCTTAGATATGATAAGACTAGGCGCGTAAGATGTGCGCGCTGCGCTTTCGCGTGTTCGGAGCACGGTCGCGCTGACCGAGGGCGCACTGTATAGCAGCGGTGCTCGTCTTTCGTTACGGGCAACTACGCTGAAGTGGATACCTCGCGTTTTTCGCTGTATAATTATGCCTGCCTATAATTATGCCATGTTCTATAAAATGGATAAGGAAAGTATCTTTTCTTCTGCTCGATTTGATGCGTCTTAATTAAATTTAAATAAAGCTTAGCAGCAAGCAAATGCAAGAAATTATTATAATGAAGCATTGCACTGACCCCGCTGCGGTCGCTCAGTGGTTAAGACGCTCGGCTGATGACCCGAAAGACGCGCGTTCGATCCTGGCAGCAGCGGGCGAATTTCGATGGAGGCGAAATTCTGAAGGCCCGTGTACTGTGCGATGTCAGTGCACGTTACAGAACCTCAGGTGGTCGAAATTTCCGGAGCCCTTCACTACGGCGTCCCTCATAGCCTGAGTCGCTTTGGGACGTTAAACCCTAAAAAACCAAGCCGAAGTATTGGAGTCAATTATAGGCATAGTAACCACGGGGCTAATAGAAACAATTTGCGGATAAAAAACAGATAAGTGGCCTCGAAAACCGCAAAAGGCTAAAAAGCTTCCCCATGTGCGTGCACTCAAGCAGCGGTACGCAACACAACCCAGAAAAAGCGTATTTAAATTCTGAGGACCGTTACCCTGCTTTAATTAAGACGCATCAAAACGAGCAGAAAAAATTATACTTTTCTTATCCATTTCATACAACATGGCATAACTATAGGCAGGCATAATTATGCAGCGAAAAACGCGAGGTATCCACTTCAGCGTAGTTGCCCGTAACGAAAGACGAGCACCGCTGCTATACAATGCGCCCTCGGTCGGCGCGACCGTGCTCCGAAAACACGAAAGCGCAGCGCGCACATCTTACGCGCCTAGTTTTATCATATCTAAGAAACGAGGGTGAGGGTGCAGAGTTACGTCAGCAGCTGCACCCTCGGAGCGGGCCAGCGACAGCGAGCGCAACGCCGCCGCACGGCCGCGCGCCTGCTCCCGCAGCCGTCGCGGCAGCCTGGTTACTTTTGACAAAGACGGTACGTCTAACGTAAATAAGAGCACGCAGCTGAGGGTTCAAACGGGAGAGGGGAGGGGGACGCCTAAATGCCTAGGGCCAAAGGACGGCCAAAAGGGCCGTCCTTTGTGCGTATGCCCATATTGTCACGTTTCAGTGACGGCAGTCCAGCGGTCAGTAAGACAGCAACAAGACTTGCAAACCAAGCTCTTTATTTGGGCTGACTTGCGCCCGCAAAAAAACTTAATCACTCGGCAGCGGCGTGGAAAGAGAACTTTATTTTTTTCTAAAGGAACAAAAATACGAAGCAAAACAGTTGTACTGAAGTCTGATCTTTCAAGCACATGCGCAGTGACGCAGCACTGAGCATGTCAGTATGGCAGTAAGAAAGCCGACACTCGACCGCCGCGCAGGACGATAAAGTATGCTCGGCAGCGGCGTAAGCAACAAACGTGCTCGTCAGTCGTCGAACTACGAATGCCCGCCGCATCGCTCAATTTAAAGCCCGCAAGAAAGCTTCGAGATAACAGGTCTACAGTAATCTGGAAAAACGTAGAAGCAGCTCTTCATGGCTGTGATCAATCAAGATTACTTCGGTCCCTTCTCCCGTCACGACCAAAAATGATAACACCCCTTTCCTGCAGCATTGAGCGCGAACGAACGGACACTACAATGATACGTGGCAAAATACTGTGCGAGGGAGGCAAGGGCGCAAAGGAAAAGGGTGGTGGACAATCGGTTTCGGCGGTTTGGCGAATGGGCTCCGTGTTTCCTCCTTTCCCTGGCGAGGATCTTCACTTGCCCTCCCTCACGTTCGCCTCTCTCTCCGCGCTCGTCAGCGGTGAAGCCACGCAGCATGCGCACCATTCTGACAGTTCTAAGCACTGTAGGCACGCCTGCTGTTGTGTGCGCGATGCCGCAGGCAGCGACGTAAACCACGCTTCAAGTGCTACGATGCTGTCTGTGCGCATTCCGGCGTTCACGCTCGTCTGTCTCGTGGTTCACTTCTGTAGTGGACTCCGTCGGGGAAACACGTGCGTCCGCTGCCGTAGCAGCGAAGTGGTAGCCGTGTTTAGCAGCCAGCGCCCCCCTTGGAACCACGTGGAGTACACCTGCTTCCCTGACCGTGCCTTCTCCTCACGTGAGTGAAGCAACCCATTTATTGTGCCGCAAGCGTTAGTATTATTAATAATGCGAAAGCATTAGAAGGCTATGTTGACGCCGGAAGTGTCCGCAATATGTGTCGTCGGAAGTTGGTACCCTGTGACTGCGTCCGTCATGGGACAATAGCAGCTGCAGAAAATTCATTAAAAATAAGATTGGGGTCTAGGGGGCAGTCGAACTCGGGCCGCCGGCGTGCGAGTTGACATTAGAGGATGACGCAACTTTTATAAAGTGATCACATCATGCCCAAGCTGGTTCACAATCGCTGCCACGTGGAGATAGCAGAAATGTTTAAGATGCGCGCGCAAAACTGCGCCCGCCGAAGCGACGACGCTTGTTCGAACAAGAGATACCGGGAAGAGCACCTAAAGTTTACCCTCATTGCACTAGAGTTACTGTATATGCTACCGAAGGTAGCAGAGTTGCGCATCTGTTTTAAAAACACCTTCGCGACTCCATTGGTAGAGCGCCATCACGTGGTGTCCAAGCAACCGTGTACTGCGGGGAAGTTCAGAAGGGTAGCGGATCGGGCTAGTTGGTGCAGATTTGACATTTTTCAAGCGCTAAGACAACAAGGACGAAGAAGGAACAGACAAGGACGAGCGCTTCTCCCTGCGGGGAAGACGACGCTCGGTGGGCTAAATCGTCCACTTTCGGTTCTGAACCGGTTTTACCGGTGTCGAGAGCTCCCCCGCAGCCTCTGTTCCCCGATTCGAGACGCCCTGCAGCCTTTCTTCTCCCTCTGAGAGATTCCTGGGTACGGTGCATGTTTTGCCCATCGGACCAGAAACACGCGCGCTGATGACGTCGGCCGGGAGAGGTCTATTCCCGACGACGTCGCAGCAGCGAACTGGATTGATAGCCGGCCAAGATCGAAGCGGATCCACTATACGGCTGTTTACGTTCGCTGCTGTGGGGTGTCTAGCGTGCGTAGCTCACGCCTTTTTTTGTTTTGCTAAAAGTTACGTTGAGGTTTCTTTACCGAAAACAGGCTGGACTTGCGGATCTGCGCTTTTTCGTGTACACTGTTGAAACGCTAAAATAAAGCTCTGCGTTGCGTATTTATCCCGGTTGGCATAAAACCTGAATGGCAAACAATTTTTAATCGAGGCAAACATTCAGCAGGAAAATGGCGCAAGAGACGTGGACAAAAGAGACAAATACGACAGTACCAGGGTTTGGCACTTGTCCTGTCGTATTTGTCTCTTTTGTCCACGTCTCTTGCGCCATTTTCCTGTTGAATCATGAACCAACTAGCCCAAACTAGAGTTCTTCTTGAGGGAAACATGTTTAGGCATCTGATTGTTTACTTCAGATGGTAACGTTCATCCAGTTTCGAGTAAACTGTATTTTGGATTTTTGTACTGTCCTTTTTATAGTTCCAGCTCATAACTTTTTGCAGAGCATCGTATTTAGTAAAGGAGACTATAAACAGGTTTTTTAACGCAGGTCCGGTGAATAAATGTTGCCGCAAAGACGAATGAATGCTGCATTTGCACGGCGTATTTAGAATACTGAGTCTGCCCTTAGGTTATCAGGTAATAGTTCGGGGAAGGTGACTGTGGGAATCGCTTGCTGCCGCAGCTCACGGCGCGCGCTAGAAACAGCACCGTTTTTTCTTGGCCATATTTTTTGACTGGGTTACGCAGTCTGCTTTTTAGATGCTTTTTGTTTGCGATAAATCAAAAAAGTGGTTTAAAAACCGCGGAAAAGCGCCCACGGTCGATCGGAGCCGCAGCTGCTCGCACCGCTGGCACTCTTTCATTGTGAGCACGCGCCGTCCTGCTCGCGGGCGCAGAAAAGAGGTGTTGCCGCTCGCTGTGAGTGAAATCTTCCATTATATGAAAAAAAATTAGTTCATACGCTCTTTCCCATTCAAAAATGCTTTTATCCGGAGTTGTTGGGTATGAAATGGATGAGAACGAGAAACGGCAGGAATCGATGACTGCTGTGGGCAGGGTGCAGTAAGCTTTTTTCTGTTGCTAAACACATTTGGTATGTTGCATGCGTGACATTATTTCGACCAGTTTTTGCTGTAATTCACTAAGCATGCAGTGTTTAGTGAAGCTCGCGCTAACGAAGCTCATTCTTTTTTTTGCAAGTAAAGCCCTGCGCCGGTCAGATAAAGCAAAACATTATTTTGGAGACTGACACCAACAGCTAGCGTCATTATGCAGACACGTGTGAGGCGAGGTCAGTGATAGCCTCAATGTTCCGACTTGTAGCGCCTGGCTGAATTTTCGAAGTGGCTTTCCTTGTAAACAATTTCTTAAAAAAATCAAAATGTTTGCTTGCACATGAATGAGCGTTTGGATATAAGCGATGGCTCTGCAAATTGTTTTGGGGATGCGCGAGCGCTGTAATCGGCATGAAAATAAATATGCCAACCGCTTATCTCCGTTGTAGCGATTGACGAAACTAAAGCATTTTTTCTCTTAGCCGTATAGCAAGCAGCTCGTTGGCGCATTTCGTGCGTGTTTGCGTTTTTCTCTTCAGAAAATAAAAATTATTTCCATCATTATTCAGCGAAACTCGTAACGAAATCCTTATTATTTGGCCAATAAACCAGCATGCACCGAACTGCTCAGCCACCCAACGAAATTATTTTGCGAAGATGGCCGCGCCAAAAAAAATGGTATTAACCTCGAATTCCACGTCTTAAAGGGGCTGCGAAACACTGCCTCGGGGAATACCGGCTATACTTCAGGTGGGTTCTTTATGTCACACAGATGCTGACTTAAAAAGAATTACAGGAATCGATGCACAGGAACGGGAGTTATTCAGTGAAGAAATTTCAAAATACAAGCAAACAAAACGCTGCCCTCAACTCGATTTTGGCGGGGCTTCCCACTCCTATTTCGCTCTCCCAATGACGGCACCTGGCGCAACCAATCAAAACAGCCAGCCAGAGCACGTCGCGGAAGTTTGTACTCCATGGTTGCCTGCTCTCTGTGAGACTGGCAGCGTTGTTTCCATGCCAGAGCGCCCCTGGTGGTGTATTTTTATTTTACTTGCTTTGCCGGGCTTTTATCTAAGACAAGCAAGTTGTTTTTGTTGATCTAATATAAAACGCAGACAGGTGACAAAATGTGTCTCTATTTATTCACACAATTTGCAGTATATTTACTGTGATGTCATATCCGCTCGCGCCAGGTGATGTCATATCCGCTGCGAAAAACCCGCCACTGTGTGGCGACATCATTAGAGCCATGAAGTTGTTTTTGGGAGGACATTAAAATATTAAAAAACGGAATGTACGCGGTATTACCGACGCTAATAGCACCATTATAACTCACTGTATGCAATCAACAGGCAAAACAGTTAACTAAGATTGGGTTTCTGAGCCCCAGCTACAAGGCAACTCAGATTTGAACTTTTTCAGTCGATAGATGGCAATACCTGAGTACCCCAAAAAGGAGGGAAGTTCTATGGCCCCTCGAGGTGTGTAAACTACACCGCGACACGGAAGTATTCGTTCTTCCGCGTACAAAAAGTAGAGCCCAGAACTTTCTGTAGGTATGCGGCCAAGGTTCCGGGGACCGAAGCACAAAAAAGTTAACCCATCTCAAGCCATTGAGCACAGAAGCATGTGGGGGTCATACAATGGACCATTTCCCAGTAACCCACCAATTTAGCGTTTCCGGTTTGGGTTGCCTAAGCTTCCTTGAGTCTTTTCTGCAAAAATTCTTTTACAATGGTAGGGTGGGGTTACTGGTTTCGCCTGAGCAGACAGGTGTGGTCGGTTAAAATGGCGGAAGAGACGCTTGGTGCATCCGCAGGACATTACCCCGAAAAGGTTCCATTGTGTTGAACACCTATGTAGTCAGTCTCTAAATAAAAGGAAAGAAAGGAGCTCCTAGCACAAGGCCTTATGACTGCTTTTCTTCCCATTCCCGCGTAGCCTTTCTTACATAGCTACAGAAGCATGTCCTCGGTTGTAGTGACAGCCTGTAGCTTACTTTGCCTCGTCTCGTACGAGCCTTCCCAGCGCCAAGCACCCATCTTCCGCTTACGAGCACCAACAAGGCACCAAGCAAATCAAAGTTGGATGAAACTTAGAAGGACGAGAAGTGTGGTTTGCAAAAGCACGGAGAGCGTCGTGTAGCTATGCATGGTGACTGAACGCAAACTTTGGCACTGCATAAGCGAGTTCTTGCTTAGCTCTGTTTACATGAACCAATAACGCCAGGTTGAGTCGGGGTTCGGGCTGAGGGAAGTCAACCCAACTCGACCAATGCGTATTTACATGAACTCGATTTTAGCTAGTCGAGACCGGTTCATAAGCAACGACACCAAGCGTCGAGCACCGCATTGCGAGCGAGCAGTGGTAGCATCCAAGATTGAGGCACACCACCGCTGCTTCGGAGGTGCGACGGCGCGAGTGAAAAACAAGTTTGCATTTATCCTCTCCCCTCCGTTTTTTCGGCCCGGCAGCGTTTACAAGCACATCGGGGCAAAGGTGGAGTTGAGTCAACCCCCGATCCATTGTCTCGACTCGGCGCGTTTACTTAAACCCAGTAACCGGTTTTTGACCCGATAGAGAGCTTTAGAATAGGGGGCCCCAAGGCTTGGGGTCCCCAAGGAAATAGCGGGCCCCAGCGCTACATACGAGTGCACCCATGCGTTTTAGAATAGGGGTCTCCCCTACGCAGCGGAGTCAGGCTTGCGTTTATCGATTGCAGCGCCACTATGGCAAACCAAAAAGATACCCCTAAAAAAGATTTTAAAATATGCGTTCATTTCTTCGTCAGAAACTTTTATTATTGCAGACACAAGATTTAAGAGTAAAAATTATAAGTGTGTATTTTTACTGATGCGGGAAATTCCGTTCGAAAGTCCCACCAAGTCATCTCTACGGCGACCAAAAAAGGCGTACTTGCTAAGCCCAGCATCTTTGTAACCACAGAAGCAATCTGAAAATATGGCGCATTTCATGGCTAAAATTTTGTGGTCAGGGCATCATCAGACAAAGCGATAGCTTCGTGCGCCTTTCGTTTGTCGAGAACGTAATACAGAGTAGCGGCGACAACGAATCGGTGGTGAAGCTGGAGGCCCCGCTTCGACGGCCGCCGCCATGTTGCCTGTACGTAGAGGGGCGTTGGGGCGCACGCCTGTTTGAACCTCGCGCGCTATCTGACGTCAGACGACGCATACTCGCTAAGCCTAGCAGCACTGTAAACACGAAGCAATCTGAAAATCTGGGGTGTTTTATTGCTCAAATTTTGTGGTTGAGGCAAGTTCAGACAAAGCGGTAGCTTCGTGCGCATTTAGTTTGCGTGAACGTGGGCCACAGCGCAGCGACAACAACGAATCGGTGGTGTAGTGAGAGGCCCCGCTTCGACGGGTGCCGCCATGTTGCCTGAAAGTAGAGCAGCGTTGGGGCGCACGCTATTTTGGCGAAATAGCGTTCGCCGCTAATGTTAACCTAAGACGCATGGCGGGGCTTGCGTTCTGCGCATGCGCACTTCGACGCCCCAAACTTCTTGGGGGCCCCCTATTCTAAAGCTCCCTGATAACTCGACTTACGTGTGCTTTGGTGCGAACAATGCCTTACTGTGTGTGCTGCGGGAGGGGTGGGGGGTGAGGTGCTTTTCGGTGTGGCCTTGCATCCCGCTTCCTTTTCGCACCACAAGCTCGAGAAAAAAAGAAAAGCAAAAATTCTTTCGATGTACAGCCCAAGGAAGAAAAAAAGGAAAAAAAGAAAACAAGTTCGTCTAGGTTCTAAGAAAAAAGTGTGCGCACGACCACAGACAAGCAAGAAGTTGGCGGTAGAGTGTAGTAGCGACAAAATAATTTGTCACCAGGTGGAGCCACGTCGCACTAGTAAAATTTTAGCGCGAAATTCAAATCACCGCAGAAAATACATACACAACTTTCAGAGCCTGTAAAATACAAACACTATAGGTTCGATATGGATAAAAATTGCGGCTTAACAATCAAGAAAGAAAAAGGGAGGACATGTTGCGAACGAAATTCGATTAGTTTTTTCCTGAGATGACTTGAAAGTTCGACATATCTAAAAGCGCCATTTTTCTGGAACTTTGCGTCTAATTGGTAAAAAAATGAAACTTAAACAATAAAATCTGTCCGTAACATTTTCTCTGTTCGCTAAAGAAGAAAACGCTGCCACAAATCTCATGAAAATGGAGCCATGTTTAGACACGGTATAGCTTCTGAAAGTTCCTATGGACACTGCCACTGGTGAACCGTCTTAAAATGACTGCGAAGCACTGCTTGGGGGGATACCGGCTATACTTCAGGTGGATTCCTTATGTCACACAGATGCTGACTTAAAAAGAATTACAGGAATCGATGCGCAGGAACGGGAGTTATTCAATGAAGAAATTTCAAATTAGAAGCAAACAAAACGCGGCCCTAATCTCGATTTTGGCGGGGCTTCCCAACCTATTTCGCTTCTCCCAATGACGGCACCTGGCGCAACCAATCAAAACAGCCTGCCAGAGCAAGTCGCGGAAGTTTGCACTCCATGGTTGCCTGCTCTCTGTAACTCGTTCTTGCTGAGACTGGCAGCGTCGTTGCCATGCCAGAGCCCCTGGTGGTGTATTTTTATTTTACTTGCCTTGCAGGTACAGTGTACTTGCAGGACTTTCAGCAAAGACAAACAAGTTGTTTTTGTAGATCTAATATAAAACGCACACAGGTGACAAAATGTGTCTCTATTTATTCACACAACGCCAACCAATATTCTAATTTTGCCCAACCTTCTTCAGGGGTGACTAAAGTGTGCCAGCAGCAGCGGGGTGTTGCCTTCGCTCAACACCCCGCTGCTGCTGGCACACTTTAGACACCCCTGAAGAAGGGACCAAGTTGGTCCCGAAACGTTGGGCAAAATTAGAATATTGGTTGGCGTCAGTTTTTCTCTCAACTAACAAAAACCAAACCAGACGGACCTCCGTCGAAGATGTTTTAGTTCAGTATATTTACTGTTTGTCCAATCAAGCTCGCGCCAGGTGATGTCATATCCACTGCTACAACCCGCCGCTGTGTGGCGACACCTTCAGAGCCATGAATTTGTTTTTGGGAGGACATTAAAATATTAAAAAACGGAATATACGCGGTATTACCGATCCTAATAGCACCATTACAACTCACTGTAAGCGAACTGGGCCCCTTTAAATGATCTTGTGATTTACTTGCAATTCACATTTCGCCGTTACGGTGCCGGCTTTTTCGTCAACAATCTGCTTCACGGAGTCGACCCGATCCACCAGCAGTTCTTTTCCCAAGTTTGCGCTGCGAAAAAAAAATCACTGTCCACTATTTCGCTGAACCTACATCTGAGAGTGCACTGTCGCGACAGGAAGAAACGCGAACAGCGCGGTGCGTACGCGCTCCGCTGTTTGAATTTATTAAGCATGAAATGCTTTTAGCTCCCGTTGTTGGCAGTGTGGTGACGTCACGCCGAGACCGAGAGCCAACATCCGGGCACTGAATTCCACTCATCCGGGCACTGAAACGAGAACATCCGGGCAACGTAGGAAATTTAACGAGACTTATACGTGATCTGTTAGGGGCTTTGAGAGAGGGCCGCTTAGAGCAAGAGGGGAGCTCCAGGGCGAGAAGGGCTTTGAGCGGAAATACTGCCTCCGCGCCGTCCCCAAGGATGGCGCTGTGTGGGACCATACTCACGGCCGCTGGGCCTTCAGCTAATGACATTTTCCCCTTTGGCAGGCAGTTGTATGCACTAGAGATGGGCAAAACGGCTCACTTCACTGAAGTGAGCGGCTCAGCTCACTGAAATGAACCGGCTCATTTGAGCGGATCACCGGCTCACTTGAATCTCCAACAATGAGCCGGTTCTTTTGAGTGAGCCGTGCTTCTTTTGGAGCGAGGAAGCCGGCTCTCCCTCTCGTTCACACTGAGCCGTGCCCGTCCTGAACCGTTCCGTCGGAGCCGGGTCTTCTGCTGAGTAGAGTTACTGTATATGCTACCAAAGGTAGCAGAGTTGCGCGTAGGTCCGCCATCTTGCCTGCCAAGCAACCGAAGTTATGCGGCGAAGCCGCACTCCGTTTCTGCAGGCGACATGCCTAGCGCATCACCGATCGACCGTGAGCGCTTTTCCGAGGTTTTTAAAGCACTTTTTCGATTGATCGCAAACAAAAAGCCCCTAAAAAGCTGACTGTGTAACCCAGTAAACAAATGTGGCCAAGAAAAAACGGTGCTCTAGCGCGCGCCGTGAGCTGCGGCAGCAGGCGATTCCCGTCACCTTCCCCGAACTATTTACCTGATAACCTAAGGGCAGACTCAGTATTCTAAATACGCCGTGCAAATGCAGCATTCATTCATCTTTGCGGCAACATTTATTCACCGGACCTGCATTAAAAAAACTGTTTATAGTCTCCTTTACTAAATACGAAACCCTGCAAAATGTTATGAGCCGGAACTATAGAAAGGACTGTATAAAAATCCAAAATACAGTTTACTCGAAACTGGTTGAACGTTACCATCTGACGTAAACAATCAGATGCCTGAACATGTTTCCCTCGATAAAAAATGGTTTGCCATTCAGGTTTTATGCCAACAGGCATAAATACGCAACGCAGAGCTCTATTTTAGCGTTTCAACAGTATACACGAAAAAGCGCAGAGCCGCAAGTCCAGCCTGTTTTCGGTAAAGAAACCGCAATGCAACTTTTACCAAAAAAAAACAAACAAAACGCGTGAGCTACACCCCACAGCAGCGAACGTAAACAGCCGTTGGATAGTGGATCCGCTTCGAACTTGCCCGGCTGTCAATCCAGTTCGCTGCAGCGGCGGCCGGCCTACGTCATCAGCGCACGTGTTTCTGGCCGGATGGTCAAAACATGCACCGTACCGAGGAGGCTCTCACAGGGAGAAGAAAGGCTGCAGGGCGTCTCGAATCGGGGACAGAGGCGGCGGGGGAGCACTCGACACCGGTAAAACCGGTTCAGAACCAAAAGTGAACGATTTTGCCCATCGAGCGTCGTCTTCTCCGCAGTACACGGTTGCTTGGACACCACGTGATGGCGCTCTACCAATGGAGTCGCGAGCGGCGTTGATCAAACAGACGCGCAACTCTGCTACCTTTGGTAGCATATACAGTAACTCTACTGCTGAGTGCGATTCCGCGCCATCTATTAGCGGTGTGAGAAAGCAGCTGCTCTCACACCCTTCTTGGAAAGAGTCGCAACCAACCCCTCACCTTCGGCGGTGGTTCTTCTGGAGAGCCGGCTCTCTATCGCTCAGTGAGCCGTACCGAAACGTTCCCTTCCGAGCCGTCTCTTCTCGGAAAGAATGGCGCCGTTTGTTGACCGCTGCTGTTCGAACGATGTCTCACGACTCTCACCGATCTTGCATCGTGTGTTGATGGAACACTTCGAAGGAATTAGTGAAAATACCTATATCACGGTCAAAGTGTAACCTGCATTATTTTCACGATATCGTGGGCGGCTTAATGTTGGGTTGGCGCCCAAATTATAATTAATCGCGCCAACCTGCCCACCACTGCACTCTCCGTAAGTTTGGAGGAGGAGGAGCGACAAACTTCTCCACCCCGCGTGCAAAAGATCAGGTTCGACTGCTGCCCGGCGATAGGGGCCACGCCTGATTAGCCGTTGACCGGAGGCACGAGGTGTAGGCAAGTTACTTATCAAACACCTTTATACTTGGGCAAAGAACAACACGAAAGTTAAAAAACAAAGCTCAACGAAGTAGCGTGCGTACACAAGTGCGACGCGAATTACACACACAAAATGAGAACAAAAACAACTATTGACAGGAAGAGGAAAACAGAGGGCGTGAACTATACAACAACGTTACAAGAACAAAGCAGTGCTATACAAAAGGTTCGGACAAGAAAGAGCGACAGGACAAAGACAAGAGTAAAGAGAGTGGGGAGAAACGGTGGCTTAGATGCGGGGTGGAAAAGGTCCGTTTGCAGGGAGCGTCGGGCTGCGGAGTCGCCGCGCTTTACGCGTCAGACACCCGCCTGCGTTCGTGCGTTCATACACTCTTTCCCATTCAAAAATGCTTTTATCCGGAGTTGTTGGGTATGAAATGGATGAGAACGAGAAACGGCAGGAATCGATAACTGCTCTGGGCAGGGTGAAGTAAGCTTTTTTCTGTTTCTAAACACGTTTGGTATGTTGCATGCGTAATATCATTTCGACCAGTTTTTGCTGTAATTCACTAAGCATGCAGTGTTTAGTGAAGCTCGCGCTAACGAAGCTCATTTTTTTTGCCAATAAAGCCCTGCGCCGGTCAGATAAAGCAAAACATTATTTTGGAGGCTGACAACAATAGTTAGCGGTGTTATGCAGACACGTGTGAGGCGAGGTCAGTGATCGCCTCAATATTCCGACTTGTAGCCGTACCGAAATCTCCAAGCCAACTAATACCCCTGCTAGGCCACATTCTCACAGCCGGTTTTTCCCTTGCTCCGTCGCCTCCGTAGCGCCGGCAGCCGACGGAGGGGGCTGGTGTAGGACCGTTTTCCCCCCCAAATCGGGCGGCCGGTGGTGCCGCCTGGTCCTGCCCTACGTTTCCGTCGAGCGGCGGCGACGGAGGCCGCCCCAACGGAGAGCGAGCCAGTCACAGCGCGAGCTCGCTTCACGTGACCCACCGCTTGCTTGCTGCGACCAAGAGATGTCGCTGGCGAGCGCGCAGGGAGAAAAAACAAAAAGCCTGCTCATTGTTTTAGTCTCCGTCGGGAGATGCACGCGCCTTGCGCCCCGAAAAGCTCCCGCTGTCGAGGAGCAGAGAGCGCATGACAGTTTTATTTCATATGGCAATATACGAGGTGTTCGAGCCAAAACGGGTCTCCGAATGAGCATTGTGTTTGCACTAGGCGTGGGATATACGATAAATCATTTTTTTTCTGGGACGCTCAAGTAGCACCACTCTTATGTATTTGAATTGCATGCGCTATCTTTTAGAGCTTCAAGAAAAAACTACTTGGACGATACCTTGTTGCGAACACTCTAGCCGGCCGATTGTCAAAGTGACGTACATCTTTTAAATTGACACTTTATTCAAGAAATCAGCCCGAAGAATGAAAAGACAGCACCAAAACCTTTTCCAAGAGAACTTCCTGACGTCCATGTTTTTTTTTTTTGGGGGGGGGGGGGGAAGCAATCATTCTTTTTTTACGCGAAATAGCCTTGCCGTGTTTGTTGCCTGAATACCGCTAGCGGTATTCGTTCTGTCCGGTGGCGTCTCTGCGCATGCCCGTTTTTTTTTTTTTTTTGAAGCCAGCCGCACTGTCGCCGACTGTCGAACCTCCGAACGAAGCGTTCGTAGCTAGGTTGAGCCGCGTATGGTATCCGTGAGCCGTCGGAGTGTGACACCCTGTCGGTGCTACAACACTCGCAGCTCCTTGCACATCTGGCGCGAATCGTCCCTGTACAGAAACAAACCCGGCGACCCGACACTCGCGTCTTTCCCCGAAAGGGGACCTTGGGCGAGCCGGCCGCTCCGTCTCTGGCTGCTACCTGCAAGTAGCAGTAGCACCTGGGTGCCACTTGCCGCCTCCGGCCAAGTGGGGGGGGGGGGGGGGGGGGCTCGGAGACTGCAGCGGCGGGGCCAGTAGGTCGCGGGCGGGACACAGGAGAAAGAAAGACGGACGCTCGTAATGATCCCCGAAAGCCTGTCTGCAACTGCCTCCCCTCCTACTTAGGTCAACATGGCGACGGGTGCTAGCAATCGTCATTAATGCCTTCTTGGGATCGGCAGAGGCTTACAATCCTTTACACGGGGGTATGCGAGGTAGAGAACCAGACAAGGGAGCACAAAAGGGGACGTGTGTCGGCGACATAAAAGGGAGAGAACAAGGTTGGAGAATAAAAGGCAGGAAAAACCTGGAGAGAAGTGAACGCAAGGTGCATGAATAGAAATGTGCGCGACACAGCCCAGACTGAAGGCAAGGTCGGACGAGAAGCGGGAGAGCCGGGAAAAGCTGGGCAAAAAAACGAGGGAAAGAAGAAAGGTTTAAGCGAAGTGATTGAAAAACTCATCACGGCACGAAAGAACACTCTATCTTAGAAGCGGCCGCACACTCGGAGAAAAGCGTCAGCAAGTGCGCCACGGAGTGAAAAAATTACAAAACATTGACAAAACACGGCATGGGGGAAAAGGAAATGAACGAATGCAAAGAAAGGCATGGGCCACGTGGCAAGACGTCACTGCTGCTATCACGTGACCACGCCACCTTTTAAAACCGAGTTCCGAAGTAGTTCGTGCAGTGTTTTCAGGAAGCTAGCAACCTCCGACAACACGACGACATGGCTACGGCATCAGCGATGGGACCGCGTTATGACCCTGAATTATTATTATGACCCTGGACCACGCATAATAATTCATAATGAATTATTATGACCCTGGACCGCGTTATGACCCTGGTGCCTTCGTGAATGCAGCGCATACAATGGCCCACAGAGAAAGGCCCCACCGCTGCGATCTTTTTTTTTTATTTCCTGTCGGAAACGGCAAAAACAATGCCTATCCGTAACCAAGACATCCTTATGAAGAAATGTCACGACGCTCTGATTGAAGTGCAGCAAGGCTGAATAAAATGGAAAATACTGACACCGTCTCGTCTTTCATAACGGGTGTATACGCTAATATCCTTCAGTGCCTGTACTACCTTCATTTAACATTAATGTGGCAATAGGCCAAAGCAAGTGGTGTGGCCTTCAACGTTTGGCCGACGTTTCATGGAAGAGGTCTATTTCTGCCAGAAGAGCCTTAACCGTTTGTCACACTAGTGAGTCATTTAGACTACAGCTGCTCTCTATGACATTGCGTCTATATGCATATGGCTAAGCACAGGGAAGGAGCTTGCACAAGAACGGACTCAACAAAGGCAGTACAACAAACAAACAAGGACATGCAAAATCTTCAGTATATTATGCAAGGCATAACTTCAAGAAAAGATTCATATAGCAATGCAGAGCATGAAACGAACGATGAGACCTATGGCAAATAACGTCACGGATGGATTTGATGTGATTCTGTTTTCTTTATTTCCACAAACAAGGTTACTGTAGGTTGCAAGGAGTAATTACAAAAAGCTTCTCAAGACAACCTGAGGGGCCCCAGCATCCATTGAAGTGGTCGTAGCAAGACGGAACACTTTAATACAACAGTATGATACCAGAAGACAGCGCCACGTCAAAATAACTACTAACGCATTTTGCAATTCTAGCGCAGAATGTAGATAATGACTAATTTTCTCCCATTTGATCACACCGTTTGCTGACAGACTACCGAGGCAAGCCAAGCATGGGGAATGAAGATTTTTGATGCACTTTTTGCATGATCAATGTGTTCGGTCCATTCAATGGCGGTAGTTTGAAACCTCTGAGATTCTCATTTTCAAACCAATAATAAGGCGGATTTCCTTCCGAGATACTTTCACGGAAACTATCTTTGGGAAGTTATCAGACATGCATCCGCCAGGCGTCACACCAGGCGATGACTTTCCAGATAGCCCCATTCAGAATTAACTTATCTGACGTATTTTTAATGCCTGGATAAAGGGCACAATCAACCTATAGAAAGCTGTGTGATGTGATATTAGCTGGCGGTTACGCAAATCATTCAAAACAGCCATATTTCTGGTTATTCATGTCTAGAGCGGTTTCACTTCGGTTTCACTTGGGAGCATTTCTGGGTATATAGTCTAGTTGCCAGTCTACCCGCCCTGCTCCCAGAAAATAAGTTTTGAAAGTTTGGCGGATACGTTCAGCTTCATGGAAGGATCTGTTGGAACCCAGATTTGTCGCCTCACCAAACACTGGCACATCGCTACGTTCATTGCGCCAGTCTCCTTCAACTACGTCCCCGTTCCAAGTTTCCGCGTCAACTAGAGTTGAAGGGCAGTAGTACTGCTGATCCTCATTGCGGCCGATGAGAAAATTATGCAACGCAATGCTCGCAATGACATATCTGTTAACATTTTCATCGCTAGCTTTAAGTTTCCTCCGCAAGATGCGCCATTGGCTTGTAAGAATGCCGAAAGCATTTTCAATGACGCGTCTTCCTCGTGAAAGCCGGTAGTTAAAAACTCTTTCTGCGTCTCTTTCCAAAGACCGTTTTGGATAAGGCCGCATTAGATACGGCTTAACGCCTCGTCTCCAAGAATCATGTACGGTGTAATATTACCCCCTGGAAGTACGGCAGGCTCGGGAACACCCAAGAGCCCAGATTCAAGAGCTCGGGGTAGCTGCGACCTCCCAAATACGCCACCGTCGCTCTCTCTTCCACACCGGCCAACATCAACATACAAAAATCTATATGCAGAATCGCACATTGCTAGAAGAATCTTACTAAAGGTCCCCTTGTAATTGAAGTTTTCTGACCCGGAGTTACTAGGAGCCTCCACGGTAACGTGCTTCCCGTCGATGCTACCTGCAAAGAATAATGAAGATAAATTATTCTTTGCCCACCGTATCTAAAAACCAATACGCAGTCTTTTCTTCTCGGTTGCTTGAAAACAACTGTATAGCCGAGATCACGTCACATTATATTTGTCATATCTTATTAGGTACACACATGCTTACATGCACACCCCAACACCCCGAAATTTCCCATGACATTTTCCCATAGCACTGCAACATATATAATAGCAGAACCACATATCAACTAAACAGTTTTGAATCTGTAACTAGCAAGTTCATAAGTTATGACAAATGAACACTACCATATACTTCATGAATTAGAACAGCTTGAAGCGGGCGTGCACGGTACGAAGATCAATATTTTAAAATATGACTTACTAATGCAGTTTGGAACGTTCCACCGCTGCAAGAACCCTCGACCTACATCGAGCTATTCTTCAGGTGTTGAGGGACACCTGACATATTGGTGTTTTAGTACGTCCCAGATTTCTTGCGAGGTCTCTGATATTACAGTGCAGACGGTGGACCTCCCTATCATGTATGCAAATGACAGGCTGCGCTGACAGTCACCGCTGGCGAGAAATCTGCAAAACAGACAAAATATGTAAGCAGAACGCACGCTGTAGCCACAGCAGTGTTAACTGAGCAAAGCGCGACTGCAATGAAAGATAACTATACCGAAGTGTGATTTCCAAACGGGTTCTTGCAGATATTGCCTGTCTCCAGTTGGTGTCTTGCCGCTCGATTATGGGTCTGACCAATGCCAAAATTTTGTCGAAAGTTCCCTGAAGCATCCTCATGTAACTGAAATACAGTTAAACATATATTACTTTACTCGCTACAAACGCCGAAACTTCACTTACTCGAAGAAATATTGCCGGTCCGACTGACGCAGCAACGGGATGAGCAGCCCGGAATGGCCGAAGTTCCGATGCCTGCACATGCTGCGCATACACACACTTCTCGGCTGTCCAGTACGCCTTGCATTTTGTTGTCTCCTCTTCCGAAGGAGAAAAAAACAGCAGAAGCCCGCCCAGCAGCACAAACGGAGAACCGTTGTCTCGGTGGCTTGTCATTGTCACATGAAGGGAACGAAGCACACCGCGCGATAGTTTGAAGCTGGAATATCTGGTGCGATATTATTTTGGGAAAACGGCACGGAAAACGTAGAGTGAATGACACATCACGGGAAGTGGCTAACTGAGATTCTCTTCACGCACAGAGAAATACAGAAAACGGCACGCCGGGTCAACACACTCGTTCTAATTTAGCCCAGAAGGAAAAGCCTGTTCATAAACAGTGCCGACTGCAGCACTCCGCTTGCATGCTACAAGAAGCTCGCAAACCTAATACCCCTGCTACACGGGCGTTTCGAATGCCTTCCAACCGAACGTCATTCGACTCGAATGCCAAACGTGCGCTGCTACACGACGTTTTTGAACGGCATTCGGTTGGAATGACTTTCCAGTCGAAGGAGCTCCGCGGAGACATTCCAGATTTTGGAATGCCTTCGAAACGCGAACACAGCCCGAACCAACCAATAGCCGTCGCCGCCGCCGTCTCTTCGCCCCGCCCACCGCCGCGCGACTGCTTTCGGCTCTGTGGCTGCTCATTTCGATACCCGCTACTCGCTTTTTTCTGCTGTTTGTTTAGCAAATAGTTCGTGTTCCGTCTAGGTGAGTGCTTGCAGATAATAGTACACCAATGAACATTTACCGCGTGAGCATGAAATTTCCCCAGGAGTGCGCCGATGAGGACGACTGCAGTCATACTGCTGTTTTCATTGGTTTACATCGCTTCGTATGAACAGCTTGTGCTCGTTTGCAAGACACAAAACTAAATATGCGCTTTAGTTCTATTAAATAATCTCTTCTCTTCTGTACCGGTTGTACGCGTGCTTGTTTACGCAGTGCGACAATCTGTGGGAAGCGCCGACATGATCGCTCGCCTGAGAAACACTTGACAGCCGGGTTGTTGACATCGGATGATCAGCGCTTCTCGCTAATTTTCCCGGCTTCCTCCAACATGCCCAGTACTTTATTTTAAGCTACTTTATCCAGAAGTATGTTTGGTGACCGTTCGCGTTAACTGAAATGGCCTAACTTGTTAGTTACAAGCTAGCGACGGCGACGACTGCTGCTGGCCGTAAAGCACTGTTCGGCAGCTCGTGTCACACCGCCGCTTCCCGTTCATCGTATGCGCGTCCTGCGATGTAAGCAATAGTTGATTTCATGTCCCTGTTGTCAAAAGTACACTCGTTGATCATTTGCATTCGCTAAAACTTGTGAATTCATTCTTCACAACCACCGCAATCACCGATCCAACCCTGCGGATTCGCTAGGCCTAGTCGTCGCTGAAGGGAACGGAGTCGTCGTCGACTGAAATTAATTTGGCAAGTGGTTATCGCTATCGAGTGTCCAAGTGTGCACATGTGAAATATAGCCGTTCGTCTCGCTTATTTCCAATACGGATAATGTATAAGCGCGCATGTATTCGCACTGTCCCCTCATCAGCGTGTTTTCGCTCAGCCGCCGAACTCCCGAGGGCATATGAAGGCTGACCGTCCGCCGATCGGATTCGTCGGTGTCGTTTAGCCAAAAAACTTGTCCCACTACAATATTAAAGTGAACTGGATAGTTCACTATAATCACATGATAATGTTCACCGTGATAGTGCCGTTGTCCGACTAGTGTGACCGTCGTCGTCGTTGTACACTGAAAACGAGCCGAGAATTTCGAATGCGTTTGGAAAGTGCCGTGTAGCACCGCGGGAGTCCGTCGAGTTCGAATGCCATTCCAAGTCTCGAATGCCATTCGACTCAGATGTCATTCGAAAGTACCCGTGTAGCACAGGTATACGACACCCCAAATCAGGAAAAGCCTGGGAGGTTTAAACGGTGAGGAACATGTGGCTCAACAGTTCAAAGGCAAGCCAAAAGGTAGAAAAAACCTTGAAAAAAAAAACACGGCCCATGGGCCATGACGAAAAGAGGGAGTTCAGGAGGGTAACGAAGTTGGGGACGATAAGACTGTCGCCAGGTTTAAAGCGAAGTGAAGGGGATGGCTGATGCAAAGGGGAACCATCCAGGTGAAGAAAGGAGAAAGGGGCGGGAGAGGCAACTGCGGAGGAAACGAAAAGAGCATAAAAACCAAATTCTGTTCACCCGTTGCTAGCTCTAGAGGCCTCATTGTTTTTATTAGCCGTTTAAATTGTTTTGCTAGTTTAATTCTTGAATGGTTGTATAAAGACCAATAACAGAGTTCATTACCACCCTACATATGTTCAATTTCGTGCACATTGGCCTGAATACTGTGACTGCACCACTCATTTCTGCAGCGACTTTAAAAGTAGCTTGTTATACTCATATATATTTGTTTTGGTGCTGTACGCATGGTGTTTCGTTGCACAAACAAGGGAGTTGTGTAGAGTTAATAAACTAACTTCAAACTTTTTCCACCGCTTGCAAGATCGCATCGTTTTTTTTTCTGCGATAAGAGCCAAGCGAACCAAAGCGTGAGCAGTCGACAGACGACTTTCACCGCTATTTCGGCATGTCCTTCGGGCACCGCCGAGCAGCGTTTTTTTTTTTTTGCGCGGAAGAAAAAAAAAAGGCACTGACGTAGAGTCACGTGGGAGCAGCGAGCGCCCGCCCAAACTGGTTTGCCGGTGTCCGGCGCCTCTTTCGATAAGAACACAAATCCGTTGCGGCCGCGGTTCCCGGCTCCGTCGCCGCCGCGCCGGAGAAGATACCGGCTGTGAGGATCAGGCCCTACATGGCTGTTTCGAATGCCTTCCAATCGAATGTCATTCGACTCGACTGCCGAACTAACGCTGCTACACGAAGTTTTTCGATGGCATTCGGTTCGGATGACATTCGAGTCGACGGAGCTCGGCGAAGACATTCCAAATTTTGGAATGCCTTCGAAACGCGAACACAGTCTGAATCGACCAATAGCAGTCGCTTCGCCCCGCCCACAGCCCAACAGCCGCGCGACGGCTTTCGGCTCTGTGGCCGTTCATTTCTACCCGCTGCTAACTTTTTTCTCCTGTTTGTTTAGCAAATAGCTCGTGTTCTGTCTTAATGAGTGCTTGCATATTATAGTACACCAATGAACAATTACCGCGTGTGCATGAAATTTCCCCAGAAGTGCGCCGATGAGGACGACTGCACTCATAACTTTAACTCATACTGCTGTTTACATAGCTGCGTATGAACAGCTTGTGCTCGTTTGCAAGACATAAAACGAAATATGCGCTTTAGTTCTATTAAATAATCCCTTCTCTTCTGTACAGGTTGTACCCGTGCTTGTTTACGCAGTGCGAAAAGAAGCGCCGACACGATCGCTCGCCTGAGAAACGCTTGACAGCCGGGTTGTTGCCATCGCGTAGGACCGGCGCTTCTCGCTAATTTTCCCGGCTTCCTCCGACATGACCAGTGCTTTATTTTAAACTAATTTATCCAGAAGTATATTTGATGACCATTTGCTTTAACTGAAACGGCCTAACTTGTTACCCACAAGCTAGCGACGGGGACGACTGCTGCTGGCCGTAAAGCACTGCTCGGCAGCCCGAGTCACACCGCTGCTTCCCGTTCATCGTATGCGCGTCCTGTGATGTAAGCTATAGTTCATTTCATGTCACTGTTGTCAAAACTACACTCGTTGACCATTTGCATTCGCTAAAACTTGTGAATTCGTTCTTCACAACCACCGCAATCACCGATTGAACCCTGCGGACTCGCTAGGCCTAGTCGTCGCGGAAGGAAACGGAGTCGTCGTCGACTGAAATTAATTTGGCAACTGGTTATCGCTACTGAGTGTCCAAGTGTGCACATGTGAAATATAGCCGTTCGTTTCGCTTATTTTCAATACGGATAATGTATAAACACGCATGTATTCGCACCGTCACCTCATCAGCGTGTTTTCGCTCAGCCGCCGAACTCCCGAGGGCATGAAGGCTGACCGTCCGCCGATCGGATTCGTGGGTGTCGTGTGGCCAAAACCTTGTCCCATTACAATAATATTAAAGTGAACTAGATAGTTCACTACAATCACATGTTGCTGTTCACCGTGATAGTGCCGTTGCCGCACTAGTGTGACCGTCGTCGTCGTCGTACACTGAAAACGAGCTGAGAATTTCGAATGCGTTTTGAAAGTGTCGTGTAGCACCGCGGGAGACCGTCGAGTTCGAATGCCATTCCAAGTCTCGACTGCCGTTCGACTCAGATGTCTTTCGAAAGTACCCGTGTAGCACAGGTATAACTCGCTCGCGGTTTTCCCACCGCCGCGTTCCCGCGGCAAAACAACAAACAAAAACCAGCAAACGAATCCTCTAGGCGCAGTGCGCCAACGATTTGCAGATGTTGAGAACGGGGGGGAAAGAAACACGGAGAGATTGAGAAGGGACGCGAGGGAAAGCCACGTTCCTCACGAGAAGCGATGCTAATTTGCCAAGATCGGGAAGGGTGCTAGGGCATTCAACCGGCCACTTCCCGTCCCCCCCTCGTGCAATCGCTCGCTTCCCGGCGATAATCCTGGGGAGGGGGCGGAGTAGGCTTGACCCTCCAGTGTCGCGAGCGGTCTACTGCCCCCAAGAGGGGTGCAAAATCGTTGCCGCCGCATTGCGAAATGCCTGCGAACCACCGGCGCCGTGGCCACCTCGCCCGCAAAAGAAAATAGAAAGAAAAGGCATGCACGCACTTCGTGACAATTATGCAGTCGTTATTTGGTTAAAAAACGATATTGGAGAATATTTATGAGCTCAAAAATGCAATTTTTCTTTCAACGTAATTCATTTATTCACATACGCATACAAAATTAGTGTCACAATACAATACACAATTAGTCTCACAGTGCAATACAAAAATACACTTCAACAAGGTTCTTAACATCCACAAACAAATTTTTACATCAAATGTAGGTTATGGTTTATAAACAATGTTTTGCTGACTTTGAGTGAGCTGTAAAGCCATACAAAATTAGTGTCAGAATACAATACACAATTAGTGTCGCAGTACAATACAAAAATACACTTCAGCAAGGTTCTTAACATCCACAAACAAAGTTTTACCTCAAATGTAGGTTATGGTTTGAAAACAATGTTTTGCTTACTTTGAGTGAGCTGTAAAGCCATACAAAATGAGTGTCACAATACAATACACAATTAGTGTCGCAGTACAATACAAAAATACACTTCAACAAGGTTCTTAACATCCACAAACAAAGTTTTACATCAAATGTAGGTTATGGTTTATAAACAATGTTTTGCTGACTTTGAGTGAGCTGTAAAGCCATACAAAATTAGTGTCACAATACAATACACAATTAGTGTCGCAGTACAATACAAAAATACACTTCAACAAGGTTCTCAACATCCACAAACAAAGTTTTACATCAAATGTAGGTTATGGTTTATAAACAATGTTTTGCTGACTTTGAGTGAGCTGTAAAGCCATACAAAATTAGTGTCACAATACAATACACAATTAGTGTCACAGTACAATACAAAAATACACTTCAACAAGGTTCTCAACATCCACAAACAAAGTTTTACATCAAATGTAGGTTATGGTTTATAAACAATGTTTTGCTGACTTTGAGTGAGCTGTAAAGCCATACAAAATTAGTGTCACAATACAATACACAATTAGTGTCACAGTACAATACAAAAATACACTTCAGCAAGGTTCTTAACATCCACAAACAAAGTTTTACATCAAATGTAGGTTATGGTTTATAAACAATGTTTTGCTGACTTTGAGTGAGCTGTAAAGCCATAGAAAATTAGTGTCACAATACAATACACAATTAGTTTCGCAGTACAATACAAAAATACACTTCAACAAGGTTCTTAACATCCACAAACAAAGTTTTACATCAAATGTAGATTATGGTTTATAAACAATGTTTTGCTGACTTTGAGTGAGCTGTAAAGCCATACAAAATTATTGTCACAATACAATACACAATTAGTGTCGCAGTACAATACAAAAATACACTTCAGCAAGGTTCTTAACATCCTCAAACAAAGTTTTACATCAAATGTAGGTTATGGTTTATAAACAATGTTTTGCTGACTTTGAGTGAGCTGTAAAGCCATACAGAATTAGTGTCACAATACAATACACAATTAGTTTCGCAGTACAATACAAAAATACACTTCAACAAGGTTCTTAACATCCACAAACAAAGTTTTACATCAAATGTAGGTTATGGTTTATAAACAATGTTTTACTGACTTTGAGTGAGCTGTAAAGCCATAGAAAATTAGTGTCACAATACAATACACAATTAGTGTCACAGTACAATACAAAATACACTTCAACAAGGTTCTTAACATCCACAAAGTTTTACATCAAATGTAGGTTATGGTTTATAAACAATGTTTTGCTGACTTTGAGTGAGCTGTAAAGCCATACAATACACAATTAGTGTCGCAGTACAATACAAAAATACACTTCAACAAGGTTCTTAACATCCAAAAAACAGAGTTGTACATCAGATGTAGGTTGTGGTTTATAAACAATGGTCTGCTGACTTTATCAGAAGTGAGACGACTTCTGCTTTCAGTGCAAATTTGGCCAGCTTTAGAGAATATTTTCTCACTGGGTACACTCGTCACGGGAATACAAAGCCTTTTTAAAGCCAGTGCATACAAGTTCAGGTATGTGAATTTTCTACTTTCCCACCACTTAAGTGGGTCATTGCTACGGTTCAAGTACGGCTCGCTCAGGTACTTATCAACCTCAACGACAGCCTGCGCTGTAGGGTCTTGATTCCCTTGCAAGGAACTCAAACTAGCGTCATACTCATCCTATACTGAGGAGGTCTGAACAAGCGTCGCGGGCTCATTGCTTGGTCCGGCCTCCGTGCTTTGTATAGTCGCTTTTGCCCTCAAAACAAGCGCTTCTTAGTCGCCTTTAACTTCGCATCATCCCCAAAGCCTTGGGACTTAAAACGTGGGTCCAAAAGTACTGACTGAGCAATTAACTCGTTTGATTCTCTGTTACCAAATCGCCGTGTGAGACCGTCGATGAGTTCGTTTGGAAGCTTTACAATCGTCTCGGAAGCGTCTGTATTAGTCTCTAGATACTGATTTACTTTTCTCGTCATTATCCTGGACAAAACGGCCATTTTAGACAATGACACATTTGCTTCGGCAGAAATTTCTGCCGTTACACGACTAAACACTGACAAGACATTAACAGCATAGACCAGTTCTGTCCATTCTAGTTCTAATTTATCTTTTCATCCAAGTAACGCCAGAGTTGAAACAAGTGGCTCTTTTTTTTCAGTAATCTCTCTAACATATCAAAAGTGGAATTCCATCGAGTGGGAACATCTTGCTTTAATTTAAGTTTATCTTTATTAAGCGAAATTTGCCTCTCGTGAAGTTTCGCGAGTGCCGTGCTGCTTTCCTTGAAGTACTGGACAATGGACTTCGCTTTATCAAGTTTTGCCCCAATAGATGCCGAAATGGCATCTGTGACGACCAAATTCAAAGTATGTGCAAAACAACCCAAGTGCCGAAGATTTAGTTCTGTCAGAGCTGCTTTCATATTAGCTGCATTGTCAGTGATAACTGCACAAATTTTATTTCGGATAGCAAATCTTTCTAAAACTTCATTTACCCAGGCTGTTATATTGCGACTCGTGTGTCTGCCGGAAAATTCTGAGCATTCAATAAGGCACGATCGCAAGCAAGTTGCCTGATCAATGTAATGAGCAGTAAGGGTGTAAAAGCTAACATTGTTAATATTAGTCCATACATCACAAGTCAAGCAAACAGCTGGGGCATCAAACAGAACTGATTTAACTTTTTCTAGGAGTTCGCTATGAACAGCGGGCAACAAACTATTTGTGAGTGTTTTACAGCTCGGTAAGCTATAATTTGGGTTCAAAACATTGAGTTCTTGAAGCTCTTTATCCTCAACCAATAAAAACGAATGGTACTCTTTGGAAATCATCTTGAGCAATTGAACATCAATCATCCTTTTTTTCTGCGCTGACACTGGTCTAAGTGCATCAACGTATCGCGTCAATGATGACTGCTATAACTGGCTTGATATAGGCCCAGGCGTGGAGAACGGGGTTGACGAAGCCGTCGAAGACGAAGCTGGCGACAGCAAACCATTTTCTGGTATATCAGAATTGTCCGGTTATTGGCTCAGGCCCCTTGAAGGGCGTGCAACGGCGCCGAGGCAGGAGCAGCAGGGTAGTCGACGGTGATCGGGATGGTGATCGGGAGCGCTTGGGTTCCACTCGGCCGAGGGGTACTGTGGGGTGCTTCTTCGTCAAATGCCGTCTAAGATTTCCGATCGAGCCAGATGACATTGAGAGCACAGCTTGACAGTATCTGCATTTCGCCTTGCAATCCGTCAATTTTTCGAAGTGGTACCAAATTTCGCTGGTTGAGCGATTTGCTGACATCATTATTCTAGGAATGAAATAGAAAGGGAGAACGCGTCTGAGTGGGAGGGCGTGGCTGCCACGCAATCCAGCAATAGACGATCGAATGTCCCAGGCCACTGTAGCGCATCAAACGCGGCGAGCCACGCCTTATAGAGGCGTCGACGAACTCTATCCGCCGGGTATCCCGTGCAGCGGCCCAGGACGTCGCTGCCTACTCTAATGGCAACATCATCCGTCCAGTCACCGTAGCTGTGAGTAATCATGGGCAGGTACTTCTCTTCCGGCACACTGAGCGTGGCTACATAGTCGCTGGTGACAATGGTAGCGAAGTACGGGTGCAAATTTGTCGTAAAGTCTTCCCACCTTCGCCTCAGTAGCGATATTGCTAGGACACTTCTCGATCACCTGCGTCACCAGAAATCAATCAGCTAATTAATGCGAGCAAATATTACAACAGTGCGCTTCACCAGAATTATGCTCAACTATATATACAGCCTGACCACTCTGACAGCTCTGCAAATAATCTGCGCAGCGCCGCCATACTGACCACAGCGCCATGGCGCAAGGCAGAACGGGCGATGCAAGCATCTCAAAACACGCAGCGCCAGCTCACAAGCCAGAGGCACGTTCGCTGCCGCATAGAATGCTGCGTAATTTTCAAGCCTTTAATGCCCCATCGTTGTAAGCAGGAGTTGGCAGAAATGTCACGCTTTCCAATTGGTCGAAACGGTCGTGACGTCACAGTGCGCGAATTTTAAACGGGGCCAATTGGACTTTGGCTAGCAACCATGCAACCAATTAAAGGGATCTTATAGTGATGCTCCAAGTAAGTGGGACTTAGTTTAGTTAATTGCTTAATTACCCAGTTAGCCTAATTAACCTTTGTAGTCAGGCCAGATAAATAATTAAAAGCGAGTAGGAAATTGGTCGAGTTCGGGAATCGAGCCCCGGTCTCCGGAGTGCGAAACGAGCATGCTAACCACTCCGCCATGCCAGCTCGATGGTTTGGAATGAACAAAGGCGCGTCAACTGAATATGGTGTCTTCGTTTATTACCATCTTCCTCCCTTCCGGTTACGGCGAGGTTTAGGTAGGTGTCCACCGAGGTATGAGCGGCAGATACATTTCCTTTCCTCAAAATAATTTACCGACGAGCAAGGCGTAGAGCCGACCGGGCGATGCCGTTCTGTTGACTCCCTGGCAGCGTTGCAAGACGCTGGCGCGTTGCACTCTTATGGCCGTTTCACATGATGCGACGCGCACGAAAAACTTCGGTCCAGTCGCAGTATCGCAGCGGCGCCAGTCGCGACAGCCGTTTCACGCAACTGCTTTTATTGTTGTCCTTTTGACGAGCATAGAGAAATCTTGGCAGCCATGCGGGGGCACCGCACACCACATAAATTTTGGCATGTTTTGTATTTGTGCACAGTGTATGTAGCCGCCCTGCATCTTGCCTTTATTTCTATCCCTCCCCGGCATCTCTCATAGCCTCAGTCACTTTGGGACGTTAAACCCCATAAACCAAACCAAACCTTTCTTTCAGTCCATGTCCATTTAATCACGCTAGTCGCAGCTCAGGGCGCTTCAGGTTCCGATGACAGATGCTGCAGCTAACATCTTTCCTTTCTATTGTTATTTTATTAGTAAAGAGCCGCTAACAATAATGATAACGTTATGAATTCTGCGGTAATGACATTCAAATTCTCCCGGCATTTGCATCTACTTGGCTGTAAAAAGTAACGTTTTTATAGCCAAGCAGGAATATGATTGTTGGTGGCTACTTTAACGTTCCTTCCATAAACTGGAGCATTAAGTTCCGTGATTCCTTACGCTGATATATTTTAAAGGACCTATTGCGATTAGTTACTGAACCAACACGAATACGAAGTGCTATCACGTTTATTCTAGATCTTTTCATTGTTAATAATGTCATCATTCGTCACAGTCCCGAAATACACGTTCTTAAAGGTATATCTGATCATAAGATGGCAGGATTAACTGTCGATCTGAAATGTACCAGTATACTGGAATCTATGGTACCGATCATTACACTTACTGATGATGTGGGTGTACTAGACATACTTGATATCTCGTTTTCAAACTTCGTTTTCAAAGTGGACTGGCGATTCTTCCCTGTCTTCTGTAAAGACGTTGTGAAAACCATCTGGGAGATGTCCTCCAGCCTGACGTCCTTCCTTAATGGGTTTTTGTTCTTTTATGGAAGCCAATGGTGGCTGTGCATGCGCTATAGATATCTTTCGATATTCTGACGTATCACACTTTCACACCCTAGATCCGAAATTGCTGTATGACTGCTGAGGTTTCGACTGAATCAAACGCTTTGCTGAAATCTAGGAAGGCTACATGTAGGGGTGGATGTATTCTGCGCAGTTATTTGTCGTCCCATGACTGCGCCAATATGGTCCTATTGCCTAGTACCCTTTACGAAAGCCAGCTGCCTGTGTTTTGGTTGACTAGGTTCTAAGGTTTACCTGACTCTATTAGCGACGAACGCTCATAGCTGTCACCCTCTTTTATGATCATCCTTCGTCGAAATCTACACACACTAACTTGTAAACGATTCCCGTTTCCCGCACTACTGTTCTGCCTGTGGTGGGGGGATGATAGTACGTCTGGAAAAGTGCTCCACCCTACACTGTCTTCCAATTTAATACTACCGTATCCTTGGCCGCGAGTGGTATCGCAGGTAATCGGCGCGTTCATGCGTAGCCCGGAGAGGAAACTCCCGGGCTCCTGACGATATCCAGCCAAGCCCAACCATTCTCTTGCAACCAATGCATAGTTTTTCAAAAGACGACCCTTTGTAATAACCGCATGGCACAAACTGTTTGCCCACCTCGGCGTCAGCACTAAAATTTATTACTTTCCATGATGTTACAACTGGGAATTCTTTCCATTTCTTCTCCGTATCACCGTGTTCATGTGCTGCAGAGAACCTAGAGTTCATCATAACTCCTCAACAGTTCAACAACGTCGCTGTCGGCTTCAACGGCGCAGTAATGTGCCATACCAAGGTATCATCGAAAAATTCGTTAACCGACACCAACGCGGTCAGACGGCGTCTGGCAGTTGTCACTAGAAGGTGGCTGCCTCTGTCTAATGCGCTAACGTCTTGGAGGATACTTCCAAACCTGTGTTGGCGGTGACTGCAATAGTAACACACAACACTCGTTTCGTCGGTACGCTATGCCAGGATAGTCTTAACTGACATGAATTGTTCTTCTGCCTTGAAATTTTTGGTGCCCATGTGAAGGTCTAGACAGTGGAGTCACGAATGACCTTGGAGCGTACTTTGCAAACTGAGAATTCTGGGAAGTCTTCGCAGACAAGTTTTTTAATTAGAAAAACTGAGGGCACCAGAGACCTCTTTTGTTGCCACTTCGATGCTTCTTTGCCATTTTTTTATGCTCTGCGGAATTGCCGCCGTTATTGTATATTAAAGGGATACTGAAGCAATATCTTAATGTTGAACAAAAACGCTGAAAATAGATTCACGGAATGTGATTACACCGAAATCTAGGCGCCACTTAGCGTATTTTTCAGTTGATTATATTTTCGACGTTTTCTGAGCGCGCGCCAAGCCCTCCCGGCGGGCGCGAGTTAATCAGCGTGACGTCATGACACCCTCGTCCGACAGGCAACCGGTCGCGTCACTCGAAGCGCGATGTCGCACTGCAGTTTGGGTAAACCAAGCGATAAGGCTCCCAACCACCGACGCTGAGGGCGCAGTACTTGCAAAACCGGCGAGTAGCGGTGGGAACCGTGCTCCTGCGGGAACAGTGGGCGAGCGGGTGTTATGACGTCTCTTAGTTGCTTCCACAGGCGGCCGCCAGGTGCAACGATACGGCAATAAATCTCGAAACACAAACGTGCTATCCGCCTCCTTCATCAATTTCAGCAGTCAAGCTTTTGTTTACATGTATAACAGCAGCTCTGAAAGTTTGGTTCAGTATCCCTTTAAAAGCGCTCGCTAAAGCATGAGGTCTTCGTTGTCTTAGTATGGTTAGCATCATCCCTTCATGCCACTAACTGGCGACACTGGCCATTGGAATGACCCTTCGCCCTGCATTCGTCGCACTGCAGTATCTTTCACACCTCCCGTTGGTGACGACGTGGCAGCGTGAAATCGAACTGGTGCCTCAATTTCATTCTCGGGGCTAATGAGAACGCTTTTGCTAGGGCCTTCACCCGCAACCTCGGGAGATATGGCAGCCATATGCTGCGCACAGGGCACGTTTTGCCTGTCCTGCTGTAACATATCACCCCTGCAAATGCACGAATGTTATGGACACTACAGCAACATCTCACATGATGCGAAACAGTTGAAATGCGTAAACAACCAAAGTGCACTTCATGGTGGATATGTCTGGCCGCACAGTAAACGAGGCACAAAGAAAAAGACACATGAAACGCGCCATATAAAGTATATTTCAATCGCAATCATTTCAGCATTCCAGGTTCTAACCTGGGCCGATATATGCATGCAGTGCCTTTCCGATACATTTACCTCTTCGTGACCGCGACAAGGTGCTATTTCCAGTTATACGAGGTCTGTTAGAAAAGTATCCGACATAATTTTTTTTTTTTGCGAACACCTGATGGATATGAAACAAGAGCGCTTGCATCAACAGACCATAAACCTTCGTGCGCATGCACGAATTTTTTCTCGCTTGTCGATAGCGTCAGTCGCTGGGACGGAGCGTTTGAGTGAGGCATTGCGCAGTGCTCTCGTCGATTTTTTTATTGCAAGGAAAATGGCGGAGCGACAGGAGCAGCGCTACTGCTTCCAATTTTGCCAGAAATTGGACGACAGCCAGGTGGAATCCATTCAGAATATTCAGACGGATTTCGGTGACGATGCTAGGAGCAGCACACAGATTAGGCAGTGGTACAATGGTACAGTGGTGGCAAGAGAGAGCCACGCTCCGGTCCGCCATCAACATGCCGAATTGACCAGGTCATTGCCGAAGTGAACGCTGTGCTTATGCGGGACCGTCGTGTGACTGTCCGAGAAATTGCGAAAGAGGTGGACATCAGCAATTTTTTTGCATATTCCATAATCACCGATGATTTGGCCATGGAGAGAGTTCCGGCAAAATTCGTGCCGAAGCTGCTCATGGTGGAGCAAAAGCAGCTTCGTGTTGAAGTCTCACAGGACATGCTGGATTCCACAAACAATGACCCCGAATTCATCAACACCATAACCACTGGTGACCAGTCTTGGGTGTACGGGTACGACCCGGAAGCCCAATCCCAGTCGTCACAGTGGAAGCATTCCACGTCACCAAGACCAAAGAAGGCCCGCCAAGTGCGCAGCAATTTCAAAGTGATGCTGACTGCTTTATTTGACTCCCTTCATGTGGCAGGCACACCACGAGTACGCACCCCACAGGGTCAAACAATGAGCAAAGAGTTTTACAGGGTTGTCCCCCGTCGCCTACGTGGTGCTGTGCGGCGCAAGAGACCTGTTGAGGTCAACGGGAAATTGGCACATCCATCACGACAATGCTCCTGCACATTCCTCGCACTTGATTCAGACTTTTTTTCGCAAAAAACAAGACTCTTGTAGTTCAACAGACCCCTTACTCTCCTGATATGGCCCCCTGCGGCTTCTGGCTGTTTCCTAAAATCAAGAGGCCATTGAAAGGAGCGTGATTTAAGAAAAGAGAGGACATTATGGCTGCAACGACAGCTGAGGTAAACTTCATTCCGAAAGGGGCCTTTTCGGAATACTTCCACCAATGGCAGCACCGCTGGGAGAAGTGTCTGGAGTCCCAAGGGGGTTACTTTGAAGGTGATTAGGTTTCCAATGCTCCAGTTATGACAGTTTTTTTTTCTCCGGCCAAAGGTCGGATACTTTTATAGCAGACCTCGTATACAACTTTGTTCTCTTCAGATTGCTCTCTTTTGCTTGCCTTGATGACACAAAGTCCATGGATTCGTAGTGAGTGGAGTATTGTTTGGATTGATTTTTCGATTCTTGCAGTGAATGTGCAATCTGGTTTAGCTATGGATGGGATTGTGATTGGTTTTGAATTTTATTGGCTGCAATTTTATAAGGAAGAGTGAATGGGTTATTGTTTGGAATTCGGCCGCAAAAATTTTGCCAGGATTTGTTGCGGGTGGTGGTGATATTTTGTTAAAATTTTTTAAGAGTGGTTAAGTATGTCGTTTTGAAGTGGTCCCGTAGTGTAGAATGTGCTTGCTGATATCGTCGCCTGTGAGCTCTGACCTTCTTCCTTTCGATTTCCTCGGTGGGAGAATAACCAATCAAGTACTATACAAACATCCACCCAATAACTTATTCGGGAAAGGAAAATACCACCAATCAGCAGTTGGGGAAAGAATAACACAACCAATGAATGATTGGGGAAAGAAGGTAACTCATCGCGACACGGTACACATATGCACACTTTCCACCATCACGATTTCGGATAATTATGCTTTCCCGCTGCGAGCTTCGCGAACACTCGCTTTCCCAACGTCCGGTTGCCGCCAAGTTCGAGGAACGCCATTTCAACTCATCTGTTTCTCGTCGTCGCTCCTCATGCCTGCAGCTAGCGTGACAATATGTCAAAGCATGCCGCTGCAGACATGGTACAAAGAGCCACGCACTGCGGCGCGGGTCAGCCTCGCCGTACACACGTGCACACAGGATGCCGCCTAACGACTCAGTCCATGAGGGGAGTTTGAAGTCTCCTGTAATCCCCCGCCATTCGGCGCCTCCCTTCTCCCGCTGGGTTCACTGACCCCTTTCTGTGCGGTTGTGCGGAGGGCCCAAGAAAAGCACATAATGGGCATTCCACTACGCGACCGGATGCGGTAAACAAACTACAGCACCGCGAACTTCACTCCTCCCAACCAAGAATGTCACACGGACACTTGTTGTCAGGGGGACATTAAAGTTAAGCCACGGTGTCCAACAACAAAAGTACACACGTACGCACGCAAGCACACGCACGCTGGCTGTCCAGTCAGTCCACAAACACGCGCACAGCGGATATTTCAACCTACACACACAAGGACGGAAACCAATCTGCACATTCCAGAATCCACGATGTCAGATCGGTGCCCAAAACTGGCAGAAATTACTTCTAGCCACCTACATCACGAAACAGCAAATGTTTCTCTAGAGCTTTGTCCAGAGGATTGGACAAAAATTCCGGATTATCCGGCAAAACACCGGTTCCAAAGGCTGCAGCCGCCGTCGGATCAATAGAGCTCACCTGCTCCCCGCGGGCTACGAAGATTGCTGCTGCCCTCGCGTCTGCATTCTCCCCTTCTTTGAGTTTCACAGTAGGGTCAGGCCTCTCATCGGCTACTTCGCATGCAGTTTTGCATCGAGATTCAAGTAGCCCTAGCTCTTCGTACAACTGCCCACCGACGTTCGCTTCAAAGAAAATCGTGCCGTCACGCCTTCTTTTCTGACAACTGCCTTCACCAGCTTGCTGCGGCACTTCTGGCAATGAAACATACTGTGTCTCCTCCACGCTGATACCCACAGGGACAGATGCATTATCCCAATCCTGCAGTTCCTTATCAGCTTCGAAAACCATTGCAGTGACCAAACGGGCATTCCTTCCTTCCTCGGCATCAAATGCAGCCTCATCGCTCGTTGTTAGCTCACAATCTGCTGCAAAAACTTTTGCAGCTACCGAATTGGCCTCAAGCTCTACCGGCGTCTCAGATTTGTCTCGAATTTTGAAATGCTCTTCCAAATCAGCTCTCTCATTTTCTTGATGTAGCCGCTCTCTTTCTATCTGGTCTAACAGCGAGTGCGTCTCAGGTGTCCCCAACTTCGCTACACCGTCCGCTACATCTGCTGTCACTGCGCAGAGTGTCAGCTCCGGCTGGCTAACCGATTCATCTTTGGCAGCCAGCTTACCTTCGCCTGCAAAGGGTGTTCCCGTTATTCGCGCCTGCTCTAGCTCTTCGTCGAGCGTTACAGCTGCGCCAGAGTTTGCGCCAACCTGTTCTTGCTCAATGCTGAACTCCTGTTCACAAACAAAACACTCATGAGCCTCCTGGGTCTCCTCTATCTCGGCTTGCTCTGACAAGCAGCGCTTCAAAGGCGTGACTAACGCCCCTATGCCCTCGGCCATCTCTCCTGGCACGGCACACACGGTTGGGCCCTGCTGCCTAAACGCTGCAGCTTTCACACCTATAGCCATTGGCCCACAGGTCATTCTCAATACGGGAACATGCTGTTCTCGCTTCGATTTCGGACAGTCAATCATTAGATGCCCAAATTCCATGCAGTCAAAACATTGAACTGCTGCCAATAACATCCCTCTATCAGATTTCGTTCCCTGGTTGAATTTAGATTGCATCTGCGCAAGTTTTATCTTCTCTCGTTCAATTTCGAGTTTCAACTTGCCGATTTCAAGCAGCTGTTCTGCCTTCTGCTCAGTCTCCAAACATCGCATCATGCCCTCCCGATCGTACCGCACGGCAGCCATCTCCCTTTTCCGTGCTATCATCTATAGCACGAAAACACTACACCGACATGGTGAATTCGGAGGAAGCAGAAAGGTCTCCTACCTCGCAGGTTGCTTTCCTCTGCCACGGTAGTCACGTCGCCCTGAGTGACGACAGCGGGCTCCTTGATGCGGATGAGTTGAGTTGAGCCCCGGCTCTCACAGCAGCTCGCTGACTTGTCCTGCCTCGTTTGACTTGCTGGTCGCCTGGTTCTTCTCTTGAACCTCAACGGGGACGCCTGGTTCCTTCCGCAGCTCACAGACTAGGCACCTCCACGACACGTCGGTCGCCTGGCTCCTTCAGCTCCTCGCCGACTTGAGCCTCCTACGTCCCGTTGACAATGACCAGCAGTCTCATGAAGCTTTCAACGTCGCTCTATGACGCTGACGTACCGCTCTGCAGCTTGTCCACCGACTTGATCCTCCGCCAGATACCTCAAGCAGGAAGACGTAGCAAATCCTGTCGACTGCGCCAGTTGGATTCCGTCTTGATCTCGTAGAGGGAAATTTAGTTAATGATGATTGTTGTAGGATTCTTGACGTCCTGCAGATTCGTTTTGCTCAATCACATTGCAAGAGGACACTTTAGGAGAGGTTAACTTTTTATAACAATTAAAAGCACAAAGGAGGATACAAGCAAGGAGAAAACATATTTACACTTGACTGGCTCGCAGTTCTAGGTGACGAAACCAGCCCTCGGTCCTGCCGAAGCAGCGGGTTTTAAATCCCATGTCCCCGCCCTCGGTGGGAGAATAACCAATCAAGTACTATACAAACATCCACCCAATAACTCATTGGGGAAAGGAAAATACCACCAATCAGCAGTTGGGGAAAGAATAACACAACCAATGAATGATTGGGGAAAGAAGGTAACTCATCGCGACACTGTACACATATGCACACTTTCCACCATCACGATTTCGGATAATTATGCTTTCCCGCTGCGAGCTTCGCGAACACTCGCTTTCCCAACGTCCGGTTGCCGCCAAGTTCGAGGAACGCCATTTCAACTCATCTGTTTCTCGTCGTCGCTCCTCATGCCTGCAGCTAGCGTGACAATATGTCAAAGCATGCCGCTGCAGACATGGTACAAAGAGCCACGCACTGTGGCGCGGGTCAGCCTCGCCGTACACACGTGCACACAGGATGCCGCCTAACGACTCAGTCCATGAGGGGAGTTTGAAGTCTCCTGTAATCCCCCGCCATTCGGCGCCTCCCTTCTCCCGCTGGGTTCACTGACCCCTTTCTGTGCGGTTGTGCGGAGGGCCCAAGAAAAGCACATAATGGGCATTCCACCACGCGACCGGATGCGGTAAACAAACTACAGCACCGCGAACTTCACTGTGTGTTTTGGGGGTGCTTTGTTTTTGTGGTTTGTGTTGTGTGGTGGTGTCATGGTGCGAGGTAGTGAGGGACCTCAGTGCTTTGTGCGGTGGCGGGTTTCCGTGAGACGGTGTTTGGTTCCTAGTTCCTGTTAGCCTCCTCTCGTGTTCTCCGCTCGTGTAGGATTGTGCACATTTGGCTTCCCATGTGGTCATTTACTTCTGCTAGGTTGGCTACCTTGCAAGGATTGCATGTTGGGATGTCGTTGAGGCATTCCTCGTGATGGTGGGTCGCAGCGCATCTGGTGCACCGGTGGTGTTGACTGCGGCAGTGTTGGCCACGTGGCCGTATGAAGCGCACTGATGGCAAATGGGGGTGTTGATGCGTAAGTAGAGGGGGTAATTGTGCCAGCCAATGGATATGGAGGGTTTGGTTCTCAGTTGTCTGTAGGCGGAGATGGAGGTTGTGAGGATGATGACTCTGGTGCCTTTGAAGTTTTGTAGTCGGCTGTGATGGCCAGTTCATCGGGTTGGACGTTCAGCGTGGGGTTGTGTTTGAGGATTTCTGTGGGGATTGCCTGAGTGTCCAATTCCGAAGGGAGTCCTGGGATTTCGAAGTTTGGTTTGCGTGGTGTGGGCATGTGAGTGGTTAACTCCTGAGCGTTCGGGTTGACTTCAATGGCGGTTTTGAGTTTTTGGATGCCCTAGTTACTGGTGGAGGTGATGATGACTTTGTCCGCTGAGACCCTCATCTTCACATCAGTGAGGCCGAGTTCCACAGGATCGTATGCCCTCTGAAGGAAGGACGTGATCGCACTGGTGTTTTTTCCCGGAAGCTGATTTTGCTCGCACTCTAATAGCGTTGGTTCGGGGTGTCGGGTTGTGCGTCACTGCGGGGGCCGGCGGTTTCGGTCCCAGCTCCTCAGGTTTTGAGGTTGATTGTTGGATGTTTGATGCTTGGTTGAGGGCTCCCTGGAGCTGTAAGTTTTTGATTGCGAGGTGGAGGAGGGCGGTTTTAACATTCTGGAAAGTTTCCAGGAGTTTGTTATTAGTTGGCTGCTTTATGCCCTGCTTTTGTCTCGAAATGAGTGCCCTCAGATGGTTTCATTTTCGGTGATGACTTTGATGATGCTGTCGTGGCCGGGTGGAGTGGTGTTTGCGGTGTTGGCTGTCTCGCCCAGCACGGTTGTTGGTGCCCTGGAAGTTGGGGGTTTCGGTTGTGTTTGGTGGTCCTCGTTTCCTGAGTCGTCCGAGGTTGGAACTGTGGCGGGACGAGTTTTTTTGGGGTTTTCAAGTTCCTCATCGGTTTCGTCCTCTGAGGTGATGGGCTTGGGGGGTGTTTGGTGTGATTGTTTTGTTTGTCTGGTTGCGTCGTCTGAAGAGTCGTCGGTGGACTCTGTGGACTTCGACTGTCTGGCTTGTTTTGTGTTTGGAGCGTCCCTCCTGCTGACGTTTTGCGTGCGGGGGTTTGAACTGCGGGATTCGGTCCTGGGTGAACTGACTGCAGTTGCATAATTGGTGGTCTTCTTAGGGGCCTGTTTCACTGTGGTGGTAGGTGTTTCCAGGAGCGTTTACTGTGTACGCGTAAAGAGGGTAAAGTAAACACTTGATAGGATATACACTTGATAAAATGAGAGCTGGGCGCGGATAACTAGACAATTGAACACAGAAATTGGACACTGGATGCGCTTAAAGAGAATAAGATATACCTTTAGTAGAAGGGAGCTAGGTAAATACGTGCTTGAACGATATGAAGGGTCTGGGTAAAGTAAAGAGGTGTTAAGAGATGATATATTGGAGGGCTTGCTTCTGACTTGCTTCGGGAGCTCCAGCGAGTGCGTCCGTCCGTGGCGGCGGCCGGGCGAAGAGTTGCACTGCACTACAGGAAGCCCCCTATCCGCCACCTGGGGACCGCGCTGTCTAGCAGGCAGGTTCTGCCGAGAGTGCCACTGCATGGTCTGGTTTCCCAACCATTGAAAGGATAGCAAGGTGGAGACTTGAAGCATACAATCACATAATTACGGCACGTAAGCAATGGTGCTGGCCAAGGTGATGCTCGACAAAGTCCAGAGAACAAATATAGTGGCATATACACAGGCAGCAATCTCGGAAGGGACATGCACACGACCACACTGTGGGCTCCAAAACGTCCATACAGCCTCACGGCAACCTTTACTACAAGCCTGAAAAGAAACAGAGACACAGACAGACAGGCAAAAACAGACAACAAAATGAAGCAAATGAAATGTCATCAAGCATGACACTCGCAAAAGATGAAAAACCTACTGGCAACTTTCACACAACAGACTGATATGCGCATGTACATGCGATGCGAGCTCTGCAGCTAGGCCAGGGCACAAAATGTGGCCGGGTGGTCGGAAGCTGGGCCATCCGAGCGCCTCTGAAAGGGTCCGTTGAAGCCTCGCCGAAATCTGGTACAGGCAGTTTAACTACAGCACTGTTGCCTTTCATTCCGGTCCGTCCTGGTGTTCGGCAATGTCCTGCATGAACCGGGCCAAAAGCTGTGCGTGCCTCCTCTCTGGAACTTTCTTCAGGAGGTGGGCTGTCTGTAACAATAGCAATTCGTGGTGATTAAGGTCCGAAATGTGCCTTTTCGTGCACGCTTGTTTGTTCTGTGCCGTCTCCTGAACCATCTGCTTGGCACACAAGGCGAGCAGCACTTCGCCCTGGGTGGGCTCGGTGGTCTGCCGCTTCCTTTTCGGGACTCGTCGTCGAGGTGGAATACCTCTGCCTGGCTGTCTCTTTCCACCTTGTGGTGAGTCGTTGGAAGGTGATGATGAAGTGGCTATTTATTGAACATTTGATATGGAATGTAAAAGAATGTTTGCTGCCCTGGCATCTGCTATCGCGACTGGGAGCACCTGAGCTGGGGCATCGAAATAAAGGTTAGCAGGCAGTATGTAGAAGTGAAAGGAAAGGGGTGAGTGGATAGTAGAAAGGACAGGGGGAGGGGTACACTTTCAATGAATCTATTTACATATCTACAGGTAAATATAAACATATATACAGGTCGCACGCGCGTGGAGATCTGGAAGAACACTGTTCAATCACACGCGCACGACACATAGCACAAACCAGTTGGAGTGGGGGCGTCGAGCTGTTCATCGTCGGAGGTAGCACACGCGGAGCGTTCAGGTCACTGCGCGTAACTACCTGGCGGAGAACAGACGGGACGTCAAGCCCGCCTGTTCGAGGAAGCGTTGCAAGGGCCAGGTTCCGGCTCCAAGCGGTCGTGCTGAAAGTTATTAGACAGTTTTAGCTGTGCGTCCGCAAAAGCTGTGCGTACGCTACGGGCGCACCTTACACGCAGTGCCACCCGTCCTGGCAACGACAGTTTTAGTTGGGAGTGGCTAGCGTTGCGCCCGGGAAGCGTAGGTTACAGTGGCGCCATCTAGCGACAGCAAGTCAAAGCTCTTTAACTGTGTGCTGAAGAAACTTTTTCCTCTTTTATCAATGGCAGTGGTGGTTGCATTCGAAGGCTTTGTTTATTTTTTAATGTAAATCAGTTGAATCAAATGAAAATATAAATCCCAGCGCAAAGTTGGAAAAGAACTTTACCTGAGGTAGATGCTATGACGACAGTGTACGCCGTAGATAGTTAGGCTTAACATCAAGAAATTCTTAGATTTATCTGAAAGAAGATGACTATTTGTCACATATATTGTTGCGGAGGGGTGAGAATGCACAAAATAAAAGAGAATACAACCGTTTAGAGTGAGCTATCACGTCGAAAAATGCAGCGGCGATGCAGTATTTGGTCCGAAGCGGGCGTGCAGGGCGCCGCCATGTTGCCAACGTTAACCACGCAAGCCACGCAAGCAACGCAACGCAAAGACCGCTGGATTGCGTACGTACGCAAGACTCAGGGCTCGCGCTTGCGTTCTGCGCATGCGCACTACGGTCCCCGCAAGCTCCTTGCGTACGCTAAGCCCTTGCGGACGCACAGCTAAAACTGGCTTGGTGTGAGTTCGCTGAACTTTCTGATGCGCCATTCAGTCTCCAGCACAGGTTTACGGCGCGTGGTAGCAACTGTGATGTGCAGCTGTCCCCGGTCGAACGGTTAAGGCGCGTTCACACTAGGCCGACGATCGGCCTATTTCGGTCTGGCGATGGTCGGCGGCAGCGATTTTCGTGCCGTCGGCGCGCCTGTCATACTGCGCAGACGCCGACCGAGCGCCGATCGTCGCCCGACGAGCGCATCGCCGTCGCGTCGGCGACATAGCAGCCGTCGGCCGACCCGCGTGTCACACTCTGCCGACAACAGCGCCGACCTCACGCCGACGTTGTCCTATCCCGACAGCTCGACGCTGCTGCTTCGTGCGCGCGGCCCGTCTGCTAGCCCCGTTGCTGAAGGCGTCGTGGAAATCGAGCATACCTTTTATTATGGGACGAGTAGGCAGTAAAGCGATGTGAATAGTAGGCCTTTTATTACAGCACAGGCGACTTCCGAAGCGCCGTCAGCTGCGGAGTCGATACGAAACCACCTAGGCCTAGGGACGACTAGGGCAGCCTGGGACCAGCGCACAGTTCGTCGCCCGGCGTTGCCGCAGGCGGTGTCGTTGCCGAAAGATCCACTTTTGCACAGGCACATTATCGTTGCTCTAATCTAGGAAGCATCCTTTCTGGTTCACGGCTGTTTCGTATTTTCTTGTGCGAACGTGAAGTACATGTTTACGCCGAGCATGCCGGCCGGCCGGCCAGCCTGGATCCCGTCTGCCGGCGTCATAAAAACGAGCTGAAGAGTGTTCTTGACGTAAATATTAAACCCTGTGATAAGAAATGTGAAAAATGTTTCATTTCTGAGGATCGCTGACCAATACTGAGCTGTGGGCAAAGGTAACGACTGTGATACGAGCAAACTTCTTCCCACAACCGCCTCGCAGCTGCCGCTGGCCTGACGTTGGGGTCCGGCTCGCCTTGCGCCCGCTCGCTTCGCTGCTGAAGACGTCGCGGAAATTTACCATACTATTATTTTATTGTGAGATGATGCTGTTGACAGTAAAGCGATGTGTAGAGTAGGCCTTATTATAGCTCAGGCGACTTCCGAAGCGCCGGCCGCTGCGACTCCGATGCGAAAGAGGCTATAGGCCTAGCGACGACCACGGCAGCCAGGCAGCAGCAGAGCTCGCCGCCCGGAGCGCCCGCGAGCGATGCCGTTGCCGAAAGCTCGAAACATAAGCAGGCATGCTTTATCGCTGCTCGAGCAGTCTTTCTGACAAGGCGATCTTGTCTTTTCTTGTGACATTTGTACACCATCCCAAGCAGCGCACAGGCACTGCTGCACGGCGGCGAAGTGCGACACCGATTGTGGGCGGAGCTTGGGTACAGCGGCGCAGCGATGTTCACCGCTCCGTGTGTCCCTACTTGCAGTGGGGCGGCAGTTCGCAAGCGACGATCGGTGCTGCGCGTCGGCCAAGTAGTCATATGGCGTGATGACACATAATGATTGCACTTCGCGCTGTGAGCTCGGTACTCGCTTTTGGTCGGCGAATGTTTTCGCTCGGCCACCGATATGCCCAAGGCACGTCGGCCAACGGGTCTCGTTTTGGTCGGCGACGTTGTCACACTAGGACGACGCTTGAACGTTGGGGGCGTCGTCGTCCTCGTCGGTGCAGTGTGACTGGCTAGTCGGGGAACGACCAGGTTGGCCAACGCGACCGCCGATCGTCGGCGTCGCGTCGGCATCGGGGTCTCGTCGGCCTAGTGTGAACGCGCCTTTATCAAATTCGTGGAACCGCGGACGCACGACGGAGGCTCGGTGGCTGATCTGTTGTTGCCAGCGGCACTGCCACCAGAGTGCTTCCGTCTCCGTCTTTCCTTCCTACCGCAGATATTTTTCCAGCGCGTAGCTTTGTGCAGCGTTCAGTGTTTGAATGCCTGCAGTCATCATTTTTGTGGCCAGTGGACGTTTTTTTTTGTTCTTTCTCGTTTCCCTGCGTGTGAGAAATTCGCTCTGCTCATATGCAGAGCTTACTCTGAGGACGCAGGTGTACGGTCACTGATCGGTACGCGCTGCGGGGCAAATGGGTCGTTTGAGCTTTGGGTACCCAGAAGACGCGCCTGGTTATGCTTCAGTTGCCGCTGAGCGCTTGACCCCTCCAAGACAGCTTTCTTTTTTTTTATAAAGAACCTTAGGTGATTGTTTCCGAGGCATAAATGTGTCCTGTATGCAGGTGTGCGGAAAAGGAAACGTAGAGGAAAGAAGAGGTTTGGAATGCAGTGAATTCAGTGCTGCTTGTATGTGTGTTCGGAAGCCCTCGTTTTCCAATTATATGGTTAGCCGATATCCTTTCCCCGGTCTTTGATTAGCTGACGGAAACTTTATTTTACTTTCCCTGACCATTGATTGGTGATAAGTGCCGCCTGATTTATATTTGGTTGCTCTCCCCGCCAAGGGCGGAGACCGAGGGCTTAAATCTAAGCGCCCTGGGTTAAGCCGGGGCTGACTTCGTCTAATCAACGGTTCAGTCATGCTGTAAATAATTTTCTCCTTGCTCGTTTCTTGTTGTTTGTTTATGTGTAAATAAACCTTCTTAACGTTAACCTTCACCTTAAACTTAACCTTCTTCTCCGGCCGTCGAGAATGTGAATGTTTGCGAGTCCGGACCATCAGTCAATCAAAAAACCCGGTTTCATCATCAAGTGTTTCCTCACGTCGCCACATGAAGTGGAAACTCAAAACTCTTGGGCTTTTGGTTTCTGATCAGATTATGAATATACTCGTATAGGCATGATTCAGAATGCAGCTAGCGAAACGCAGTATGTTATGCTGATGGCAGAGTTGCACAGAATAAAAGATTACTTATTAGTGGTTCCGTTACGCTTTTTTTTATGCAGTTCTATTTGTTTCGTATTACTATTGCAGAGCTTTATACATACTGAGGCTAATGTTTGTACATGCTGAATGAAATCTACTTACCGGCTCTTCCATGCAGTCTGAAGTGAGGTTCCCCACATCATGGTCATCGCACGTGACCTCATTTTGGCTCAGATCTTCCAACTGTACTCTTGTGGATGGTCACTGCTGAAGTTGAGTAATGAGGTGCCCTGGCTTGACGGTTCACAGTCTGTAACCATGCCATGGAGGATAACTGCAGAACATTGGGAATAATATGCAAGGCTCACTAACAACGCAGACAAATAGTGCATTAACACATTGAGATTTGTAGGAAGGAAGCAATACATTACCTTCAGCATTGTGAAGCATTTCTCCTGTTGAGGAAGCATTCAGGTCCAGAGACGCATTCCGCACGCTGCTTTCATACAAGTCTCTCCTGAACAAAACGTGAGAGTGGCCGTGTTAGATTTCTTTGGAGTATAGAACTGACTTGTTCAAGAGGTGCTATTAACATGATTTTTGTTCACTGTGCACCTATATTGAAATTCATTTGCAGCTTGTGATGACTGCTCCACTGATATTGTGTGTATGATGTAGACACGAGCACACAACTGCCTAAAAATTACAACCGCATTGCTATGAGCGTGGTGCATGCTGTATAGGTAGGGACATAATTGTATTGTGTGTATGCGTCATTTTTTTGTGAACTGTCACTGAATAGATTACCCAGAAATGGTAGGTGCCATGAAGGCTTTACTTACGTAGCTTTGAGAAACTTGTCGCGTAGATAGGTGCACTTCCTTTTGCACTGTTCAGCTAAAAAGAAGGCAGCACTAAAAATACATGATCAATAAATCCTAGACTCTTGTCTTTCCCTGCACTTAGCTGTCACGTGCCAAGATAAAACAATCGCTGGCGCTGCACTTACGTATGATAATGCTAGGATTTGATGGAAGGATTAGTGTATGGATTTATTGATTGATTGACGGATTGATGTATTGTTGGATTGAGTGACGGATTGATTGATGAATGGATGGATTCGTTCATGGATTGATTGATTGATTGATTGATTGATTGGTGGATGGAAAGGAGTGCCCCCTTTGAAACCGGATGTTTAACTGCCACCATGCTCAGCCTTTTTTTTTATTTGTGTTCAACTTAGTTGTAAATTATCATTAAAATTCGCCAATTTCTTTCACTACGGTTTCCTACTCTTCTAGCATTTTGTCACCTCTCTGCTTTTCAGCCACCAATCTTCCAATCGCATTTTGATAACTTCCACCGCAGATTTACTAACATGACCATTGCTAACTTAAAACCCTAGGACCCCAGGAAGAGTGACTGTGCCTGCGTCGACATCCGGACGGATACCATCATATTTGAGTATGAGGTGTTCAATTGTTTCTACAGATCTACCACATCCAGCACATGTGTAATCTTCGTTTTTTTTTTGCAGCTGCGCTTTCTAAGACACCGTGACCTAGCTTCAAAGAGTAGGGCACTGCCTCTTGAGTTAGCGTAGAAAAATTCTTTCCATCATTGTTGTTTTCCAGCACTGTCAGGCACTGCTGCAGGACAGCATCTCCGGACTCCCCGGACGCATTGTTCAATATGGAGCACGCACAAACAGCCAGGGGGGAATTTTCTATCAAACATTCCATGCGCTTCAAGATAAAGCGGAACCGGGCCTCCAGCCTACCGAAGGCATTTTGAACTACTCTCGTGGCCTTGGACAGGCGGTTGTTGAAAACTGAAGACACAAAACTACACAGGAAACAGGACACAGAAAAGAAGCAGACAGGACGAGCGTAGACTAACAACTGATTTATTGGTCGAAAACAACCTTCCTTCAAGAGCAACGCATGCGCAACCAAACTTAACGCCAAAAGCAAAAGTACACAATCTTATCAACCTAAAAAGTCAAGTTCCTTCTTATACAAGTGAATTGATGCCTCGCTAACACATTTTTCCGCACCGTATCTAGCAATTTGCCAGGCTTCAAAGATCTCGCGTGCCTTCTTGTCCTTCGCGCAACCTATAATCTTCGTTTGCTTGAAAAGCGGCGTACAAAATACTTGTTTCTTCTTGTCATTGATCTTACAAGACTGGCAGTGCCTTGCTAAATGCTGCCCACCGTGCTGGCTCAAAGAGTTATTATGCTCCTGAAGGCGTTTATTAATGCAGCGCCCCGTCTGCCCTACATATACGGAACCACAGCTGAATGGGATCTCGTAGATAACTCCCATCTTACAGGCTACAAACTTAGGTCTGTGGTTGACTCCGCACCCTACTTTCTTTTGCAGGTTATTGTTAGTTAATCGGCATAAACGAGACAGTTTACATGGGGCGGAAAAGAACACGTTAACACCAAATTTCCCTCCCACCTTCTTCAAACCGTGCGAAGTCCTGTGCACATAAGGAAGGACTTCAAACTTCTTCCTCTCACTTTCAGTGAGTTCTTGTTGGTTTTGCTTCAACCTTCTTGTTGGTTTTTGCTGGTTTTGAAAAGCCTGGCATCATCGGTCAGGTTTGCGCAATGCCTGACTGGCTTCATCAGGTTGGCGGAGAGTGGGAATGGCTGATCACACAAAATGACTAGAGGCACTGTTGTGCCACCCATGATGGCACGTGTCGGACGAAACAGAGGGCCATTCACGGCTTTTCCCAGCTTGGAGCCACTGCAAACATACGAATGATGGCAGCGGCCTGGCGATCCCACTCTTATATACACGAACCTATGGCGATGGTCCTCCAGGGGAAGCCGGATGATGCTGTACCTACAAATAAAATATGCGGCTGGCATGACTGACAAAATGCAAGCAGCTAGTACATGACGATAGTGATTTAAGCACAACATTACAATGCATACAATATGCCTCTGCTTGCTCTCCGGAAAATCACCTGCATGCTATAAGGGGACAACAGACTGCCTGACACTAGCGGTGAAAACGCGTGTTTCGCTCGCAAAGTTAAATTGACACTCACGCTGGTAGGCTGCTGTAATGAACCTTAACAGAAGGTTACTATTTCACAACTACGTCCAGGGCTTACCATACTATTGGAGACGCCCACTACACAAGGGGTCAAATGACAAACGACACAAACACAAGTGCAGTGTGTGTTTTGCGCTTGTCTGTTTTGTTTTTTATTTGGTCCCTTTGTGCTTTTTACTAGCGCATAAGTCTCCGATATGCTGAACCGACTGGTCCCTGTGTTCGCACTGTTGCCTACCACTCTTTGTAATTTCTTTAGTCCGCTGCGTTTTCCTTGGGAGGAGTCACGGGAAAGTGGCAGCCGTCCAACGCTCCGTCCACTTGCGGAAATTGGCACGCTGCGTTGAACTCCCTGTTGGGTTCAGACACCGTGTCCTGCGTCGGCATCTTCACCCAGTCACCTTTCCTCAGCTCGACAACGGCCTCGCATAGCTCGCGGTAGGCCTGGTTCACTGTCGACCGTCAGACGACCAACAACTCTGCGATGCTGCTTTCTTCGCTTGAAGAGCACAGCCGGTGCAATCCGATGGCGACTCGCTTGTCGACAGGGGTAGCTTCCCTTATGTTGGTGTATGGCCGCTCGAGCAGCGGTCGCACAGTTTGTAGCAGGTTACATACGAAACGCGCACTTGAAGTACCTTTCGTCGAGCTGCTGCAGCATCTCCTGAAACCACTTTGTGTTCCGGTAAAAACACCACCTTTCGCGGTTCCCGGCCCTGCCGCATGCGAATATGGACGCGTTCAGTGAACTGACATATACCAGCTCTTCTTCAATCCCTTACAAAAATGCTTCTTGAGACAGTGTTCAAGTTCTCATGAGCAGACTCAACATGCCATGTTGAATTTGTGTTGGGACCAGGATGGCCTCGTGTTGTTGAATCATTGAGGCCGAGTTGAAACTCAATGGAAAAGTGGCCACCGTGCCAGAGTTGAGCATTCTCAATGCCAATTCAATATGTTTCCATGTTGAATTCGTGTTGGAATTACTGGGGAGAATTCAACATGCCATGTTGAATTTATGTTGGGCACATGAAGGTTCCCTGTAGAAGTCACCACCGTGTCTGTGCTGACAGAGCTCAACACTGATGCTGAGTTACCTTGCTGAAATGCTGAAAACCGGTTGATGCACAATGCCATTCTGCAATGAAACTTCTGCACCACAAAATTGAAAGCTTACAAAGCAATGCGAAAAACCCAAACACTTGCTATGCTGTCCTCGAGTAGTTTTTTATGTGACAGCGCTAACGGCCCAGTTCTCCAGAAAATCCAGCGTCGGCGTTAACTGCGAGTGAAAAATCACGAGCATGCCTCTGGTAGGTGGTAGTTAACAGGTGACATGGCCAGGTCGGTGGATTGTGCGACGTCCCGAGACTACATGACAGTCCAACCGGCACCAATTGGATCCCGAGTCAGACAGGCTACCCCTATCCCTAGGCCATGCAGGAACGTTCGTATGGTTTGGTTAAAGCAGGGCTTACCTATATCAGTTGGTCTTGCACATCATGTGGTAGATTACGACTGTATGCTAATGAGCATGCATGACATAACATAGGCACAAATCAAGGAAGTAGTGATTAAGAGAGTTGCAATGTGCATGTACACAAATGGCAGACAGGAGCCATTAACGCCGTCGCTGCTTGTGAATCATGGCCAGAAGATGCGCAGCGGAAAATTGAATAGTCTATTTTTAGTCTATTTCACGTGCGAGCATCGATGACAGGCTGTTTTTCACATAATTGAGGCCAACAGCCGGGAATGTCGTGCTGACGTAGCCTGTTGGAAAAAAAAATGAAGACAGAAAATAAAGCATTCAGTGTCCACAACAACAAACTTTTACATGTGCAACAAATGCATCATAAAATGAGAGATTAATTCACCAAGAGTGACAATAAAATGCAGCCTGCACTGAAAACTTACCCTATGGTAAATAAATTTTATTTTCACAAATACATATCAGAAATATAGGGCTCTCCATTTTAGGCAGCTGACAAATGATTGCGATGCACACAAAATACATATCACTCTAAAAGATACTTTGCCACCACTAATTTGACACTCTGTCAAAAATCATTAATTAGAAATAAGAGACACCACAGATTGCTTTAGATGCTGGAAGACGGGTGGATGTCCTCTCATTTCATATTCAGTGTTATTTAAACCAATTTAGATTTTCTTCACACTGCTCTTTTCTTCCCCCCCCCCCTCCCCTTTTGAAACTGAAGTACAGTGCAGCTCTCTATCCTGACTGTGAAAAGACTGTATCAAAACAGTTTAATGTGGTAGTGGTGAAGCAGCTGCACTCCATTCGCACACTATGCTCATTTGCTCATTTACACGCTCTAGATCAATTTAGTTGTGATGATAAGGTGAAAGCAAAACAAGTCAAAGCAGCACATGCAGATGAAAGCAAGCACACTTACCTAGCACCGCCGTTAGACGAACAGGGTCAAGGTCCTCTTTGACAGGGAGATGCTTCTGGACGTGGTTCTTCTGCCCAAAGAGGGACTTGCCCCTCAGCTCGTGATCAGTAAAAAGATGCCTCAACAGGGCCCGAGCAAATTTGCCAGGGCCGCTGTTGCATGTCCTTTCGAGGCGCCCAATAACAGCCTCTTCAACAATGACCCCCCCCCCCAATGTCAACCTGCAAACAAGAAATCAAGAATTAGTGGAAAGTAATGATTTTCCATAACTGGGAAAGGCAACTACTAGACATTATTTTCAAGCAGGCACTGAGACGACCTTCTTAACAATGCAGGACTCAAAATCAAAATGGGACTACTAACACCTGTGCCCCCTAGGTGTTAGCTAAGTCAGGCACAGCATAGCAACAAAAAATAAATAACATGCTGAATCCAAAAAAGCAGCAATCCTGCCCCAACACAAAAAAGCAAATGACATATGAATGTACAAACGTATGTGTGCGCGCACACACACACACGTGCGCGCACACACACAGTAGACTGGGATGAACACACACACAGTAGATTGATGGTTGGTTTGGTTTATGGGCTTTAACGCCCCAAAGCGACTAAGGCTATGAGAGACGCCGTAGTGGAGGGCTCCGGAAATTTCGATCACCTGGGACTCTTTAACGTGCACTGACATCGCACAGTACACGGGCCCCTAGAATTTCTCCTCCAAAGAAATTCTACCGCTGCAGTGCATACCCTTGTGTATGTTACGCAGATTCTATCTCTGCACCTCTTATAAACCACGTTGTGTGTCCATAGCATGGAAGTAACTCAGATACCAAGGCTGTGTTGTATGCTGCCCTGCCTGAAGCTAAAATACAAGCACATCGCATGCTTCTAGTGCTTACTGTTGCTAAAGGCCAATGCACACAACAGATCACCCCCTCACCCGCTGTGCCTCGCGTGCAGGTGACAGCAACTTGCATGCACATGCCGGACAGCAAGAGATGACAACGGAGCACGTGAAAGAAATTCTAGAAAATTTTAGCCTTCTTGCTCTCTTCGCACTTCCCTCCCAGAAGCGAGGTAGGCAGCGCACCCAAAACTCCACCAGCACAAAGGCAATGAGCAGGCGATGGCACCTGGCTATCAAAACAGACCTGCTCACACAACTAAGCCCCATACCCGAGTAAAAAAATCATGAAAATAGCAATAACAGATATTACTGAAGGGAGAGAATGTGCTCAGAGATGGATGTGCATCTTCAGTAGACTGCCACCAGAATTTGAGAGGAGAAATCTGCGAGCTTGTTTTTGGCCTGCGTCATCTGCGGACGAGGCTGATCTAGTGACATCTGATCATGTGGCTCACTAATGTAACACCCCCTGAAAAGGGGGCTTATAAGGAATAAAACTGAACTTAACTGAATGTGGTGCTTAACGTAGCGGCCATAGAATGTATTACGCCTTTTATATTCTCTTCTTATTGCTTACAGCCACAGAAGTAATGTTTACAAACTTACATCAGATTCAGAAGACTGCAATGTGCTTCTGTGCTCTCAAATCCTCCTGCTCACTCTATCATACATCTCCCACACATATGCAACATTCAGTGAAACAATGGCTTTGAACAACAGGCCCAGCACAGATGTGCAAGAATGGTCTTCTGCATGCCTTTCAGCTTGAATATAGAAGATTGCATGGTTTCTTCCCAAAAGCAAACAACTATTCTCAGAAAAACAAATTGAAGAGATTTAACACATGCCATAAACCTTGAAAAACAGATGCGTTCCATGTCCGAAAGTAATGCTTTGGCCGTTCTTTGTGTTCAGTCTTGTTACTTTCTTTTGATGTGGGTTTTTTCAGCGACCATGAGATAAGACCCATGGCGCAAAATGTGGCAGTTTAAAAGATGCCCACATGCACGAGTTCTTAATCTGCTCTGCTACATCTCATGTAAATTCTATGAGCAAACAAAAGCTGACAGAGTCCAATTTTATTCCTTGCTTAACTAAATTATCCTTACGGCAGCCCTTCATGCTCGAACACACAGTCCATATCTGAAGGGCTCAATGCAACTCAGTAGCAGAAAAGATTTAAGAAAGCACATATGCATGCAGCAAACTCAAATATGTGCATACCTTAGCAGATGGTATGACACTGTCATCGCTTTTTTTTTTCGATCATTTTCTGCAGCCGTTTTACCGTCTTGGCAGGTGCTATAAACACAGAGAAAAGAAAAATAATGAACATTTAGGTTCACTGTCAGCCTCGGACTATAGAAAGTACAAATAAATTCCTAACTTTGGCATCAATAATACAATAAATGAAAGGAACCCCACCCACCAAAAGTTGATGCTATTAAGGACTATAAACAGAGCGAAAGGGGTCAAAAGCCGTCAGAAGTCAACTGCCACTAAGTTTTTCACATTGTAAAGGAGTACATCTAGGAAGGACTGAAAAGAGAGTTGTGGTGTTGCGGCCACGCACAGTTGCCAACAGAAACCACAGGGGGTACGCGAGGGGGTACGTGTTGAAGCATTGAGCGACAAAATTGCAGACTGCATGCATCTACAGCACTGTAGAGCAACACCCACAAACAGGGACTGCCTTTTGTTTTGCGGCGTTTGTTTTCGTCTTTCTGACAGAAATAGCGCTTCTACAGCAGCTTTGCCAGAAACATTTTAAGGCCAGAACAGCCACAAGAAATTCAGGCCAAATCATACGAAGACACTATCAGAACACCACGCGAAAAAATCCAGATCGCCACGTCACAAAATGCTTGTTTGCCCTACTTCGGAAACGCACACAGATTTTCCTCTCCAGCATGCGCATTTGTGCCGGTGACTGCTACACAGCATTTCGGCCCATTAATTGCGCTTGCAGTTTCCAGCTGTTTACATACCACTGAACCAAAGTTAGGACCCTGTCAAGCCGCATTTCAGCCTCTAGCTATTCTCTCCCGAATGTCCAAAATCTGTCCACACCAATTAGGCATGACTGACCTAGGTCATATCCAGTAAGCTGCCTAACTTTGTGACATGCCACCAAGTGCCCAAGTCATCTGCCACACAGCTTTTTAAACACTTGCAACAAAAATAATAGTCACCTTGCATGCTTCGAACTTTGTCGCTACTATGACACATACCCAGAACACGTATCCGACACATACCCGAAGTGAATTCTCACTGCGGTTGGCATTTTATGGTACAAGTAGAGATGCCAAATTTCTCAGCTGGTCACGAACTGAACACTAATTTAATTATCACTGACTTGAGATATACTGCATATAGCTTACAGTGAAAATCGAATCAGTCTGTTCACAGCACCTGAAACATGAACTAAGACAGGCTGATCATTTCTTTCAGCGTCATCCAGACGGCTCTTGGTCCAAGCGTTATGTCCAAGAAAAAATGCAGGTGCAGTGTCACTGCTGTCATAAGTTCAAATGGAGATATGCAGAGAACCACACTATAGTAATGGGACATTAACCGGATTGCTGTTGTGAATCATTGCTGCATTGCTACAAAAGCTAAATTGCCCAGTTTATGCAGAAAATGTAGCAACTGTTATGTACTCTTACCTAGCTTTATACTAAATAGTACTGTACCCTATCCTCTTTTCTCGTTTTGTTTATTTATAAACATACCATCAATCCTGATCAGGAACATGATAGTAGAAAACAATCAAATTCATATGCAACAAAGCATGCGCACTTTGAAATCTGAACAATGAAAATTTCAACGTCCAAGCATTGGCTATGATGACGAAGTTAGGTCTAGGTCACGTGAGGGATGAAAAACTAATAATCGCTGCTTCTTAATTGATGTGAACTCCTATTCATGATAGAGGCCAACTTCAGCATTATAGTGAATCACAGTTTTTCATAACTCAAGTGACCTAGACTTTGATGTCATAGCCATTGCTTGACTATTGAAACCAAAACCAAATCAGGCAAGAAAAAAATTATATTATAAATTGCTTAGTGGTTGGTAGCAAACAGCATGAGGTGATTCGTGTATAGTGTAATGCCTAACGAGTCATTACAAAGAATACAACACGCAACCAAAAATTAGGTTCTGCACTACTAAACAAAATAAAACCATAGAGTACTGAATGCTCCCATCTGCTGCTGTTTCACTGCAACCACTCATTCCTATCAACCGAAGGGCCATCCTGCATATACGTGAGCCACGGCTTACGCAACGATTCTAAAAGAGGGCAAATTTTTCAGTGCATTTTTTTTCCTTTGAAATGACCACAAGACGTTAGTAACATCGGTCGCAATGTTCAATTCCTCTATGCCCAGAAAACAATTTATAACTGAATTTTTGCTTCCATGCAGCTACAGTAACCAAACGGTGGCAGCAACATCAAAGCAGGTATAAGATCACATGAGGTACACAAGAACTGCAGATTTGCAACATAAATGCTGCCTTGTCACTTACCCTTGCCAGCTCCACAAGACAAAATGACAGCAAGTAAACAAACAGATATTATACTGCAGCGCTTGTATAGCTCATGTAATGTGATATCTACTTGTAACGAAGTCTACGGCTCGACGGAATCCCGTCTGGCGAGGAAAACTCATACCTTTTTGTGAAAGAAAACCTGCACTCGCCAATGATGCACAGAAAATAAAAGGAATTGGCGTTTCGGAGCCCATACGGGTGCCTTGATCACAAAGAAGCGAAGGACGGGCAGGTGAGCTATATTTTTTGAAGGGTGCGCAGGTTTATCTCGGGGAGATTGCCATGGGTCCGGTTAATCGTGTTTGGCGTGAATTGAATGTACAATGATGCTATGAGAAGGCGCTTTGGTAATTATTTTTCTTATGCAATTACACGTTCTGTGTCCCAGTCGGTGGTATGGCCAGTTGCCTGATGATGTTGCGCTAAAGCGTTTGAGTTAGATTTTCCTTTACCCACGTCATTTTGGTGCTGCTTGAGCCTTGTCTTGAATTTTCCTGTTTCTCCGATACAGGAAGCGTCACAATTACGACAGAGGATCTTGCAGACCACACTGGAAAGATATCAAGGTCAAGATGGTCCTTGACTCACAAGAGGCGTTGCCATGAACGTCATAATCTGAAAAGTTGCGAGCAAGGTTCTCACGCACGCCGTGGGCATACGGAATCGACACCCGCTTCTTTGCGCATGCCACAGTTCAGATAGTCTGAGCAGAGGCGCGTCGTTCCTGAGATTGTAGTATTTGGGCTGGATAACCGTTCCGTATCAGGTCGTGCTCGACCTGTTTCACTTTTGCTGCTCTACGCTTAGGACTTGAGCATATCCTAAAAGCGCGGCTGAACAGAGATGCAGCGACTGAGTGCTTGTGCCCGATGGGATGAGATGACTGAAAGTTTAGGTACCTTCCGGTGTGAGTGGGCTTACGATAGACGGTGGTTTGCAGAGAATGCGGTGAGCGTTCCATGAGGACGTCGAGGAAAGCGATGTGGCCATCCACCTCCTCCTCTAGGTGAACTGAATGCTTTGCTGGAACGTGTTGAGGTGCACTCAGTCGCACCTCAACACAACAAGAGCTCAGTCGCTGCGTCTCTGTTCAGCCGCACATTCAAGATATGCCCAAGTCCTAAGTGCAGAGCAGCAGAAGTGAAGCAGGTCAGGCAATACCTGGTACGGAACGATTATCCAGCCCAAATACTACGATCACAGGAATGATGCGCCTCTGCTCCGAGTATCCGAACTGTGGCATGTTCAAAGAAGCGGGTGCCGATTCCGTATGCCCATGGCGCGAGTGAGAACCTTGCTCGCATGTTTTCAGATTATGATGTTCATGTAGCCCACGTTCCTTCGCGCAAACTTCGGCAACGACTCTTGCGAGTCAGAGACCCTCTTGACCTCGATATCTATCCAGGTGTGGTCTACAAGATCCCTTGTCGTGATTGTGACGCTTCCTATATCGGAGAAACAGGAAAATTCAAGACAAGGCTCAAACAGCACCAAAATGACGTCTCTAAAGTAAAATCTAACTCAAACGCTTTAGCGCAACATCATCAGGAAACTGGCCATACCATCGACTGGGACGCAGCATGTGTAATTGCATAGGAAAAATCATTACCAAAGCGCCTTCTCATAGCATCATTGTACATTCGATCACGCCAAACACGATTAACCGGACCTGTGGCAATCTCCCAGAGATATACCTGCGCACCCTTCGAAAAATCGCCCATATATAGCTCACCTGCCCGTCCTCCGCTTCTTTGTGATCAAGGCACCCGTATGGGCGCCGAAACGTCAATTCCTTTTATTGTCTGCGCATAATTGGCGAGTGTATGTTTTCTTTGACAAACCTACTTGTAACATCAGAACTATTCAACTGCTGAAGGAAACTACAGAGAAAAATAAGTTCAACTATTATTTACTGGGGCACAGTTATGCCAAATGTGTTGGCCTATGTTTACTTATGCTTTGTACATCTTTTCGAAGCGGAAATACAGTGCAAAAAATATTTGGTTTTGTATCCCTTTAAGCAAGTCAGAAAATAGAATTTTATACAAAAATTTAAGTCTCTGAGCCGCAAGACAATTTTTGACAGCTAAAAAGTAAGCAATATATTATGTAATAGCCTAAGTTGGTTCTCTCCTTTTTTTGAGCGAGTATTGTGGTAACCTCTAAAAAAAGCAGCAGCAAATGAAAGAAGCTTGCTGAAAGTACACCTGTTCAAGTAAGAAAAGCTCACCAGCTGCCTTCTCTGCCTCTTCTAGTTCCCTTTTCAAGCTGTCAATCTGAAGCTTTAAAGCGGAATTTTCGCCCCGCAGTTCCTCCACTTCCTTTATGTGATTGCAGCATGGCTCTTGCTGAAATAAACGAAAGGGAACGATAGAAAGCACAACTGCAGCAAGCAGCAGCTCGAGTGCCTCTCATTTCTTCTCCACTGAAATGCTGCAGCTGCCGCCTGGATCGAACCCTGGTCGCCTGGCTGTGAAACGCCCTAGCCAATAGCTATCGTGGCTGTGCACATGACACACAACTCTTCTTAAAAGAGAACAGACGCCCGATTTCGGTGGCATGATTTCTTCTTAGCAATGATGCAGAAGACGCTACTAACCATGAATCACCACGTGGTATTTGCTGCAAATGCTACATATTTTATAATCAAAAATTTCTTTTGTCATGTTTCAGTTCCATCAACAGATCGATGACTATGACGATAAAGTGTGCTCACAGCCCACGTGGGGCATAAAAAAATTTTTCAGTGTAATCGCTGCTTCTACATTCGTTGTCATTCCAGCCATTGAGGCAGGCTGCCTTAAGCACTGTTGTGAATGCAAACGACGAAGCAACAATTACATGACGTGACCTACAAGCACACTTTGATGTCAGCCATTCTTTGGCTGTTGGAACCAAAACAGCACAAGAAAGAAATGATTATAAATTATTTAGTGGTTGTCGGAGAAAACCATATGGTAATCCATGTATAATAATGCCTCATGCATCATTCCAAAACAGAAAACATACACTCAATGGTTAGGTGTCTATACTCCTTCAAGATCACTCTTCATTGTAACGAGGTTCCTTTCAAATAAAAAATTGTCAAAGTATACAAATGGACTTGGAACTCCATCTCTGACCTCCTTGAAGAGCCGCATTTCTGTTAAAACAATGTTTCACCAATTAGATTTGCAACATGATTCATCGAGGCAGTCTACAGTTCAGCTAAATGCTCGCAGGACAGTTGTGATTATTTTATTATGCCTTTAATATAGCATGCAATAAACCCCTTCCACTCTGACATTTCATAAACATATGATGCGTGCTCACCAGTAGTCATAGCTATCACACGAGCAAACCAAGCTGCTCCTGCTGCATATTGTCAAGAGACAAGGCACTTAATGACTCACAGAGCAGCTTGTTAGCTGTGCACACGTTGCTTGTACTGATGTGAATGAAAGGAACCCTGACATGCGCTTTGGTCACATTAGAGAACCACCTACTCCTGCAGTTTGCGACATACATCATTTGGTATGGCTGTGTGCACGACGATTAGTTTTTGCAAGCATAGTAGTAGCAAAGGAAAGAAAACACCTGGAAACATAACGTTACAGGGGATCAGTGCGCCCAAACAGAGCCACTGCACACAGTACCACTGTTCCCGCATGCTGCACATAAAACGTGGAGGTTTAAACCCCACACTACAGCTGTGCCATGCAATTCATAACAGGTAAATAATAAATGAGAACATTCAGAACAGCATCATTTACACTGATTCTCTGAGCATACTAACCTCACTTCACCAAAGCAATGCAGTGACACCACTAATTGGTAATATCATACACAACATAACAAGCGCCACAATACAGGGACAAGACATAAAATTTTGCTGGGTTCCCAGCCACATTGGAATCACTGGCAATGAGAAAGCAGATGAATGTGCTGCGAATGCTCGGAACAAACAAATAAAGAAAGTTAACATTCCCTACAAAGATGGCATGAAGTTAGTGCAGTATAAGCTGAGAGATAAATGGCAGTCTGAGTGAATATTGAAGGTAATAATAAGCTCCACTTAGTAAAAACAGTTATAGAAGAATTGAAGTCATGCTCCCACCAAGAACGTTTCATCGAAGTTATTTTATGCCGTCTCCGAATTGGACACACACATCTCACACACAACTTCCTTCTTACAAAAGAAGACAAACCTGTTTGTGGAAAGTGCGGAGATGAACTAACAGTAAACCACATATTATTCTCATGTACAGAACTTGAATCACTAAGAAAAAAAAACATTTTACTACTTTTTACAAACAACACATTCCTTTTCATCCAGCATTGATTTTAGGCGAAGATGCACTTGTCAGTATACCCTGTGTTTTTAGCTTTTTAAGGGAAGCCAGTATTCTTCATCAACTCTAATCTACTCACCCTGTGCTTCGCTACATGCAATTATACACCTCAGCCACTTTTCAATCATGAGAAGGAGGCTGAGGTCTTTTTCTGAGTTGTTGGGCGCCTCGAAATCCTTGCCGAGCCAAGGATGTCTGCGGAGGTAACCCAACCTTTAAAAGTTTCTGCTATCAGACATTTTTAAAATTCTTGTCTTTCATCAGCTAGTTAGTAAAAATAACTTTTAGGCCCTTTACACCACCGTTTTTATCCACTTTGTTTTCAAACTCTGCTCAAGCATATTTTTTCCATACCTTGTTCTTGGCGCATGATAGCCTTAGCTGCTTATGCGCCAATAAACCCAACACAACCCAACAAGGAAAGGTTCGCCATGTAGCCCGATTGTCTATGTTGATATGAAGATTGCAGTAGTTTAAGCAGAATCCTACGCAGTGAAAATCAAAGGTCTAAGACTCAGAAACGGCATGCTGAGGTCAAAGCTGTGGGGGGCAGTGATCCAGCCATGTATCGAATTTGCTAACGCCATAGCTGAATGGAGAAATCAACATCTAGCCAACAATGTTCCAACAATCAGATGTCAGTGCATGCTAAAGAACCCCAAATGGTCGAAAATTCCGGAGCACTTTACCACGGCATCCCTCACAGCCTGAGTTGCCTTGAGATGTTAAACCTCCATAAGCCAGAAAGCTAAGAGGAACTAACACTAACAAGTTAGCACTACGATAATTTTCAAAGCAATTTCAACCAGCCTGAAGAGGTAAAAAGAATGAAAACGATCTCTGTGGCTCCCTTCATACAGGCGGGCCTCATCTCTGAATTGCTTTTCTGCCTAACCTTCTCGCAATGATCTGATAAGCTGAGAGCTCTCTTGAAAGGGTTGTAAACCAGGAAGCAGCGATTACATCGCAGTCTTTCAATGTTTCAGCTGAGATAAAACCACTCTTTGACGTCACAGCCATCGTCCCTCAGTTGAAATCGAAACAGCACAACAGAAAAATATGATGAGAGGTTATTTAGCAGTCATACATGAATACCATATGGTTATTCACGCGTAGTATTGTATTCTGCATCATTGTGGAAAAGAAAACATGCAACCAAAATTAGGTGTCTATACTCCTTTCATCCCGTAAACTTCCTAGCCTCAACAGCCCACCCAGCCCCACAACGCCCCACTGCTATGCTTGCCTTCTCTTGGAATACAATCCATTACCCAGCTATCTTGCCTCAGCATCGCATGCCCTGCCAATGCCCATTCTCTCTTAACTCAGACTAGGACGTCATTAACTCGCCTTTGTAACCTGACCTGCTCTCTTACAGTCTCTTAAAAGAGTAGGTACCAAATATTTGCATGCTGAAGAATAGTGCTGAAGAAAATTATAATTCAAGATGTTACATTCCCCTATGGAAGCTAAATAATTTATAATTGAGTATTTTTCCCATGCCATTTCAGTTTCAATCGACAAATGATCGCAATGACGTCAGACAAGTTCAGGTCATGCGAGTCATGAACTGAGATACAATTGCTGCTTTTCATTTCTTTGAGACTCCAACTCTTCAGCAGGCCTGCATAAAAGGTGGTGTGAATTAAAATATACAAAGCAGTGGGCACACTGCAGATTGCATGCTCACACAAACTCAAATAGTCTGAAACGTCACAGCCGTCATTCGGCAGTTCAAACCAAAACAGTGCGAAAGAAAAAACAATTACCAATTATTTACCACTTATTCCCACAATTTTTCTGATGAACTGCACATCATACAAAAGAAAGAGCACACAACTAAAATTTGGTGCTTCAACTCCTCAAATCAACTTCAACCCATTCTGCTAACCTCTATGGTTCTGCCCGAGAGGCGAGTACTTGTTTGTTTGTTTAATGCAGTTGTCTAACAACAGCACACTGCACATTGTTGACACAAACAGCAAAGAACCTGTAAGGATGGCCACTGCAATCTTGGAAAAATAGGCTTTTTGGATCATGGTGCTCCTTAAAACAAGCAGTGTCACAGTAGCCAAATGAATATCTGTATAACTTGAGAGGCATCCCCACCTGCATTCTTGGCCCATCAACAAGTACAGTTCAGGCTTTGAAGCAGGCTGAAGCAGGCTTTAGGGTCCATTGCAGCAGTGTATGCTAACTGTGTGTACTGAACAGCCATACCAAGTGAATTGGGCACCCTTTAAGTAGTTTCTTCACTGAAGTCAAACTAAATTTTCTGGGCATTTGGTCGAGACTGGGTACTGCACCAAATGCCCTTGGAAGCATAAAAAGTAAGCCACACAGTAAAAATTCACAGAAAAGAGATAGTACTTTTTGATGACGTGGAAAGCTAGCATTCAGTAATCATGCAACAGAAATTGTGCAACACTGCACACTAAACACAAGTACATCTGCAGTGAAAAAGTTCATGGAATCCTGGCGAGTGCAGCAGTAAACCTGAAGCAATGTGCCCTGGCTAAAAAAAAGGAAGAAAAAAAACAGAACATCTTTGTCAGTATCACTCCACAAACTGATGATGATGCCAGGTGTACATGGGGGTCACCAGTGGTATCACGGACTGGCAGTATAACGTACACATTATTTTGATCCCACAGACAAAGGAGGCCATTAGCGAGAAATAAAAATGAATATCCAAGGTTTAATAATAATGCGCATTAGCTGCTGTCAACAACCAGAATGAATGAAAGTGGACTGTTTGTACGAACGCCAATGACCACGTGTACTGAGGTGACACCTATACGCACGTTCAAAGCTCTTGTCCCAGAAGACGAGCTGCTGCCAGGGTCAAATCCAGCAGCAGAGACAATTCGAGCCCTTTTTTTTCCAGATAGTTTGGTTTGCCTGTCAAAAACAATGCAAGGCACTGCAATGTTACATGACACACGGAAAGGTCACCATAACAAAACCTACGTGTACTACAGAACTGAACATGCTAGCCTAGAGCGCTCCACCAGTGTTCTACGGAACAAATAATGCGAAATCGTTCCGCAGCGCTTTGTTGTGGTCACTGTCATGCTTTTATCATACAGAGTGTCGCAACGCTAAACGCGCACTATGCGAAAGCTGCTTGTTAAGGGGGTCGCCGTGCTCTTTCCTCGTTGGTGTTGCATATAACCCTCCTCGCAGCGCCACCCCTCGTTCTCCGCTCTAAGAGAGTGTGCGTCGTATTTTCCCGTTTTCGATTGTTTACTGGATGTTTCTGTTGGACTGATCTGTGCACCTTATTTGAATTATTCGTAGCGGCGACTTGGGTTTTCCCGCGTCGAACTTACACTGATACCGCGAAAACGTTACTACGTTCAGGAATTGCCGGATAAGTGCTGTATTTGGCATTCGAGGGAAAATGCAAGAAATTAATTTATGCTTTGAGCAAATGTAGCGGGAATGAAACAAACTAGATGCAGCATCACAATTCTCTCTGTAGACTTGGATGCATTCCTTCTAGGACTGTGGCAAGCAGTAGTTCAACTGCGCACAAATTAATTTCCCTCTGGTGCAAAGTAAGAAGTGCAAATATTATAAGAAAACCCAAGTCGCCGTTACGAATAATTGAAAGAAGGTGCACAGATCAGTCCAACAGAAACATCCAGTAAACAATCGAAAACGGGAAAATAGGACGAACACGCTCTTAGAGCGGAGGCGGACGGGCGCGCTGCGAGGAGGGTAAAGAGCCGCCGTGCTGTAGACGGCGCGGATTTATAATTAATTCTGATGAAATGTGGGAAGCACATCGTCTAAACTTGGTATTAAAAAAAGCAAGACTGTCATATGTTATCTCGGTGCCCAATTCGAGCGCGAATAAGCGAGCGGCTTAACAGAGGGAAGCATTTTACAATGAGCGTTCTGCGTTCCAACAGCCTATATGTGAGGGCGCTAGAGCGCAACAAGCTTGAAAATCGCTACATGCATTTGCCTGCCACAGGTCGAACGGTCTAGACAAGCCTGCTCACGAATGAACGCATTCACACATGCGCTCAGCTGTCGTGCACAATTACGCAAAGGAAATACTTACCCATGAGAATCAGCTCTGCCGGCTCTGCTTGTTCGCCTTCTCTCCAGAACACGTTCATAACCGTATTTTTCAATTCTCTAAACGCCAATTCGTCAGTTAAGTCTCAGCCCAATGGCCGGATCTGCTATACAGCGTTTGGGATAAATATCACATTTCGACTCCGCACACCACTTGACCAGAACATGCGTCATTTCTAACACGAGGTCGAACGAGGACGAGACTGCTGCTGTTCCGTGCAAGGCAAGAGCCGAGCGACGAATGCTGCTCGCAAAATCGGGGGTCGCACTTAAGTAGCAGTCGGCACATGGCAATATTCCACGGGACAATTATGAGGCCACAACAGTACGATGCACACAACAGCGATGCAATAACTGCATATGACTAGTATATGGATATGGATTTGGCTAGAAACCTTGGTTCAAAGCCGCTCGTAGACGCGAAAATACCGCTAGTTGAAGCGCATTAGGGGCTTTATTATTCGCGTTTTTACTTTCAACTTATTAAAACTTTTATGAGTACTGAATTCGAAACTAATGCTAAATTAAGCATGAAGTAATTCATAAATTTATAAGGTATATTTATAAGTGGCTTGCGACTGGCCGTATGACCGGCTTCCAGCGTGGCTAGGAATGTCTCATCCTTTCTTGCCGGCAGTTTTTTTCCTCTATACTTGCCGGGCATGGTTGCCGGGCTTGCCGGCCTGCCCTTTCTTGCCCTCCCATATGTCTTCTCACTTCTCGCTAAGGACGAAGGAACACTTCCCCTCCATGCCTTTTCCCAATACAAGTCGGTTCCGCACAGTACTCTGGTACTGTCGTGTTCTTCTTGGAAAGACTCTGGACTGCTGAGAGAGCTCACGGAAGCGTTATTACAATGATTAAATACTACGAATGCCACAAGCGTATAATGCATACCGTATGTACTCGTGTAGGGGCCGCCTTTTTTTTTCGTGACTCTGACGAGGTGGAGCTCTTACGCACGACCGCCATTTTTTTTCGTTAAATTTATGGCGGCACGCATTTTGCTCACAAATTAGCGCAGCCCTGTCGAATTCTTCAAATTCATAATTCATTTATTTATTTACATTTCTGCAGCGCCATGAAGGCATAATTGCAAGGGGAAATACATACATAGACAATCAATCGTGCTACAGGTGCCAACCTTTTCTACAGGATGGGAAAGAATCGATGGCAAGTGATGAAAAAGAGCGCGAACAGCGCATTCACATCACTCAAATGCTTGGGAAAGGACAAGGAGCGGAAAAGCAGAAAAACAGTAGCTGAGCATGCGTGCACATCAAAATTCCGACAACAGTGCTCGGAACTTTTCCTCGGACTGGCATTCGGACTGGCATTCACAATACAATGAGGCAGCTTATTCCATTCATGGCGTGCGCAAAGGAGGACAGCTTGAACACACTAGTACGGCATTTTATCTCACGTATTTTCTAATCGTGGTCGCCCCTTCTGGATTCAAAATGAGGCGGCAGCAAATAAGTTTCGGGGTTGATAGCAGTATTCTTGAAATAAATGCGGTAAAAGAATTCTGACTTGATTCGTAAACGGCGTTCAGTCTCGGTTCAGCTCCTGCTTGATACTGTTACTTCGATAATTAAAACAATATTTGTTGGTGACAAACCGCGCCGCACGATTCTGAACGCGTTCCAGCATATCACAGTAGGTTCCGACGCGAGGGCCCCAGACTGCGCAGGCATGATCCATAATTCGTCATATGTTAGTGAAGTATAAAAGTTGTTTAACCTTCCGAGGAGCATAAAAATTTAGCATTCTTGATGCCTTTGCCGATATATATTCAGTTTGCTTTCTCTATGTCAGGTCAGCCGGAAAATAAACCCCGAGATATTTAAAATCTGTTATTTCAGATAAAAGCTGGTTGTTTAAAACATAGTCAGACAAAACAGGAGTACGCCTGCGCAGTAAAAGAAATATAGTAACATTTCAGCATTCAGAACCATGTCCCATTTCTCGCACCACCGCTGAATGCGGTCCAGTCTGCTGCAGATTATTTGTGTCACATTAGGCTTTAATTCAACGATATAGGACACAGTCATCTGCATACAGCCGCACCTGACAGGTAACATTTTCCACGATATCAATGACATAAATTAAAAACAGTAGAGGCCCCAGTACCGATCCCTGCGGAACACCAGAGGTGACAGAAGCAGTATGTGAAAGCCGGCCGTTGCATTGAAGGCATATGATACGGCATGCTCCCGACGATCGGAGCAAGTTAAACGCCTGGAGTCCGCCACGGTACCTAGTTGTTATAGCGCTCGACTGCTGACCCGAAAGGCGCGGGTTCGATCCCGGTCGTAGCGGTTGAATTTGGATGGAGACGTGTGTCCGTGTGCTGTGCGATGTGAATGCACGTTAAGGAACCCCAGGTGGTCGAATTTTCTGGAGCCCTTCTCAACGGCGTCTCTCATAGCCTGAGTCGCTTTGGGACGTTAAACCCCATAAGCCAACAAAACCAAACGCCCGGAGTAAAACAGGTTGCTAACGAGTTCTCGATCAATACAGTCATTTACTGGCAAACGATACGTGATCATAATTTGTTAAGGTCCTCTTAAGATACGGCGTTTTTGACGGCTTGGCAGACGCTTTGGAGCGGAGCTCCACGCGTGCAATCCGCGGCAGTCGGTGTGAGGTGGCCTTCGCATACGGCTGCTTTTCCGAGCGCATCGCTGCCTTGCAGAAATCAATTATATGTTCAATTGATTGCGAAGTACCTCATAGCCTGATGGTGAACTGGTAACAAGGTTAGTCATTTTATGGTTCTGTGCCTCGGTCCAAAGCACGTGCCTTCGCTCTAGCTTCGATGCGGAGCACGGGGCAGGGTATAGCATATTTTTAAATATCAGTTTTTTTCCCCGATGTGAAATTTTTCACTTTTCCTGCACAACATTCAATTTCGTACTTGCCAAGAATTTCCTCAACCCGAAAATTGAATTTTCAGAACCTGGGTGGGGACCAACCATATGCTTCATTTTTCAACCTGATGCTGGCTAAAACGTGAAGCTTGCTTATGTTGAACAGAAACTGCAAAGCAGGCACGATGATTATCGCCAGGTTTAAATGGATTGTTGCTCTTCATTCAGCAAAAACACAATAAAGAAAAGCTTCTAGCATTTTTTTTTTTTTTCAGGGAACATTGGCTCTATATGGAGGCAATTTAATTGCCTGACGCACGCCTGCAGTGCTACTTCAGCAGGATTTCTCTCGAAATATCTTTTTTTTAGCTCCGGGTTTCGCGGATGACTGATTAACGCCGGACGAATAGTCCCGGAAGCACTGAGTTTGGGATAACCAGCCTCAGCTGACCATACGCTGTTGAATCCTCGCACGCAGTCGGAAACAGGGAGTTTGTATAGGCTACGCGAGCTCTTATTCTTAATAAGTCTCGCTGTCGGCAGCACGCATCGACAAGCTAAAGGTGAATTTCTGACCTTGGCTGTGAATTTACATTGGCTATACAAGAATGTTTGCATGAGATGACACAAAAGGTCTTTATATATTTTGGGAGTGTGCTGCAAAGGATGTGCCTACTGCTTTTTAAATGGTGAAAACACCCAGGCAGCGTCACTTGAGCGGTCATGTTTTCATGCCATTTCTTGTTCGAAAAATGGTTGCCTGAGGCACACCGACGATGGCTTACTTCACGCAAAGGGATTCACAGTCGAATAGAGATTTTCGAAAATAGTCAGCTGTATTTCTCCCGTCCTCCCTGAGCTGGAGTTTTAGGAAGTACTTTAAAGAGCGGAAATGTACAGAGGTCCGCAAGCTCTAACAATTACGTCCCCCTGTCCTGCCACTCTGCACGTGGGAAGAGTTGGAAATGGAGAGCTAGAGCGCGAGTAGAGGGTACAATGCACTGCATGTGTATGGACCGGCCCGCACAACACCTGGCTCGTATTTGCCGCACGTAGTTTCCAAGAAGTTTTGCGCACATCAATGCGATTAGCGAGTCTCCCCTTAACTATGCGATCTTGAACGCGTGCACCTTATGCCTGCTTTCGTTTCCGCGAACATTGCGAGTGTCTCGCAGGAACGAGCTTCCGTTGGAAAACGAACCTTGCAGAGAAGCTCGAATAGAGAGATTTTCGAGAATAGTCAGCTGTATTTCTCCCGTCCTCCCTGAGCTGGAGTTCTAGGAAGTACTTTAAAGAGCGGAAATGTACAGAGCTCCGCAAGCTGTAACAATTACGTCCCCTTGTCCTGCCACTCTGCACGTGGAAAGAGAGCTGGTGGAGGGTGATATGATGTCACGGTTCCTGAACCACTACGAAGCGGGGAAGGGCACGAAGTAAATCTATTTAAACCGCGACCTCCGCGACTCGCCACGGTGAATACGTTTGTCGATTCTACATGTAGCCCACGCAGTCCTTGCATTCCTGCAGTGCAGATTTACCGAGTTATCTCCCGCGTGCATGAAGTGACCTGTGTGCCGTCTGCATTACGTGTGCATTAAGTGGCAGCCTGCTTAAGGTCGACGAGACCGAATGATCGCATGAATGGTCAGGATGCCGCGTAAAACAAAATTCGGCCAGTATCTATGGGACTGCCGCCGCGGTGGCTCAGTGGCTATGGTGCTCGGCTGCTGACCCAAAAGACGCGGGTTCGATCCCGACCGCGGCGGCTAGAATTTCTTTGGAGGAGAAATTCTAGAGGCCCGTGTACTGTGCGATGTCAGTGCACGTTAAAGAACCCCAGGCGGTCGAAATTTCTACGGCGTCTCTCATAGCCTTAGTCGCTTTGGGACGTTAAACCCCGAAAAACCAAAAACCAAACCAGTATCTATGGGACTCGTCAGTCGAAGTTCCCCGCCGTTCCAAACACCGGTTTAGACTGCAAGGTTCACTTCCTGAGCCTCCGGGGTCCCCAGCCGACACTGATTCGAGCGGTGATAGCTCCTGTGAAAGCACCAGGGAGCGAGATGTGGAGAATGTAATTCCGTCTACTCGTCACGCCGATGCTGGAAACGAGGATCGCGACGAACTCCTTGGCGACGAGCACAGCCCCCCGCATCTTGTGAGCAACAGCAGAATGTGACTGGGGACTCGTCAGATGAATGCCGCCGCGGTGGCTCAGCGGTTATGGTGCTCGGCTGCTGACCCAAAAGACGCCGGTTCGATCCCGGCCGCGGCGGCTAGAATTTCTTTGGAGGAGAAATTCTAGAGGGCCGTGTGCTGTGCGATGTCAGTGCACGTTAAAGAACCCCAGGTGGTCGAAATTTCCGGAGCCCTTCACTACGGCGTCTCTCATGGCCTGAGTCGCTTTGGGACGTTAAACCCCATAAAACCAAACCAAAACTCGTCAGATGAAAGTGTTGACTTCGAATCTGATTCTGATTCTGCTTCCTACTGTTCTCAAGGCGACCAGCCCTCTCGTCACAACCAGACAAACGAACTGGTAAGATTTTTTTTCTTTTTGAATTAAGTTTATGGCAGCTGCTTTCGTACTGGATAACAATCGCCCATAACAGTACAGACAGTGCATGATACTTGTGTCGAGTATGTGCTTTCTCTGCATATGCAGCATTGCAGTAGCCTCGTGCCTTACCTAGCGAATCCGATGCACCCGCGAAAATTCTCTCTGCAAGCGTAATCCAGTCAAGCGCGCAAGTGCACTAAGGGTAGCGTGCTTCGAAATCTGGAGTGACACATTTGGTGTTTTTAATCTACGCGATGCTGAACAGGAAAAGCAAAGTGCACTCGTATTTAAAAAAAGTTGCGACAGATAATGAGCGGAAATTTTGAAGAGGGTGATGGATAAGAAAAGGAATTTTTTTTAATTGATTTCTTTTTTGCGTGGCAGCGAAATAAACGTGCTTAAACAGTTTTCAACTATGTAGAAAAATAGAAATAGAGAAAAGACAACACCAGCCACCAAGACTTTCCAGAATTTTAAAAACAAACAAGATGGCAGCGCGCAATGGAGTTGTGCTGGTTGCACTGTGCTGGTACTTTCTTGTGCTGGTTCGGTTGTAGCTGAAACGAAAAATTTGTTTAAAAACAATGTTATAGCAAGTAAAATAAACTTGTGAGTTCTTTGGCTGTTGGTGAGGCTACGCACTCGGCCCTCGAAGCGTTCTGTGAACGCACTCCGACCTGAGTGCGCACTTCGGCGAGTGCACTTATGCCGTTTAGCTCGGTTGTGACTATGTGCCTGCCCATTCATCACACTTCGGCCAGGGTTTTTTTGTAAAGCATTGCAATCCTCAGTTGTCCCATCCCCTTGTGTCCGTTACTAGAGTACGGGATACGAGAAAGCCAGCGCGTTCTCCCGAACTGAAATCAAGTTAATGTTGTCAGCGGCTAGAAACAGCTAGTATGTTTACATTCCGACTACATTAATAATTAAAAGACATTATTCAACGAACTACATATGACTAGAAATTTTAGATGTGGATTAGAAAGTTTTGAAGTGCTGTGATTTAATGGTCCGACTCGGGTGCTTCCGACGGGGTAGCGTAGCCCTTTTTCCATAAATTAAATCCCGCGAAATTTGAAAAATACCACGCATGCTCCGTGCGCCCGAGTAAGCGAGCTGTCACTAGCCGCTGGAACTTATCTCAAAACCAGCAGCAACGCGAAGTCGTCTTGCACAGCGCAGAAGGCGCAAATCTGGACTCGCCTTCACGTGCCACTTTTTAAATTTCGTTTTTGCTGATGCTAATTCTACCTCGTTGAAAGCATCTGGGTTGTACCATTTTTATGGTGCTTGGCCCTTCATGGAACTTTAAACGCCTGAGCGTTTTAAGCTATAAAAATACGAACTGGTACTTTGCATGGCTGTTAACAACATTGACTGTTAACAACATTGCATGCTTTAAAAAGCAACCTATTACTGAAAACAATTGAGGTAAGCACAGGGGAATTATTTTTTTAGCTGTGTTGATAAGAGTAGGCACTCAGTTGCATGATTATTGTGTATACAAGATAATTTTACAGAAGATAGAAAAAAAAGGCAACCACATGGCTCCAGTGGGATCTGAACCCACGACCACATGTTGCGTGCAATGATGTACCAACTGAGCTGTTTCTGTCCCTGTCTCAGTGTGTACTTTCGAATGTGTTCATGTAGCATAACATAGAGAGCCTGTGCTTTCCTTGGTTTTTGAGGTTTATATTTTGTATGAGCTCCTCATTATCCAACCTCTGTCTACTCAATAGCATAGCGAAGGTCTAGGTTCTGGCTCTCTTGATGCCTTAGTTAGCACTAAAGGCCTGCCGCACTCCCCATTTGATCATGTTATATGTAGTGCTCGTACAGGACGCACCACATCCATCATTTCTATCAGGGACTGCACTAGACAACACAATCAAGTTTTGGATGCTGCAGCTACGGTAGCTCAGTTGGCTGAGCACTGCACGTGACACGCAGGTCGTGGCTTCAGGTTGCGCCGTTGCACAAGATTGTCTTTTCTTACGCTATCTGAAGTGAATAAGCAGCCAATTTCCCACTCTTCTTAGCACCACTGTATGACAAAAAGGTCTTGCCTATGCTTTGAATGCTTTTAACGACTGTCACTTCTCTGATATATACCTACACGTGACTCACAGTTAAAAAAAAGTTGTAACCAGATCTTAGGACAGATCTTAGGACATTTCAGGCTGCTGAGATGATTATACAGTGTAATGAAGCTTTTGGCCCTTCTAAAAGATGAGCATGATGTTTTCAAAGGTGGAAGGAACATTGGGTTAGGTGTATGAGCTAGCTAGAGGTATACTTTCATGGGAAGTGGAACATCATTAATCTAAATTGCCAAACTCTTAAGAGAAGAGCTTCAGTACCTACTGAACAGACCTCATCAATGGTAAAGGATCATCAGCAATGAGTGTTAGCCAGCAAACCATGATTGTATAGACAAACATATGACATTCCCTAAGCTTGTTTTTACCAAAAGATATTTGAACTGTTTTTCTTCCAGCTCAATATTTGTTCAAATGTATGAAGATCTGCAGTCAGATTGACAAGGCCTCCTCTCATTCTTTTTGTGCTGTTTGAGATTTCACACTATGCATTTAAAGCTTGTGATGTGACTGTCATGTTATTACATCCTAATAATTGCATGCTGTCTTTCTTTTTCAAGGATGATGCCCTCTTTCCAGGAGCCAAGCTTACACGAGCAGAAAGTCTCTTAATGGTTATGGCACACAGTTTGCGCCATGGATGTTCAAAGGAAGCCACCGAAAGCCTTGTTCAACTTATTGGTGCACATCTGCCGAGTGGAGTGTCATACCCAGCCTCAAAGTATACATTTTTTCAGCAGTTCTGTGCAGTAGAAAAACAGTATGCCAAACATTTCTACTGCAGTGAGTGTACTGAATATATCGGAGAGCTTACTGATGGCACCAATGTCTCATGTAAAAAATGCAGCTATGAACACTCGATTGATAGCCTGAGAAAGTCTTCATTCTATTTTCTTATTCTGGACTTGAAAGCCCAGCTACGTGAGCTGCTAGAGTCTGGAGCGGTTCCAAGAAGCCGCGCATCATTATCATATGATGCAACTGATATTACCGAGAGCATGGAGTACCACAGGTTGCCCTTAAAAAAAGAAGACATTGCACTGACTTTCAATACAGATGGTGTACCTCTTTTTGAAAGCTCTAAGGTTAGTATGTGGCTACTCCTGGTAATGGTTAATGAACTTCCCTTCAAGCAACGCATTCAAAGATTGATTTTGGCCGGGTTGTGGCTCAGCGCTAGGAAGCCTGCTGTTAACTGTTTTATGCTCTCATTTGTCAAAATTATGAATGACTTGTCATCCAGAGGAATAACATGGAAAGATAATGAGGGAAAAATGCATACAACAAAGGTGTTCCCTGGCCCGTGTGCTGTAGACAGTGTTGCCAGGTGTGAGCTAATGAAAATGACTCAGTTTAATGGACTCCATGGCTGTGCCTGGTGTGAGGAACCAGGCAAGGTCGTGCCTAAAGGGAATGGATTCTGTCGGGTCTACCCTTCACCTTCTTCGGCATTAAAGTTGCGGACACAGGATTCATTTCAAAAACATGCACGAAAGGCGAAAGCAAAAGAACGCCCAAGTTGCGGCATCAAAGGGACCAGCGTACTTAGCTTGTTGGCATTCTTCACATTTGCCTCGGGCTTCGTCATTGACTACATGCATGCAGTCTGCTCCGGCTTTGTTCGTGCAACACTGTACATGTGGCTTAGGTCGGAGCGCTGCCGGGGCTTTTAATTGCGCCAGTGCCTTGGTGATGTGGACAGGCAACTAATGGGGCTCACTGCAACATGGGAACTTTCAAGGTTGCCTCGGGCCTTGCATGACAGGAAAGTATGGAAGGCATCCGAATGGAGAAATTGGATGCTCTTTTACTATCCTTTAATACTTAAAGATAAAATTCCGGAACGGCACTACAAACATTGGATGCGGTTTGTTGCGATAATGCATTATCTCCTTGGCCCATCTGTTTGTATTGGACATCTTGTCACTGTGCAGAAGGAAATGACTAAATACTCATCTTCTCCTCCATCTAGTTGACAGTGTGAATAACTGGGGCCCATTATGGGGATACTCGCTTTTTCCTTTTGAAGCGATGAATGGCACCCTAGTTAAATTTGTTCAAGGTACACGGTATGCATATTTCCAGATTGCACAAAAATTTTGTGCCCTGCAGGCACTGACAAAGCTATGGGCAACAAATTCTGTTCACAATATGCAGAGCACTCTTGGATCAGCATTGAAATGCTTGCTGAAAGGATATGCTCTCCGAAAGCATTTTGTACAAAATGGATCAGTGTTGCTTTTGGGCAAAGGCGTGCAGAAAGACGAAGGGATAGAGTTCCAAAAAATGGTGATTGGATCATTTAAATTTTGCACTGCATGGCTGGACAAATCGAGGAGAAAAAACTTATGTGTGTGCAAATGGTGTTTTTGGGCGCATTGTGCGAGTTGTGTTCTTGGAGAGCAGTAGTGAAGTGAATGTGCACATTGTAATGTGGAAACTCGCACAGTTAGCGTGGACAGGCACAGTCCTTGTCCCAGCGGTGCCGCTCAGCAGGCCAGCGTTCGCAAGCGCAAAACCCGAACTTCGTCGGCTTCGCCTATCTTTTTCCTCGCCTTTGTCGGCGCTAGCTGCTGGGGCATCGAACTCCAACTCTCTTTCTTACAATACCTCCGCGGTGAAGGGGCGCCATCCTGGCGGCCTAATGGCACGAGACGATGGCTGGGTCGTAGTAGGGCTTCAGGCGGTCGAAGTGCACAATTTCACGACCGCGGCGGCGATGGTCAGACGAAGGCGTGATGGGCTCGACCAGATAATTAACTGGGGAGACCTGCTGAATAACGCGATAGGGGCCCTGGTATTTGCTCAGTAGTTTTGTAGACTGTCCGGGGCTGGAGGAGGGCACCAACAGCCAAACGAAGGATTCAGGCAGATATGACGGCGGCAGACCGGAAGAAGCGGCGCGGGCGCTTTTCTGACGGTGCTGATCGTGAGAAGCCAAGGAACGGGCGAGTTGACGGCATTCTTCGGCATGCGCAGCGGCTTGAGAGACGGTTGTAAAGTCGGACGAATCGGGGCGGTAAGGGAGTATGGTGTCCATGATGGAGGAAGGCTCGCGTCCGTAGAGAAGAAAATACGGGGAAAAACCAGTAGTGGATTGCGTTGCAGAATTGTAAGCGTAGGTAACGAAAGGTAGAACGCGGTCCCAGTCGGAGTGATCGGTAGAAACGTACTTGGCCATCATGTCTCCGAGGGTCCGGTTAAAGCGTTCGGTCATGCCATTCGTCTGCGGATGGTACGAAGACGTCGTGCGATGAACGATATGACACTCCCGAAGAAGGGCTTCCACTACGCCGGACAAGAAGACGCGACCCCGATCGCTGAGCAATTGCTGAGGCGCACCGTGACGAAGAATGATATTCTGTAGTATGAAACCGGCTACGTCAGAGGCCGTCGCAGCTGGCAACGGGGCAGTTTCCGCATAGCGCGTGAGATGATCAATGGCGACGATGATCCAGCGGTTCCCGGCGGCAGTGCTGGGAAGAGGGCCATAAAGGTCGATTCCAACACGGTCGAATGGTCGGGCCGGACACGGTAGCGGTTGCAGAGGAGCAGGTGAGTGCGGTGGTGGGTTTTTGCGGCGCTGACATTCCAGACAAGAGCGTATGTACTGGCGGACAAAACGGTACATACCCCGCCAATAATACCGAAGACGCAGGCGGGTAAAAGTTTTCAGCACACCGGCATGAGCACATTGCGGGTCGTCGTGATAACTGGCACAAATGGCGGAGCGGAGATGCCTTGGAATCACGAGCAGCCATTTGCGACCATCGGGGAGGTAGTTCCGACGGTACAGCAGCTGGTCACGCACGACAAAGTGATGAGCTTGACGACGGAGCGCTCTAGAACGGAGGCGCGCTGAGCGGTTGGCTAAGAAATCCAGAAGAGAAGTAATCCTGGGATCCATGCGCTGTTTAGAAGCCATATCAATGTTGTCAAGAGAAGGTGTGAGGCCGGAAATAGATGGTGGGTCAGGATCAGAGGTCAGAGGGGAGCGCGAGAGAGCGTCGGCATCGGAGTGTTTACGAACGGAACGATAAACGACGCAAATGCCGTAATCTTGCAAACGGAGAGCCCAACAGGCCAGGCGGCCAGATGGATCTTTAATTGAAGACAGCTAGCAAAGGGCATGGTGATCGGTAATGACATCGAACGGGCGCCCATATAAGTAAGGACGAAATTTGTGATCGCCCAAATAATCGCCAAACATTCTTTTTTGGCCCGTTACGACTGGCGTAAGCAACGACGTACTCATTGAAACCAGGTTTTCGCTGAGCTAAAACGGCACCGAGACCAATGCCGCTGGCGTCCGTGTGGAGTTCTGTAGGCGCGGAAGGGTTTAAAACGGCGCAAGATCGGAGGAGAGGTGAGAAGCTGGCGCAGCGTTGCAAAAGCTTCGTCGCATGCAGGGGACCAAGCCGACAAGTCGTGGCTACCAGCGAGAAGTTGCGTCAGCGGGGCGATAACGGCAGCAAAATTCTTGACGAACCGGCGAAAGTAAGAACAAAGGCCAAGAAAGCTTCTGAGTTCTTTCAGGGATGTGGGCTTCGGGAAATCAGCAACTGCACGGAGCTTGGCAGGGTCCGGGAGTACACCATCCTTGGACACGACGTGGCCTAGGATAGTCAGCTGTCGACCGCCGAAGCGACACTTTTTCAAGTTCAGCTGCATGCCAGCGTCACTGAGGCAGCGAAGAACACTCTCGAGGCAAAGAAGATGAGACGCAAAATTCTGGGAGAAGATGACAACATCGCCCAAGTAGCAGAGGCATGTCTGCCATTTAAGCCCACGGAGGATGTTGTCCATCATACGCTCAAAAGTGGCAGGCGCGTTGCAAAAGACCGAAGGGCATCACATTAAATTCATACAGCCCATCAGGCGTGATAAAAGCTGTTTTCGGGCGATCGACGTCGGCCATCGGCACCTGCCAGTACCCAGAGCGCAGATCCAACGAAGAAAAGTACTCCGCTCCCTGCAGGCAATCCAGCGCGTCATCTATACGAGGCAGGGGGTAGACGTCCTTCCGAGTAATTTTGTTTAGCCGGCGGTAGTCTACGCAGAATCGAATGGAGCCGTCCTTTTTCTTGACGAGCACGACTGGAGAAGCCCACGGGCTGTGAGAGGGCTGGATCACGCCGCGGTTCAGCATGTCGGTCACCTGTTCATCAATGATGCGGCGCTCGGCGGAGGAGACGCGATAGGGGCGTTGGCGCAAGGGTCCATGGGTGCCAGTGTCGATATGGTGGCGAACCGCGGTTGCACGACCCAACGGTGCTTGAGGAGAGTCGAAGGATGCGCGGAAGCGCTGCAGCAAAGCGATGAGCTGGGCGCGTTGGTGACGTGGTAGAGCGGCATCGACAGAATGGGAAAACATATCCGGGGAGGACGGGTCGGCGACGTCGGCGGGAGGGGTGAGGGCGTTGATGTCATGGGTGTCAGGGTCATCAAGGACAGGAGAAGCGTCGTCGAGATCGATGACATCAACCGTGCCGAGCGATTCTCCCCGATGTAAAGTGGTGGGGAAAGGCAACGGGTTCGCGACGTACAGAGCGCCACAACCACCAGAAAGGGTGAGCACGGCATGAGGGAGCAAAACAGACTTGCGGTGCGCACAAAGAGGAGAGGGTGAATAAAGAACAGTATCGTCAGAGAGGGCAGCACAAGTCAGCGGCACAAGAACAGAAGAGAAAGCTTGCAAGTCGACGTCGTCAGCGGCGAGAATAGGCGCGGCGGTAACAGGGGAGGCATCCACAAGAGCATCACACAGCGGCGATAAATCAATTTGAGCACGTGCACAGTCAATGATGGCGCGATGCGCGGACAGAAAGTCCCACCCGAGGATGATGTCATGAGAGGAGCGGGCGAGAACGAAGAACTCAATGGTGTAGGAGAGACCTTGAATGACGAGGCGGGCAGTGCACGCTGCGAGAGGGCGAATGGGGTCAGCGCTGGCGGTGCGAAGCGAAAGGTCAGAAAGCGGCGTCATCACTTTTTTTAATTTGCGGCACAAGTTGCGACTAATGATGGACACGGCAGCACCAGTGTCAATAAGCGCGTCAACAGGAAGACCTTCAACGATCACTTCAATAACGTTCATAGGAGCGGCGATAGGGCTTGAGACGGTCGTTGACGGCGCAGTTCTTGCCTCCGGAACTGCGGCGCCTAGTTTTCCGCTTGAAGTGGTGGGGACCGGCGGCGCATAATATTTTGAGCGTAACAAAAAAGGCTATCCAGCGCACATGTTCTTGACAAGTTTTTATACTTTGTGGAGGCATGGTGGACCAGTCAAAACGTTATTGTAAGTGCATCCTGCCTGAAAAAGTGCATTTGTCTAGCCAATGGCGAGTCTGTTAGCTTGTGTGTACTGCATGAAAACCTGCTCCTCGAGTCTGTGTAAGTTGGAGGTCATTTCCCTGCTTACTGTATGACTCCACAAAAACCGTGATCTTTCATTACCATCTGATTATTGAGACTGTTGCATATGGCACCGTTTTTTGCACCAAACCTATGAAGCCGAATGCTGAGAGTTTAATTTAGTGCAGCATTTGTGTCATTGTAGCAACTGTAAATATTAATATCCTTGATATGCTTGTATAGTTTTGTATGTATAGTTTTGTAATAGTTTTGTATGCTTGGTTTGTTGGTCTGAACCATTTGCACTGGAGCACCAGTTGGATGGATGAGAGTTCAGTTGGCTGTGCTGATTATTGAACCTCAGTAATGTTTGACCCTCTATTTCAGATAATTTAGTTTAATTATTCAGAGTGCCATTTGTCTTCCTACACATCTGTTGCACAGCTGCTGCTGTTTTAAGTATTCATTAGCCTCAGGGATCTTTTTGCCAATTGTCCTGTTTTCATATCAGTGTCGGTGAGTGCGAACATTGTACGAAAATTCTGTCTGAATGAAATCACCGAGTTGCAGAAAATAAAATGCACCTAAAAGTGAATATTTTCATAATGTTCACATTTTTAATGGGTGCCTGTTGTGTTTGTGCGATACATTTCTGGCCCTAAATATCAGGAATACAAACACAATGAAGCAAAACGTTCCAAAATCTCGATTGACAAGACGTCAGTTGTGTACCAATAGCTGTGCTTTACGACTGTCATGCTGTTTCCATTAATTGATTTTTGTAGACAGCCTTGTCATAGCCAAGATATTGTTTTGATGGTGATGGCAATATAATGGCAATATTTTAATGACATTGTCGTAAAAAATTTATACTTTTTCAGTAACAACAATTTACAGAAGTATTTAACACTACCACCAGGAAGCTACAAAGGGCAAATATTTTCCCACTGGAAGCATGCTAAATCAATCTGTGTAGAACTAACCAGTCCCAGTTAGCACCTTGCTGTCACAAATTACCCTTTCACAACTAACTTTCATTTCTGTACTGGATTCTCTGGACAGAGAGCTATGAAGAGAACTAAAGAAAAATAATCTTTTTGAGCTAATTAAGCAAGCGGTGCAAGGACAAGCAAATAAAATGCCAGAAGTAGCAGCAGGAACTCTCATTATGAGGCGCCCTTCTCTGGTGAGGAGTGTGAAAAAGCTATCGTTGCTGCCGCAAGCTATTGTGTACAAGTACTTCACTGCTGCCAATAAACAGTAGAGCAAAGGAATTAGCGCAACAGTAACCACAAATATATTGGCCATCTTTGAAGGTAGAGGAAAGTACCTGAGATGCCTCTCCAAGTCCAACAGTTAAGAAGGCATTTTCAAAAGTTTAAAACAGTTGCCCTCATGCCACATGTGCAGCTATTCAAAATATATGTGTGTTTCAAGTTTGAAAAAGCCTCCCAGACTACTGTCACTGTTACTATCTATTTGTGTGCTCCATAAAACCACAACTGAAAATCAACACAAAATCCCCAACAGAAATTTTATTGGGAAGAGTGCATGGAAATTCTTTTGAGCTACAGTTGAGTGAACTCAGCATACTCCGAGTCCATGTTGGCTTTCTGTTGATTCAACTTGAGCTCAACAAGACCTCAACTGTAGCTCAAAATTCATTTTTGTAAGGGATCCGATCAGCCTCGGCTTTCGGCGCCTCGCCGCCAGCGTCAAGCTGAGCGATGGCAGCCAGAAGCACCATAACCTTCGTCTTTGCATCCCGAGTGTGTCCAGCTTCGTCACTCATGTCGGTGAAAAGGCACCAGCACGCAGGATTCCAGAGATTGGAACCGCCGTAAGCGAGAACACGAAAAAACGCGTCCTATGCACGAAGAGGTAGGAAGCAAGCAGACCACGGAAACGGCACCGGTGTCAGTGTTTCCAGAGCATTGCAAAACTTCAACAAATAATTGTACTAAAGAAAATATCTTACACTAAAACGTAACTAGCCTTTAATATTAGCTACAAGCTTTCAGTGACTCCAAAAAGAGGTCCAATATTACAGTATATCTGGGTTTGTAACAACATTTTTCTTATTAGCGCGAAATCGAAAGTAGCGACTGTGGCGCCACACATCCCTGTCGTAAAACACGAGAACCATTTCAACGGCTATGGAAATGAGCCGTGTAGGAGAAGCATAGCAGCCCTCGAGTTCGATAGCGATCGAAAATCTCGAACGTCCTCGAGTCAATTGCCATTGAACTGGGCGTATGACAGGGGTATAAAAACTCTAATGGAATCAAGCTCGAGCGCTCCAACTAGGCAACGAGCTCACATCCTCTAATGCGCAACAAGTTCATCTTTCCTCGTTTGCTTGCACATTGTAGCGAAGTACAGTGCACGACTGGACCAAGTTACGAACGTTCTGCAAAGTGTACACATCGGCTTCCATTCTTTACACGACCAGGTCACTGAGTTGCAGAATATTTTTCGCGGCCACCGGATGCTGAGGAGCAGTTCTCTGACATCATGAACACAGCAAGTGAAGCGGCCAAGCACTTCAACGTGTTGGTGTCAGCACTAAGACAGGCCTCTCGTCAGACCCATCGAGATAACTATGGGATTCGGTCGCCGGAGGCATCCTATTGCATGGCAATATACAGGGTGTCCACGCTAACTTTAGCCAAGGGTTAAAAAATAAGATATTTGAGATAGGCCAGAGAAACCACATACATACAGGTACCAACCGGCTTGCGCACCATGGGCAATTTTTTTGTTTTGCAATTAATTAGCAATGAAGATAATTTTTCTAAATGCGTAAATATTCACTTTAGACAGCCGATGTGAATAGCAAAGTTTAGAGCACCTTCAGAAACACCCTTTCCATTCATTTGCGACAAAGAAAGCCTCCTGTGTATATTTTTCCCGCGCTCCAAAGAACGCGCGCGAAATAGATAAAATTCACGTGACTAGCGCATTCGCGCGCCACGATTGTGGTGCTCTCAACCGTGGCGTGAGTGAACGAAATCAGCTGCTGGCAAGACGTGAAGGTGGTTGCGGCGCCCGCGCGAGCCAGTCTGCTAGCGCGACGGTGCAAAATCAAGCCGATGGTGGCCGGGAGTTAGAGGAAGGGATGGAATCTGGAGTTTTTTGGGATAAGATATGGCTAATTGCAAGCCTAATTCGAATGGCACTATGAGGAGACTATCCTGTATAGGATGTAATTTGGAGGAAGATGACCACATGAACACAAGCATCAAATCTTTGAATGCGGTACTTAGTCACGCTCTACTATGTTGCGCAAGGTGCACACATCGCACTTCCTTTCATCTGCAAAACAACGAAGAGGCAATGCACTGAAGTATCAGATGACTCAACAACAACAAAAGTAGCCGCTGGTTATCTAAACATATTCCAATATGACCCGGAAGGCTATCAATACCTTCATCAAGAACTAGTTTCTGGCAGAGCAGAATCACTCTGCCGGTACCGTCAGAATTGGGCTAAATTGCCTGCAAAATGTTTTTGACAAGGAAAAAGCCGCCATCATAGGTCAGTATTGCTGAACTGTCACTTTTCGTGGCTTTTTTGTATTGCAGGCTGTGGATAATTATACCCTGGAGGCTCATCCTTAACAATTCATTGTTGTCTTTTTTCCTCCCAGCTTAAAAATTATTCACAGCTTGTTCCTCCTCTGTTGTGAGGTGTAGCTGGGCTAGAGCATCAAAGACACGAACATCTCCCTCACGAACAGTTTTTTCGGTATCTCCATGGCCTAGTAATCTAGCACAAAAAGCCATCATGTTTCCCGGCAAAGACACTGCATGAAGTGCATGCTCAAGCTCTTGCTTCACAAGCACCCTCTCTAGGATCTGCATAGGGGGCCCTCTTTGCAGCTTTCACCAATTTTGTCAATTTACTATTTCCCGAATCAAATGGGAATGCTGAGTTGGCCCATAGTGGTCCCAAATTCTCCACACTTGTGGCAAGATGGAGCAGTTGAACATTGAAGGTCATGAAGCATGCACCATATAGCTCTGCTGCTCTGAACACAAACAGCTGAATGAGGCGTCCTGAAGAAAGAATACAAAGCACTGATATATACAGTGCTCAAAGATAGTTGAATGGCAAAAACTTTAAATCATATACTGATGCAAAAACCAATGCACACATGAGCTTATTATGAGGGATATACTATCATAAGAGGAAGGCATGTTGTAAACTCAATTACTTAAAATTCCTGGGGGTGACCCTGTCAAGTAATCTGAGACTCAAGCCGAACCTCGGTACAGGCAGTTTAACTACAGAACTGTTGACTGTCATTCCGGTCCGTCCTGGTTGCCGGCAATGTCCTGCGTGAACCGGGCCAAAAGCTGTGCGTGCCTCCTCTCTGGAACTTTCTTCAGGAGGTGGGCTGTCTGCAACAATAGCAATTCGAGGTGATTAAGGTCCGAAATGTGCCTCTTCTTGCACGTTTGTTTGTCTTGTGTCGTCTCCTGAACCACCTGCTTGGCATACAAGGCGAGAAGCACTTCGCCCTGGGTGGGCTCGGTGGTCTGCCGCTTCCTTTTCGGCACTCGCCGTCTAGGTGGACGACCTCCGTCTGGCAGCCTCTGTCCACCTTGTGCTCAGTCGTTGGAAAGGCCAGCTCCTGCTGAAAGTTATTGACATACTTGGGCTCTTGGTTTCGGAGCAGTGTATGAAAATATGGGCGTGATTAAGAATACAGCTAGCGAAACGCAGCATGTTATCCTGATGGCAGAGTTTCAATGAATAAAAGATTACTTATTAATAGTTCTGTTAGGCTTTTCACGATTCCTCAGCCCAACAGCTGTTTTGTATTCCTTTGTTTTTTGTATTTGTAGGTCGTGTCGCGTCCCCTTTGTTGGACTCCATGGTGGGTGGCTAGCACCATGACCGAAAAACATCAATTTTTTATGGCTCCCCCCCTTTCCAAACTTGATCGCTCTCTAAAAAGAGTGCGGAACGAAGCAGAGAACTTTTTTTCGAAAAAGAAAGCAACATTTCCCAAATTCCATGTCATCCACAGTGAAGTTCAAGATAAACAGGCCAGAATTCTTTCTCCATTCATGGTATCGAAATGCTTAACAGAAGCTTTGGGCCCCGGCTACAAAGTATCAAAAATGACCAGTGGCGATTTATTACTGCAACTCCGAGACAATGTCCAAACCACCAAACTCTGTAACATAGTGTCTATTGGGGACAAACCTGTCTCCATCACTGCACACCGATCACTCAACACTGTCCGTGGCGTCATCTCAGAAAATGATTTTCTACATCTCACAGAGAAAGAAATGCTGGAAGGACTCTCAGATCAAAATGTCATAGATGTATACCGCATCAAAATCCGCAAGGACAACAAAGAAATAGATACCAAACACCTAGTCCTGACTTTTAACACATGCACATTGCCCGAAACCATCGACGTTGGATACCTCAAAGTAAATGTAAGACACTGTATACATCCCTAACCCCCGAAGGTGCTTTAATTGTCAACGGTTTGGACACGGATCACAGAGTTGCCGCGGCCGCAAAACTTGCCAGTTCTACTGCGCCTGTAGCAGGGCCACCCACGCCCCAGGCAGGAACAGCGAAAGCTGCTCTGCCAACTCCAAGCCAGGGAGTGCCGGCCCATGTGTCGACATCCCGCCGGACTTCCCCCCGTCGGGGGAGGCCTGACACAAACACATCCGCGGCTTCCCCGCGGTCTTCCAGCACCTCCAGTGAGGTGATGGAGGTAACTCCCGATCCGCCCGCTTTGCAGCGGCGGAACAGCTCTCTTGAGCGGAAAAAAGGCAGGGCCACCATAACGGCCCCAGAACATAAGTAAACCCCCAATCGGTAATACCCCAAACATAAACATGGCTTTTATAGTTCAGTGGAACTGCCGAGGAATATTGAGAAATTACGATGACATAAAAAATATTTTAGGGTCAATGTCACCCGTAGCCTCATGTCTCTAGGAAACCAATCTAGGTCCACAACATATGAACATCCTGAAGCATTATAAAACTTTTAGACGCGATCGTGAGCAGGCAAATAGACTCTCGGGAGGCGTCGCGATTGTCATACAAAGCGGCGTCCCTGCTCAAGAGATCAGACTGAAAACAAAACTTGAGGCAGTTGCAGTCAGCATTGTCAGCTACAAAACAATTACAATCTGCTCTGTATATATTCCTGCACATCTCACAGTAACAGTCCACGATCTACAAGGCCTCATTGATGAACTTCCAGAACCATATCTAGTAGTCGGGGATTTTAACGCTCACTCCCCTTTTTGGGGAAGTGAGCGCTGTGACTCTAGGGGTCAAATAATCGAAGATTTTATCCTCACAAACAATGTATGTCTTTTAAATACAGGAAAAGCCACCTACTGCTCCCCTGCCTCGGGGAAAATGACCTTTTTAGATTTGTCTTTTAGCTCACCTTCTGTTTTTAATGATTTTAAATGGGATGTCATTGGCAACCCATATGGCAGCGATCACCTCCCTGTACTTTAACATCCCCACCGGAAATAATCCCCACAAGGCCACGGCGCTGGAAGCTTCACCTCGCCGACTGGTCACTTTTTAGAGCAAAGGCAAATTTAGAAAATATACTTTTAGATAATCTCTCCATCGACCAGATAAATGAAAAGTTCACTAATTGTATCATAACTGCCGCACTCACAGCTATTACACAGTCGTCAGGAGTGGTGCAACAAAATCATAAATATGGTGGACAAAAGAGTGCAAGGAAGCAAAAAAACTACAAAACAGAGCTTGGGGTAAATTTCGCCGGTATCCGACACATGAAAATCTCGTTAATTTTAAGAAGGCAAGAGCCAAAGCTCGGTACGTCCGTCGGGGTGCCGAGAAAGCATCATGGCAGAGTTATGTCTCATCCATTAACAGTCAGATGACATCTAAAAAAATGTGGGAGCAGGTTCGCAAATTAAATGGAAACTTTTCACCCTTCACAATTCCTTTTTTAACAACACCCGGCACACAAACAAGCATAGAGGAACAGGCAGACATATTGGGGGAACATTTCACTGCAGTTTCAAGTTCATCGCACTACACGCAGTCCTTTTTAAAATACAAAAATACAGCTGAAAAACAGCGGCTGCCAACTGCTGGAGGTGCAAATGAAAAATACAATAGTCTAATTACCCGCCAAGAAATCAACAGAGTACTGTCTGCCGGAAAAAAAACTGCTCCAGGACCCGACCATATACATTATGAAATGCTTGCACATCTTTCTGAGCCTGCCATAGAAGCACTTTTGAGATTCTTCAACACAGTTTGGATGTCAGGGAAAATACCTGTAGCCTGGAAGAAAGCTATTATTGTACCGTTTCTTAAACCTAGTAAACCCCCAACCTCTCCTAGCAGTTATAGACCCATAGCCTTAACCAGTTGCCTCGCCAAATCCTTCGAAAGTGTCCTAAATATAAGACTAACCTTTGTTCTTCAATCCTGTGAACTGCTTGATATCCATCAGTGTGGATTTAAAAAAGGATGCTCCACTACAGATCACTTAGTCCGCCTTGAAAATACTGTCAGAGAAGCTTTTATACACAAACAACACTGTCTTAGCGTCTTTTTTGATTTAGAAAAAGCATATGATACAACCTGGAGGTTCGGGATTCTCCAGGACTTAGCTGAGCTCGGCATCCGTGGCAGAATGCTCAACTCCATTAAAGACTTTTTGTCTAACCGCTCATTTAATGTCCGCCTAGGCTCGACCCTTTCGAGGGACTTCATTCAGGAAAATGGAGTTCATCAAGGGTGCATTTTAAGCACAACTCTCTTCGTTGTAAAAATGAATTCTATTAGAAAAATAATCCCAAGGTCCATTATGTATTCAATGTATGTTGATGATCTTCAGATAGCATGTACATCTTCCAATATATCCACATGCGAACGACAAGTACAGCTTACAATCAACAAAATGGCAACATGGGCAGACAAGAATGGTTTCCAGTTCTCAACACCGAAAACAGTGGCCTTACTTTTTTCACTCAAACGAGGCTTGCACACAAATCCAACATTACACCTCAACCAAACCGAGCTGCCTTTCAAAAACGAACACAAATTTCTAGGCATCACCTTCGACAAAAAACTTGCTTTCCTGCCTCACATCAACGCACTGAAAAAGAAGGCGTCGCTAGCACTGAACATACTGAAAGTCCTATCATGCAAACACTGGGGTTCTGATCGGGTATGTCTTCTACACATTTATCGCTCTGTAGTACGTTCCGTTTTAGATTATGGTTGCATAGTGTATGGATCAGCAAGGCAATCGTACTTGAAGCGACTGGATCCTGTGCACAATTCGGGATTGCGCCTTTCAACTGGTGCATACAGGACGTCACCCATAAATAACCTGTACGTCGAAACCAATGAACCACCACTTGCAGACAGACGAACAATACTCACATGCTCATACATTTTAAAGATTCGTTCCCCACTCGTTACAAAGTGCCCATCCCGAACACTATTTACCAACAAACCTCTAGCAATCAGACCACTTCTTCTCCGCTTTGAAGAGAAATGCCAAGAACTAGACATAATAAACGTATTACCTAATATTGCCCGCAAACCTGATCCCCTCCCGCCTTGGTACTGCCTACCATCTGTGTGCGACTTAACATTAACACAATTTCAGAAAAAACATACTCCACATGAACAGATATTACAAGAATATTTAGCACTAAACGAAAAATACGGAGAATACGAAGCATTTTATACTGATGGATCAAAATCAGCACAATATGTCGGAAGTGCTGTGGTTCAGACTAATTGGGAAAAAATAGTACGCCTGCCTGAGTGCGCATCCATTTTCACCGCCGAGAGTTACGCAGTCTCGGTGGCTGTAGAAAAAATAATAAATGAGAACATTCAAAACAGTATCATTTACACTGATTCTCTGAGCATACTAACCTCACTTCACCATAGCAATGCAGTGACACCACTAATTGGGGATATCATACACAACATAACAAGCGCCACAATACAGGGACAAGACAAAATTTTGCTGGGTTCCCAGCCACATTGGAATCGCTGGCAATGAGAAAGCAGATGAATGTGCTGGAAAAGCTCGGAACAAAGAAATAAAGAAAGTGAACATCCCCTACAATGATTGTATGAAGTTGGTACAGTGCAAGCTAAGAAGTAAATGGCAGTCGCAATAGAATATTGAAAGAAAAAATAAGCTACATTTAGTAAAACCCATCCTAGGCGAATGGAAATCATGCTCAAACCAAAAACGATTCATCGAAGTTATTTTATGCCGTCTCCGTATAGGACACACACATCTCCCACACAACTTCCTGCTAACAAAGAGAGACAAACCTATTTGCGAGCAATGCGGACATGAACTTACCGTAAACCACATACTACTATCATGCACAAAACTTGAATCATTAAGGAAAAAATATTTTGCTACATTTTACAAAGAACATATCCCATTTCATCCAGCGTTGATTTTAGCTGAATATGCACTCGTTAGTATACTTGATGTTTTTAGCTTTTTAAAAGAAGCCGGTGTTCTTCAAAAACTGTAATTTCTTACCCTGTGCTTCTCTTCTTAAAACGATACACCTCAGCCACTTTCTCAGTCCTGAGAAGGAGGCTGAGGTTTTTATCTGGGTAGTTGGGGGGCCTCGAGATCCTTGGCAAGCCAAGGATGTCCACGGAGGTTAACCAACTTTTAAAAGCTTCTGCAAACAGCCATTTCTAAAGTGTTTGTATTTAATCAGCCAGGTAATCAAAATAACTTTTAGGCCCTTTACACCACCGTTTTTATACACTTTGTCTTCAAACTTTGCTCGAGCCAATTTTACTAAACCTTGTTCTTGGCGCATGATAGCCTTAGCCGCTTATGCGCCATTAAACAAAACACAACACAATCTTTTGTATTGCTATTGCAGAGTGATACACAGAGGCAAATGTTTGTACACACTGAATGAAATCTACTTACCGTCTCCTCCATGCAGTCTGAAGTGATGTTAGCCACGTCATGGTCGTCGCAGGTGAGCTCATTGTGGCTCTGATCTTGCAAGCTGTTGTCCTCTTGTGGCTGGTGACTGCTACAGTTGAGCAATGAGGTGCCCTGGCTCGACGGTCCACAGTCTGTGACCATGCCATGGAGGATAGCTGCAGAACAGTTGGAATAACATCCAAGCGTCACTAATAAAGCAAACAAACAGTGCATTGACGCGTTGAGATTTGTAGGAAGCATTGTGAAGCATTTCTCCTGTTGAAGAAGCATTGAGGTCCAGAGACGCATGCCACGCGCTGGTTTCATACAAGTATCTTCTGAACAAAACGTGAGGTTGGCCATGTTAGCTTTCTTTGGAGTGCAGAACTGGCTTGTGCGAGGGGTGCTATTATCATGCCTTTTGTTCACTGGGAACCTTTATTGAAATTCATTTGTAACTTGAGATGACTGCTGCAGTTATAATTTGTATATGATGGAGGCACTACCACACAACTGCCTAAAAGTTACAACCGCATTTCAAGCCCAGCACTTGGCTGCACCGTCAGCTGAGGCACTCTTCGGCGATTCAAAAGCCGCTGACATGAGGAAATTCGTCATCACTTACCTCTATCGAGGACCTCTGTGGGAGCAGCTGGTTCTCCTTCTGTCCATTGAAATATTTCAATGGCGCCCCGCACATCACTGATGGCACCGGGTTCCGTCAGCAGACGGAACCCGACGGCCGTATTTGCCATGGCGCGTACAGGGTACACGTCCCATTTCTCTTCCTCGGTCCATTTTATCTGGACGTGGTCCATTGCCAACGATAAGCTTGATCGAAAGATGGTCACGCCAGAATCTGACATCGCGAACACCACGAACGCGCTTTTTGTTAAACTTTCTAGGATGGGATGGTAGTCTATTACTAGGCGCGTCAAGCTGCACCCCATTATTTGAAGTACATGGCTACAAGGGTAATGTGCTTGTAGGCCCCAAAATTATGTCTGATTTCGTCTGCACTGTCCATGACTATGCTCCGAAGCACACTTTATTCATAGCTGGTTATTTTTCTCCTGAATAATTGCTCATTCGCGGTATGTTATTACAGATAACTCGCTTTCTGGATAGTTTTTCTAGGGGAAACAAAGTATCTATATTAAAGAGGCACGACTGCGTCTCATCATGCTATCTGCAAGAAGTTTTGTAATGCATTATTGGCAAGGATCATGCTCAAGGTGTTTTATTTAAGATGTGTGTATTTTACGTGTGCTTTCAAGAAAACTGTTTTAGCCACCAAAAATCTGGCTGCAATGGAGAAAGATAGTTTTGCCATTGTTTCGCATGGTTTTCAGTGCTGCTGCTTGTTCTCCAATCTTGCAAGATACGCGTCCGCTCTTTAGCACTGCGTTTTACCTTGCTTCTTTTCATGCACAGAGATGTTTGGTTTTTGTTGAGGATATCTATTTTGAAGAGAAAATATGTGACAGCTGTATCTTTCCGGTACTCACCTATGGGACAGAAACGTGGAGGCTAACGAAAAGGGTTCACCTTAGGTGTCATGGAAAGCAAAAGGACAGTTGTAACGTTAAGAGACCAGAAGTGGGCAGAGTGGGCGAGGGAACAAACGCGTGTTGATGACATTCTAGTCAAAACCAAGGGGAAGAAATGGGCGTGGGCAGGGCATGTAATGCGAAGACAAGATAACCGCTGGCCCTTGAGGGTAATAGACTAGATTCTCAGAGAAGGCCTCCGTAGGAGACAGTGGCAGAAAGTTAGGTGGACAGATGAGACTGGGAAGTTTGCAGGAACAGGATAGTCGCAGCTGACGCAGAATAGGGTTAGTTGGCGGGATATGAGAGAGAGAGAGAGAGAGAGAGAGAGAGAGAGAAACATTGTATTTTCTTTCAACTGAAAGTGGAACACATGGCAAAAGGTATGGAGCCTGACAAGGCCTCGTCTCCCGTCTGAAATTCGCAGTGGGCAGCTTCAATTCAGATACAGGTTTTCCTCCTGTTGAAACGGTATACATAATGACAGGAGAATATAAAATACATATAAACACAGAATGATGGTTATAGATTAAACAAACTTCCGCGGTGAAACGACACAAAAACTTAGGTTTTACGACAATACATTTTAGTGAAGACATGGATTAGCGTTTGTGATGCATGACACTGACAGAAAACCGGGGAAAATTTACAAAAACCAAAGGTTTGCATACGCCTTACTGGTACCTATATGTATAAATTATCTTCAGTGATCTGTAAAAATTGTTCATAAGTTGATTTGAATGACTTAAATGCTAGCGTAAAATCAATGTAGTGTCCATGGCGGTTAAGTATCTTTATTACTTGATGATCAATATCCTGTTTACCATAATTAGTTCTAATTATTTTAGTTGTAAGTTGCTGAGTTCGGAAGCTGTAGTGTGGCGACCTACCTGAAAGTCTACTGTAAAGCTTTTCTTTGTGGATTAATTGCATCAGTTTAGAGTAGTATACTTTATTGGCCGGTAACATATCGTGTCTTAAGAATATTGGCTTGGTTGGTAAGTCACTTATTCTGCCTTTATAATTTTCAAAGAGACGTAGAACGCGTTTTTGCAGTACGAGCAACCTATCATAATTTCCTTTCGTCGTAGTACCCCTCACTAATATTGCATAGAGTAGACGTGAGTAAAATAAAGTGTAGTATCGAGTTTTTCTTTCAGCCAAAGAGGGATAAGTGGAGCTATACGGCTCATACAGCTAACAGCGCGAGAGAGATCGGTAGAGAGAGAGGGAGAGAGAGAAAAGGACGGAAAGGCAGGGAGGTTAACCAGGCGATGCCGTTGGCTACCCTACACTTGGGGAGGGGAACAAAGGGAAAAAAAGGAAAAGAGAGATCGGTAAATAGGTGATTAATATGTGGGGCCCAAGATAAATCCTCACTAAACCAGACACCTAAAAATTTCTGTGTTGGTGCCTCATCAATGCGTTCCAGTCTGAAATTAAAAGTAATGCTTTCTTTAGTAGGTTTGTTAGCGGGCTTGAAAAGTATAAACTTCGTTTTGTGCGTATTCAGTTGCAGGCTGTTCTCCTGTAGCCAAGTAGACAGCTGAGAGAGATAAAGATTAGCCGCTTTTTCTATGTCCTTTGTACATTTACCTGTTAAAAATAAACTAGTGTTGTCAGCAAAGAGAGTTATGTCAGGTGTATACTTAACTTCCGTAATATCATTTATGTATAACAAGGAAAGTGTGGGACCTAATATGGAACCTTGGGGTACCCCTAGTTTTATTTCTAGGTTTTGAGAGCCCTCTCCGTTCAAGTTTATAAACTGGTATCTTAATGATAAATAGCTTTTAATTAGGTCTGAAGCAACGCCTCTAATTCCACATACATGAAGCTTGTAGAGCAATATTTCATGGTTAACAGAATCAAAGACCTTTCGTAGATCGAGAAAATTCCAAGCGTATATAGTTTTGCTTCAAAATTTTTTTTAATAAATGTTTTAACTTTGAGCAAGGCCTTTTCGGGTGTCTAGTTTTTTTGAAACCCGAATTGAGATGGTGAGATTATAAGGTACTTTAGCATGAACATGGTCAAGTGATTATTTATAGCCTTTTCATATACCATCGAAAAAAGCGGTAAGACAGAAATTGGTCTATAATTACCAAAATCATTTCGCGTACCTCCCTTGTGTACAGGTATCACTTTAGCTATTTTAAGCAGGTCGGGAAATGTTCCAGTCAACAGAGATATGTTAATTAAATGTGATAATAGATGACATATTTCAGGAGCTACATACTTAACAGTTGAGGCCTGGATGTCATCATAACCACAGGCCGCGTTTGGTTTTAATTGCTTTATCTGTTTGTCGATTTCCGACGGTGTAACGGCACTTAGCACTATAGAGTTTGTGATCCTGCCTGGGTTCTGGGTTCGGCTGGGGATTGAAGGTACATTGCTGTATTAATAAAGTACTTGTTGATTTCATCAGCTAACTCTCTTCCACTGAGAATATGGTCGTTTACTGTTATCTGTTCTACTGAAGTGGATTTTAGGATTTTCCACGTAAGGGTGTTGACTTGTTTCCATATTTTCGCAGGATTGCTTCTTATTTTTGAAAACATGGTTTCATAATACTGTAACTCAGCTCTGTATATCAGTAATACTGTATATCAGCAGTTAATTGGTTTCAAAATTATTTCCATTCAGGAAAAAGGTTTATGTCTTTACTGGCAAGAAATGTGTGAAACATTTTGTTTTTAGTAATTATTCTTTTTTATAGTGCATTATTAATCCACGGTTTCCTTATTTTCCTGCTACGTTTCTTTGATTTCTGAAGGGGAAACGCAGAACCATAGCAGTTTTTGAATATTTGTAAGAATGTTTCATATGCTATGTTTGCGTCATGCTCTTCGTACACGGGGACCAATCCGCTTGTTGAATTAAAGCTTTAAAATTATTTAGTGATACCTCATTGATATTTCTATACTGGAAATGGTCGTCATTGTACACCTTATAGGATAAGCAATGTGTGGCGAAAAAAAGAGGTAGATGGTCACTGATGTCGCATGCGAGCGCGCCGGAAAAGAAATCCGATGCGTTAATGTCAGTGACACACACATCAATGGATGTTGAACAACTGGGCGTGATTCCCGAGTTGGTACCCGTTTGGAAACAAAATCTGTGCAATCAGAATCACTTAGTGTCATGAACCTGAACGGTACACTTCAAACTTTAGGAATATGGATATAACTGAAAACATTTCACAGCAAAATGGCATACAAAAGAAGCAATGTTTTACAAAAAGAATAAATACAAGGCAAACTTTTAATCGGTTGCCAAAAGAAGATTAGTCACACTAAGAAGGACGCAAAAATGACCATAAAACTGCTCATGGAATGAAGCATTGCTGTTTATTGTTTATTGTAATACCCACAGCGCCACAAGTGGCATTACAGTGGGGGGGAATAACACATCATACAAACGAAAAAAAAGGTAACAAAGTGCAGCACATACAATGCAACCATGACGCAACAATGCTACAGCCTAAAAACAGCATTCACAGAGATGAAGAGAATAAATCACCTCACGTAATTAATACCACCTCTTCAGAGAGCCGGTTCCAATCTCTTATAGGCCTAGGGAAAAAAGCATATTTGTACCTCTCTGATTTACAGTTAATTTTCTTAACTTTTAATCGATGGTCACGACGTAGCGAAATATAGTTTGGTGAATGGATGTACAGGTCGCGGTTTATGCCAGTATTGGAATAGTAAATACTATGAAAAAATTTTAGCCTCAAACAATATCTACGTTTTTCAAGCGTCTTCCATCCCAGCGAGTTTCTTGCACGTGAAACGCTAAAGCTCCTGGTATAGTTGTTAAAGACATATCGGATACTCAAGTTTTGTATTCTGTCAAGTTTATCTATATCCGTTTTATGCCAAGGGTCCCATACTGCGCAGGCATATTCGAGAACAGAGCGAACGTTTGTCTTGAAAAGTAACTCTTTTGTTTCTAAATGGAATTGCTTGGTGTTACGCCTTAAAAACCAAGAACGCGACACGCCTTTCCTGTTACATAGTCGACATGTCGTCTCCAGCTTAGGTTGGAGGTTATGAATACGCCGAGATATTTGTATTCTGATACTGAGGAAAGTTGTGTCCCATTAATTGTATAAGAGAATTCATGGGGCTTTTTCTTTTTTGTGACTCGCATATACACAGATTTTTGCAAGTTAATAACATACCCCATTTCTTACACCAATCAGACACCCTGTTCAAATCATTCTTTAACTGCACACAGTCATTCGGACTATCAACGACCCTATACAATGCGCAGTCATCTACAAACAGACGAATATGAGAAGAGATATTAGAGCAAATGTCATTCATAAAGATCAAAAATAACAAAGGTCCGAGCACTGATCCTTGAGGTACACTAGAAGATACAATGCATTCGCTTGATAATTTTCCATTAATAGCTACTCTTTGTTTCCTTAAGTGCAAGTAATCTTGTATCCAGTCAGTCATTCTCTCATCAATGTTATACCAAGACAATTTTTCAAGCAAAAAGGAATGAGGAACAACATCAAATGCCTTCTTGAAATCCAAGAAGACGCAATCTACAGACAACCCTTCATCAAGTGCACTTGTCAGATCATGAATTAGTTCAGTCAACTGTGTTACACTAGAAAGGCCCTTACGAAAACCATGCTGCTGATTGCTTAGTAAGGAATGCGTATTCATATGATTCATAATGCTAGTGAAAAACACATGTTCCAGAACTTTACAAGCAATACTCGTCAAAGAGATGGGACGATAGTTGGAAACAACATTTCGAAGGCCAGATTTGTGCACAGGAACTACATTGGCTAACTTCCAGTCAGAAGGCAGTGCACCTTCCTGTAAGGATTTTGTGTAAATGACTCTCAGATATGCAGACAACTCACACGCACATGCACGGAAAAGAGCAGTTGGTAGATCGTCAGGACCGAGAGCACTGGCAGCATTCAGCCCTTTGAGTATCGACTCAATTCCTCTTTGATTAAACTCGACACAACGCATGTGATCAGAATTAACTCGACCAAAATTGAGCTCAACGTGAGAGGTGTTGGAAGGAGCAGAGAATAGAGAAGAAAAAAACTCGTTGAAGCACTCAGCTTTACCGATACTCTCGTCGATAATGGAATCTTCATGTACAAGAGATGGAATCGATACTTGATCCTTGCCGTTTCTTTTCATGAACTGCCAAAATTCTTTAGGGCGCTTTTTTATGAGCAAATGAAAAGAAGAAAAAAATGTATTTTGCCTGTTTAACGACTACCTTCGCTGCGTTTGTTGTATATTTTAATTTTTCATTGTTCTGTATAGAAGGATTCCTTCTATACGCCCTGGAAGCAGCCTGTCTTCTGTATATGAACGTGCACACAGTTTTGTTAAACCAAGGCTTGCTTTTGCTTCGTCGTGACGTGAAGATCCAACTAGAAACGTACATTTCACGTAACTCTAAAATTTTTTCTTTGAAAATTTTCCACAACTCGTGAACTGACATCGCTTCAGACATTGTTTCAAACACATGAAAGTAGGATTCGAGAGCAGCGCAGATATCACTGACACGTGCTTTACCATAGCTATATATGCGACGCCGCCCGCCGTCACTAACTCTGACGTAATCCAGCTTCATTTCGCACAGGACTGAACTGTGATCACTGATCCCGGGCAAGATTCCAGGAGGGTGCACAGCCTCAGGAATGTTGGTCAAGAAAAGATCTAGAACGTTGTTCCCACGAGTTGGTTGAGTCACGATTTGCGTCAAAGCGAAAGAGGCGCAAATATTAAGCATTGCTTTAGTCTCCTTGTTACCGCTACTTGATACCGTGCCCAAATGGGACCAATCAATTTCAGGTAGATTAAGTCATCTCCGATGGCCATGTAGTCATACTTAACTGATTCGGCAGCTTTTGAAAAGTCGCTTAAGGTGTCGGATGCACTTCCCGGTGGTCGGTAAAATGAACACACAGCGATAGATTTACCCTTTCCTAAACGTATTTTGACCCAAACAGCCTCACTGGTTCCAACGTCAATATCAAGTTTCTGGGAATTAACTGTTTCGTCTACCAGGATGAAAACACCCCCACCATGCGTGTCGCGATCTTTCCTATAGCTGCAGTAATTACTTGGAAACACTTCACTATCAGCAATATCACCATGTAGCCATGACTCACATCCAAGAACGACGGACGGCTTCATCAATTCAACGAGACCCAGTAATTCATCTTTTTTACTTTTAATGCTTCGGCAATTAACTACCAAAAAAGACAAGCGACAGTTATCGGCTTTAGGTCACGTGACCCGCTTCACACACTCTTGATTTTCATCGTATACATACTTTCCATCCTTCAGGCATAAAGTATTATATCTGATGACCGGACGATCTGATTCATCACAATGTGCTTTCGCGTATTCCCAGAGAATTTTTCGTTTCTTTCGTTCATTATCGCAGTAATCATCAGATATACTGACAGAAGTACCCTTGAGTGTTTTTGCTTTTGCAAACTTTTCCTTATGTGTCGCAAACTTTACAATGATGGGTCGCTTTTTACTTGGGCTAAATTTTCTAATTCGGTGGGCTTTTCCAAATTTTAAATCTTCAATTCCCATATGTTCCCTGCAGACTTCTTTCACATGATTTTCACTTGTTGCATTTGATGAGGACACACTCACCTTACACACAATTTCCTACTGACAAAAAAAGATCAACCTATTTGTGAGGAATGCGGAGTTGAAGTTACGATTAACCACATTTTATTCTCTTGTACGAAATTGGAAAAGATAAGGAAAGAGTACTTTACTAAATTTTATAACGAATACATCCCTTTTCACCCTAAACTGCTTTTAGGAGATAATGCAACTGTTGATATATCACATGTTTTTAGCTTTCTTAAAGAATCAGGATTTCTTAAGTGTCTCTAAATGTGTTTTACCCACTGGTCTGTTTTAATTCTAATGCACCTCAGCCACTTTCTCACTCCCGAGAAGACGGCTGAGGTCCCTATTCCATCGGTTGGGGACCTCGAGATCCTTGCACAGCCAAGGATGGCTGCTGAGGTTTCCGACCCTCTTTAAAGCTTTTACTATAAGTCACTTCTAAAATTTTGTCTTTTATTTTTCTAGGTTCCATGAATTAACTTTTTAGGCCCTTTACACCGCCGTTCATTTAGTCTTTTGTATAACATCCTATATAAAACAATTTTCTTTACCCTGAGCTTGGCGCATGATGGCCTTAGTTGCTTATGCGCCATTAAACACAACACAACACGCATTTGATTCTTGCTGATCTGTATCTTTAATTCCAAAGAAAAGCAAGTTGCAACGCCGACTCCTGTTCTCTAGCTGATCTTGTTTGGCCCTCAGGCTCTGCAGCTCGGCATGTTGCAATTGATTATTCTCCTGGCATTTCGCAACAGTGCTCTTCATTTCATCAAGATGGCCTATCTGAATCTCTAGTTTTGTCAACCCCGTGTTAAGAGCCTGCATGGCAGCCTTGTTCTCAGCCTGGTATTCCTCAATAGATAACAATTTCTGCTTAATATCAGCCTGGCCAACTAGAAGCTGTTGAAGAGCAGAGTCGTTATCAGGCCCTGGATTCACTTCGTCTCCGCACAATAACAGCAGCAGCATGAAAAACACAGCCCTATGCTTTAACAAATAGCGTCGCCTTCGACAGTACTTTGCATTCTCGATAAAAGAAGACCGTGAACACACTTGTGCAAAAATCACATGGGGCGGAACCGGCAAAACGTACAAAACATCGGTGCCGTAAGGAGGCATTCCACCAACCTGCATGAAGAGCCATAACGTGAGCGGCGGTGTCATGGTAGCGCCGGAATCACGCCCCAAAGGAAGACTGCTGTGCCGCCCCTTTTGTAGCACGAGATGATGTTCGTCGACGGTCCAATGTTGGGTGACTGGCAGTGGGCATTGTCCAAATTCAGCGGCACCACACGCTTCAGTGACGAGGAAGGCATCGGCGTTGAAAGGTTCCACGAAACTACTTAGAACATTGCCCGGTGGTGAGGATTCGTTGATGCTGGGCAGAAGGCAGTCACTCGCATTGTAACGAGGCAGCCACGTGTCGTCACTTTTCTCGAGCCTGTTTGTGCGCATTGTGCACTCGATGCTAGTTTGAGATCTACGCCCTACACGCATGAACAGATTTGTTAACTTTGGCAGAATATTTTTTCCTTCCGCGCCGCAGAACTTAAAGGCTGATATGCATGTTCCACTTCGAAGCTTTCCACAATATTTTTTTCTAGCTGCACTGATTTCGTTATAAATGGGTTTCCCGTGGTTTGATTATTATAAAAGAATTTGCTTACGCAAAGACAAGCCACAAGATCATTTTAAAGGTGCCGACTGCAATACATGCAAAACACACACAACACATTTATATTCCCCCCAAAAAATTGCTAAGGGTGGATATGGCAAGGACACACTCACATAATACAATTACACTACTTTTAGTACACACCAAACACTCCTTTAGGGGCAGGTTAAATGGGGGATCAGGAACACGCTCTTCATCTTCAAGCAGTGATCCACTTTCTAAACTATAGGTACAACACAGCACCATATGCAGATGAGAAAACAGTAAAACTAAAAGGCACTTCTCTCACAACATAACTGTTATCTCCTCCTACGGCTGCAGTCATTGCTTTTCTCTTTCTTTAATTAACAGGTGGCGACATTTTTCCATTGATTTGATTTCCGTTGATATTCCCATAGCTCGAAGCTCCGTGCGCAATTGTCCTGCATCCATATTGTCTACATTCTGTAGGGGGCTTCCTTCTCTTACTTTTTCTTCTGCACAGCGTGGCCTCTTCGCCCGTGTCTCTTTAATAAGTCCCTCAAACCAATACTCTAGGTCCCGCTTTTTATATGCAGGCCTTATTCTGGTGTTCTGCCTCACTTCAAACCTTTTCGCCATCTTGAGGGCGTCAGCGGCTGCATTCCAGTAGTTAGACTTTCCTTGGTGTAGATGCTTTAGCACGTCATTTTTTTCGCTAAACCTTGGCTTGAAAACCAACCAAGGCACTTTAACCTTTCACGCTTTGCGGAAGAGTGGTGCACGAGAATGTGAATCTACGGCGTAACTCAATCGTCACCTCAGCCTTTGCAATCCTGTGCTCCTAATTCTAAGAACGTAACAAAGAATTCTGAGGTATCGCTTTCTATGCTGCGACCTTCAACATCATTTTTCAGGTGGTACAAAACTTGTTAAAAAATATGCCTGTTAAACAAGGTGTTAACATCAGGTGTTAAAAAATATGCCTGTGCACTTTGAGAGGTACAGCAGAGTAAAAAGGGGTCACTGTACAGAAATTGCAGTTGAACGGCCAAGTTGTGTGACGTGTCAGTTGTTGACCTACTCCCAGTATAAATAGACTTATACTGTAAAATTTCTTGTATGTGTCAGTCTAGGCGGCACAATCACTTTTATTAGTAAGGCATTTGGTGGACCAGCATCTGACAAAGCCATTACAATGCACTCTGGCGTTCTGAACAAGTTTCAGTCTTTCACTGATGACATCATGGTTTACAGGTTTTTTTCATTAACGATCTGTGTGCATCTCGTGGTGTGGGCAATATTAGGCCCCTATTCCTAGGAAAGGAGAGCCATTTCTCTGAAACTGAAGCCCTGAAGACAGACACATTGCAAGGGCTAGAGTGCATGTCGAAAGGGCCATTCAGAGAGTCAAAATATTCAGAATGTTTAATGGCACAATCTTATGGCAAATGGTACCGCATGTAGAACAACTCTTTACTGTAGCATGTGGCATGACAAACCTGTGTTCACCAATACTGGCCGAAGATAATTTTTTGTAGTGAGAGGTCACTTTATTCAGTGCTAAAACACATTGTGAAGGCATGGTGTGCCACATTGGAGGGCTCTGGATTCATTTCAACCTTTCAGAATTGCAGTGAACCGGTAATCAAAACCTGCTATTAGATTTTTTGCTAGTATTTATGTACACAAAATATCACATAATTCACAAGAAGAATGCCATATTTGAGAAAATGCCACTTGCTGTCTGTTTAATAAATATGTGTCATTTTACAAGCGGCATGGCCTCGGCTAGTTCTGTGCACAATTTTACCCTTTGGTCATTTCAGCAAGTTTCGGAAGTATTTTCCTAAAATACACGTACTGCAGCTTGCCTAGCAGTTCCCGCATATGCTGAACATCTTTTGCCACACGGATTACTGAGCTTTCTACCTTTGAATGTACGACAAAGTGGCACATGTCACGGTTTAAAACCGAAAGACGCAGCTAACCTTGGGAGTGATAAGACTGCTTACATTAAAGTTTTCTCCATCTTTGACAATGTATACCAGTTTTTTTTTCCTTTACCAGCTCAGCAATGCTGTGCTTTTTGCCTAACACTGGACACTTAACTTCAACGGCGATTTTTTTTTCCATCCTGAATTGCAACCCCATCCGGACTGTAGCCTAACCACGGTACCTCAGAAACAACTATGAGGCCCAGCCTGCTAACCTTAGAATTTTGCGTGCATTTATATTCGCGGATAGCAAGCGGTTCATTTTCTTTGCCGTATGCTGTTGCTTGGTTGCCGGCAAAAGTGCGGTTTTGAAAGATTCTTCAAACTTTTGTTGCCCATGTGCCACTCGCTGTTCCTTTAAAAGTGTACAGTTCTTTACAGATGCTACAAGTTATTCTTTTTTTTCTTCCACTATGCCAGAATGTGCACTGCTGATTCACTGTCCATTCACGTATGTTTTGCCCTGTCTGCTGTCAGGCACACCTCATTCTTGTAAAATTCTTTCTTTTGGGGTTAGCATGTCAAGAGAGAACCTCTTAATTCTAATTCTCATTCCACTGGTCATGTTTTCGAAAAACTGAAACAATGCATAGTCTCACAGAGGAGAATTTGCAAGGTCATCTGAAAATAAACTGTCAAGTGTACAAGGAACATCTGTAATGTTTTGTGCTTGTAGAGTCTGTTGTTTTCTGATACGTGTCTTGTGCTTCGAAAGTGGAGATTCTGGTACAGCTCCTATCAATTTCTTTACGATCTCCTTTTGCACGTCTTCAGAGAATGTTTTCTTTGTTGGTCGCTGAACATAACAAAATGCATTGACTGGTCGTGGCTCCAATAAGTTGCATGAGGCAACACGGCCTCACTGCTGCTGAACATCGGTGCAAGAAAGAAGGTCCAGGCTGTCCTTCCTTGCCCTCAACATGGAAAATAAAAGTATAACCAAAACTCGTTTTTTTCAGACTCTTGGTACTGTTTTTTATGAGGACAAGCCCTTCTTACTAACAGGCAACCCAATTAAAACAGCTGAAGCATTTAAGATGTACTAGCGACTGATATGCTTTAAGAAAGCTCTCACGTAGGAAATAATCTTTTTGAAAAGGTAATCTAATCACTGAGCTTCCTTTGCTATTTCTTTACTTGTGGTCGCTGGGTACGCAATGTAGGCAATGTGTGGGAGGCACGGAACTTCCAAATGGTAGACCAAAACAATATACTCACCGGTTCACGTAAATCAAGGTGGCAAAAAAGTGTTTGCATTGTCCGGAGAGTCCTGCCTTGCATGTGCATGTTCCCTAAAAACGAAATACAGTGGAGACATCAGATGTAGTCACAGTGTAAATTTATGGATGGAAATTCTGCACCACTGGCTAACAGACAGTTTTAGTTGTGCGTCCGCAAGTGTCTGCGTACGCAAAGCGCTACGCCGCTGCGTGCGTTACGCTCTCCGCTCCGACGTATAGTTTTAGTTGGCCGTACGCTAACAGCGGGTAACTGCGACCGTGTGGATCTACCGTACAAGTTCAAAAAAAATGCGCTAGCGTGTTATGCTGCGCCATCTAGTAGAAATAAATGAAAATGATTTTGTTAGTTCACTCGATCGTAGCCGAGCCAGGGCGCGGCCGTAGCCGAGTCGAGCTGGAAGTTCCGCCCGTTCCGTCGCCCGCCGGTACGCAGTGAGCAAGTTTGGCAGTCATCCTAGTCCGACTGAATTGGCAATCAGTATGCCTTCTAGCATCCTGTATAACCATCATGTCGCGTCGATGTTGACGTGGGAAGAAATTGATGACCTCATGTTGACTAGGAAAGACCGGTGGCTCCTGAGAGGTGATCACTCATTTGAGGACATCGAGTACGACATGAGGCGCCGGAGGGAGCACGAGCTGTGCAAGTATCGTTCGCGGTACGGGCTCCTAAATATCGTTAGTTAGTGTTAGTTAGAGTTAGTGAGGGCATTGTGCATGCCAGAAAGGATTCTGAGTGCACAGCGAGTGACCGTGCCAGGCCGCAACGCACCGTGTCTTGCGCTGCGACGGCTGGCATATCCGAACAGGTGGTGCGACCTGCAGCGCATATTCCGCCTTCATCCATCAGTGATGTCCAGCGTGGCATCACAAGTAATAAATCATGTTGCAAAAACTTTTGGGCATTTGCTCACCGACTGCAACAACCACCTGTGGCTGACGACTACCTACCTCCATGAATTCGCAGACGTAAGTCGCCGTTGTTTATGTTCTTTGTTTGTGCTGCACTACGCGTGAAGTGAACGTGCATTTTCGCGAACCTTTACGCAATAAAAAAAGCGTTTGAAGCAGTCTGCGCGTTACACGCTGAACTCAATTGTGGCTTAATTTTCTTGCTGCATTGATTTTTTTATTTTAATGGGGAAAGTGCTTAAAGGAGGCAGTGAAATTAGCCGAGCAGGTTAACACAGTACATGAAATTATTCTTGTTACCTCTGTGGCAAGCACTAATCAGTGGTAATTTCGGGAGATACCATAACCCAGAGATACCATAAACCTTCATTCAAGGTCTAACCAGACAAACAAAGCATTCCAGCATCAACACAGCATTTGCCCAGTACTAATACAGTTCAAACTGTCACCTGGTTTTGCTTTCGGCTGGGACAGAAGTTGTGGTGATATTAGGGTAGGTCAATCATTTTAAGCAACTTTTAATCTGCACTTCATGCTATACAGAACAGGTAGACAGCGACAAAGCACTGTTTATCTCTCTTGTGTTCTGTACCTATGTTCTGTTTCAAAATGATGCAGCAATTAGCCGGCTAGTCAGTCTTCTTAAAAAACATGCATCAAACAACGGTAATGCATACACAATAGGGGAGTGATTACTCATTAGCATACACCCAAGCGCAGCCATACGGCTACAAAGAAAAGCTGTACAGCTTCCACAGGAACTTCGTAGACAAAGAAAATGCGTCCTGGACCAGGATTCAAACCCTGGACCACCGCTTCACCAGAGCAGTCACTCTGCCTACTGAGCTATCACCTTGAGGGGTTCCTATCACCTTGGGGGATACCCCTAAACATTCAACCAACACCAATGCATACATGCGGTATGAGCATGCTGTGCCCGTGTGCCCATAGATGGGCCTGCCAAGGGAGTATAGCTAGCTACAGCTTATAGCAGTGGATGGTAGAGTTGTGGAAGAAGGCCCATAGTGTACTGAAGAATGCCAAGGTTACCCAAAGTGAACAGAAGCTCGACCTCTGGCCCATTTATCGGTGGTTTCGTACTTTGTCTATGTTTTTAAATAGATGCCTCATTCTGTTTTCTCTCTTCTGCTTGTGTTTGATATTTCCACACACATTGCGAGAATTACTAACACCGCCTGCTATAACTGTGCGGTGAAATTGAGTTCACATCTAGTAATTTAATAAATGGATGTCATGCTTTTAGATGTAGCAGTGGAATGCACATAATTATGACTCGACTGCAGATATAGTTTTCCCTTCACTGAACAGCGCTGTTGCACTGCTTCCTTACACGGTCTTCCTCTTCTAGGCTGTGAAAAGCAGAGGAGCTCCCTTGCCGAACTGCTGGGCCTTCATTTATGGAACAGCTCGGCCTATATGCCGACCAATGAGGAATCAGCGAGCATATTTTTCTGGCCATAAGAGGGTGCATTGCGTGAAATATCAATCACTGATGTGCCCCAATGGCATTCTGTGCCAGTTGGACGGGGCGTACCCTGGGAGACGGCATGATGCAGGTTGGTTCCTTTGTCAACAACATCAAAGGAGCAGGTTCCATTGGTCAGCTTTAGGATCAACATTAGTGGTTAATGGGGGGGCTTTTTTGCTTGGTTACGTGCATCACAGCAGTATAGTTGTAGTATCTTCGAATGTGTAGCTGCATGCATAACATATGAAAGAAAAGCACCAGTGTACATCTTAATTAGTCATCAATGTAGCTTTTCATATGCATTGACAACTTGACGTAACATTTTATTCATTAACATTTTAGCCCCCAGAGTTCATGAGAAGGTAACCGAGAGCAAAAATACATTGGAGATAACCAAGAAAACCTATTATGTAGCCAGTAATTCGAGACTTTATTTTTGTCCTAAACAAATGACACACAAGCACTGCACCTGCTGTTTCCATGTTTTTTTACAAACTAGAAATACTAGATTTGCACTTTATTAGCACTTTATAGCCTACTTTGTCCTCAAATCTGTCATGCTGAAAATTAAGTCATTTTCTTGCATTTGTAGACCGATCTTCCAGTTGCACAGTACTTATTCCTGCATCAGGTATGTTCTCATCCACAATAAAACAGCAAGCTAGTGAAATGCAGTGATTGTGCATGCATGAAAGGCCTCATGTCTGGCATCATATTGAGGAACAGTGTCTAATGGTTCCACAGAGATTAACAAATAGGTGCAGAGTATATCATGATGTTTCAGAGACGCTAGTTGTTAGGGACCGAAAAAGACTTATTAAAGTGACAAGATGAGGTATTGGCCATTTGCCTTGGTTTGAACACTTGTCCTCCATAACTAACCTTTGGGCAACTATGCACACATCTGACGTGGCAAATATGGCTAGCAGAGAGACGTAGAGCCACTGATAGCTGTTCTGTATCATCAAAGACTTTCACTCCATTAGCTAATTTATACCTGTGTCACTTGGGCACATTAAAATTGTTTTTCAGTTGAGGACCTTATGTTCTTAATTGTAATTGAACTCAGAAGCTGCAGTGCAAGTACATGGCATACTCTATGGCCATCAGAGGTTCCATTATCTCGCATCAAGCTACTGCGGCACCACCATCAAGCCGCTACAGAGGCATGCAAACAAGTTACAAGTCTAAAACAACAGGTTTACAAGTCTAGCCCGAGCAGGTTAAAACGAAATGCGTGTTTACTGCAGTAATATGAATTGTTCCTAAACTATATTTCGTGTTTTTGGACTAACTCTAATAGTCATGTGGCAATTTTGACCAAGCACGTGCTTGATGTATTTGACTGGCAACATTACTCTTGCTGCACCATTTTGTGGCTGGCGTACCTTCTTTCTGCGAAATAAGTTCTGCATCTCAGGAATTATATTGTTGTGATTTTCTTCCACTGTATGTGGCTTCCCACATCTCAGAATGCGCGCTGCTGCTGCTCAAACAGTTTGAAGCCTTGACAGAGTTCTGCACTTGTTTTAAAGACCATTTGAAGCCTCTATGAGAGAATTCTTCACTTTTTTGTTGACATGACATATCATTGACTCTATGGCCATTGGGGCTGCCCATCTAGCAGCACTCCTTTCGTCGTTAAGCCATTATTCTGTTGATTTGAAGGCTGTCAAAGTGCCCGTGTGATGGGCATAAGTTTATCAAATCTTCATAGGATCCGCTAAACAGCCAATTATCCAGCACATGTTTCGTCACCATTAGTTTCATTAATGCGCATAAATTTGTATGAGCAAGGCACCCAGAACTAAATATGTAGCAGCATTGTCCTATGAAATACATATGCAGCTTTGCATTCTTTCTGGTTCACGTCATGGCATTAGGCATAGCAGTTTTCATTAGCACACATCCTTTTTACCCTTGCTTGCTTTTATGAGAATACGCAATTGGATATCCCTCATATGTCCTTGAGTTACTCGAAGGAGATATTATAAATTCGAAAACATTTAGCCATATGCCATTAAACTCAGCGCAATTTTCGTGACGTGATACCCATAGTGAGGAATTTATTATGGTGACGAGCAACAGCTCTCCTGAACCATAGTATATGAAATATAAAAGAAATTATTGAATGGATTTGCCCCTTTCTCTGGTTCAGTGCACTTCTTTTATGTACTGTGATTCATCATATTTTACTGTTGCAATGATTTTTGCAGGAATCCTTCGGGACAGCAAAATCTACAGCAAATTGGAGAGGCTGGTAGGGGGCCACAGCTATGTCACTATGGCGACCCAGCCTACCCGTTGCAACCGCTTCTGATGAACCCATACGGCGGCAACTTTTTGACCCCTCAGCAGCTAGCATTCAACAGTGGCATGAGCCGTGTACGGCAAGCTGTTGAGTGGGGATTTGGTAAAGCTGTCGCTGAGTTTGCATTTTTCGACTTAAAAAAAAACAGAAACTCCTTCGGCAACAAGTTGCTGAGATGTACAAGGCAGCAACAATCTTGTCCAACTGTCATACATGCTTATATGGCAGCCAGGTGTCTCATTATTTTGCAGTGAGCCCCCCTTCTCTGCACAACTATCTCAATCATCATCGCACCTACTAAAAGAGGATTATATGCCACTGAACTTCTGCACATAAAGAATGCTCATTTTGGTTTTGCTTTCATGCAAAAAAATGTTTTATCAGTTTTTTTTAAATACATTCATTCTATTTTATTTATTTTGCTCAGCACTTTTTCAATAACACTATACATTGCTTGCTGCTGAGCTGCAGCTGTGCGACGCTCTTCGGCCTTTCTCTCTTCTTGAGCTCTTTGTTCCTGGCATCCATCCTCATTGCCTCGGCACGCTCTTCACTGAGACGATTGAGCTCTTGCTGCTTCAGGCTGAGCTCAGCAAGGGTTCTTTCCTTCTCCCAAGCAAGTTTTTGCTCTTCTAGAGCTAGCCGCCTGGATTCGAGAAGAAATTCCTTTTCTTTGATGATTTGCTCGTGCCTTAATTTCTTCTCTAAAAATTCGTAGTCAGCGGATTGCTCCTGCCGTTTTTTTCCTGTGGAGAAAAGCAGTCCATTAAAAATGCAATGTGGCAGATATGTTGCGAAACTGCTGCAGTTGCAATAAGCACTTATACTGGATGTAAATAAAACGAGCCAAAGAAACTTAACGCACATTCAGAGCTGGTCATCTGTGTTACTCGACAGCATGTATCACTGGCTATCTCGCCCCGTACAGCTGGCCGGAGTGCAGGAACTGTTGCATCAGCCTGCCCTGGCTGGCAGCCTGTATTGAGTTGGGCAGGGCTGGTAGAGCAGCCAGACAGCTTTAGTGTCCCAGCCTGATCATCCAGATTCTGAATTGCGACGTCCTCGGTATCGCTGTGATTCAGGTCGCAATTCAGAATCTGGCTAAACACCTGGGACGCGCTTTCGCTTCCATCGTCACCTGCAAAAAACATATTACACGATAAATATGAGGTACAGCTGCAGCTGCTATCCAATAAGAGTGTTGTATACCTTATTCCACTTATCGCTGCTAGTCTCAGCCCACCTACTTAGGTGGGCTGGGACTGTTCACCTGTTTAAGTAGGCTGAAATTTAGTTTTTCATTGTGAGTGAGAAATTTCATTGATGGTTGCTGAGCAAGTGAACAGTCATATCATAACCTTCCAAGTGCTTTGCAAAAACTTCCAAACAAAAAGATGCCTGAAAAGCAAGAAAAACGCACAACGGAAAAAATTTAGATGTACCAAAGATGTACCATGCATGCCTATTGTATGCATTCATTCATATTGTCAGCGTTCTCTTAGGATTGAAATTTAACATTCTCATACCTGCATCATAGAAAATCTCGGCAGACAAAGATAGAATCTGATTTGGGCAGCAAAACTCGCCCTCCCCAGATGATATGAGAGGACATGGAGAAGTACGCTGAGGGGCCCGTTCTCTACGAAAAACTAACTTAAAAAATCGGAAGTTGCATACGCGACTTGAACCTATTCTTATTAAGGCGTTTACTTATGACTGTAATGTACATTAATTAATTCCGGTCAAGTAAGTTTGCATTCAGTTTATGGCTGAAGGAAATTGCGCGTGGTCTGGTTCTTTGAGCATCACGCTTGATGTGCGGTGGGTGCATCGGCGTTTTCTGCGAAGCGTTGTGACAAGGGGAACACAAGTTTATGACATAGCAGATGCTGAATCAAATGAGACTGGTTTAAAAGGCAAAACCATAGTCAATGAACACTGGATGTGATCGCGTATACTCAGTCTCCGGTGCTTCCGCCGAAGTGTGCCGCGGCAAATGCGTCTCGGGCTTGCGCAGGAGCATTGTGCATCACTGCTGGGGCGCAGTTCGCCTTGCGAGGTGTTGCGGCAGGGGCAGGACATGCCTTACGGCGAGTCCGGAGTTTTACTCCGTGCTCCCTCGCAAGATCGAGAACCTCCTGCAGCAAAACCTCGCGCGCCTGATACTGCTCCTCTGTTCCCGACCTGAAAATCGATCACAAAGACATGTAAACTATATTCATGATACTCTGTGTAACACTGGTAGCAAACTCACTTGTTGAGACTTGTTCTGTCGTTGGCCGCGTAGTGGCCCAGCAGAAGCTCCGTTCTCTCACGAACAGCACGAACAGTGAACGATCTGCCTGCAATACCTTGCATTTTCGATGCAATAATCGTCCACTGCATTGCGTCTTGGAAAGGGTTTTCGCTCCGGACATAGCAGAGAAGTTCAAGATCCAAATGAACGGCAAAACGCACGCGATACCTGCTCGACATGGTGCCTTTAGTCGCGCCACAACCATTGAAACTGCTCGAGAGCAAATCAAAGCTCCGCAGCTACTAGCAGCTCTATACCGAAAATCTTCTTCTGAATTAATAATGACAGTAACTGATGCATTAAAATACGTTAAAGAGTAAGTCAATTGAAATAAGTGATCATACTGGCACAAATTTGGAGAATTACTTCGCCCGGTGTCGTTGCTATGACGACAGTGTACACCGTACCTAGTTAGGCTTAACTCCAAGAAAATCGTCCATTTATCTGAAAAACAATAACTAGTTGTCGCCTATACCATGATTTAGAGGTGAGAATGCGCAAAATGAAAGCGAATACAACCGTTTAGAGCGTGCTATTGCGTCGAAAAATCCAGCGGCGACACAGTATTCGGTTCGAAGCGGGCGGGCAGGGCGCCGCCATGTTGTCAACGTTACCCACGCAAGGCACGCAAGCACCGCAACGCAAAGTCCGCTGGCTTGCGTACGTACGCAAGACGCAAACTAGCGCTTGCGTTCTGCGCATTACCGCCCCCGCAAGCTCCTTGCGTACGCTAAGCCGTAGCGGACGCACAGCTAAAACTGTCTAATATTCACTGCTGAAGTTTTACTTAACACTACTTCAGGAAAATCAACCTGAAGCATCGCCCCAAAGGTACTTCGGCTATGAGTGACGCCGTTAATTTCGACCACTTGGGGTTCTTTATCATACTCTGACATCGTACTGTACACGGGCATTTCGCCTCCATCGGAGTTCGACAGCCGCGGCCGGAAATGCACCCGCGTCTTTCGGGTCAGCAACCGATCATTATCACCACTAAGCCATCGTGGCGCCGAGTTTTTCAAACAGCTGCAAGTTACAGCCGCTTCATTTTTGCGCATGGTTTACTCTGAACAGGAGCGCGTGAAAATTTACGAAAGAATTTGTTGCAGGCATGCGGTCGCGTGAGCTTAATGTTTACAAAAATTACAAATATACGGTTTCGTGCAACATACTCACTTTTACGGAGCCTGTATCTTTACATACTGCGACGTTTACACAGTGCGGCGGGCCCTTCATCGCACTTGTCTGAAGGCCGAGCTATTCGACATTGACCTCGGTGTCTGTAATGCTCTTGATGCCGCAGTATACGATGTGGCCGGCGTTGAATGTCGATTCACCTTTGATTACGCACCTTTGATTACGCACCTTTGCGTCTCTTTGGCGAGAGAAAGTATGGTCTGCATGGAAACGAGAGGGCCTGACGGGCTATGCTGCGCGAGACGCGCTTGCTTTCGACACCGCTTCATCACCGCCTCGTCCGCCATGTTGAACTGCCGTCGCGCCCCCTATAGTCGCTGGAATGACCGAATCGGTCCCCACCCGAGTTCACGTTGTTGACAGCTTCATGAGCTCGGGCTTCACCATGTCGCTACTCCACGCGACACGTTTTCCGGGCAGCCAAGTCTGTATGCCCTTTTTTGAGGCTGTATGCCCGGCGCACATTACCCTGCTTCACAGAATGATATGGCGCGTTGCCCATCACTGTAACGCTGCCGGCTTCTTCTAGGACAACATTCGACCCGCCTCCAACGTCTGCGTTGTCCACTGGTAAAGCGTTCGCTCGCTCACCTGAGTGAGTTTTGCCGTCCTCTTGATGAGCGCATTCGTACTTGGACTGCCCCCGTTCTCGACGCGAATCACTTCAAGAAGCCAAATGCGATGGCCTGCTTGGAAAAACAGCGCACTGTCGGTGTAGGGCACACTAGCGACACAACCGACTCGACCGGCGCCATGTTGGAAAATGGCGACGCATCACTACCTCGCAGCAAGCCTCCGCAGGGCTGTGTCCGTACTGGCTATGTTAATTCCACCAGTGATTAAAGCACTCTATACAATCCTAAATCTACCAGTCCAAACTATTTTTTCAATTGCTGTGCTTGTTGTTTGATTAATAGTCCTACACTGCTCAAATATTCGAGGGTCTATATTTTGTGTTCCTGCATCCTGATTGGACGAGAGGACTCTGCCTTCCGTAGCGGTGCAAACCTCTTGTGAGACGAAGTATAGCTGCTGGGCTGACTGCTGGTTACCTCAGGCAGTTAGCCTCAACAGCAATCATGTTCCAGTCTGGGCGGCGCACTTCCATGTAGCGAGCAACGCGGGAGTCTACAATTTCTGGAAGAAGGCAGTCTCTATAAAAACGTACCAGGAATGGCTCCATTTTCGTCGCCCAGAAATTGTTATCTCGGAGTACCTCTTGCACGTGTATTCTTTTTCTTGTATACACTACGAAGTCAGATATTCCTTCTGGTGACATGAGGCTGGCCCTGCACTTGGTAAAAATAGCTGTGCGATCGTCTAAGCACTGCACCACCTTCTCTTTTCTTTTTCTCTGAAAACTTTCCCGCTGCTTCCAGGGGCTCATCTTCCTTTGCAGTTAACGGGCATTTCACCTCTACAATTCAGTCCTCGCCAGCTATCCCGTCAGGTGACGCTGCCAGGATTCCATGCTCAAGGTCAACAAAAAGCCCTCTAGGTTGAACAACTCTTTTCATCTAAGGAGAATGGTTGGTCAGTGGCAGTGCCACCGGCAAAAAGTCAATGCGTCTGAGACAAACTGATTTGTCAAAGTAAACATACACTCGCCATTGATGAACAGGAAACAAAAGGTTGGTTGGTTGGTGTATGAGGTTTAACGTCCCAAAGCGTCTAAGGCTATGAGAGACGCCGTAGTGGAGGGCTCCGGAAATTTCGACCACCTAGGTTCTTTAACGTGCACTGACATCGCACAGTACACGGGCCTCTAGAATTTCTCCTCCAAAGAAATTCTAGCCGCCGCCGAAATTCTATTCTAGCCGAATTCTAGCCGCCGAAAGGAATTGACGTTTCGACGCCCGTACACGTGCCTTGATCACAATGAAGCGAAGGACGGGAAAGGCCGCTATATATGGGCGATTTTTCGAAGGATGCTAGGTATATCTCTGGGAGATTGCCACGGGTCCGGTTAATCGTGTGTGGCGTTGATTGAATGTACAATGATTCTATCAGAAGGCATTTTGGTAATGATTTTTCCTTTGCTATCACACAAGCTGCGTCCCAGTCGATGGTATGGCCAGTTTCCTGATGGTGTTGCGCTGAAGCGTTTGAGTTAGTTTTCCCTCTGGCAAAATCATTTTGGGGCTGCTTGATCCTTGTCTTGAATTTTCCTGTTTCTCCGATATAAGAGGCGTCACAATCACGACAGGAGATCTTGTAGATCACACCTGGATATATATCAAGGTCAGGAGGGTCCTTGACTCGCAAGAGTCGTTGCCGAAGTTTGCGTGAAGGAACGTGGGCCACTTGAACGTCATAATCTGAATAGATGTGAGAAAGGTTCTCACTCACTCATGTAGGCATACGGAATCGGCACCGGCTTCTTTGCGCATGCCACAGTTCGGATTGTCGGAGCAGAGGCGCGTCGTTCCTGTGATCGTAGTATTTGGGCTGGATAACCGTTTCGTAACAGGTATTCCCTGACCTGTTTCATGTTTCATGTTATAGTTTCATGTACCGTACATGTGCCAAACAAGCTAGGTTAGCATGCGTCTAATACCCTTGTTACACGGGCGTATTCAACGGCAGTTCAGTTGACCGTCAGTTGAAATGAACGGCAGTTATCCATGTTACACGGCAGCGCAAACTGCCGTTCAAATCTCAACGGCGGTTGAGTTCGACTGAGATCGGGGGCCCCAGTTGAATGGCCAACTGACAAGATGGCGTCCAACAGATAAAAAAATTTCCCGTAGTGGATTGTCTTGGCTCAGTGTACTGCGGCATGCGCAAAGCAGTAAACTGAGAAAACACTCCGAATAAAACTGGAGACGCATTAAACACGTATAAAAATAAAACAAAACAACGTGGAGGTTTACTTAGTTATTAGTAACTGTTCTGTCTTGTGATCACGTGACCGCGTGATCACGTGAATTAAGACTACCCCGCGAAAGTGTGAACCGCGCATTAGCAGCATGGAAGCGACCGGACCATGTACGGCAGCGGCGCAGCGCAGCTCCGTCGTGGCCAGGCGCTTCATGTGGACTGAAGCTATGACGAATCTGCTCATTGATCTCTGGGAAGATTACCTCCCACAGCTTCGCGTGCAGAAGTATAACGCGTCAGTATATTCCGAGATGACTGAGCGTTTTAACGAGGTCATTGCCAGCATGAGCTGTCTCGTGACAGCCAAACAGGTGCGGCACAAGCTGGAGAATATGAACCGACAGTACAGGTAAGTGACTGCATGTTAATAATTCATCAATGCAAAACTTTGCAGCTTAAAGCGTTTTGTAGTGAAAGCAACAGTAGGCTAGCAGAAGCGCATTTCACGGTGCCACATGCGGCACGTGCTCGCTCGGCAGGTGCGCCGACTTTTATCAGCGCCGCTCCCAAATTTAATGAAAGAAAATTGGTAAGAAAATGCGCAAGAAACGCGCAGTATGTGTCTTTCCGCTCGGGGGCCTCGACAGCTCGCGCCAGACAGGCTGCCGAGACCCTCGAACAACGAGAAGCCAGACTAGCAAGCCTTTCGTAAACGATCAGTGTGGTCACTTCTAAAGCCAAGGATAACCGCGCTTTCACTCGTGACTTGGTTCAAGGGATTGTTGAACAACTACATTTTTTTTCACCTGGTTTGAACACAATAAAATGCGGATTTCAAGAGAAAGAGTCTGTAAGGAAATTTTTGTGCCGACATTAGTGTCTGAAAACTTGATTTTACTCAGTGAATATCAATTTTAATAAAGTAATCTTCCACAGTTTTCTGCATTGCTCGCTGTAAAAAGCAAGAAATGTCCATTTTTATGGTGCATCAAAAGAGCCACTTAGTTCCGTACATTACTTTGAATTTGAAATGTTGCTACCACATTTATGAGGCAACTGCTGTTTATTCTCCTCTTTATTTACAGAAAGCGCGTGAGGTGTGCAACTCGTTCCGGGGCCATCCAGTGGCCTTACTTCTATCGGCTTCAGATTTCTGAAGTCACTCCCATGCAATGACGGAAGCCTTTTGGAGGAAAGTTTCCAGGTGTGTCGTTACGATACCTTCGGTGAAGTGAAGATTGGGATGCGATTTTTAAATCAAACAAACCGTTTTAATCTCGCAAAGACGCAGTAGATTTTCTTTTTTTGGATTAAAACTTGAAGAGTTTGGTTTGGTTTTATGGGGTTTAACGTCCCAAAGCGACTAAGGCTATGAGAGACGCCGTAGTGGAGGGCTCCGGAAATTTCGACCACCTGGGGTTCTTTAACGTGCACTGACATCGCACAGTACACGGGCCTCTAGAATTTCTCCTCCAAAGAAATTCCAGCCGCCGCGGCCGGGATCGAACCCGCGTCTTTTGGGTCAGCAGCCGAGCACCATAGCCACTGAGCCACCGCGGCGGCAAAACTTGATGTACTGTTTCCCATAATAAAGATACCGAAGCTGCAAGCAGAAACTTGAGTCATGTAGCATAGAATGCTACCTTGGCAGCCATAAATACGCATGCATGATGAAAAACAGATCGGTATTATTGCATGCTTGTCTTGCGGGCATGGTTGTCGTGCTGTATGGCACCATACCCTGTATGGCATTAGAGTCAATAGAAAAAACTGTCTGCAAAATATTCTTTAATTGAACAACTTTAATTGAACTCAACTTTAGCATGGGACCCTCAAAGCTCTTATCTTGTGGAAAAACTTGAACGCATCCAAAACCGCGCTGCCAGGTTTGTTTCTGGCAACTATAACTTCCGTAGTAGCATCACATTAGTTAAAGAAAACCTTAGGTGGAAAACACTGGCTCACCGGAGACTACCCGCAAGATTAGAACTTTTTTTCCAAATATACTCTGGTCTCACGGGAATAAAGAAGGCCTTGTACATTCTACCTCCACATTTTATCTCTGAACGCCGCGATCATAACTTGAAAGTTCTTGTACCGCGATGTCGAACTGATGTGTTTCGTAATTCTTTTTTGCTCATACTTCTTCACATTGGAATAGGCTTCCCAAGAGCATAGATCAATGTAAAACGGATAAACATTTTCACTCTTTCCTGGCGGCCAATCTGTCGTAGAGGCTTCCCACCCTTTCAAACTTGTTATATTTTAGACAAATGTGCCTTATTGTTTATTTTTAAGATTTGTGACATGCTCATTTTATGTATATGTTCACTGTTATGTCCCCCCTGCTATAATGCCCCTGGGCGCTGCAGGTACTTGTAAAAATAAATGTATAAATAAACTACAGATAGCAAGAGTGCAAAAGAGTCAGCAATGAATGATGTACTCGTGAAGGTACAAGTTTCTGCAAGTGCCATTTACTTTATTAATGGAATAAGGCCATGAAAGAAGTTGCAGTAAAAAGCAATGTGACACAACAGCACAAGGAAGTGTACTGTGCTTGCTTATGCCAATGTTGCTCTTTTAGCTGGAACTGGTAACTGAAATGGCAGCCGGTGCAGAAGTGGTGGCGTCCGCAGGAGAAGAGGTGGCGGAGACAACTGCTCCCGGCACCGACGAGATGCATGCAAGTGGGAGCCCATCAGTGGCACGGAGCAGCACTTCAGACGGGCCTGTGGCAGCAGTGAATGGGAGACAGAGTCACCTCAAAGAAAAGCGCAAGAGAGGCTCTGCATTGGAGAGGCTCATGAACGCATATGATACTGAATCAAAAAGAGCAGCTCTACTATCTCAAGAAGAATTGAAAATAGCAAGAAAAGCAAACCACTTGCAGCAAGAGGCGAACAGCATACAAAGATAGTTGCTGAAAGTTGTATTCAGATATTTTCAAAGCCCAGATGACTAAAGTGTCAAGGCGTGAGAACGTCTCTTTTTTGTTGCACAGCCACTTGTTATCTAAATTTTATAAGGTCTGAAAAGATTCCAAAAGAGAGTGGGGAAACTTACGCATTCATGGCCAGGAGATGCCTCACCAGAGCACCTCGAACTCTCTCAGCGGGCACACTTGTGCTGCTAGCGTTCACTGGCTGTGGGAGCTCACTGCCAAGTTCCTCACTCCAGTGGCTGTCACATTCGTCGCGCATTTGCTGGCAAATGTTGTGAAGTGTGCAGCACGTTTTCACAATGCGATTGGCATTGCGAATGTCACGTTCTAATCCCTTTAAAATCCGGAATCTTTCCCTCAATCTTACGAAAGCATTTTCGACCACACGCCTTGCTTTCGTGAGAGTGTAATTGAAGATGCTGGCAGCTTCATACCCTGTGTGCCGGTGAGGGTACGGCTTCATCAGATGAGACAGTAGGGGAAAAGCTTGGTCACATAATATGACAGCTCCAACCTGTTCTCCTCCAATCGCCTTTGCTGGCACAGAAAAGTAACCTACGTCAGCTAACTTTGGTATCAGATTGTCATTGTAAATATTGGAATCATGGTATTTGCCAGGAGATCCCATAATCATGCGGATAAAACTTATAATATGATCAACAAATGCCAGTAAGATGATGCTGTACCACCCCTTGTAGTTGTAGTAATCTTGGGCCTTCTCTTTAGGCGGTGAAACTTTGATGTGGCACCCGTCAAGGGCACGAAACCCTTTTGGAAAACCAGTCACCGCTGCAAACTGTCGGATGGGGTCTTGCATTTCATGTCTTCTCGGTCCCCGCAGGGAGGCGTCTGCAGCATGCAGACGTTCTTGAGTGGCGACACCACGGGGTTAACCCGAGCATCCGCAGGGACATCCCCGCAGAGGGATGATGGTGAACAATGCGTCACCACGGACCCGAGCATCCGCGCTTAGCCGTGCGTGGCATCGCCGTGTCCGGGGAAAAGGGGATCCTGGTGGTTGAGCCGATGCCGAGCGTTTGGACATTTAAGGCCCCTCGGCGGAGGCAACACACCACTTTGGCCCCAGCTTCCTGCAGACGGCACCTCCGGCCTGACCCAACCGGAGGAAATCGGCAGTCGCCTTTTCCTGTCCTCCCCTCTATCTTTCACTTTCCTATTCCCTTTCTTACAACTTTCCTGTATCCTCCTCTCTTCTTCGTTTTTTCCTCCTTTTCCTGGCGACGAGGGTTAACCGTGTGTGAGCAACTACCCTGAGTTGAGTCATATTAGGTTATAGTTAAGGTGTACAGCTGGCGTAGGCAGGACTTGCCTTCAAGTTCCTGTCACGTCCCCTTGTTGGACTCCATGGTGGGTGGCTGGCACCATGACCGAAAAACATCAAATTTTATGGCTCCCCCCCTTTCCAAACCTGATCGCTCTCTTAAAAGAGTGCGGAACGAGGCAGAGAACTTTTTTTTCTAAAAAGAAACCAACGTTTGCGAAATTCCATGTCGTCCACAGTGAAATTCAAGATAAACAGGCCAGAATTCTATCCCCCTTCATGGTATCGAAATGCTTAACAGAAGCTTTGGGCCCCGGCTACAAAGTATCGAAAATGACCAGTGGCGATTTATTGCTAGAACTCCCAGAAAATGTCCAAACCACCAAACTCTGTAACATAGTGTCTATTGGGGACACACCTGTCTCCATCACTGCACACCGATTCCTCAACACTGTCCGTGGCGTCATCTCAGATAATGATTTTCTACATCTTACAGAGAAAGAAATGCTGGAAGGCCTTTCCGATCAAAACGTCATTGATGTGTACCGAATCAAAATCCGCAAGGACAACAAAAATATAGATATCAAACACCTGGTCCTGACTTTCAACACATGCACATTGCCAGAAACCATTGACATTGGATACCTCAAAGTAAATGTTAGACACTATATCCCTAACCCCCGAAGATGCTTTAACTGTCAGAGGTTTGGCCACGGCTCACAGAGTTGTCGCGGCCGCAAAACTTGCGCGAAATGTGCATCAAAAGGCCACCATTCTGAGAAATGTGACGCAGCTCTACGCTGCGCTAACTGCGAAGGCGACCACGCTGCGTACTGCAGGGCATGTCCGTCCTGAAAAAAGGAGAAAGAAATCATCACCATTAAGACCAAAGAAAACATTTCATTCAAAGAAGCCAGAAGGCGTTTTGCACTGACAAATACATTCTCTTTCAAAGCCAAACCAAACTATGCTGACGTGGCGCGCAGGGGCGGTGCACCACGCAGCACTCCGGCATCTGCCGCGGCCACTCCCATCGCGCCTGTGGTAGTGCCATCAACGCCCCAGGCAGAGACAGCCAAGGCCGCTCTGCCAATCCAAGCCAGGGAGTGCAGGCCCATGGGCCAGCATCCCGCAGGACTTCCCCCCGTCGGGGGCGGCCTGACACCAACACATCCGCGGCTTCGCGGTCCTCCAGCACCTCTGGTGAGGTGATGGATACAACTACCACTCCGCCCGCTTTGCAGCGGCGGACCGGCTCTCACGAGCGAAGAAAAGATAGAACCCCGGTAACGGGCCCAGAACAGTAAATTCCTTCAGTTCCATTCCCACCCAAAAAAACAAACATGATATTTGCGATTCAATGGAACTGTAGAGGAATGTTGAGGAACTACAGTGATATAACACATATTCTAGGCTCCGTGATGCCTCTAGCTCTATGTCTCCAGGAGACCAATCTTGGTCCACAACATTCAAATATCTTAAAGCATTATACAACTTTTAGGCGTGATCGCGAACATGCAAGTAGACTCTCTGGAGGCGTCGCAATCATCATCCAAAGTGGCATCCCGGCTCAAGAAATCAAACTGAAAACAAAACTTGAGGCGGTTGCGGTTAGCGTCATCAGCTACAAAACCATAACAATATGTTCTGTATATCTTCCCCCACACATCACATTAACATGCCAAGATCTAGAAGGCCTGATCGAGGAACTGCCGGAGCCATTTCTGGCAGTTGGCGATTTTAACGCTCACTCTCCGTTTTGGGGAAGCGAACGCTGTGACTCTAGAGGCCAAACAATCGAAGATTTTATACTTTCGAATAATATCTGTCTCTTAAATACGGGAAAAGCCACATATTGCTGTCCAAGCTCAGCAAAAATGAGCTCTCTCGACTTAGCTTTCGCATCACCATTACTTTTTAACGATTTTAAATGGGATGTTTTAAATGACCCCATGGGCAGCGATCACTTACCTACCGTCATCAGGCTCTCATCATCCACTCCAATCATCCCCACAAGGCCACGGCGCTGGAAAATTCAGCTTGCCGACTGGTCACTCTTTACAAAAAGTGCCACTCTGGAAAAGGAATTTTGTGACGACCTTAGCACAGATGAAATTAATGAGAAGTTTACTGAATGCATAATATCGGCCGCAACACTCGCTATACCACAAACAACAGGACTTGCACAAAAGAAACACAAACTGTGGTGGACAAAAGAATGCACGTTAGCAAAAAAACAACAAAACAAAGCCTGGAGCGCTGTGCGTCGATATCCCACTGCAGAGAACTGACTTACCTTAAAGAAGGCAAAAGCCAGAGCGCGGTATGTCCGAAGAAATGCAGAAAAAACCTCTTGGCAGAAATATGTCTCCTCAATAAACAGCTCGACAACATCAAAGAAAATGTGGGAAACAGTTCGTAAATTTACTGGTGACCATACCCCTTTCACACTTCCTCTCTTGACAGCACCCGGGACACAAACATCTTTAGAAGAACAAGCCAACATATTGGGCGAACATTTTGCTGAGATCTCAAGCTCATCCAATTACACAAACACATTTCAGAAACACAAAGCAATAGCTGAAAAACAAAAATTCCCATCTGGAGCAGGTGTACATGATTACAACCAGCCTCTCACACTACAAGAAGTAAATAAGGTATTATCTTCTGGAAAAAAGACAGCACCAGGACCAGACAACGTGCATTACGCTATGCTTGCACATCTCTCCGAGGCTGCTGTAGAGGCACTGTTAAAATTCTTTAATAAAATCTGGATAACTGGAAACATACCTGACGAGTGGAAAAAAGCAGTCATAATACCTTTTCTCAAACCCGGAAAACCACCAACAAGTCCTAGCAGTTACAGACCAATAGCCCTCACCAGCTGCATTGCTAAATCTTTCGAAAGTGTAATAAACATTAGACTGACCTTCGTACTTGAATCTCGGCAACTACTAGATAAACACCAATGTGGGTTTAAGAAAACATGCTCCACCACAGATCACCTTGTCCGCCTAGAAAACACCATCCGGGAGGCGTTCATACACAAGCAGCACTGTATTGGGGTCTTCTTCGACCTGGAGAAGGCCTACGATACTACGTGGAAGTTCGGCATCCTCCGTGACCTAGCAGAGCTAGGTATCCGCGGCAGGATGTTGAACTGCTTGAACGACTTCCTGGCTAACCGCACATTCCGAGTCCGCCTAGGAGCAACTCTCTCCATGACTTTCACCCAAGAGAACGGCGTACCCCAGGGGTGCATTCTAAGCACGACACTCTTCATAATAAAAATGAATTCCTTAGCTAAAGAAATACCCAAGTCCATAACGTATTCAGTTTATGTAGATGACCTACAAATAGCATGCACGTCCTCCAGCATATCAACCTGTGAGAGACAAATACAAATCACACTAAATAAACTAGGTGCTTGGGCAGACAGAAATGGATTTAAATTTTCTCCTCAAAAAACAGTAGCTGTTCTTTTTTCATTGCGACGAGGCCTACAGGTCGATCCCGATCTATACCTGAATCACACTGCGCTACCAATTAAACAAGAACACAAATTTTTAGGCCTAACTTTCGACAAGAAACTCACATTTCTACCACACATTAACTACCTTAAAAAGAAAGCTTCTCAAGCCCTCAATGTCTAAAAAGTGCTCTCACGGAAGCGGTGGGGGTCCGATAGAGCAAGCCTTTTACAAATATATCGCTCTCTGGTGCGCTCCAAGCTGGACTACGGGTGCATAGTATATGGTTCGGCAAGAGCATCCTACTTGAAAAGATTAGACCCCATTCATAATCTTGGTTTGCGGCTATCATCTGGAGCATACAGAACATCACCAGTAGTTAGCCTTTACGTTGAAACTAATGAAGCCGCTCTTGAGGATCGAAGAATCGCCCTTACATGCTCATATGTCTTAAAAATCCGTTCCCTTCCAAAACATCTCTGCCATCCAATTGTCACCAAGTGCCCATCTAAAAGATTATTTATCAACAAACCACATTCTATCAGGCCATTACTACTGCGCTTTGAAGATAAATGCGAAGAGCTAACAGTACTAGATGCCCTAGCGAATATTGCACAAAGGAATGAATATTTACCACCATGGTACAGCCTGCCTTCAATATGCGACCTCACAATGACACATTTAGATAAAAAGCAAACGCCAAATGAGTACATATTACAGGAATTCTTTGCACTACAAGAAAAGTATGACACCTACATTGAATTTTATACAGATGTCTCAAAAACAGAAAGTCACGTTGGAAGCGCAGTAATCCAAGAAAATACTAAACAGATAATGCGACTACCAGAATGCGCATCAGTTTTTACTGCTGAGAGTTATGCCATCTTTGTAGCTGTAGAAAAAATAGTAAGAGAGAACATCAAAAATAGCATCATTTACACCGATTCCCTGAGTATGCTTAAAGCACTGCACTCCAGAAATGAGCTGAACCTACTATAATAGGAAACATCATACACAACATAGTTAAAATCACAAAACAAAAGCATAACATTAAATTCTGCTGGGTTCCTAGCCATGTTGGAATTGTGGGCAATGAGAAAGCAGATGTATGCGCTGCACAAGCCCGGAATGGTCAAATAAAACAAGTGAGCATACCGCACAGCAATTGCTTAAAGTTTATCTACAGTAAACTCAGAAATAAATGGCAGGCTGCATGGCAAGAGCACGTAAACAACAAACTACATTCTGTGAAGCCAATTTTAGGGGAATGGCAATCATGTAGGCATCAAGAACGTTTTACCGAAGTTATTTTATGTCGGCTCCGCATTGGACACACCCACCTCACGCACAGCTTTCTACTAACCAAACAGAACAAACCTCTCTGTGACATGTGTGGTGCTGAACTCACGGTGAACCACATTTTAATTTCATGCGTCAAACTAGAAGAACTAAGAAAGAAATATTTTACAACATTTTATAGGGAAAGACTTCCATTACACCCCATGTTACTTTTAGGTGATCGAGCACTGGTTGACATCTCTTGTATTTTTAGGTTTCTCAAGGAAGCCAGCATTTTAAACAAACTCTAAGTATAAAAAGCTTCACCTTTAACAAAAACTCTAACCTTGTGTTTGGCGCATCATAGCCTGAGTTGCTTTTGCGCCATTAAAATCAATATAACTAACTAACTAACTAGACAGTCAAAGTGCCCCCTGAATTTTTCATTTCAGGTTTGAATTGATTTGGTTTATGGGATTTAACGTGCGAAATTGACAGACTACAAGGGACGTTATAGTCGAGGGCCCTAGGTTATTGTCGACTTCAAGGGGGCTTTTAACGTGCGCTGACATCCACCAGCACATGGGTGCCTTGCGTTTCGCCTCCATTGAAACGGGACTGCTGTGGCCGGGATCATACTCTAGTCCCTCGCCTCTGTAGTCGGGTGGTCTCCACTGATCCAGCTCGGCGAGCCACTTTGAGGTCTTGAACGCACTCTGAAAGTCGCGTCCGTTATGGATCAAAGCTTTATTTTCTACGCGCACTGGTTAAGGCTGATGGGATGTTTTACAGCAGTAGCTGCTAAGTTGCGAGACAGAGATTGCGCCGGGCTTGCTTTTCTAGGTCCGAGTGGTCCTATAATCAGCCTAGCGCGAAGGAGTTCGCGGATGGCTTGATGGTGCTTCAAATTTTATTAAAGTACTTATGGGAATAACCAGAACGTCTTATGAGTTTGAAAAGAAACCGCAATTACGTTTAAACCATCAATCAATTTTGGTTTACACCCCAATCATTTCTTAATTGAGCAGGCTTAGCGAGGGTTTTGTATTTTGTACGAAGCTCATGCCTCCAGCCGCAGGACATTAAGTATTGTGCTTAAACATTGATAATGGGTCTGGATTTCTTTCTTCATTTCTCGCCCGCCGCAGTCGCTCTCCTCGTCTCCGCTAGCGCTTTTCTGGCGACATTTCTTGTTTCGTACGTGGTGGAACGTAACGAAAATGAAAAAGGAACGTAGTAAATAATCAGAAGAGGGCTAGCTACAAGTACGAATTTTATTGCACGAAGCACATGGGCTGTCGGCTGCGACTCACGAGGTGCTTGATGCCGACGATAGCGATAAAGGAAACGCAGCCGGCACTCTCCCTTTCGGGGAGTTAAACAATTCCTGAAACTCAATACCTAGCGCCAGAGGCCCCGCTTTGGGAGACAATAGGAACGGAAGAGACAATATGAAGATTCGAGGACAAGTCGGATAGAACTGAAGTCAAAGAAAGCTCGGCCGTATTCAAGATCGGCGCACACAATTGTTGCAAAACCGAAAATAGTCTGCAGCCAAAACGTTTATTGGCATTTGATCGAGAAGCAAATTCGAAAGTAAATAATAACTCTACGTAACTTTAAGTAAATAATAAACGCCGAACGAGCTGGCTGTCCTCTCTAGGTGTAGCAAGCATGGTGAAATTACAGAACACATTCAAATGTCGACATCGCGGCAACAACACAGTCATCATCGCAAACGACAGCCGAGGGCATGCTTGCAACCCCCCACAAAACGTGTCACTGCACGGCCGTACAAAAAAAAGCACAAAAGAACAAATATTTCATCGACTGTGAACGAAGGACGGAGCCACTGACTGTCACTATCCTTTATGTGGCAGGCATCCGCGAATTACCTGACTGAGCTCGGTAGTGGGTGGGCTCGCCTCCAGAGTCTATCACAGCCTGCATTCTGTTCTGCAGGCTGCTGTAGAGGGACCGGCAAATATCCGTGTTAGTTCTAAGCTGCTCCCATTCCTCTTTGACGGCAGTCCAGAGCGCGTCCGCTGAGAGGACACGGAGCTCTCGGCGGGCCAAGGCGAACTTCTTGTTGCCCCCGATGTTTTCTATTATGTTGAGGTCCGGTGACTGTGGAGGCCATTCCAGTACTGCAACGTCGCGGAGCTCCAGAAACGCGGCCACCTTCTTTGACGTTTCGATGGGGGAATTATCATGCTGAAAAATAAAATCATTATCAGCGAATGGGCCTCCAGCAAGATATAGAAGCATCAAATCGTCCAGGATGGCACAATAAGTGTCTCCGTTCAACCGGCTGTCAATTCGAACCAGGGGTCCTAGACCTTCAGCTGTCATAGCTCCCCAAACGCTGACAGCAGAACGGCCGCTGGCTGCGACTCGCTGCATATTATACTCTGGCACATACCTACAAACAATGAAAAAACTTTTGTTGTCATTGGTACACAAGCAGTTACAACCGCTAAGCTACAAGGAACCAGAATTAAATAATTTCATCCTTAAGCGTTGTCTGATGGGCAGCAGAAATATGCTGATATGAATAATTTGTTTTGCCAAACTTTAGTTGGGTTTTTTTCGTAATATACGCGATTTACGAAAAGCCGAAGATTAGGGCAGTGCGAAAATTACACTTGGCCAGAATTAGCCTAAAGACGTAAAAATGCTCCTTAGTTTTATTATACCATTGGGCAGCCAATAACGGTGGACGAAATCTGAGTTCGCACATTCTAGGATACGATAGCCTATGTAATTATCCTTACCGACAGTTCTCGAGCCGCCAAACTCGCTGCCTCTGGTCCCATCTTGTGGCGAACGCTGACTCGTCCGTAAACACCACCTTCGCCCAAAGGTCCTCGGTCTATTGCTGATGCTGCCGGGCAAATTCGAGGTGTTTTTGCAGGTTGGCCGCCCTCACAACTGGCTTCTGAGCCGTGGTTCTTGATTTTAGCCCTGCCTCGTACAGACGACGCTTCACTGTGGTGTTTGAAACACATGGAAGCCCGACGCAGTTCTTAATCTCGCCCACACTCGCAGTAGGCTTGTCGACCGCTGCCGCAACAATGGCCATGTCCTCCTCGGTGGTGACTCTTGGGCGGGCTTTCCGCGGAGCATCCTTGATTCGTTGCTCTTCCCTGTAGGCTTTAATTATCCGGTTGATGGTCGAGAGTGGCCTACTTCTCAACTCGGATATTTTTCTTTGTGAGTATACGCTTGCAAACTTAAATCTACAATGCGTCTTCTGTCCCATTCCGGTACACGAGACATGGCTAACTTCCCGTGCGGGCAACTAAAAATTCGGCGACCCCACGCTGACACACTGTTTTTATTGCAGAGGGGCATTGGAAACAAGCGACAAAGTGTAAGAGAAGTCGCAAGGATGACTGAAAAAACTGATAGCGTGACGTTATGTCTGCCGATACAAATATGCTGAGCCAGCAACGTCTGGTGGCTCGAGCTTTTGCGCATCATTCGAGAATTGTTCGCTCGGGTAGACCAGCCACCTAGCCAGACAGTCATTTCAAGCAGAGTATCAGCCTCACTTCCTGATGAAAGATTGGAATGCTCAGCCTAGCATGGACCGACAGCCGATACACCTTACAAATGACTGAAGTCGGACCTGTACTACTGTTGTACTGCATGCTTTTTAATATCACATTTAAATCTACGGCACTGCCTTTTCTCAAGGAAAAATTAATGAACCCCAAGCAGCTGTTAATACCACCGTTTGTTATTTGTTTGTTTGTTTATTGGAGTTTAACGTCCCAAAGCGACTCTGGCTATGAGGGACGCCGTAGTGAAGGGCTCCGGAAATTTCGACCACCGGCGGTTCTTTAGCGTGCACTAAGATCGCACAGTACGCGAGCCTCTAGAATTTCGCCTCCATCGATATTCGGCCACCGCGGCCGGGATCGAACCCGCGTCTTCCGGGTTAGCAACCGAGCGCCGTAACCACTAAGCCACCGTGGCGGGGCTCATATCACCGTTTTGTGCAAGGCTATGGAATATATGTTACTCCACTGTGTGCCACAGAAGACAGAACATAAACGAGAGGGCAGGGGCGGAACTTCTAACTTAAATGATGACGCATAAAGCCGGAGAAGCTTTCATAAGCAGTCGAAAAAGGAAGTGATGGGCGTCTGACACAGCGAAGATGGGAACAGTAAGATTTGGGGGATGCTTAAACTCCGCCTTAAAGGGTATGACCTTGATTGCGGCGGTCTCGTTTCAATGGAGGCATAACGCAAGGCACCCGTGTGCTGTGGGATGTCAGCGCACGTTAAAAAACCCATGTGGTCGACAATAACATGGGGCCCTCGACTATAACGTCCCTTGTAGTCTGTCAATTTCGGACGTTAAATCCCATAAACCAAATCAATTCAAACCTGAAATGACAATTTTGCAGCAATACATACATATCCCCGACATCGTGGCACTGGGACGAGAGGCCGCTGGGTTGTCGTACGCGCAACCAGCGACAACGCGCTGCAGTTAATGAGCTTTCCCGCAGTGCTGTCTCGGTGCACAAGAGCGCTGTAATCATGCAGAGAGTTAGGAGCGCTTCACCGCACAGTAAGCACTGTGCGCGCCCGCGCTGTAGCAGACGACGCGAAGCACCGCCTGCAGGCCCGTGTGCGCCTGCGCCGCAGAGCTTCGATGCGCGGCCGCGCCGGATGCGCTCGCGCCCCGCGGAGCGCGGCCACGCTGCGCCGTGTTCGTACTTAGAGTGGACGACCCTGTACATACATCCTCAAAATCCTTTCTCAGCCCAAACATCTCTGTTACCCAATTGTCACGAAATGCCCATCCCGAATACACTTCAACAACATGCCCCATGCGATTAAGCCGTTACTCTTGCGCTTCGAAGAAAAATGTCAAACTCTGAGCATACTAAACGAAATCAAAAATATTGCCCCAAGACACGAAGAGCTACCACCGTGGTACACTCTCCCCACAGTGTGTGACGTCACACTAACACGCCTCAGGAAAACCTGTACACCACACGACCATATAATACAAGAATATCTAGCACTACAACAAAAATACAGAAATTATACCGCATTTTATACAGATGGGTCAAAAACTCATGTTCATGTAGGAAGCGCAGTAATACAAGGAAAAAATGAAAATGCAGTACGACTGGCCTCATGTGCTACAGTTTTCACCGCGGAATGTTATGCTATTAGTTTTGCGGTACAGAAAATAACAAATTAAAACATCAAAAACAGCATCATTTATACAGATTCGCTGAGCGTCCTTACAGCATTAAACTCCAAAAATGCCACGGAGCCACTGATTGCAAGCATCATACACAATATAGTAAAGGTCACAACACAAAAACATGTTATAAAATTCTGCTGGGTTCCCAGTCACATTGGCATTAGGGACAATGAGAGAGCCGACATGTGTGCTGCACAAACCAGAACCATGGAAATAAAACACGTGAATTTGCCTCCTAGAGAGAGAGAGACTCTTTAATGAAGAGCATAGAATTTAGCCGGCGTTTAAAAATCGCTGGCATGCTACTCTGCGTAAGGAGGGGAATTTGGGAGATAAAGACAGAAGGAGAGCAGAGTGGAAGAGGTAAAAAAAAACGAAGATAAAATGCGGCCATGAAATGGGTACTAAGGATGCAGTGGCGAGTATTGATGTAACCTATGTAGTGATGGAGTGCATAGTCCGTCAAATGGGCTGACGAAGTTCACTGCATCAAGAATGCATGAAGGTGACGTGCAAATGAATTTATAGCTTATCGAGATGTCCAATGTCTTTTAAACATGTGAATAGAAAAGTCATTGCAAGTCTCTGTTGCCTAAGGCAGGCTAAGGGACCTAAAACTTTATCCATTGTAAGGGGCACTGAGCAGAGCTTCTGCATGCAATGTTCATAGTACGCACGCTCGTTAGCATATGCAGGGCACTCAAGCAAGATATGCTCCACAGTTTCTATCGCGGCACAGTTGTCACAGTGCGGACTGTCCATTTGTCTAAAACAGTATCGTAAGCCGTTTGTATATGCAGCATTAAGACGAAGTCGATGACAAAGTGTTTCCAGATGTCGAGGAATTCTGGGTGAGAGTCTTGATCTAAGATGTGGGTCGATTGAGTGGGAGCCAAGTGGCAAACTTTTTTGGGAAAATGAAGGACACAACAAGCTGCATACCATAAAGCCCATTTTAAAAGAATGGAAATCATGTCGCCATAAAGAGCGTTTTATCGAAGTAATTTTATGTCGTTTACGCATAGGTCACACACACATCACCCATAACTTCTTATTAACACTCCCCGCAGGGAGGCGTCTGCAGCATGCAGACGTTGGTGAGTGGCGACACCACGGGGTTAACCCGAGCATCCGCAGGGACATCCCCGCAGGGGGATGATGGTGAACAATGCGTCACCACGGACCCGAGCATCCGCGCTTAGCCGTGCGTGGCATCGCCGTGTCCGGGGAAAAGGGGATCCTGGTGGTTGAGCCGATGCCGAGCGTTTGGACCCTTAAGGCCCCTCGGCGGAGGCAACACACCACTTTGGCCCCAGCTTCCTGTAGACGGCACCTCCGGCCTGACCCGACCGGGGGAAATCGGCAGTCGCCTTTTCCTATCCTCCCCTCTATCCTTCACTTTACTATCTCTTTCTTACAACTCTCCTGTCTCCTCCTCTCTTCTTCGTTTTTTCCTCTTTTTCCTGGCGGCGAGGGTTAACCGTGTGTGACCAACTACCCTGAGTTGAGTCATATTAGGTTATAGTTAAGGTGTACAGCTGGCGTGGGCAGGACTTGCTTTCAAGTTCCTGTCGCGTCCCCCTGTTGGGCTCCATGGTGGGTGGCTGGCACCATGACCGAAAAACCTCAATTTTTTATGGCTCCCCCCCTTTCAAAACTTGATCGCTCTCTCAAGAGAGGGCGGACCGAAGCAGACGACTTTTTTCAAAAAAGAAAAGTATCATTTCCAAAATTTCACGTCATCCATAGCAAAGCAGAAGAAACGCAAGCAAGGATAATATCCCCATTCCAAGTCTCAAAACGCTTGACAGATGCCTTAGGCCTTGGCTACAAGGTGTCAAAAATGGCCAGTGGCGACTTACTTCTTGAACTGCGCGACAGCACACAACACTCAAAAGTTGCAACAATTGTATCCATTGGGGACATCCCTGTCTCTGTGACCCCACATCGGTCTCTGAATACTGTACGAGGCGTCATTTCTGAAATAGATTTTGTCCACCTTTCTGAAAAGGAAATGCTCGAAGGACTTACTGACCAAGAAGTTATAGATGTCCACCGGATCAAAATCCGGAAGGATGGCAAAGAAGTGGACACCAAACACCTGATCTTGACATTCAACATAAGCACATTGCCCGAATCCATTGAAGTAGGCTACCTGAAAATAAATGTAAGACCGTATATTCCCAACCCACGCAGATGTTTCAACTGCCAGAGATTTGGCCACGGCTCACAGAGTTGTCGCGGCCGCAAAACTTGCGCAAAATGCTCTTCGAAGGACCACCAATCCGAAGAATGTGTTGCTAACCCACGGTGTGCAAATTGTGAAGGCGACCATGCTGCCTACTCCAGGGCTTGTCCGTCCTGGAAGAAAGAAAAAGAAATCATTACTCTCAAGACTACGCAAAACATTTCTTTCAAAGAAGCAAGAAGGCAATACTCTCAAACAAACAAATTCTCCTTCACTGCAAAAACAAACTTCGCCGATGTGGTGCGTGGGCGCGGCGCACCACACCAGGCTTCGGCACCTCTCCAGGTCACACGTAGTGAGCCTGGGGCGGGGCCATCCGCGCCGTCTGGTGGAGTAGCTCACGCTACTCCGCCTACCCCAAAGGAGGGGACGCAGACCCCCGGGTCGGCGGGCCCAAAGACCTCTTCCCACAGGTCGAGGTCTAACTCAAAAATCAATGTGCCTCCTGCACGATCGTCCAGTGCCTCTGCAGAGGCGATGGACACGACCCCGGGCAGCCCCTCACCGTCCACGTCGGATGGTCGGCGGAGCTCCCTGGATCGGTCAAAAAAAGACAGGCCCCGAGTCACGGGGCCATAAACAACTTGATCTAGCTTTTCAATCAGTACAAACACAAAACTAAGATGGCTTTCATAATACAGTGGAACTGTAGAGGAATGTTGAGGAACTACAGTGATATAACTCATATTCTAGGGTCAGTGATGCCTCTAGCCCTATGTCTCCAGGAGACCAATCTTGGTCCACAACATTCAAATATCTTAAAACATTATACAACTTTTAGGCGTGATCGCGAACATGCAAATAGACTCTCGGGAGGCGTCGCAATCATCATCCAAAGCGGCGTCCCGGCTCAAGAAATCAAACTGAAAACAAAACTTGAGGCGGTTGCGGTTAGCGTCATCAGCTACAAAACCATAACAATATGTTCTGTATATCTTCCCCCACATTTCACATTAACATGCCAAGATCTAGAAGGCCTGATCGATGAACTGCCGGAGCCATTTCTGGTAGTTGGCGATTTTAATGCTCACTCTCCGTTTTGGGGAAGCGAACGCTGTGACTCTAGAGGCCAAACAATCGAAGATTTTATACTTTCGAATAATGTCTGTCTTTTAAATACGGGAAAAGCCACATATTGCTGTCCAAGCTCAGCCAAAATGAGCTCTCTCGATTTAGCTTTCGCATCACCATTAATTTTTAACGATTTTAAATGGGATGTTTTAAATGACCCCATGGGCAGCGATCACTTACCTACCGTCATCAGGCTCTCATCGTCCACTCCAATCATCCCCTCAAGGCCACGGCGCTGGAAAATTCAGCTCGCCGACTGGTCACTTTTTACAAAAAAATGCCACTCTGGAAAAGGAATTTTGTGACGACCTTAGCACAGATGAAATTAATGAGAAGTTTACTGAATGCATAATATCGGCCGCAACACTCGCTATACCACAAACAACAGGACTTTCACAAAAGAAACACAAAATGTGGTGGACAAAAGAATGCACATTAGCAAAAAAAGAACAAAACAAAGCCTGGAGCGCTCTGCGTCGATATCCCACTGCAGAGAACCTACTCACCTTTAAGAAGGCAAAAGCCAGAGCGCGGTATGTGCGAAGAAATGCAGAGAAAACCTCTTGGCAGAAATATGTCTCCTCAATAAATAGTTCAATAACATCAAAGAAAATGTGGGAAAAAGTGCGTAAATTTACTGGTGACCATACCCCTTTCACACTTCCTCTCTTGACAGCACCCGGGACACAAACATCTTTAGAAGAACAGGCCAACATCTTGGGCGAACATTTTGCTGAGATCTCAAGCTCATCCAATTACACAAACACATTTCAGAAACACAAAGCAATAGCTGAAAAACAAAAATTCCCATCTGGAGCAGGTGTACATGAGGATTACAACCAGCCTCTCACACTACAAGAAATAAATAAGGTATTATCTTCTGGAAAAAAGACAGCACCAGGACCAGACAACGTGCATTAAGCTATGCTTGCACATCTCTCCGAGGCTGCTGTAGAGGCACTGTGAAAATTCTTTAATAAAATCTGGATAACTGGAAACATACCTGACGAGTGGAAAAAAGCAGTCATAATACCTTTTCTCAAACCCGGAAAACCACCAAGTCCTAGCAGTTACAGACCAATAGCCCTCACCAGCTGCATTGCTAAATCTTTCGAAAGTGTAATAAACATTAGACTGACCTTCGTATTTGAATCTCGGCAACTACTAGATAAACACCAATGTGGGTTTAAGAAAACATGCTCCACCACAGATCACCTTGTCCGCCTAGAAAACACCATCCGGGAGGCGTTCATACACAAGCAGCACTGTATTGGGGTCTTCTTCGACCTGGAGAAGGCCTACGATACTACGTGGAAGTTCGGCATCCTCCGTGACCTAGCAGAGCTAGGTATCCGCGGCAGGATGTTGAACTGCTTGAACGACTTCCTGGCTAACCGCACATTCCGAGTCCGCCTAGGAGCAACTCTCTCCATGACTTTCACCCAAGAGAACGGCGTACCCCAGGGGTGCATTCTAAGCACTCCCCGCAGGGAGGCGTCTGCAGCATGCAGACGTTGGTGAGTGGCGACACCACGGGGTTAACCCGAGCATCCGCAGGGACATCCCCGCAGGGGGATGATGGTGAACAATGCGTCACCACGGACCCGAGCATCCGCGCTTAGCCGTGCGTGGCATCGCCGTGTCCGGGGAAAAGGGGATCCTGGTGGTTGAGCTGATGCCGAGCGTTTGGACACTTAAGGCCCCTCGGCGGAGGCAACACACCACTTTGGCCCCAGCTTCCTGTAGACGGCACCTCCGGCCTGACCCGACCGGGGGAAATCGGCAGTCGCCTTTTCCTGTTCTCCTCTCCATCTTTCACTTTCCTATCTCCTTTCTTACAACTCTCCTGTATCCTCCTCCCTTCTTGGTTTTTTCCTCTTTTTCCTGGCGGCGAGGGTTAACCGTGTGTGACCAACTACCCTGTGTTGAGTCATATTAGGTTATAGTTAAGGTGTACAGCTGGCGTGGGCAGGACTTTCTTTCAAGTTCCTGTCGCGTCCCCTTGTTGGACTCCATGGTGGGTGGCTGGCACCATGACCGAAAAACATCAATTTTTTATGGCTCCCCCCCTTTCCAAACCTGATCGCTCTCTTAAAAGAGTGCGGAACGAAGCAGAGAACTTTTTTTCCAAAAAGAAACCAACATTTGCCAAATTCCATGTCATCCACAGTGAAGTTCAAGATAAACAGGCCAGAATTCTATCCCCCTTCATGGTATCGAAGTGCTTAACAGAAGCTTTGCGCCCCGGCTACAAAGTATCCAAAATGACCAGTGGCGATTTATTGCTGGAACTCCGAGAAAATGTCCAAACCACCAAACTCTGTAACATAGTGTCTATTGGGGACACACCTGTCTGCATCACTGCACACCGATCCCTCAACACTGTCCGTGGCGTCATCTCAGAAAATGATTTTCTACACCTTACCGAGAAAGAAATGCTGGAAGGGCTTTCCGAGCAAAATGTCATTGATGTATATCGAATCAAGATCCGCAAGGACAACAAAGAAATAGATACCAAACACCCAGTCCTGACTTTTAACACATGCACATTGCCCGAAACCATCGACGTTGGATACCTCAAAGTAAATGTAAGACACTACATCCCTAACCCCCGAAGGTGCTTTAATTGCCAACGGTTTGGCCACGGATCGCAGAGTTGCCGCGGCCACAAAACTTGCGCGAAATGCGCGTCGAAGGAACACCATTCTGAGGAATGCGACGCAGCTCTACGCTGCGCTAATTGTGAAGGAGAACATGCTGCGTACTCCAGGGCGTGTCCGTCCTGGAAGAAGGAAAAGGAAATCATCACCATTAAGACCAAGGAAAACATTTCATTCAAAGAAGCCAGAAGGCGTTTTGCACTGACAAATACATTCTCTTTCACAGCCAAACCAAACTATGCTGACGTGGCGCGCAGGGGCGGTGCACCACGCAGCACTCCGGCATCTGCCGCGGCCACTCCCACCGCGCCTGTGGTAGTGCCATCAACGCCCCAGGCAGAGACAGCCAAGGCTGCTCTGCCAACTCCAAGCCAGGGAGTGCCGGCCCATGGGCCAGCATCCCGCAGGACTTCCCCCCGTCGGGGGAGGCCTGACACCAACACATCCGCGGCTTCGCGGTCCTCCAGCACCTCTGGTGAGGTGATGGATACAACTACCACTCCGCCCGCTTTACGGCGGCGGACCGGCTCTCACGAGCGAAGAAAAGATAAAACCCCGGTAACGGGCCCAGAACAGTAAATTCCTTCAGTTCCATTCACACCCAAAAAAACAAACATGATATTTGCGATTCAATGGAACTGTAGAGGAATGTTAAGGAACTACAGTGATATAACACATATTCTAGGGTCCGTGATGCCTCTAGCTCTATGTCTCCAGGAGACCAATCTTGGTCCACAACATTCAAATATCTTAAAGCATTATACAACTTTTAGGCGTGATCGCGAACATGCAAGTAGACTCTCGGGAGGCGTCGCAATCATCATCCAAAGCGGCGTCCCGGCTCAAGAAATCAAACTGAAAACAAAACTTGAGGCGGTTGCGGTTAGCGTCATCAGCTACAAAACCATAACAATATGTTCTGTATATCTTCCCCCACACATCACATTAACATGCCAAGATCTAGAAGGCCTGATCGATGAACTGCCGGAGCCATTTCTGGTAGTTGGCGATTTTAACGCTCACTCTCCGTTTTGGGGAAGCGAACGCTGCGACTCTAGAGGCCAAACAATCGAAGATTTTATACTTTCGAATAATGTCTGTCTTTTAAATACGGGAAAAGCCACATATTGCTGCCCAAGCTCAGCAAAAATGAGCTCTCTCGATTTAGCCTTCGCATCACCATTACTTTTTAACGATTTTAAATGGGATGTTTTAAATGACCCCATGGGCAGCGATCACTTACCTACCGTCATCAGGCTGTCATCAGCCACTCCAATCATCCCCACAAGGCCACGGCGCTGGAAAATTCAGCTTGCCGACTGGTCACTCTTTACAAAAAGTGCCACTCTGGAAAAGGAATTTTGTGACGACCTTAGCACAGATGAAATTAATCAGAAGTTTACTGAATGCATAATATCGGCCGCAACACTCGCTATACCACAAACAACAGGACTTGCACAAAAGAAACACAAAGTATGGTGGACAAAAGAATGCACATTAGCAAAAAAACAACAAAACAAAGCCTGGAGCGCTCTGCGTCGATATCCCACTGCAGAGAACTTATTTACCTTTAAGAAGGCAAAAGCCAGAGCGCGGTATGTCCGAAGAAATGCAGAAAAAACCTCTTGGCAGAAATATGTCTCCTCAATAAACAGCTCAACAACATCAAAGAAAATGTGGGAAAAAGTGCGTAAATTTACTGGTGACCATACCCCTTTCACACTTCCTCTCTTGACAGCACCCGGGACACAAACATCTTTAGAAGAACAGGCCAACATACTGGGCGAGCATTTTGCTGAGATCTCAAGCTCATCCAACTACACAAGCACATTTCAAAAACACAAAGCAATAGCTGAAAAACAAAAATTTCCATCTGGAGCAGGTGTTCATGAGGATTACAACCAGCCTCTCACACTACAAGAAATAAATAAGGTATTATCTTCTGGAAAAAAGACAGCACCAGGACCAGACAACGTGCATTACGCTATGCTTGCACATCTCTCCGAGGCTGCTGTAGAGGCACTGTTAAAATTTTTTAATAAAATCTGGATAACTGGAAATATACCTGACGAGTGGAAAAAAGCAGTCATAATACCCTTTCTCAAACCCGGAAAACCACCAACAAGTCCTAGCAGTTACAGACCAATAGCCCTCACCAGCTGCATTGCTAAATCTTTCGAAAGTGTAATAAACATTAGACTGACCTTCGTACTTGAATCTCGGCAACTACTAGATAAACACCAATGTGGGTTTAAGAAAACATGCTCCACCACAGATCACCTTGTCCGCCTAGAAAACACCATCCGGGAGGCGTTCATCCACAAGCAGCACTGTATTGGGGTCTTCTTCGACCTGGAGAAGGCCTACGATACTACGTGGAAGTTCGGCATCCTCCGTGACCTAGCAGAGCTAGGTATCCGCGGCAGGATGTTGAACTGCTTGAACGACTTCCTGGCTAACCGCACATTCCGAGTCCGCCTAGGAGCAACTCTCTCCATGACTTTCACCCAAGAGAACGGCGTACCCCAGGGGTGCATTCTAAGCACGACACTCTTCATAATAAAAATGAATTCCTTAGCTAAAGAAATACCCAAGTCCATAATGTATTCAGTTTATGTAGATGACCTACAAATAGCATGCACGTCCTCCAGCATATCAACCTGTGAGAGACAAATACAAATCACACTAAATAAACTAGGTTCTTGGGCAGACAAAAATGGATTTAAATTTTCCCCTCAAAAAACAGTAGCTGTTCTTTTCTCATTGCGACGAGGCCTACAGGTCGATCCCAGTCTATACCTGAATCACACTGCGCTACCAATTAAACAAGAACACAAATTTTTAGGCCTAACTTTCGACAAGAAACTCACATTTCTACCACACATTAACAACCTTAAAAAGAAAGCTTCTCAAGCCCTCAATGTCTTAAAAGTGCTCTCACGGAAGCGGTGGGGGTCCGATAGAGCAAGCCTTTTACAAATATATCGCTCTCTGGTGCGCTCCAAGCTGGACTACGGGTGCATAGTATATGGCTCGGCAAGAGCATCCTACTTGAAAAGATTAGACCCCATTCATAATCTTGGTCTCCGCCTATCATCTGGAGCATACAGAACATCACCAGTAGCCAGCCTATACGTTGAAACTAATGAGCCCGCTCTTGAGGACCGAAGAATCGCACTAACATGCACATACGTCTTAAAAATCCGTTCTCTTCCGAAACATCTCTGCCATCCAGTTGTCACCAAGTGCCCATCTAAAAGATTATTCATCAACAAACCACATTCTATCAGGCCATTACTACTGCGCTTTGAAGATAAATGTGAAGAGCTAACAGTACTAGATGCCCTACCGAATATTGCACAAAGGAATGAATATTTGCCACCATGGTACAGCCTGCCTTCAGTATGTGACTTCACAATGACACATTTAGACAAAAAGCAAACGCCAAACGAGTACATATTACAGGAATTCTTTGCACTACAAGAAACGTATGACACCTACATTGAATTTTATACCGATGGCTCAAAAACAGAAAGTCATGTTGGAAGTGCAGTAATCCAAGAAAAAAATAAACAGATAATACGACTACCAGAATGCGCATCAGTTTTTACTGCTGAGTGTTATGCCATCTTCATAGCTGTAGAAAAAATAGTAAGAGAGAACATCAAAAATAGCATCATTTACACCGATTCCCTCAGTATGCTCAAAGCACTGCACTCCAGGAATACTACTGAACCCATAATAGGAAACATCATACATAACATAGTTAAAATCACAAAACAAAAGCACAACATTAAATTCTGCTGGGTTCCTAGCCATGTTGGAATTGTAGGTAATGAGAAAGCAGATGTATGTGCTGCACAAGCCCGGAATGGCCAAATAAAGCAAGTGAACATACCGCACAGGGATTGTTTAAAGTTTATCTACAGTAAACTCAGAAATAAGTGGCAGGCAGAATGGGAAGAGCACGCAAACAACAAATTACATTCTGTTAAGGCCATTTTATGGGAATGGCAATCGTGTAGGCATCAAGAACGTTTTACCGAAGTTATTTTATGTCGGCTCCGCATTGGACACACCCACCTCACGCACAACTTTCTGCTAACCAAACAAAACAAACCTCTCTGTGACATGTGTGGTGCTGAACTCACAGTGAACCACATTTTAATTTCATGTATAAAGCTAGAAGAGCTAAGAAAGAAATATTTTACAACATTTTACAGGGAAACCATCCCATTACACCCCATGTTACTTTTAGGTGATCGAGCACTGGTTGACATCTCATGTATTTTTAGGTTTCTCAAGGAAGCAAGCATTTTAAACAAACTCTAAGTATAGAAAGCTTCACCTTTAACAAAAACTCTAACCTTGTGTTTGGCGCATCATAGCCTCAGTTGCTTTTGCGCCATTAAAATCAATATAACTAACTAACTAACATTCTAAGCACGACACTCTTCATAATAAAAATGAATTCCTTAGCTAAAGAAATACCCAAGTCCATAATGTATTCAGTTTATGTAGATGACCTACAAATAGCATGCACGTCCTCCAGCATATCAACCTTTGAGAGACAAATACAAATCACACTAAATAAACTAGGTGCTTGGGCAGACAGAAATGGATTTAAATTTTCTCCTCAAAAAGAGTAGCTGTTCTTTTTTCATTGCGACGAGGCCTACAGGTCGATCCCGATCTATACCTGAATCACACTGCGCTACCAATTAAACAAGAACACAAATTTTTAGGCCTAACTTTCGACAAGAAACTCACATTTCTACCACACATTAACTACCTTAAAAAGAAAGCTTCTCAAGCCCTCAATGTCTAAAAAGTGCTCTCACGGAAGCGGTGGGGGTCCGATAGAGCAAGCCTTTTACAAATATATCGCTCTCTGGTGCGCTCCAAGCTGGACTACGGGTGCATAGTATATGGTTCGGCAAGAGCATCCTACTTAAAAAGATTAGACTCCATTCATAATCTTGGTCTGCGCCTATCATCCGGAGCATACAGAACATCACCAGTAGTTAGCCTTTACGTTGAAACTAATGAAGCCGCTCTTGAGGATCGAAGAATCGCCCTTACATGCTCATATGTCTTAAAAATCCGTTCTCTTCCGAAACATCTCTGCCATCCAGTTGTCACCAAGTGCCCATCTAAAAGATTATTCATCAACAAACCACATTCTATCAGACCATTACTGCTGCGCTTTGAAGATAAATGTGAAGAGCTAACAGTACTAGATGCCCTACCGAATATTGCACAAAGGAATGAATATTTACCACCATGGTACAGCCTGCCTTCAGTATGTGACCTCACAATGACACATTTAGATAAAAAGCAAACGCCAAATGAGTACATATTACAGGAATTCTTTGCACTACAAGAAAAGTATGACACTTACATTGAATTTTATACCGATGGCTCAAAAACAGAAAGTCACGTTGGAAGTGCAGTAATCCAAGGAAAAAACAAACAGATAATGCGACTACCAGAATTCGCATCGGTTTTTACTGCTGAGTGTTATGCCATCTTTGCAGCTGTGGAAAAAATAGTAAGAGAGAATATCAAAAATAGCATCATTTACACCGATTCCCTGAGTATGCTCAAAGCACTGCACTCCAGAAATGCTGCTGAACCCATAATAGGTAACATCATACATAACATTGTTAAAATCACAAAACAAAAACATAACATTAAATTCTGCTGGGTTCCTAGCCATGTTGGAATCGTAGGTAATGAAAAAGCAGATGTATGCGCTGCACAAGCCCGGAATGGCCAAATAAAACAAGTGAGCATACCGCACAGGGATTGCTTAAAGTTTATCAACAGTAAACTCAGAAATAAGTGGCAGGCCACATGGCAAGATCACGTAAACAACAAATTAAATTCTGTGAAACCAATTTTAGGGGAATGGCAATCATGTAGGCATCAAGAACGTTTTACCGAAGTTATTTTATGTCGGCTCCGCATTGGACACACCCACCTCACGCACAACTTTCTGCTAGCCAAACAAAACAAACCTCTCTGTGAAATGTGTGGTGCTGAACTCACAGTGAACCACATTTTAATTTCATGCATAAAACTAGAAGAACTAAGAAAGAAATATTTCACAACATTTTACAGGGAAAGCATCCCATTACACCCCATGCTACTCTTAGGTGATCGAGCACTGGTTGACATTTCATGTATTTTTAGGTTTCTCAAGGAAGCCAACGTTTTAAACAAACTCTAAGTATTTTTAGAAAGCTTCACCATTAACAAAAACTCTAACCTTGTGTTTGGCGCAGCATAGCCTCAGTTGCTTTTGCGCCATAAAAATCAATATACCATACCATTCTTATTAACAAAAAAAGACAAACCTCTGTGTGAAATGTGTGGTGAGGAGCTGACAGTAAATCATATTTTAATTTCTTGCTCGTGTCTCGAATAACTTAGAAAAACTTTTTTACGGTATTTTACAATGAACGCATTCCATTTCATCCCGCATTGCTTTTAGGCGAGGAAACACTTGTCGAGTTTTCACTTGTTTGTAAGTTTCTAAAGAAAGCCAATGTTTTAAATCTATTATAATGTAACCTCTGTACACTTGACATAACATCATCTAACCTTGTGTTTGGTGCATGATAGCCATAGTTGCTTATGCGCCATAAAACCCCATATAACTAACTAACTAAATTATTTATTTCATTCATTCTTAAACGCATATTACACAAGAGGGCACTAAACTGGTGCAAATCTATATTTAATATAAGCAGGAACAGTGAGCACATACATTACAGACAATGAGATCTAAAAAAAGGAACACACAAAAAGGCGTCAAGAAACAAGGCAAAAACACAGGAAAAGTCCATGTGGCAGTATACGCAGTTAAAAATCAATGAGTGATTAATGGTACGGCCAATGAAATATCCATGTTTCACAAATGACTTGCGATTGCTTCAAAAAACTATGTCATCTTGTAGGGTTTTTCAGAGGGTTATCACGTCTGGGAAAAAAGAAAAGTGTGGCACTTGATGCTGGCTATGGGGTGGCTGTGGCTAAGGTGACAGGATATTCGTATCAGTGGTTCCAGCAGTGGATCTCTCGTAGTTGGCAGTAGAGGAGGCTGTGCAGCTGGCACAGCCACGAGATTATGTGACACAACTCTGTGGGAATATTGATGAAGCGCTTAAGTGCAGAGATGCTGAATTCTCTCGAGTGTTATGAATTGATAAAACAGGCTTCGTGATGTTGGATGGCCTTGAGTTCCGAAATACAGTATTTGCTTGAAATGAAGACTACATAGATGATGCGAAATCAAGTATGGGAAATATGAACATTTGATAAGCCAGTTTTGCACTTTGGGAGGCACCGACTGCAGGCTTTACTGGAGATAGCCTAAGACTTTAGAGGCACTTGAACATATTGCTTGTTATGTGGGTTATCCAAGACAGATATCTAATGTAACCCAAGGTACTGGTACAATGTGGGAGCAACCGGGACCGAATTAATGTTGTGTAAATGCTGAATTACAGTGCGCTCGCGTGGGACCGCCAACATTGTGAGCAGTTGCTCGGTGAATCTGTGAGTGAATGTGTAACTGCACTATGCAAGCTGGCTTTGAGTTGTACACTTGGGACATTGCAAGCATCAGATGCAACAACTAAAGGAAGGGCTGCGTCAACAACTGCGGCTGCTACAACCATGGTGTGGAACCTTATGCTCCAATTACATGTGATGCTGCACGACAGGTTCATGTCTGGCCTACGCAGAGAGAACTTCCTGGAATGCCTCTTCATTGAGTGTAAGCTGATGCTGTCGAAGGCTTAGTGTTTCATTGCTCATGCAGAGAAGGCTGCATAGCAGGAGCAAGTGATGAGTACTGAGCATGTAGACATTAACAAAGCAATCATTGAGCAACACAGGCATTGGACATGACTGCAATGCTCAGACAAAGCAAAGACAACACTGTTGCTTGGCACTGTGGTGATGCCCACAGCCTCAAGACGGAACATACCATGCCTGCAAGGTCAAATTGAGAGTGCCTTATCTGAGAAGATTGGTATGGTTTCAACATAGTTAAACAGAATAGACTTGCGAAAGCATACGAGGTCTGTTAGAAAAGTATCCGACCTTTGGCCGAAGAAAAAAAAACTGGCATAACTGGAGCGTTGGAAACCTGATCACCTTCAAAGTAGTCTCCTTGGAACTCCACACACTTCTCCCAGCGGTGCTGCCATTGAGGGAAGTATTCCGAAAAGGCCTCTTTCGGAATGGAGTTTAGCTCAGCTGTCGTTGCAGCCGTAATGACATCTCTTGTCTGAAATTGCGCTCCTTTCAATGTCCTCTTGATTTTGGGAAACAGCCAGAAGTCGCAGGGGGCCATATCAGGAGAGTAAGGAGTCTGTTGAACTACAGGAGTGTGATTTTTCGCCAGAAAAGTCTGAATCAAGTGCGAGGAATGTGCAGGAGCATTGTCGTGATGGATGCGCCAATTTCCTGTTGACCTCAACTCCGGTCTCTTGCGCCGCACAGCACCACGTAGGCGACGGAGGACGTCCCTATAGTACTCTTTGGTCATTGTTTGACCCTGCAGGGTGCGTGCTCGTGGTGTGCCACACAGAGGGAGTCAGAGAGAGCTGCCAGCATCACATTGACATTGCTGCGTACTTGGCGGGCCTTCTTTGGTCTCGGTGACATGAAATGCTTCCACTGTGATGACTGGGATTTGGTTTCCGGGTCGTACCCGTACACTCAAGACTCGTCACCAGTGATTATGGTGTTTATGAAGTCGGGGCCACTGTTTGTGGAATCTAGCATGCCCTGCGAGACTTCAACACGAAGCTGCTTTTGCTCCGCCGTGAGCAGCTTCGGCACGAATTTCGCCGCAACTCTCTCCATGTCCAAATCTTCGGGGATAAAGGAAAGTGCAGAAAAATTGCTGATGTCCACCTCTTCCACAATTTCTCGGATAGTCACACGATGGTCCCGCATCACCACAGCGTTCACTTCGGCAATGACCTGGTCATTTCGGCATGTTGATGGCCTACCGGAGCGTGGCTCGCTCTCAGCCTATGTGCGGCCATCTTTGAACCAATTGTACCACTGTTTAATTTGTGTGCTGCTCATAGCATCTTCACCGAAAGCCGCACTGAATATTCCGAACAGTTTCCGCTTGGTTGTCATCCCGTTTCTGGAAAAATTTGATGCATTAGCCCTGCTCCTGTCGCTCCGCCATTTTCCTTGCAATAAAAAACCGACGAGAGCACTGCGCACTGCCTCACTCAAACGCTGCGTCCCAGCGACTGACGCTATCGGAAGGCCGGAAAATATTCGTACATGCGCACGAAGGTTCAAGGTCGGCTGGTGCAAGCGCGCTTGTTCATATTCATCAGGTGTTCGCAAAAAAAATAAACTCGGATACCTTTCTAACAGACCTCGTATGTTTAGCCGGTTGGCTGATGGTTTTGCTTAGCTGGATTGCTGGCACATCTGGCGACAATATTAGACTCAAGTTAACCTTTGATTGAGGACAACCTTATCTGATCAGTTCCCGCAGCCAATGGAAGTTGGTGAAGACAATGTTTTGCAATGCACAGCACAAGAGTACACTGCAGTTTAACACAAGGCGTGCTCGGCTGCAGTGATAGCCTATCTGATCTGTTCACACCGCCACGGGTGGGAGGTGAAGAGGCAAAACCTTTTCATGGGTTAAAACAGTTACTTTTGAAGCGTAGTGCTCGTAACACTACAGCGAGACCAAATAACTCCCAACTGCACATAACACATCATTTTACAGTGTGGGTGCAGTGCTCCTGCAAGAGGACAACTCTGGGCAATAAGCATCTGTTGCTCATGCATTATACCTTAGGCACAGCAGAGCGCAATCATGCTCAACTTGACCATTAAAGCCTGGCTATCATATTTGCAGCAGACTACTTCATAATTACATTGAAAGATGCACACTTGGACACAAAAAACAGTGCCGCAGATGTTCTCCCCAATTCTAGCTTAAGTGTGCTCGAGTCTTTCAGCATATGATGATGATCTGATGCACCGAGTTGGAAACAACCACCAGAATACAGATGCGAGCAATAGGTTGCTCCTGTAAGATAGCAACGAGGAATCTCACATTCACAGAGAGATACTAATGTTTGAATTACTTCCACAACCACTTCTGACCGCAAAGATTGTGGCTAGGCTTCTGCAAGAAAATGCAGCACTTTCAAGGCCATATCTGACAGCAAAATAAGCTACAGGAGAGCAACCAAACGCGACAGCTTCAGTTCCTGCTACTGCAGAGTGACAGAACTTGCTGTTTATTGAGGACACATTACTTGGAACTCAGGAGTAGAAATATTGAAAGCTGCGTGAGATCAGGCTGCTTCACTGGTTCGTGCAAGCCACCGTTGATGCTCAGTCACTTAAGACCTCTGCACAAAGCTATTTGGGGTGGCCAGGTACACTTAGGTACGAAAAAGTTTTGCAAATTGCGCCAGAGTAAACAGAATAACACAGAAAAGGTTCAAATGTCATTTTAGACTCAGCCATGAGTCGGTCATGGAGCCATGAATATCATGACGTACACTACCAGTAGACTAGTTTGCTGGGCCTGTGGAAAGGCATACAGTTGGCGCCGATGGATGCTTTTACCAAGTGTCTGCAGGTTCAAAGAGTACTTCATCCAATGTGAGCAGCAGTCATTGATGTACTGCGCTCACTATTTTACAACCCTTTGGAATTCTACACAAGGTGGCGTCATACAACAGGATGGCATTTGTGTCAACTGAGGTAGAGACATCATTCCTGTAGCTTTGCGCCCAAGCCGCCCTCCTGCCAACAGACGAGCTGAACAGAATATAGGCGAGTTGAAGAAAGCTCTAGCATAAGAATAACATGAAGCAATCAACATCACAGCGACATGATTCTTGTACTGGCAGCACAGAACAGTCTACCAAACAGCAGGAACAAGTGTCAGCCTTGAAAAGGCTACTTTCTTTCATGAAATGCCTTGACACTGCGACCACACATTGCCTCCAATGGCATCACCTCTCACAGAAGAAAATCTATCAAAGAACCACCAGCTAGATGCAGGTGGGAAGGCCAAGGCCCAACAGTTTCTTCCAAGGGTAAAGCACGTGTCTGCAACCGTATGTAGCAAGGCCAGTGGGCCAACATTAATGTTGGTTCAATGTGCTGGGAAGCTCATGCGGCATTACTTGCATCAGATAAGTGCATCACAGCCAAGCAGCAAGACAAAGGGCATCGACAACCCTTGCATGTGATACTGCACCAACTCGCCCCTCAGGCCATTCTTCTGTGATACTGAGCAAGGCAAGCTAATTGATGTGCAAACATGTCGCTGGCACATCACAGGAGCAAGGCATACCAGGGCTGCATGTACTGAAACCAATGAGATACCGAGGGCCTGTTTAAGAGATGAGGGGAGTCATTTCCAAGATTATGGGAACGTTTTGCAACATTTTGTCTCCACTATCATCAGAGTAGGTCATCAGGAAGGTGCACGCAAGTAGCCATAGTCTTTGAACAGAACCATAAAAATGGGGTTTGCTGCCTCTACCATTTATGATGGAAAGTAATTACAACATTTAAAAATATGCAACCATCATAGAGAGGAAATAAACACTTAAAATTAAACTTTTACTAATCATAATGAAGGAGGAAAAATACAACACTTGAAATACATTCCTACTAACTACATTTCTGCTCGCTATGAAGAAGAGAATATTCATGCACATCTACCATGCATGCAGACGTTGGTGAGTGGCGACACCACGGGGTTAACCCGAGCATCCGCAGGGACATCCCCGCAGGGGGATGATGGTGAACAATGCGTCACCACGGACCCGAGCATCCGCGCTTAGCCGTGCGTGGCATCGCCGTGTCCGGGGAAAAGGGGATCCTGGTGGTTGAGTCGATGCCGAGCGTTTGGACCCTTAAGGCCCCTCGGCGGAGGCAACACACCACTTTGGCCCCAGCTTCCTGTAGACGGCACCTCCGGCCTGACCCGACCGGGGGAAATCGGCAGTCGCCTTTTCCTGTTCTCCTCTCCATCTTTCACTTTCCTATCTCCTTTCTTACAACTCTCCTGTATCCTCCTCCCTTCTTGGTTTTTTCCTCTTTTTCCTGGCGGCGAGGGTTAACCGTGTGTGACCAACTACCCTGTGTTGAGTCATATTAGGTTATAGTTAAGGTGTACAGCTGGCGTGGGCAGGACTTTCTTTCAAGTTCCTGTCGCGTCCCCTTGTTGGACTCCATGGTGGGTGGCTGGCACCATGACCGAAAAACATCAATTTTTTATGGCTCCCCCCCTTTCCAAACCCGATCGCTCTCTTAAAAGAGTGCGGAACGAAGCATCAGACTTTTTCATGAAAAAGAAGCCCACTTTCACTAAGTTTCATGTTATACACAGTAACTGTGAACAAAAGCAAGCCCGAATCATATCCCCATTTCTTGTTACCAAATGCTTAACAGATACCTTAGGGCCTGGCTACAAGGTATCCAAAATGTCAAGCGGCGACCTACTCCTCGAACTACGCGAGAGCATCCAGTGCTCGAAACTTGCAAACATCGATTCCATAGGGGACATCTCTGTCTCCGTGACTCCCCACCGATCCCTCAACTCAGTCAAAGGCGTTATCTCCGAAGCTGACTTTATCCACCTTACAGAAACCGAAATGCTTCAAGGACTCTCCGACCAGAATGTAATTGACGTCCATAGGATCAAAATCCGCAAGGATAACAAGGAAATAGACACTAAACACATGGTCCTTACATTTAACACCAGCAGCTTACCCGAAACAATCGAAGTAGGGTACCTGAAAGTCAACGTAAGACACTACATACCCAACCCCCGTCGCTGTTTCAATTGCCAGAAGTTTGGCCATGGCTCGCAGAGCTGCCGCGGCCGCAAAACCTGCGCGAAATGCGCATCAAAGGACCACCAGTCTGAGGAATGTGACGCAGCACTACGCTGCGCAAATTGCGAAGGAGACCATGCTGCGTACTCCAGGGCGTGTCCGTCCTGGAAAAAAGAGAAAGAAATCATTACCATAAAGACAAAAGAAAACATTTCATTTAAAGAAGCCAGAAGGCGTTTTGCAGTTACAAATACATTCTCCTTCTCAGCAAAACCAAACTTCGCTGATGTGGTGCGCAGGGGCGTAGCACCACACAGCACTCCGGCACCTGCCGAGGCCAGTGTCACTGTGCCTGTAGCAGGGCCACCCACGCCCCAGGCAGGGACAGCGAAAGCTGCTCTGCCAACTCCAAGCCAGGGAGTGCCGGCCCATGGGTCGACATCCCGCAGGACCTCCCCCCGTCGGGGGAGACCTGACACTCACACACGCGCGGCTTCCCCGCGGTCGTCCAGCACCTGTCGCGAGGTGATGGACGTATCCCACAGTCCGCCTGCTTTAGAGCGGCGGAACAGCTCTCTTGAGCGGAAAAAAGGCAGGGCCACTATAACGGCCCCAGAAAATAAGTAAACTCCCAATCGTTCCTATCCCAAACATAAATATGGCTTTTCTAGTTCAGTGGAACTGTAGAGGAATGTTGAGGAACTACAATGACATAAAAGATATCCTAGGGTCAATCTCGCCCGTAGTCTTATGTCTTCAAGAAACAAATCTAGGTCCACAACATACAAATATCCTGAAACATTATAAAACTTTTAGACACGATCGTGAGCACGCAAATAGACTATCTGGAGGCGTTGCGATTGTCGTGCAAAGCGGCGTCCCTGCTCGAGAAATCACACTCAAAACAAAACTTGAAGCCGTTGCGGTCAGTGTCGTCAGCCATAAAACAATTTCTATCTGTTCTGTATATATTCCTCCACATTTTACATTAACAGTCCACGATTTACAAGAACTCATCAATGAACTTCCAGAACCGTATCTAGTAGTTGGGGACTTCAACGCTCACTCCCCTTTTTGGGGAAGCGAGCGCTGTGACTCTAAGGGTCAAATAATCGAAGATTTTATCATCACAAACAATGTATGTCTTTTAAATACAGGAAAAGCCACCTACTGCTCCCCTACCTCGGGGAAAATGTCCTTTTTAGACTTGTCATTTAGCTCACCTTCTGTTTTTAATGATTTTAAATGGGATATCATTGACAACCCATATGGCAGTGACCACCTCCCTATACTAATCACTTTAGCATCCCCACCGGAAATAATCCCCACAAGGCCACGGCGCTGGAAGCTTCACCTCGCCGACTGGTCACTTTTTAAAGAAAAGGCAAATTTAGAAAATATACTTTTAGATAATCTCTCCATCGACCAGATAAATGAAAAGTTCACTAATTGTATCATAACTGCCGCACTCACAGCTATTCCACAGTCATCAGGAGTGGTGCAACAAAATCATAAAATATGGTGGACAAAAGACTGCAAGGAAGCAAAAAAATTACAAAACAGAGCTTGGGGTAAATTTCGCAGGTATCCGACTCATGAGAATCTCATAAATTTTAAAAAAGCAAGAGCTAAAGCTCGGTACGTCCGTCGTAGTGCCGAGAAAAAATCATGGCAAACTTACGTCTCTTCTATAAACAGTCACACCACATCTAAAAAAATGTGGGAACATGTGCGAAAATTAAATGGAAACTTTTCACCGTTCACAATTCCTTTATTGACAACACCTGGCACACAAACAAGCATAGGGGAACAGGCAGACATATTGGGGGAACATTTCGCAGCAGTTTCAAGTTCATCACACTATGCGCAGTCTTTTTTAAAATACAAAAACACAGCCGAAAAACAAAGACTTCCAACTAGTGGAGGGGCAAACCAAAAATATAACAGTGTGATTACCCTCCAAGAAATTAACACAGTACTGTCTGCTGGTAAAAAAACCGCTCCAGGACCCGACCAAATCCACTACGAAATGCTGGCCCATCTCTCTCAACCTGCCGTAGAAGCACTTTTAAAGTTCTTTAACAAAGTTTGGATATGGGGAAAAATACCTGAGGCCTGGAAAAAAGCTATTATTGTGCCGCTTCTTAAACCTAGTAAACCCCCAACCTCTCCTAGCAGTTATAGACCCATAGCCCTGACTAGTTGCCTCGCCAAATCCTTCGAAAGTGTCCTAAATATACGACTAACCTTTGTTCTTCAATCCTGTGAACTCCTTGATATCCACCAGTGTGATTTTAAAAAGGGATGCTCAACTACAGATCACCTAGTCCGTCTCGAAAATACAATCAGACAAGCTTTTATACACAAACAACACTGTCTTGCAGTCTTTTTTGATTTAGAAAAAGCATATGATACTACCCGGAGGTTCGGGATCCTCCAGGACTTAGCTGAGCTTGGCATCCGTGGCAGAATACTGAACTCCATTAAAGACTTTTTGACTAACCGTTCATTTAATGTCCGTCTAGGCTCAACCCTTTCGAGGGATTTTATTCAGGAAAATGGAGTGCCTCAAGGATGTATTTTAAGCACAACTCTTTTTATTGTAAAAATGAATTCTCTTAACAAAATAATACCAAGGTCTGTCATGTATTCACTTTATGTAGATGACCTCCAGATAGCTTACACATCCTCCAACATATCAACATGTGAAAGACAAATACAGCTAACAATCAATAAACTGACAACATGGGCAGACAGAAATGGTTTCCGATTTTCCCCACAGAAAACAGTGGCCATTCTGTTTTCACTCAAACGAGGCTTGCAGGCAGACCCCACCCTACACCTTAATGAAATAGATTTACCAGTAGAAAATGAACATAAATTTCTAGGCATAACATTTGACAGAAAACTCACTTTCCTGCCTCATATTAACACGTTAAAAAAGAAAACTTCCCGATCACTGAACATACTCAAAGTCCTTTCACATAAACACTGGGGTTCTGACAGGGCAGGCCTTCTAAAAATTTATCGCTCTGTGGTACGATCCTCATTAGACTATGGCAGTATAGTATATGGTTCAGCAAGGCCATCGTACCTGAAACGACTGGACCCAGTGCACAATTTAGGTTTACGTCTTGCAACTGGCGCTTACAGGACATCACCCATAAATAGTCTTTACGTTGAAACAAATGAACCCTCTCTTACAGATAGAAGAAGCATACTCACATGCTCATACGTTCTAAAAATCCGTTCCCTACCAAAACATATCTGTTACCCTATTGTTACAAATTGCCCATCGAGAACACTGTTTAATAACAAACCACTAGCTATCAGACCACTCCTGCTGCGTTTTGAAGAGATGTGCCAAAACCTCGGCCTACAAGATGCATTACCCGACATTGCTCGAAGACAAGACCCACTGCCTCCATGGTACAATTTTCCTAAAATCTGTGATTTCACCCTTACTCAATTTCATAAAAAACAAACTCCACGACAACATATACTACAAGAATTTCTTGCACTCGAGCAAAAATACAGTAAGTTCACAGATTTTTATACAGATGGCTCAAAAACAGATGTTTACGTAGGAAGTGCAGTGGTGCAAGGTAATTCGGAGAAAACAGTAAGACTTCCAAATTGCACATCCATCTTCACTGCAGAATGTTACGCAGTCTGGCTGGCCATAGACAAAATATTAAAGGAGCACCTCACAAACAGTATAATCTACACAGATTCCTTAAGTGTGCTTAAAGCTCTCCACGCTAGAAACGCTACCACTCCTATTCTTGGTGACATTATACACAGCATAGTAACAGCCGCAGCTAAAAGACAAAATATAAAACTCTGCTGGGTCCCGAGTCATATCGGAATAAAAGGGAACGAGAAAGCAGACTTGTGCGCTGCTCAAGCTCGTAGGATGGAAACGAAAAAAGTAAACATACCTTTTAACGATTGCATAAAATTAGTACAACGGAAATTAAGGAAGAAATGGCAGTCGGCTTGGAACAGTGAAGTCAATAATAAGCTACACTTAGTAAAGCCGGTTTTAGGGGAATGGAGGTCGTGTGACCACCAGGAACGCTTCAAGGAAGGGATTCTCTGCCGTCTCCGAATAGGCCACACTCACCTTACACATAACTTCCTGCTAACAAAACAAAACAAACCTGTTTGCGAAGAATGCGGAGATGAACTTACCGTTAACCACATTTTATTCTCTTGTGCGAAACTGGAAAAACTAAGAAAAAAATACTTCACCGAATTTTATAACGAATGCATTCCTTTTCACCCAGCACTGCTTTTAGATGATAATGCCATTGTTAACATACCTTCTCTTTTTAGCTTTTTAAAAGAAGCAGACGTGCTTGAAAAACTGTAAATTTCGATCCGCTAGTTCACCTTATTAGGTGATACACCTCAGCTACTTTCTCATTCATGAGAAGAAGGCTGAGGTTTTTATTTGTCTGGTTGGGAGCCTCGGGATCCTTGCCCAGGCAAGGATAGGCGCTGAGACTACCTGACCTTCTAAATGCTTTTAACATTAGCCATGTCTGAATTTCGTTTCTTCCCTTATTACTAGGTAATACAGTATTATTAGGCCATCTACACCAGCGATGATTTTTAACATTTTTGAAAATTCTACAGAAAACTCATTATATACCCTGAGCTTGGCGCATGATGGCCTTAGCTGCCTATGTGCCATAAAACCCAACACAACACAACACAACACGGACCCGAGCATCCGCGCTTAGCCGTGCGTGGCATCGCCGTGTCCGGGGAAAAGGGGATCCTGGTGGTTGAGCCGATGCCGAGCGTTTGGACCCTTAAGGCCCCTCGGCGGAGGCAACACACCACTTTGGCCCCAGCTTCCTGTAGACGGCACCTCCGGCCTGACCCGACCGGGGGAAATCGGCAGTCGCCTTTTCCTATCCTCCCCTCTATCCTTCACTTTACTATCTCTTTCTTACAACTCTCCTGTATCCTCCTCTCTTCTTCGTTTTTTCCTCTTTTTCCTGGCGGCGAGGCTTAACCGTGTGTGACCAACTACCCTGAGTTGAGTCATATTAGGTTATAGTTAAGGTGTACAGCTGGCGTGGGCAGGACTTGCTTTCAAGTTCCTGTCGCGTCCCCCTGTTGGGCTCCATGGTGGGTGGCTGGCACCATGACCGAAAAACCTCAATTTTTTATGGCTCCCCCCCTTTCAAAACTTGATCGCTCTCTCAAGAGAGGGCGGACCGAAGCAGACGACTTTTTTCAAAAAAGAAAAGTATCATTTCCAAAATTTCACGTCATCCATAGCAAAGCAGAAGAAACGCAAGCAAGGATAATATCCCCATTCTAAGTCTCAAAACGCTTGACAGATGCCTTAGGCCTTGGCTACAAGGTGTCAAAAATGGCCAGTGGCGACTTACTTCTTGAACTGCGCGACAGCACACAACACTCAAAAGTTGCAACAATTGTATCCATTGGGGACATCCCTGTCTCTGTGACCCCACATCGGTCTCTGAATACTGTACGAGGCGTCATTTCTGAAATAGATTTTGTCCACCTTTCTGAAAAGGAAATGCTCGAAGGACTTACTGACCAAGAAGTTATAGATGTCCACCGGATCAAAATCCGGAAGGATGGCAAAGAAGTGGACACCAAACACCTGATCTTGACATTCAACATAAGCACATTGCCCGAATCCATTGAAGTAGGCTACCTGAAAATAAATGTAAGACCGTATATTCCCAACCCACGCAGATGTTTCAACTGCCAGAGATTTGGCCACGGCTCACAGAGTTGTCGCGGCCGCAAAACTTGCGCAAAATGCTCTTCGAAGGACCACCAATCCGAAGAATGTGTTGCTAACCCACGGTGTGCAAATTGTGAAGGCGACCATGCTGCCTACTCCAGGGCTTGTCCGTCCTGGAAGAAAGAAAAAGAAATCATTACTCTCAAGACTACGCAAAACATTTCTTTCAAAGAAGCAAGAAGGCAATACTCTCAAACAAACAAATTCTCCTTCACTGCAAAAACAAACTTCGCCGATGTGGTGCGTGGGCGCGGCGCACCACACCAGGCTTCGGCACCTCTCCAGGTCACACGTAGTGAGCCTGGGGCGGGGCCATCCGCGCCGTCTGGTGGAGTAGCTCACGCTACTCCGCCTACCCCAAAGGAGGGGACGCAGACCCCCGGGTCGGCGGGCCCAAAGACCTCTTCCCACAGGTCGAGGTCTAACTCAAAAATCAATGTGCCTCCTGCACGATCGTCCAGTGCCTCTGCAGAGGCGATGGACACGACCCCGGGCAGCCCCTCACCGTCCACGTCGGATGGTCGGCGGAGCTCCCTGGATCGGTCAAAAAAAGACAGGCCCCGAGTCACGGGGCCATAAACAACTTGATCTAGCTTTTCAATCAGTACAAACACAAAACTAAGATGGCTTTCATAATACAGTGGAACTGTAGAGGAATGTTGAGGAACTACAGTGATATAACTCATATTCTAGGGTCAGTGATGCCTCTAGCCCTATGTCTCCAGGAGACCAATCTTGGTCCACAACATTCAAATATCTTAAAACATTATACAACTTTTAGGCGTGATCGCGAACATGCAAATAGACTCTCGGGAGGCGTCGCAATCATCATCCAAAGCGGCGTCCCGGCTCAAGAAATCAAACTGAAAACAAAACTTGAGGCGGTTGCGGTTAGCGTCATCAGCTACAAAACCATAACAATATGTTCTGTATATCTTCCCCCACATTTCACATTAACATGCCAAGATCTAGAAGGCCTGATCGATGAACTGCCGGAGCCATTTCTGGTAGTTGGCGATTTTAATGCTCACTCTCCGTTTTGGGGAAGCGAACGCTGTGACTCTAGAGGCCAAACAATCGAAGATTTTATACTTTCGAATAATGTCTGTCTTTTAAATACGGGAAAAGCCACATATTGCTGTCCAAGCTCAGCCAAAATGAGCTCTCTCGATTTAGCTTTCGCATCACCATTAATTTTTAACGATTTTAAATGGGATGTTTTAAATGACCCCATGGGCAGCGATCACTTACCTACCGTCATCAGGCTCTCATCGTCCACTCCAATCATCCCCTCAAGGCCACGGCGCTGGAAAATTCAGCTCGCCGACTGGTCACTTTTTACAAAAAAATGCCACTCTGGAAAAGGAATTTTGTGACGACCTTAGCACAGATGAAATTAATGAGAAGTTTACTGAATGCATAATATCGGCCGCAACACTCGCTATACCACAAACAACAGGACTTTCACAAAAGAAACACAAAGTGTGGTGGACAAAAGAATGCACATTAGCAAAAAAACAACAAAACAAAGCCTGGAGCGCTCTGCGTCGATATCCCACTGCAGAGAACCTACCCACCTTTAAGAAGGCAAAAGCCAGAGCGCGGTATGTGCGAAGAAATGCAGAGAAAACCTCTTGGCAGAAATATGTCTCCTCAATAAATAGTTCAATAACATCAAAGAAAATGTGGGAAAAAGTGCGTAAATTTACTGGTGACCATACCCCTTTCACACTTCCTCTCTTGACAGCACCCGGGACACAAACATCTTTAGAAGAACAGGCCAACATCTTGGGCGAACATTTTGCTGAGATCTCAAGCTCATCCAATTACACAAACACATTTCAGAAACACAAAGCAATAGCTGAAAAACAAAAATTCCCATCTGGAGCAGGTGTACATGAGGATTACAACCAGCCTCTCACACTACAAGTAATAAATAAGGTATTATCTTCTGGAAAAAAGACAGCACCAGGACCAGACAACGTGCATTACGCTATGCTTGCACATCTCTCCGAGGCTGCTGTAGAGGCACTGTGAAAATTCTTTAATAAAATCTGGATAACAGGAAACATACCTGACGAGTGGAAAAAAGCAGTCATAATACCTTTTCTCAAACCCGGAAAACCACCAACAAGTCCTAGCAGTTACAGACCAATAGCCCTCACCAGCTGCATTGCTAAATCTTTCGAAAGTGTAATAAACATTAGACTGACCTTCGTACTTGAATCTCGGCAACTACTAGACAAACACCTATGTGGGTTTAAGAAAACATGCTCCACCACAGATCACCTTGTCCGCCTAGAAAACACCATCCGGGAGGCGTTCATACACAAGCAGCACTGTATTGGGGTCTTCTTCGACCTGGAGAAGGCCTACGATACCACGTGGAAGTTCGGCATCCTCCGTGACCTAGCAGAGCTAGGTATCCGCGGCAGGATGTTGAACTGCTTGAACGACTTCCTGGCTAACCGCACATTCCGAGTCCGCCTAGGAGCAACTCTCTCCATGACTTTCACCCAAGAGAACGGCGTACCCCAGGGGTGCATTCTAAGCACGACACTCTTCATAATAAAAATGAATTCCTTAGCTAAAGAAATACCCAAGTCCATAATGTATTCAGTTTATGTAGATGACCTACAAATAGCATGCACGTCCTCCAGCATATCAACCTGTGAGAGACAAATACAAATCACACTAAATAAACTAGGTGCTTGGGCAGACAGAAATGGATTTAAATTTTCTCCTCAAAAAACAGTAGCTGTTCTTTTTTCATTGCGACGAGGCCTACAGGTCGATCCCGATCTATACCTGAATCACACTGCGCTACCAATTAAACAAGAACACAAATTTTTAGGCCTAACTTTCGACAAGAAACTCACATTTCTACCACACATTAACTACCTTAAAAAGAAAGCTTCTCAAGCCCTCAATGTCTAAAAAGTGCTCTCACGGAAGCGGTGGGGGTCCGATAGAGCAAGCCTTTTACAAATATATCGCTCTCTGGTGCGCTCCAAGCTGGACTACGGGTGCATAGTATATGGTTCGGCAAGAGCATCCTACTTAAAAAGATTAGACTCCATTCATAATCTTGGTCTGCGCCTATCATCCGGAGCATACAGAACATCACCAGTAGTTAGCCTTTACGTTGAAACTAATGAAGCCGCTCTTGAGGATCGAAGAATCGCCCTTACATGCTCATATGTCTTAAAAATCCGTTCTCTTCCGAAACATCTCTGCCATCCAGTTGTCACCAAGTGCCCATCTAAAAGATTATTCATCAACAAACCACATTCTATCAGACCATTACTGCTGCGCTTTGAAGATAAATGTGAAGAGCTAACAGTACTAGATGCCCTACCGAATATTGCACAAAGGAATGAATATTTACCACCATGGTACAGCCTGCCTTCAGTATGTGACCTCACAATGACACATTTAGATAAAAAGCAAACGCCAAATGAGTACATATTACAGGAATTCTTTGCACTACAAGAAAAGTATGACACTTACATTGAATTTTATACCGATGGCTCAAAAACAGAAAGTCACGTTGGAAGTGCAGTAATCCAAGGAAAAAACAAACAGATAATGCGACTACCAGAATGCGCATCGGTTTTTACTGCTGAGTGTTATGCCATCTTTGTAGCTGTGGAAAAAATAGTAAGAGAGAATATCAAAAATAGCATCATTTACACCGATTCCCTGAGTATGCTCAAAGCACTGCACTCCAGAAATGCTGCTGAACCCATAATAGGTAACATCATACATAACATTGTTAAAATCACAAAACAAAAACGTAACATTAAATTCTGCTGGGTTCCTAGCCATGTTGGAATCGTAGGTAATGAAAAAGCAGATTTATGCGCTGCACAAGCCCGGAATGGCCAAATAAAACAAGTGAGCATACCGCACAGGGATTGCTTAAAGTTTATCAACAGTAAACTCAGAAATAAGTGGCAGGCCGCATTGCAAGATCACGTAAACAACAAATTACATTCTGTGAAACCAATTTTAGGGGAATGGCAATCATGTAGGCATCAAGAACGTTTTACCGAAGTTATTTTATGTCGGCTCCGCATTGGACACACCCACCTCACGCACAACTTTCTGCTAGCCAAACAAAACAAACCTCTCTGTGAAATGTGTGGTGCTGAACTCACAGTGAGCCACATTTTAATTTCATGTATAAAGCTAGAAGAGCTAAGAAAGAAATATTTCACAACATTTTACAGGGAAAGCATCCCATTACACCCCATGTTACTCTTAGGTGATCGAGCACTGGTTGACATTTCATGTATTTTTAGGTTTCTCAAGGAAGCCAACGTTTTAAACAAACTCTAAGTATTTTTAAAAAGCTTCACCATTAACAAAAACTCTAACCTTGAGGTTGGCGCAGCATAGCCTCAGTTGCTTTTGCGCCATAAAAATCAATATAACTAACTAACTAACATAATAGGTAACATCATACATAACATTGTTAAAATCACAAAACAAAAACATAACATTAAATTCTGCTGGGTTCCTAGCCATGTTGGAATCGTAGGTAATGAAAAAGCAGATGTATGCGCTGCACAAGCCCGGAATGGCCAAATAAAACAAGTGAGCATACCGCACAGGGATTGCTTAAAGTTTATCAACAGTAAACTCAGAAATAAGTGGCAGGCCACATGGCAAGATCACGTAAACAACAAATTAAATTCTGTGAAACCAATTTTAGGGGAATGGCAATCATGTAGGCATCAAGAACGTTTTACCGAAGTTATTTTATGTCGGCTCCGCATTGGACACACCCACCTCACGCACAACTTTCTGCTAGCCAAACAAAACAAACCTCTCTGTAAAATGTGTGGTGCTGAAGTCACAGTGAACCACATTTTAATTTCATGCATAAAACTAGAAGAACTAAGAAAGAAATATTTCACAACATTTTACAGGGAAAAACTCCCATTACACCCCATGTTACTTTTACGCGATCGTGCACTGGTTGACATCTCATGTATTTTTAGGTTTCTCAAGGAAGCCAACGTTTTAAACAAACTTCTAACCTTGTGTTTGGCGCATCATAGCCTCAGTTGCTTTTGCGCCATAAAAATCAATATAACTAACTAACTAAGTGGCTCTTTTGATACACCATAAAAATGGACGTTTCTTGCTTTTTACAGCGAGCAATGCAGAAACAACTGGGGAAGATTACTTTATTAAAATTGATATTCACTGAGTAAAATCAAGTTTTCAGACACTAATTAGTTAGTTATATTGATTTTAATCGCGCAAAAGCAACTGAGGCTATGATGCGCTAAACACAAGGTTGGAGTTTTTGTTAAAGGTGAGCTTTTTATACTTAGAGTTTGTTTAAAACGCTACCTTCCTTGAGAAACCTATAAATACATGAGATGTCAACCAGTGCACGATCGCCTAAAAGTAACATGGGGTGTAATGGGAGTCTTTCCCTATAAAATGTTGTAAAATATTTCTTTCTTAGTTCTTTTAGTTTAACACATGAAATTATAATGTGGTTCACTGTGAGTTCGGCACCACACATTTCACAGAGAGGTTTGTTTTGTTTGGTTAGCAGAAAGCTGTGCGTGAGGTGGGTGTGTCCAATGCGGAGCGGACATAAAATAACTTCGGTAAAACGTTCTTGATGCCTACATGATTGCCATTCCCCTAAAATTGGTTTCACAGAATGTAGTTTGTTGTTTACGTGCTCTTGCCATGCAGCCTGCCATTTATTTTTGAGTTTACTGTGTATAAACTTTAAACAATCCCTGTACGGTATGTTCACTTGCTTTATTTGGCCATTCCGGGCTTGTGTAGCGCATACATCTGCTTTCTCATTACCTACAATTCCAACATGGCTAGGAACCCAGCAGAATTTGGTTGGTTTATGGGGTTTAACGTCCCAAAGCGACTAAGGCTATGAGAGACGCCGTAGTGGAGGGCTCCGGAAATTTCGACCACCTGGGGTTCTTTAACGTGCACTGACATCGCACAGTACACGGGCCTCGAATTTCTCCTCCAAAGAAATTCAGCCGCCGCGGCCGGGATCGAACCCGCGTCTTTCGGGCCAGCAGCCGAGCACCATAGCCACTGAGCCACCGCGGCGGCCCAGCAGTATTTAACGTTATGCTTTTGTTTTTTGATTTTAACTATGTTATGTATGATGTTTCCTATTATAGGTTCAGCTGCATTTCTGGAGTGGAGTGCTTTAAGCATACTCAGGGAATCAGTGTAAATGATGCTATTTTTGATATTCTCTCTTACTATTTTTTCTACAGCTACAAGGATGGCATAACACTCAGCAGTAAAAACCGAAGCACATTCTGGTAGTCGCATTATCTGTTTATTTTTTCCTTGGATTACTGCACTTCCAACGTGACTTTCTGTTTTTGAGCCATCGGTATAAAACTCAATGTAGGTATCATGCTTTTCTTGTAGTGCAAAGAATTCCTGTAATATGTACTCAATTGGCGTTTGCTTTATATCTAAATGTGTCATTGTGAGGTCACATACTGAAGGCAGGCTGTACCATGGTGGTAAATATTCATTCCTTTGTGCAATATTCGGTAGGGCATCTAGTACTGTTAGCTCTTCACATTTATCTTCAAAGCGCAGCAGTAATGGTCTGATAGAATGTGGTTTGTTGATGAATAATCTTTTAGATGGGCACTTGGTGACAACTGGATGGCAGAGATGTTTCGGAAGAGAACGGATTTTTAAGACATATGAGCATGTAAGGGCGATTCTTCGATCCTCAAGAGCGGCTTCATTAGTTTCAACGTAAAGGCTAACTACTGGTGATGTTCTGTATGCTCCAGATGATAGGCGCAGACCAAGATTATGAATGGGGTCTAATCTTTTTAAGTAGGATGCTCTTGCCGAACCATATACTATGCACCCGTAGTCCAGCTTGGAGCGCACCAGAGAGCGATATATTTGTAAAAGGCTTGCTCTATCGGACCTCCACCGCTTCCGTGAGAGAACTTTTCAGATATTGAGGGCTTGAGAAGCTTTCTTTTTAAGGTTGTTAATGTGTGGTAGAAATGTTAGTTTCTTGTGAAAAGTTAGGCCTAAAAATTTGTGTTCTTGTTTAATTGGTAGTGCAGTGTGATTCAGGTATAGATTGGGATCGACCTGTGGGCCTCGTCGCAATGAAAAAAGAACAGCTAATGTTTTTTTAGGAGAAAATTTGAACACATTTCTGTCTGCCCAAGCACCTAGTTTATTTATTGTGATTTGTATTTGTCTCTCACAGGTTGATATGCTGGAGGATGTGCATGCTATTTGTAGGTCATCTACATAAACTGAATACATTATGGACTTGGGTATTACTTTAGCTAAGGAATTCATTTTTACTACGAAGAGTGTCGTGCTTAGAATGCACCCCTGGGGTACGCCGTTCTCTTGGGTGAAAGTCATGGAGAGAGTTGCTCCTAGGCGGACTCTGCATGTGCGGTTAGCCAGGAATTCGTTCAAGCAGTTCAACATCCTGGCGCGGATACCTAGCTCCGCTAGGTCACGGAGGATGCCAAACTTCCACGTGGTATCGTAGGCCTTCTCCAGGTCGAAGAAGACCCCAATAGAGTGCTGCTTGTGGATGAACGCCTCCCGGATGGTGTTTTCTAGGCGGACAAGGTGATCTGTGGTGGAGCATGTTTTCTTAAACCCACATTGGTGTTTATCTAAAAGTTGCCGAGATTCAAGTAGGAAGGTCAGTCTAATGTTTATTACACTTTCGAAAGATTTAGCAATGCAGCTGGTGAGGGCTATTGGTCTGTAACTGCTAGGACTTGTTGGTGGTTTTCCGGGTTTGAGAAAAGGTATTATGACTGCTTATTTCCACTCGTCAGATATATTTCCAGTTATCCAGATTTTATTAAAGAATTTTAACAGTGCCTCTACAGCAGCCTCGGAGAGGTGGGCAAGCATAGCATAGTGGACGTTGTCTGGTCCTGGTGCTGTCTTTTTTCCAGAAGATAATACCTTATTTAATTCTTGCAGTGTGAGAGGCTGGTTGTAATCTTCATGTATACCCGCTCCGGATGGGAATTTTTGTTTTTCAGCGACTGCTTTGTGTTTCTGAAATGTGCTTGTGTAATTGGATGAGCTTGAGATCTCAGCAAAATGCTCGCCAAATATGTTGGCCTGTTCTTCTAAAGATGTTTGTGTCCCGGGTGCTGTCAAGAGAGGAAGTGTGAAAGGGGTATGGTCACCAGTAAATGTACGAACTGTTTCCCACATTTTCTTTGATGTTGTCGAGCTGTTTATTGAGGAGACATATTTCTGCCAAGAGGTTTTTTCTGCATTTCTTCGGACATACCGCGCTCTGGCTTTTGCCTTCTTTAAGGTAAGTCAGTTCTCTGCAGTGGGATATCGACGCAGAGCGCTCCAGGCTTTGTTTTGTTGTTTTTTTGCTAACGTGCATTCTTTTGTCCACCACAGTTTGTGTTTCTTTTGTGCAAGTCATGTTGTTTGTGGTATAGCGAGTGTTACGGCCGATGTTATGCATTCAGTAAACTTCTCATTAATTTCATCTGTGCTAAGGTGGTCACAAAATTCCTTTTTCAGAGTGGCACTTTTTGTAAAAAGTGACCAGTCGTGCGAGCTGAATTTTCCAGCGCCGTGGCCTTGTGGGGATGATTGGCGTGAACGATGATAGCCTGATGATGGTAGGTAAGTGATCGCTGCCCATGGGGTCATTTAAAACATCCCATTTAAAATCGTTAAAAAGTAATGGTGATGCGAAGGCTAAATCGAGAGAGCTCATTTTTGCTGAGCTTGGACAGCAATATGTGGCTTTTCCCGTATTTAAAAGACAGACATTATTCGAAAGTATAAAATCTTCGATTGTTTGGCCTCTAGAGTCACAGCGTTCGCTTCCCCAAAACGGAGAGTGAGCGTTAAAATCGCCAACTACCAGAAATGGCTCCGGCAGTTCATCGATCAGGCCTTCTAGATCTTGGCATGTTAATGTGATGTGTGGGGGAAGATATACAGAACATATTGTTATGGTTTTGTAGCTGATGACGCTAACCGCAACCGCCTCAAGTTTTGTTTTCAGTTTGATTTCTTGAGCCGGGACGCCGCTTTGGATGATGATTGCAACGCCTCCCGAGAGTCTACTTGCATGTTCGCGATCACGCCTAAAAGTTGTATAATGCTTTAAGGTATTTGAATGTTGTGGACCAAGATTGGTCTCCTGGAGACATAGAGCTAGAGGCATCACGGACCCTAGAATATGTGTTATATCACTGTAGTTCCTCAACATTCCTCTACAGTTCCATTGAATCGCAAATATCATGTTTGTTTTTTTTTGGGGTGGGAATGGAACGGAAGGAATTTACTGTTCTGGGCCCGTTACCGGGGTTCTATCTTTTCTTCGCTCGTAAGAACCGGTCCGCCGCTGCAAAGCGGGCGGAGTGGTAGTTGTATCCATCACCTCACTAGAGGTGCTGGAGGACCGCGAAGCCGCGGATGCGTTGGTGTCGGGCCTCCCCCGACGGGGGAAGTCCTGTGGGACGCCGACCCATGGGCCGGCGCTCCCTGCCTGGGGCGTTGATGGCAGTGCCACAGGCGCGGAGGAAGTGGCCGCGGCAGGTGCCAGAGTGCTGCGTGGTGCACCGCCCCTGCGCGCCACGTCAGCATAGTTTGGTTTGGATGTGAAAGAGAATGTATTTGTCAGTGCAAAACGCCTTCTGGCTTCTTTGAATGAAATGTTTTCTTTGGTCTTAATTGTGATGATTTCTTTCTCCTTTTTCCAGGACGGACACGCCCTGGAGTACGCAGTGTGGTCGCCTTCGCAGTGAGCGCAGCGTAGAGCTGCGTCGCATTCCTCAGAATGGTGGTCCTTTGACGCGCATTTCGCGCAAGTTTTGCGGCCGCGGCAACTCTGTGAGCCGTGGCCAAACCTCTGACAGTTAAAGCACCTTCGGGGGTTAGGGATGTAGTGCCTTACATTTACTTTAAGGTATCCAACGCCGATTGTTTCAGGCAATGTGCATGTGTTGAAAGTCAGAACCAGATGTTTGGTATCTACTTCTTTGTTGTCCTTGCGGATCTTGATTTGATATGCATCAATGACATTTTGCTCGGAAAGCCCTTCCAGCATTTCTTTCTCCGTAAGGTGTAGAAAATCATTTTCTGAGATGACGCCACGGACAGTATTGAGTGATCGGTGTGCAGTGATGGAGACAGGTGTGTCCCCAATAGACACTATGTTACAGAGTTTGGTGGTTTGGACATTTTCTCGGAGTTCCAGCAATAAATCGCCACTGGTCATTTTGGATACTTTGTAGCCGGAGCCCAAAGCTTCTTTTAAGCATTTCGATACCATGAAGGGGGATAGAATTCTGGCCTGTTTATCTTGAACTTCACTGTGGACGACATGGAATTTGGCAAATGTTGGTTTCTTTTTGGAAAAAAAGTTCTCTGCTTCGTTCCGCACTCTTTTAAGAGAGCGATCAGGTTTTGAAAGGGGGGGAGCCATAAAAAATTGATGTTTTTCGGTCATGGTGCCAGCCACCCACCATGGAGTCCAACAAGGGGACGCGACAGGAACTTGCAAGCAAGTCCTGTCCACGCCAGCTGTATACCTTAACTATAACCTAATATGACTCAACTGAGGGTAGTTGGTAACACACAGTTAACCCTCGCCGCCAGGAAAGAGAGGAAAAAAACAGGAGAGGAGGAGACAGGAAAAAGCGACTGCCGATTTCGCCCGGTCAGGTCAGGCCGGAGGTGCCGTCTACAGGAAGCTGGGGCCAAAGTGGTGTGTTGCCTCCGCCGAGGGGCCTTAAGGGTCCAAACGCTTGGCATCGGCTCAACCACCAGGATCCCCTTTTCCCCGGACACGGCGATGCCACGCACGGCATCCCCCTGCGGGGATGTCCCTGCGGATGCTCGGGTTAACCCCGTGGTGTCGCCACTCACCAACGTCTGCATGCTGCAGACGCCTCCCTGCGGGGATTTCAGACACTAATGTCGGCACAAAAATTTCCTAACAGACTATTTCTCTTGAAATCCGCATTTTATTGTGTTCAAACCAGGTGCAAAAAAATGTAGTTGTTCAACAATCCCTTGAACCAAGTCAAGAGTGAAAGCGCGGTTATCCTTGGCTTTAGAAGTGACCACACTGATCGTTTACGAAAGGCTTGCTAGTCTGGCTTCTCGTTGTTCGAGGGTGCCGCCGCGGTGGCTCAGCGGTTATGGTGCTCGGCTGCTGACCCGAAAGACGCGGGTTCGATCCCGGCCGCGGCGGCTGGAATTTCTTTGGAGGAGAAATTCTAGAGGCCCGTGTACTGTGCGATGTCAGTGCACGTTAAAGAACCCCAGGTGGTCGAAATTTCCGGAGCCCTTCACTACGGCGTCTCTCATAGCCTCAGTCGCTTTGGGACGTTAAACCCCATAAACCAAACCAACCAACCATCGTTGTTCGAGGGTCTCGGCAGCCTGTCTGGCGCGAGCTGTCGAGGCACCCGAGCGGAAAGACGCATACTGCGCGTTTCTTGCGCATTTTCTTACCAATTTTCTTTCATTAAATTTGGGAGCGGTGCTGATAAAAGTCGGCGCACCTGCCGAGCGAGCACGTGCCGCATGTGGCACCGTGAAATGCGCTTCTGCTAGCCTACTGTTGCTTTCACTACAAAACGCTTTAAGCAGCAAAGTTTTGCATTGATGAATTATTAACATGCAGTCACTTACCTGTACTGTCGGTTCAAATTCTCCAGCTTCTGCTGAACCTGTTTGACTGTCACGAGACAGCTCATGCTGGCAATGACCTCGTTAAAACGCTCAGTCATCTGGGAATATACTGACGCGTTATACTTCTGCACGCGAAGCTGTGGGAGGTAATCAATGAGCAGATTGGTCATAGCTTCAGTCCACATGAAGCGCCTGGCCACGACGGGGCCGCGCTGCGCCACTGCCGTGCTTGGTCCGGTCGCTTCCATGCTGCTAATGCGCTGTTCACACTTTCGCTGGCTAGTCTTAAATCACGTGATCGCGCGGTCACTTGATCACAAGACACAACAGTTTTTAATAACGAAGTAAACCTCCACGTTGTTTTGTTTTATTTTTATACGTGTGTTTAATGCGCCTCCAGTTTTATTCGGAGTGTTTTCCCAGTTTGCTGCTTTGCGCATGCCGCAGTACACTGAGCCAATACAATCCACTACAGGAAATTTACTTATCTGGTGGACGCCATCTTGTCAGTTGGCCGTTCAACTGGGGCCCCCGATCTCAGTCGAACTCAACCGCCGTTGAGATTTGAACGGCAGTTCTCGCTGCCGTGTCACACTGATAACTGCCGTTCAGTTCAACTGACGGTCAACTGAACTGCTGTTGAAAACGCCCGTGTAACAGGGATATTAGACGCATGTTAACCTAGCTTGTTTGGCACATGTACGGTACATGAAACTATGAAAGAGCGCGCATTTTGCTTGAATATTTTTATTGCGTTATATTTTTGTTTTTATGTGGGAACATTTTAAGCCACCTTGAAGTAACAGAAGCCACATTATACGGCCCCGCAAAATACGCGAGTGTCTGAAGTCGGTTTGGCGAAATCCATCTTGAAGCTACACGTTTTCCCTTCAAAGCTATCAAGCTTTTTCTGCGGCTTTGTAAGAGTACCTTGAGGCTTCCGTTTTTCCCATCCACTTGTTTCTCATAGATATTGCCTTCTGTACTGCCTGTGACCATGTGACTCATTCTCCAAAAATTCCAATATCCTTTTCACATGTTTTAGCCCCGTCCCCTGTCTCTTTCAAGTCCAACATCTCCCCACCTCTTCGCACGGCCGCGCTCTTTTCCAGGTAGCGGGCTAACTGTAAAGGGGCGTGACTCTAAATGGCTATAACTCTGTAAAGTGTAAAGGGGCATGACTCTTGACTATCATACGACTGTTTTTGTGCGGTTTTCAAGTCGCAGTTTCGAATCCAATTACGGCATGCATGCGAAGCTACTGAGATAAACTGTTAGATTTAAAAAAACAAAACAAAGGTGCCCTTAGTTTCTTGCACTCCGCGTATTTTTTTAACGCCATTAAAAAAACTGATCGAAAATGTTGTTTTGACGTCCATGTGGAAGAGACGCTACAAACTGTGCATATTCAGTTGAATACAAAATTAGCTCACAATTTAGAGATACGAGTTACGATAATAAAACAAAATATTACATTAATCTGTTTTCAATATTTGAATAATTCGCTTATGTCGCACTGAATATATTTACTGGGGGCGCGGCGCGGCGCATTAAACTAAAAATCAACCATTTGGTACAAGTTGAGTTGAGTTGAGTTGAGTTTAATGGCGCATAAGGGTCTCAGGCTATCATGCGCCAAGCTCAGGGTATGAAAATTGTTTTATATAGATGTTATACAAAGGTCTAAAAGAACGGCGGTGTAAAGGGCCTAAAAAGTTAATTCCTGCAACCTAGTAAAAATATCAGAGAAAATTTTAGAAGTGACTTATGGTACAAGGCAAGTTTAGTAAATTAAATTCCACTTTGTGCAAATAATGTGCTGTTGGTTCTTAAGCGTAAATTAAAAATTATCCTGTAAAGTATGTTGCTAGTGTATTCACGCAAACTGTGTCTAAAAAATTCAGTGTTATTCAATCATTTTGGTTTTTGTTCTGTGGTGGCCCTAATTAAACTTATCACGACATCATGCATCTCTTCGCAGGCTCGGTGCTTCGTGAGGCCATCGTGCAAGAGCTGGACGAGGAATTTGTTCGAATGCAGTGCAACAGTCTTCTTGCAAGAGGAGTGCAACGATTACTTCGGATATGACTGATCAGTTCACTGGAGGACAGCTCCGTTGAGCCCTTTATGGATGTCTTAGCTGTGCCACAGCAGCTTGCCGAGCTGCGTTGTCCAACCTGAATGATCGGCACGCGCCAAACTTGAAAATAAATTATTTAGCCACAGCCTCTGCCATGATGCACTGGGTCCCCTTTCATTACACCCCAGGGTGGCTGGTGGTAGCGCAAGCTATCCTGTGTGCGCTAGAAACATGATTCGTGTATCGTAGAGCAATAAAAGGGTCTTTTTTTCTGGAATTCTTTGGCACCCTCATTTATGAATATTTGCTAGGTAGAATGGTACATCCGCAGTGCCGGTCATTGGGTTAATTGCATGTGCTAATTTTCGAAAGAAGGATATCAATGCTCGGAAGCTGGATACCATTATTAGAAAGCTGGATACCATTATTAGAAAGCTGGATACCATTATTAGAAAGCTGGATACCATTATTCGAAAGTTGGGTTCCAGTATGAGACCTTTACTGGCCCATGCTGCAGAACGAACGCCGGGCCTGCGTTGACCATTTCATCGGCCGAACGTTGGCCCTAAACTGGCATGAAAGTAGGGCCAATGTGTCAAAATGGTAGCGCTCGACCCAAATGCCAGCGTAGGACCGATGTTCGTGCCAATTTTTGCCAACAACTGTCCGACGTTCCGCCAATGGTGTTGTGCTGCCTGGGACAGCATCGCTTCTTTCGACGCCCTCGTGGAACGCTCACCGCATTCTCTGCAAAACACCGTTTATCGTAAGCTCACTCACACCGCAAGGTACCTAAACTTTCAGTCATCCGTCCCATCGGGCACAAGCGCTCAGTCGATGTGTCTGTTCAACCGCGCTTTTAGGATATGCTCAAGTCCTAAGCGCAGAGCAGCAGAAGTAAAACAGGTCAGGGAAGACCTGTTACGGAACGGTTATCCAGCCCAAATACTACGATCACAGGAACGACGCGCCTCTGCTCCGACAATCCGAACTGTGGCATGCGCAAAGAAGTGGGTGCCGATTCCGTATGCCTACATGAGTGAGTGAGAACCTTGCTCACATCTATTCAGATTATGACGTTCAAGTGGCCCACGTTCCTTCATGCAAACTTCGGCAACGACTCTTGCGAGTCAAGGACTCTCCTGACCTTGATATATATCCAGGTGTGATCTACAAGATCTCCTGTCGTGATTGTGACGCCTCTTATATCGGAGAAACAGGAAAATTCAAGACAAGGCTCAAGCAGCCCCAAAATGATGTCGCCAGAGGGAAAACTATCTCAAACGCTTTAGCGCAACACCATCAGGAAACTGGCCATACCATCGACTGGGACGCAGCACGTGTGATTGCAACGGAAAAATCATTACCAAAATGTCTTCTGATAGAATCATTGTACATTCAATCAACGCCACACACGATTAACCGGACCCGTGGCAATCTCCCAGAGATATAGCTAGCATCCTTCGAAAAATCGCCCATATATAGCGGCCTTTCCCGTCCTTCGCTTCATTGTGATCAAGGCACGTGTACGGGCGCCGAAACGTCAATTCCTTTTGTTTCCTGTGCATCAATGAGAAATCAGTTTGTCTCAGACGCATTGACTTTTTGCCGGTGGCACTGCCACTGACCAACCATTCTCCTTAGACGAAAAGAGTTGTTCAACCTAGAGGGCTTTTTGTTGACCTTGAGCATGGATTCCTGGCAGCGTCACCTGACGGGATAGCTGGCGAGGACCGAATTGTAGAGGTGAAATGCCCGTTAACTGCAAAGGAAGATGAGCCCCTGGAAGCAGCGGGAAAGTCTTCAGAGAAAAAGAAAAGAGAAGGTGGTGCAGTGCTTAGACGATCGCACAGCTATTTTTACCAAGTGCAGGGCCAGCCTCATGTCACCAGAAGGAATATCTGACTTCGTAGTGTATACAAGAAAAAGAATACACGTGCAAGAGGTACTCCGAGATAACAATTTCTGGGCGACGAAAATGGAGCCATTCCTGGTACGTTTTTATAGAGACTGCCTTCTTCCAGAAATTGTAGACTCCCGCGTTGCTCGCTACATGGAAGTGCGCCGCCCAGACTGGAACATGATTGCTGTTGAGGCTAAGGAAAAGGCAAAAAAGAAAGCACTGCCTCAGGTAACCAGCAGTCAGCCCAGCAGCTATACTTCGTCTCACAAGATGTTTGCAGCACTACGGAAGGCAGAGTCCTCTCGTCCAATCAGGATGCAGGAACACAAAATATAGTCCCTCGAATATTTGAGGAGTGTAGGACTATTAATCAAACAACAAGCACAGCAATTGAAGACATAGTTTGGACTGGTAGATTTAGATTGTATAGAGTGCTTCAATCACTGGTGAAATTAACATAGCCAGTACGGACACAGCTCTGCGGAGGCTTGCTGCGAGGTAGTGATGCGTCGCCATTTTCCAACATGGCGCCGGTCTGGTCGGTTGTGTCGCTAGTGTGCCCTACACCGACAGTGCGCTGTTTCTCCAAGCAGGCCATCGCAATTGGCTTCTTGAAGTGCTTCGCGTCGAGAACGGGGGCAGTTCAAGTATGGTTTGGTTTGGTTTATGGTGTTTAACGTCCCAAAGCGACTAAGGCTATGAGAGACGCCGTAGTGGAGGGCTCCGGAAATTTCGACCACCTGGGGTTCTTTAACGTGCACTGAGATCGCACAGTACACGGGCCTCGAATTTCTCCTCCAAAGAAATTCAGCCGCCGCGGCCGGGATCGAACCCGCGTCTTTCGGGCCAGCAGCCGAGCACCATAGCCACTGAGCCACCGCGGCGGCAGTTCAAGTACGAATGCGCTCATCAAGAGGACGGCAAAACTCACTCAGGTGAGCGAGCGAACGCTTTACCAGTGGACAACGCAGACGTTGGAGGCGGGTCGAATGTTGTCCTAGAAGAAGCCGGCAGCGTTACAGTGATGGGCAACGCGCCATATCATTCTGTGAAGCAGTGTAATGTGCGGCGGAAGACTAGCCTCAAAAAAGGGCATACAGACTTGGCTGCCCGGAAAACGTGTCGCGTGCAGTAGCGACATGGTGAAGGCCGAGCTCATGAAGCTTGTCAACAACGTGAACTCGGGTGGGGACCTATTCGGTCATTCGAGCGACTATAGGGGGCGCGACGGCAGTTCAACATGGCGGACGAGGCGGTGATGAAGCGGCGTCGATAGCATAGCCCGTGAGGCCCTCTCGTTTCGATGCAGACCATACTTTCTCTCGCCAAAGAGACGCAAAGGTGCGTAATCAAAGGTGAATCGACATTCAACGCCGGCCACATAGTATACTGCGGCATCAAGAGCATTACAGACACCGAGGTGTATGTCGAATAGCTCTGCCTTCAGACAAGTGCGATAAAGGGCCTGCCGCACTGTGTAAACGTCGCAGTATATAAAGATACAGGCTCCGTAAAAGTGGGTATGTTGCACGAAACCGTATATTTGTAATTTTTGTAAACATTCAGCTCAAGCGACCGCATGCCTGCAACAAATTCTTTCGTAAATTTTCACGCGCTCCTGTTCAGAGTAAACCATGCGCAAAAATGAAGCGGCTGTAACTTGCAGCTGTTTGAAAAACTCGCCGCCACGATGGCTTAGCGGTGATAATGATCGGTTGCTGACCCGAAAGACGCGGGTGCATTTCCGGCCGCGGCGGTTGAACTCCGATGGAGGCGAAATGCTCGTGTACAGTACGATGTCAGAGTATGATAAAGAACCCCAAGTGGTCGAAATTAACGGCGTCACTCACAGCCGAAGTAACTTTGGGACGATGCTTCAGGTTGATTTTCCTGAAGTAGTGTTAAGTAAAACTTCAGCAGTGAATATTAGACAGTTTTAGCTGTGCGTCCGCTACGGCTTAGCGTACGCAAGGAGCTTGCGGGGGCGGTAATGCTCATGCGCAGAACGCAAGCGCTAGTACGTACGCGTACGTACGCAAGCCAGCGGACTTTGCGTTGCGGTGCTTGCGTGCCTTGCGTGGGTAACGTTGACAACATGGCGGCGCCCTGCCCGCCCGCTTCGAACCTAATACTGTGTCGCCGCTGGATTTTTCGACGCAGTAGCACGCTCTAAACGGTTGTATTCGCTTTCATTTTGCGCATTCTCACCTCTAAATCATGGTATAGGCGACAACTAGTTATTGTTTTTCAGATAAATGGACGATTTTCTTGGGGTTAAGCCTAACTAGGTACGGTGTACACTGTCGTCATAGCAACGACACCGGGCGAAGTAATTCTCCACATTTGTGCCAGTATGATCACTTATTTCAATTGACTTACTCTTTAACGTATTTTAATGCATCAGTTACTGTCATTATTAATTGTGGCGCGACTAAAGGCACCATGTCGAGCAGGAATCGCGTGCGTTTTGCCGTTCATTTGGATCTTGAACTTCTCTCCTATGTCCGGAGCGAAAACCCTTTCCAAGACGCAATGCAGTGGACGATTATTGCATCGAAAATGCAAGGTATTGCAGGCAGATCGTTCACTGTTCGTGCTGTTCGTGAGAGAACGGAGCTTCTGCTGAGTCACTACGCGGCCAACGACAGAGCAAGTCTCAACAAGTGAGTTTGCTACCAGTGTTACACAGAGTATCATGAATATAGTTTACATGTCTTTGTGATCGATTTTCAGGTCGGGAACAGAGGAGCAGTATCAGGCGCGCGAGGGTTTGCTGCAGGAGGTTCTCGATCTTGCGAGGGAGCACGGGGTACAACTCCGGTGTAGTGTGTGAACTGTGACAGGTTCCGCTACCGTCATGCGCCGACACTGCGCTGCGCCTGACGACGACGAAGTTATGCGCCGACACTACGCTGCGCCTGACGACGACGAAGTTCCCCCGCTCTCTTGGTGCTGGCTACGCCCGTCTACGCTGCCAGACCCTGCACAGCGGTTCGGTCTCTTGAGGACGCCTAATAAACGCACCCCTACAATTGGTGCAGGTGCTGGGTTCATCCCCTACCAGCCTAGAACTCCGGAGCCGTACGCTGCCGCCTGTGTCAACCATGCCAAATGAGACTGCCCCAACACCGGCGGCCAGTTCAACCACCGTCATTTGTTCTGGCGCCATCCGGCAGCGTGACCCTGCCCTCTTCAGTGGCACTGCCGACCAAGATGTTGACGACTGGTTGTCATCGTATGAGCGAGTGAGCAGCTACAACAAATGGGATGACACTATCAAGCTGAGTAACGTCATCTTTTATCTCACGGACGTGGCGAACCTCTGGTTTCGAAACCATGAGGCGGACCTACCCACTTGGCCCGTATTTAAGAAGAGTTTTGCGGAAGTATTCGGCCGCCCTGCGGTGCGCAAGCTCCGTGCCGAACAGCGCTTACGGGACCGCGCTCAACACACCGACGAGACCTTCACAAGTTACATTGAGGACATCGTTGACCTCTGCAAACGTGTCAACGCCGCCATGCCAGAAGCGGACAAGATCCACCACATCCTCAAAGGCATCGCTGACGACGCATTTCAGATGCTCGTCGCGAAAAATCCTACCACCGTCAGTGAGGTTATTAAGCTTTGCCAGAGCTACGACGAGCTCCGCAAGCAGCGCGCTTCCACACGGCGTGCCGGTGTCTGCGACGAGGCCCTCTCTACACTGGCCCTGGGCGGTACTTCTCCTGAGGACTCCCCTCTTCTCAACCAAATCAAAGCCTTCGTTCGTGAAGAGGTCGCTCGCCAGCTGTCCCTCATATCACATTTTCAAGACCCCGCCCGCCAAGTTCCTGACTCGACCCCGTCTTTGGCTCCTACCATTCGCCGTGTCGTGCAAGACCAAGTCGCTGACCTGCTACCGTCAGGCCCTGTGCTCCCGCCTGTGACAGCCCCCATGACGTACGCCCAAGCAGTGGCCAGGCCACGACATACGCCGGCACCCGATTCCTACCAGGCCGCCCCTTCTTTCCGTCCGCCGCCGCCGTCTGAGCCCCCGTCTCAAGCTCCGTTCTCAAGAGTTCGCCCACATCCTACGAATCCCTGGCGTACTGCGGACAACCGACCCATCTGTTACGCCTGTGGTCGGCCCGGCCATGTCGCGCGGCTTTGCCGCCAGCGCCTTCCGCCTTCTCGACCTGATCTGCGCTCCTACCCGTACGATGCCGAACTATCCTCGCCGAGAAGTCCTCCTGGTCCCCCCTTTGTTTCCCCTGATCGCCAAATTTACACCACTCGCCGATCGCCTTCCCCTCGACGCCGTTCCCCTTCTCCGATGCTGCGACGTTCTAGCTCCGCACTTGAGGGAAACTAACAGCCGCAGTTCCGGGGGCAAGAACTGCGCTTGTTTCGAACTCCTCAAGTCCTCTGTGTCGTCCCGCTAATGTAATCGTAGTGTTCGTGGAAGGTGCCAAGGTTCTCGCCCTCGTCGACACGGGCGCTGCAGTATCTGTTATAAGTGAAGCTCTCTGCCGCCGACTCCGCAAAGTGCCTGCCCCACTTTCTGACTTTTCGCTTCGCACCGCCTCATCACAGCGCATTCATCCCTCAGCCGCATGTACGGCCCGTGTCCTCATTCAAGATGTTTTGTACACCATCGAGTTTATTGTGCTGGCTCACTGCTCACACGACATCATCCTGGGATGTGACTTCCTTTCGACCCATCGTGCCGTTATTGACTGCGCTCGAGCTGAAATCATTTCTCCGCTGTGTGACGCTCCCTTTTGCGACGTACCTACGCAGTCTGCCAAACTTGTGGTCGCGACTGATACCGACATTCCTCCGTTTTCTGCTGCCCTCGTACCCCTCTCCTGTGCCGGCGTCACTCATTCAACTGTTTTCTTCACGCCTTCCGAAACCGCTTCCCGCCATCCCTGCCTCCTGCTTCCCTTTGCTGTTCTGACGATCGACCATGGACAAAGTGCAATTTACGTCTCGAACCCATCTTCGTGCCCGTCAGCAGTGCTCCGAGGTGAATGCCTCGGGCGTATTGAAGAACTTGATTCCTGCCTTCCCTACCCTATTCTTGATACCACCGCTTCCTTCGATGTCGATGTGCTCAGCTCCTGTGATGTTAAGAATGATCCACCGCCCTCCGACGTCTTCCACCGTGCCATTGACGCTGACCTTCCACCCGCGCTACGTGATCAACTCGTCGCCCTCCTCCAGCGCTTCAGGTCTTCTTTCGACCTTCCTCAGACTGCCTTGGGCCGTACGTCTGTCGTTGCGCACACCATCGACACCGGTACACACGCCCCTCTTCGCCAGCGCCCCTATCGTGTCTCGGCTTCTGAGCGCCGCGTCATTTCTGATCACGTGGACGACATGCTCCGTCGGGGTGTCATACAGCCCTCTCACAGTCCCTGGGCGTCTCCTGTTGTGTTGGTAAAAAAGAAAGATGGTTCCGTCAGGTTCTGTGTTGATTACCGCCGCCTCAACAACATCACACGCAAGGACGTCTATCCCCTGCCACGAATCGATGACGCCCTGGACTGCTTGCAGGGAGCTGAGTATTTCTCCTCGCTGGATTTGAGGTCAGGTTACTGGCAGGTGCCCATGGCTGACACTGATCGCTCAAAAATTGCCTTCATAACACCTGACGGCTTATATGAGTTCAACGTCATGCCGTTTGGCCTTTGCATCGCCCCGGCAACTTTCGAACGCCTGATGGACACCATCCTTAGTGGACTCAAGTGGGAGAGTTGTCTTTGCTATCTCGATGACATCGTCGTCTTTTCTGCGGACTTTTCTTCTCATCTCATCCGCCTGGAGCGCGTTCTGACCTGTCTTGCTGACGCTGGGCTCCAGATGAATTTGAAAAAGTGCCGCTTTGCTGCCCGCCAACTCACCATTTTAGGACATGTAGTCTCTAAAGACGGCATTCTTCCGGACCCCGCCAAACCTCGTGCAGTTGCCGAATTTCCGAAGCCCACCTCACTGAAGCAGCTCCGTAGTTTCGTTGGCCTTTGCTCGTACTTCCGTCGCTTCATCTTAAATTTCGCCTCGATCATCGCTCCTCTGACCCAGCTACTCGCAGGCAGCTCCAACCTCTCCGCTTGGACGCCTGCTTGCGATGACGCCTTCGACACCTTGCGCCGCCTTTTGGTTTCGCCTCCTATCCTGCGCCACTTTGACCCGACTGCGCCTACTGAGATCCACACTGACGCCAGCGGTATTGGACTGGGTGCCGTTCTCACCCAACGCAAACCTGGCTTCCGTGAATATGTGGTCGCCTACGCCAGTCGCACCTTGAGCAAAGCGGAGGCCAACTATTCTGTTACCGAACGAGAATGTTTGGCCATCATTTGGGTCATTGGAAAATTTCGTCCCTATGTCTACGGTCGCCCGTTCTGTATAGTAACCGACCACCATGCCCTGTGCTGGCTGGCCTTTCTCAAAGACCCGTCAGGCCGCCTCGCTCGCTGGGCTCTGCGATTGCAGGAGTATGACATTCATGTCATTTACCGCTCCGGCCTCAAGCATAATGACGCGGACGCTCTTTCCCGCTCGCCGCTACCTAGCGCTTCATCGCCTGCTCCTGTGTCTGCTTACGACTTGTCCTCGCTTGCCACTGCCGACATGTCAACCGAGCAGCAGAAAGACCCTTGGATCGCCACTCTTATTAACTTCCTTTCGAGTCCTACGACTGATAATTCGTCCCGTTTTCTCTTACGTTAAGCCCGCCACTTTTCTATTCGGGACGGTCTCCTCTACCGTCGCAATTACCTGTTCGACGGACGCAAATGGCTCCTAGTGATCCCCCGCCATCTACGCACCGACATTTGCGCCGCTTTTCATGCGGACCCACAGTGTGCCCACGGCGGCGTGTTGAAAACCTACACGCGTCTGCGTCTTCGATTCTACTGGCGTGGCATGTACCGCTTTGTTCGCCACTTTGTGCGATCTTGCCCATCCTGTCAACGGCGTAAATGTCCGCCTCACACCTCGCCTGCTCCACTGCAGCCGTTACCCTGCCCTGCCCGCCCGTTTGACCGCGTTGGCATAGACCACTACGGCCCCCTCCCTCCCACTCCCGCTGGTCACCGCTGGATTATCGTGGCCGTGGATCATCTCACACGTTATGCTGAAACGTCTCCATTACCATCTGCCTCCGCCCGCGACGTGGCTTCCTTTCTTCTAAAGAACCTGATTCTTCGCCATGGTGCTCCTCAAGAACTGCTCAGCGACCGCGGACGCGTATTCCTGTCTGACGCTCTTTAGGCCCTCCTCAAGGAATGCCGCATTATCCATCGAACCGCTTCGTCTTACCACCCTCAGACCAACGGCCTGACCGAGCGTTTCAACCGAACCCTCAGTGACATGCTGTCCATGTACGTCGACGCCAATCACTCCAACTGGGATCAAGTTTCTTCCCTTCGTCACCTACGCATATAACACTGCGACACAAACCACCACTGGACTCTCTGCCTTCTTTCTTCTGTACGGCCGCGAGCCCCCCTGCACGATGGATACTCTTCTTCGCTACCGACCCGACATTTCCGAGTCCACGCCACTGTCCGACGCCGCCAGGTACGCCGAAGAATGCCGCCAGCTTGCTCGCTCGTTTACCACGCAGACCCAGTGGCAGCAAAAACATGACCGCGACACTTCCGCGGCCTCTACCTCCTACCCTGCCGACTCCCTTGTGTGGCTCTGGGTGCCTCCCACAACTCCCGGCCTTTCGCGGAAACTGCTGCATCGGTATCATGGTCCCTACCGGGTTCTCAAGCAAACATCTCCGGTCAATTATATTGTTGAGCCTGTTGCACCCGCTGCGGACTTGCGTCGCCGTGGCCGCGAAACCGTCCACGTCGACCGACTGAAGCCGTACTACGACCCCTCTGTTCTTCGTTCCCCATAAGACGCCAGGATGGCTCCTTTTCACCCGGGGGAAACTGTAGTGTGCCAGCTGTGACAGGTTCCGCTACCGTCATGCGCCGACACTGCGCTGCGCCTGACGACGACGAAGTTATGCGCCGACACTACGCTGCGCCTGACGACGACGAAGTTCCCCCGCTCTCTTGGTGCTGGCTACGCCCGTCTACGCTGCCAGACCCTGCACAGCGGTTCGGTCTCTTGAGGACGCCTAATAAACGCACCCCTACACCGGACTCGCCGTAAGGCATGTCTTGCCCCTGCCGCAACACCTCGCAAGGCGAACTGCGCCCCAGCAGTGATGCACAATGCTCCTGCGCAAGCCCGAGACGCATTTGCCGCGGCACACTTCGGCGGAAGCACCGGAGACTGAGTATACGCGATCACATCCAGTGTTCATTGACTATGGTTTTGCCTTTTAAACTAGTCTTTCATTTGATTCAGCATCTGCTATGTCATAAACTTGTGTCCCCCTTGTCACAACGCTTCGCAGAAAACGCCGATGCACCCACCGCACATCAAGCGTGATGCTCAAAGAACCAGACCACGCGCAATTTCCTTCAGCCACAAACAGAATGCAAACTTACTTGACCGGAATTAATTAATGTACATTACAGTCATAAGTAAACGCCTTAATAATAATATGTTCAAGTCGCGTATGCAACTTCCGATTTCTTAAGTTAGTTTTTCGTAGAGAACGGGCCCCTCAGCATACTTCTCCATGTCCTCTCATATCATCTGGGGAGGGCGAGTTTTGCTGCCCAAATCAGATTCTATCTTTGTCTGCCGAGATTTTCTATGATGCAGGTATGAGAATGTTAAATTTCAATCCTAAGAGAACGCTGACAATATGAATGAATGCATACAATAGGTATGCATGGTACATCTAAATTTTTTCTGTTGTGCGTTTTTCTTGCTTTTCAGGCTTCTTTTTGTTTGGAAGTTTTTGCAAAGCACTTCGAAGGTTATGATATGACTGTTCACTTGTTCAGCAACCATCAATGAAATTTCTCTCACAATGAAAAACTAAATTTCAGCCTACTTAAAGAGGTGAACAGTCCCAGCCCACCTAAGTAGGCGGGCTGAGACTAGCAGCGATAAGTGGAATAAGGTATATAACACTCTTATTGGATAGCAGCTGCAGCTGTACCTCATCTTTATCGTGTAATATGTTTTTTGCAGGTGACGATGGAAGCGAAAGCGCGTCCCAGGTGTTTAGCCAGATTCTGAATTCCGACCCGAATGACAGCGATACCGAGGACGTCGCAATTCAGAATCTGGATGATCAGGCTGGGACACTGCAGCTGTCTGGCTGCTCTACCAGCCCTGCCCATCTCAATACAGGCTGCCAGCCAGGGCAGGCTGATGCAACAGTTCCTGCACCCCGGCCAGCTCTACGGGGCGAGATAGCCAGTGATACATGCTGTCGAGTAACACAGATGACCAGCTCTGAATGTGCGTTCAGTTTCTTTGGCTCGTTTTATTTACATCCAGTAAAAGTGCTTATTGCAACTGCAGACGTTTCGCAACATATCTGCCACATTGCATTTTTAATAGACTTTTAATAGTACTTATACACAAATGTAACGAAAAAAGTGAAGTAAGAAAGTAGCAGGCAACACTTGGCCAGACAGTTTTTGCTGGGCACGACAGGTTTCGAAGAGACAATAGTCATTACCACAAGTTCTTGGGTAAAAAAAAAAATAAAGCATTAGCATAATGGCATGTCTTGCACAGAAATACAGTGCATAGTAACGAAATTTTGATGCTAGGTATGGCTGGTGAGTGCTGCATTTTATTGTGAAGTATTCCTAATCAATGCTTTTGCAAATTCATAGTCCAATATTTCTTGATGTGTGCAGGTGCTGGTCGTAATGAGTATCAGCTGTCTGCCCTACTGGAGGCTGTCAGGGACGTCGTAGGAGCAGACAACCCAATGTTGGAGGGCATACCTGATGCTGTACGACTCCCCGAGTACAATGAACCGCAGTCACACAGTTCGTATTGTCAGCTACTACAAAAAAAGAGTTGTGGGGTGGAAATTGTGCAATATATGATGCTTAGCTGCTGCTCAGTGAAAATAGGCTGCAACAGGGCTACAGGAATTAGAGAATACGAGCATACGCACACACACATAAATCTCGATTTCTGCGTGTACATTGTGAACCATCACTTTCAAGCAGCTATCTTGCATAATGACACTTATTTGCTTAAGTGAAATTCTTCAAAACTTTTACAGATGCAACATTATGTACAGAACTTCTTGCACAAATAAGTCTTTTACATCAAGACACAAATCTAGTCTCTGTACACAGCAGTGTTACACAAATGCATTCCTGCCAGTGGGTTACTCCTTCTGCAAGTTCTCCTTTTGATGTACAGCATCAATAAAAGTGCAAATAATTCACACAGGCTCCTTGAAGACGGCGGTAACCAGCCTTCGCCAGGCACTGCTGATGAGCCAGAGCAGCAACATGAAAGCAGGCGCACAGAAATTTACACAGATTACCAGGCACCAGTGGACGCGGTCAACGAGGGAATGTTCTTCTCTTTTGACCCTGTCGAAGCAGATGAAGACACTGTCGGCTCAGAAGCTGGCTACCAAGGGAGCCCACCATGACGAGAAGGCACATGTCTACATGATGGAGAACCGGTGGTGGTGGAAGCAGCAGTGGTTGCCACCGCAGCTCAGGCATCACCAGCACCAGTGAGACCACCTCAACGACTCTCAAGGCGAGCACAGCAGAACCAGAGCCTCCAAGAGGCTATTCAGCTGAACCGAAGAAATGTTGAGCTGGAGCATGATGTCCTGTAAGCAAAAAAAAGAGCTGCTCATATAGAATTGAGTGCAGCAGGAGCAACAGCAGAAGCAGCAGCAAAAGTCACAGATGTGGCAGAAGGCTGGAAGGCAGTCAGCAATGCTGCTGTTGCTGTCATAAACAAGTATGGAGCAATTGCTGATGCACTCTTAGCAGAAACACAAGCCCGAATGAGGACAGAAGCCCGCAAATGTGAATTAGAGATTGAAATACTTCAACTTGAAAAAGAGCGACGTACCTGTCATTTCTTTTTTAGAGATCCTGTCTTCCTGAATTCAAAGTCCATGTACTGTGCGGTCTCGATGCATGTTAATGAACTCCAGGTGGCCAAAATTATCCAGAGCCCGCCACTATGGCATCCCTCATAGCTTGAGTTGCTTCGGAACTTTACATCCCATAAAACCAAATGAAACCTAATGATGTTCTTAATAGGACAAAGATTGAGCATAACATGTGTCAAAAGAATCCGCAAAGTTTCTGGATGAGGATTTGTTATTTCTGGAGCCCCATTACAGTTGGTGCCTTTTCTTTTTCTGAGCTGTGATTTGCTTTTATGGGGTTTAACGACCAAAGCAACTCAGGCTATGAGACTAGTGAAGGGCTCAGATAATGTCGACCAACTGTGGTTCTTTAACATGCACTGACATCGCAGAGTATACGTGATTTGATTGCATAGTTTTCAGTGTTGGAAAAGCACTCCAGTATGTACTGTGTGTCTAGTCATTCTGCAACCATTTCTTGAAGCCGTATGTTCTGCTCAAGTGAATGGGTGGTTACTTTGTTTATGATATGATCGGTGTGACTTGATTCCTTATTTTAACGTGCACTTTTCTGGCTACATGCATCATTGTAAGCCTTAGCAGCAGTGTTTGAACAACAACCATCTTGTCTACACTAAATAAGAATAATTATATTTGATGCTAAGAAGTAGCAAGCTTCCTTAATAATGTTTGCGTTTCTTTTTGCACTTATTTTTCTTGTTTGCATTTTGAAATTTAGGTTTTCCTGTGTGCATAATAAAAAAGGTATCTATCCACTTTTTAGGTGTTTGTCACCAATCTTGACAAGAACACTGCATAATCAAAAGGAAAATTAGAGTAGTTGAGGGCAAGATACATGCATGTCGGAGTAGTAGTAGAAAACTAGCGAAAAGGACGGATTCACAAGGAGGAGAAGTACTCAGGACAACGCTGGAGTGGGCCAGTTTTTGAAACGATCCTTGGCCCCTTTGGCACCTGACGACCCCTTTAGCGTTCGGACCTCGATGAACGTCGTGGACTACTTATCCGCTACCAGTGCGAGTGCCAATTCCGCCTTTTCCGGGGACATCGAAGACCTCTTCTTCTTCTATTCAGTTCCCCAAAAGGACTTCTTAGTTACTGTGCGGGAACTCATCGAAAACCGAGGTGCAGTGGACTTCCAGAACAGCTCGGGCATATCGGTGAATTCCTTTTTGGAACTTTTCACTTGCTACTTTTCTTCCACTGTGGTAGAACATGAAAACATACAGAAGCAGGGCATTCCCATTGGCTCGTGTGTAGCTCCTATTTTGTGCCACATATTTTTATCTCATTTTGACGATGTGTTGCATGAACATGCAACACATCGTCTACTACGATCGAGTAGTGAAAGTGTTTAGGTATGTAGACGATTTCTTAATTTTCTTGAAACGAACTTCCCATGACAGTGTCGAAGCGGCCGCAAATGGCATTTTGACCTTCTTTACTGATACCTATCCTGACTTCTCTGAAGAAAGCCATGTTTGCTGGAGGTACTCTCCACGGACCAAGAAAAGCCTGCTGCCCTACTCTTCCTCATATTCCAAACTTGTGAAGAGAGGCATTGACAACCTTTGCCTCGGTAATGCTCTGCGCAGGTCTTGTACACACAATATGCAAAATAGTTTCTGCTGTACTGCCATACCTGCATAAAGTCTCACATAACGTTAAAAAGGTAACCATGAAATACGGTGTTAAGTTAGTCTTTCCTGCGCCCACCAAACTGTCGTCGCTTTGTTCATGTATCTCAAAAATTAGCACAAAAAAGAAATGTTATGTCAAACACCAGCAGAGCATGTTCGCCAAATGCACAACCGATGTTTACTCGCTCCCACTGTCCTGTGGCAAGGCCTACATAGGTCAAACAGGTCAATGCGTCAATGACCATATGAGGCAGCACCGCACTTCGCTGCAGCCAGGTAACACAAATCTGCCAAGACATTGCAACCACTGCAAAGACTGCACCCCTCTGTTCCATAATGTCAAAATCATCGGCTGCGGCAAAACACAGATAGCTTGCCACATGCAACCTTCGCTCGCTTAATCAATTTTATGTTTGCTGTTTTGATAGCGTTTGTGGTGCTCTCGCGCATGTGCGCCCTGTTCTCATGTTGGCAATATACCAAGTAAAGAGTTTTCAGTTGTGTTTCCAGTGTTCTCCTACTTCTCCTGCTTGTGAACGTGTCCTTTCCGCTGGTTTTCTACTTAGCATGCACCAACTGGCCCAACAAGCTACGCTTCTGCAATACTATGCATGTGGGAGCATTAACCTCAGTGGTACCACCCGTCCCCTGCATTTACTTTAAAAACAATATCATTAATTGTTCTCTGAACTGCAACATGGTTGCATGGTTTTCACATTAACGCAATAGCATATTCCTAGGTGATGTGTTGTCTTCTTGTGACTGTTTTCTGAAGTAGGATACAATACTCAAATGTTCGGGCTTCCCTGATTACATGTATTTTCATGTGCTATGATCCCTGATCTCGACTTGTGCCGTTCTGGCGACATGCAACACTCGGGACACAGAGCAAGGTTCGAATATGTAATCATCTTTTGTACCTAATGTTAACATACATGGAATGCTAAGTGGCAGTAAATGTTCGGATATGCTGTTTGCTAATATGCGTGTTTTTTTTTGCATTTGTTTACCTTTTGAATTATTAATGTTTCGTTGTGTACAGAAACAAAATAAAACTTGTTACTCTTCACTGTCTGTTTGTCAACAATTATGGCAGAAGCACTGCAATTCAGCAAGGGTATTCGTGTAGTCCAGGGCAAGATATGTTAGAACAGTTACACAGGGGATAACATATTTCCCCTTTATTCGTTACAAAAAATACACAAAAGCTTTGATACTTACAGTAAGAAAAGTGTTGCTGCACAAGTGCATTTCGCACTGTGTTGCCATCATCAGCCATGGCACTGGGAGGAGCTGGCACCTCCGGTGGCAGCACACATTCTTCATCGCTGCTGCATGCGTACTGCTTGGCAATGTTGTGCAGCGCACAGCAGGCAAAGATGATTGCTGAGCACCGGTGAGGTGCCATTCGGAGCTCCCCATGCAGACAATGGAAGCGCCGCTTCAGCTGCCTGATCGTCCTGCAAAAGCGAAGTGTCACCTGTGATTGCCACAATAACCCTCAAACAAACATGGCAGTAGCATGCAAAACATGGCAGTACATGGCAGTAGCATGCAACTGGGCTAAAGAGTTTTGTGCAAGCAGGCCCAGGACTCTTTGGCGCTTCGGTGCTTGTTGCTCGGTTCCATCGACGACGGGAAGTCGAAGCGTGGGCGTAGCGTTCGAACGCAGGCGAGAGTGACTCACGTCGGGCCGATGGAAAGCGCTTATCTCGAAGTGTCCAGCGCAGAAGCGGATAAACTTTGGTAGCGTCTAGGTGTTATCGAGCCCCACGCAACGCAACGTAGCCATGCACTACGTCGCGGTTCGTCCTTCGGCAAGGCGAACAAACGTAGGCCCTTGTGCCAATTTTTTTTTAGTCTGATGAGGGCACAACCTCACCGCACAAACGTCCGGCATCGCGAAAATATCACTCGCGAACCGAACAACACTCGCAACAAAACGCGATGGCGTCCCACAGATCACACGAAAAAGTGTCGCAGGATAGCAAAAGTAGGAAGTGGGGCACACAGGACCTTCGGGAATAAGAACCGCGTGCACCAACAACCGACAAGCAAAAGAAGCGAGGCGAGCGCTTCCTCGGAGCAGGCCGAAGCCACCGCGGTGGGGCGCATCACTCCTATGGCAGCAGACGAAGAGAAAACATAGTCCGGCTGCTTCGGGCTTGTTTTTTTTTTGGTGATACGCTCTATGAACCACAACTATGTCGCGGATTTATCAAATGATTATATCCTGCGTGTCCAGAAAGAGTAATAGAAATTAGTTTGATTATTTTCGCAGTTTTCATTTCACTTCAGTCAAGTCATTGGCGAAAGCAATAGTCCATGCGTAATTTTATTTCTGTTGGCTTATTTTGCGGCTATATTATCTGTGAATGAAACTACTTATTCAAAAAACAAAATAAAGCGAAAGCAAAGCCTCCACAGAGCTGACTGAAAGGCACTCCACGCGTTGGTAGACTCCGCCCATCGTACGAGGCAGAATTTAAAAAAAAAGGCGGGAGCCGGACGTTAATTCGACTTAATTGAGGAAATCGGCCACACAGGGCAATAAGTCGAAGCTCCTAAGAATGCTGGGAACGTGTAGATCAAGTTCCCGTGGCAAAAAGACGGGTTCAAATTCCTCTTCAGTGCACCTTTATTGGCAATGACTGATAGTTACATCACTGTTAATCCCATTTTATGGGCCCATCTGCCATTCGCCTGCGATTTCAAGCTACATAAGCACCTGCACTCTATGCCACTGGGCGGAGGGCCTCCTTTGAAGGGCATTTTTCGTTGCATTCTTGAGCTGTATCCAACTATCGGTAACTTGCATTCGTGAAGAATAGTTCGTCTGAAACCGTAAATAAACAAAGCATTTTGAAAATGAAGCAATTCATGCTTTGCAAGTCAATGCAATTACAGAGAGGCGGTGAGAGGCAACACTGTGCATTTTTTTACAGGAGCATTTTCTTTCCCTACAGGTTCTTCCTCACATAATTCCCATCTGTTCTCTTAGGTTTGCTGCATTACTAGCTGGGCCTTTTCAGTTCGTCATTATGAAGCTTTCCAGAAGGTTTAAATGGGCAGAATGCAACAGAAATGGTGTTGCTTTCAGTGCTACTGGGAACCTGAAGAGTTATTTTCATGACTAAATGAAAAATAATTTTTAAAGTGTTTTTATGGTCTAGGTTTTACAAAACTATGAAAGGAAGATAATCATTGTTTTGCGTTGCACGTTGTCTCTGCTGACGGCGGATGGGGAGCCGCCCGCTTCGACCCCTGAGATGCTTCGTTCGTTTTGGCGGCAGCGAAAAAGGTTCCAGAACCAATTCTGGGAGGTCTGAAGAGCGGAATACCTCCGTGAGTTGAGATCGGCTTACGCGACGCACCAAGAGCAGTCTCCCTCGCCTAAAGTCGGCCAGCTGGTGCTAGTTAGAGAACCCCTTCCCCGCCTGCTATAGAAGCTGGGGAGAGTGGGGAAGGTATTCAACGGCAGGGAGGGAGAGTGAGGAACGTTCCTGCGAGATAAGAGTGTCACGCGGCTCAGTTCTCCGAAGGCCGGTGCGGATGCTTTACCTGCTGGAGTTGAAAGAATTGTATAATGCGCTCCACGCATTCTGGGGGGGGGGGTGTTAGAACGGACGGTGGCAGCCGCACAGGGCATTACCCCCTTGCCTTGAGACCAGTGGGCGCCGAATTGAGGGTGTTGGCCGCTGCCCGACGACCTCGGAGGGATTATATGGCCTTTCTGGGAAAGGGTCGGGACGGTCGCGGTGGGGAGCGAGACGGGTTGTCAGGCAGGATGGTTGGCCAGTGAGTCAGTGGCAGTGTGTGTTGGGAGTGTGTGCTGTGTGGTGGACTTGCCGTGGTCGATGATGGAATGTGCCGCCTTTCCTGTTGTGTTGTAGAAAAAGAATGTGTGTGGTGGCGAGTGATTAAAGCGCCGAACGGATCACTTCGTTGCTACAGGCACCATGAATATATTGAAAGACTGCTATCAAAGCTCTGCTCCCGCTGAACTTTTGGGCCTAAGTTGGCCAGCTGCTCAATCTTCAGTTCTTTTATCATGTTTATTTCCATGTTGCCCTGGCCCATACCATGCGGTATAGGCCATAGTACCTAAAGCTGGATTCACACGACAGACCAAATCGCGAAGTGCCCTCGCGGATGGGCATCACGTGACCCTACGTCACTGATTCCCGCTGCTCCGCTTCACTCGCGAGCAGCGATTCGTGATATGGCCGAGAGACCTTTTCACACTTCGGATTGCTTGAGATCCTTGACCGTGACTTTCAAAGCAGTAGCGGTTAAACTGTTTAGTCTGGCAACGAGCAAGCTTACAAAATCCAATACAAGCCTCTGGTCGAACCAAAGTACATGAGAGCGCGAAAAACTGCATAGTCCTGTTGACAGCTGCGAAGATGGAACCACTTGGCGAACTTTCTAACAGCCAAAGCGCGTCTTGTTCGTACGGTTCTAGGTTCACAGATGACGCAACCTTGTTTTTTCTTGCCCTTGTGGAAAGTTTTCCCGCTCTGTGGGATACGCACAGAGAGGATAATGCGCTTCGTACCGCGCTGTGGCTCAACATCGGCGAGGAAATGCAGCTCAAGTACCTGGAATGCGGCCCATACACTCCAGCTACGTCTTAAAAAAACCCCGAGTTATCTATTTCCTCTAGTTCTCCTTCACGGTGTAATTTGTTGTTTTTCACGTGCATTGTCCTGGGAGTACGTTCGCTGTCTCGAGTGCGGTTATAAATCAAAATGTCGCTCATTGTTGCAGATCTCCTGCGCACCGTCTTCAACAATAAGAGGAGGACCTATAGGGCCGAAAAAAAAGAAAATACGAACCACGAAAAGTGGTCAGGCTGCAAGCGAAACCTACACTGGGAAATGGAAATTCTTCAACTCTATGGCGTTTCTGGACGCCACACAACCAACGGCATCATCCGGAACGTATACCGAAGCTTTCGGCGAGGAATCCGAAGCGGTAAGATTACAGCTGCCTCATGCACTATCCACATATCAGAACACATCAGGCCGTGTTTTGCATTAAACAAGTATGCCATTTTGTGCCAAATGTCTTCCAAAGTGACAACTGCCTGTTTAATTTACCCAGCCCATATAGTATATTAAATAAGCTATAAAAGTTGGTTGTCTTCTGCCAATGTGTACAGCTACTTATCAATCTCTGTGGTGCTAGCTTCGTGTCTTGTGTTTCAAGTACTGCAAAATCGATACAGTGCTCCCATTTTTTTTTTGATAGCGCTCAGCCTACAAAAACATTGCAGCATTAGCATATTACTGAAAGTAATGTGGTGTTTTTCATATCAGCCCGATGACAGAGGTACATCCCCTGACGTCGAGAGAGTTTCCGAGCCACCTCCTGGTGCCAGCAATGGAGAGCCTGACCGTCCCGTACTAGCACACAGCAGTGCCTCAAGGCCGGCAAATCGTGGGCAATTGCAGACTGACACGATGGTCAAAAGAACTGCAGCTATTGAAAAAATTGCAGCTGCCTTTCAGGAGCAAGACGACGCTGCTGCGCACTTTGCAAAGGGCACAGCAGCACTGATGCGGTCTTTTTCTCCTGTTGACTTCATCAGGTGCCAGAGAGACGTACTCTCAGTTATAGAAAAATATGTTGCAAATGTCACAATGTCCAGTTTTCACGCTGATTGAATTAACTCGCTTCGTTTGAACTCACGAGATGTCAAACAATTTTTTTTTTAGAAAAGCTCGCGCTAACTCCGCATTGTTACATTTTATTATGTTTTTAACACACCAAAGCTACTCGCCGTGATGGAAAGTGACATTTCATTGTACACTTGTCTATGCAATTAGAGAAGTCTTTACTTCATATAACTGAAATGCTCACTAAGAGAATACATAGTAAGAAAACAGTGCCTAACTCCACATTATTAAGAAATATTGTTCGTCCCCTTGCATTCGAATTACTGAGGGTTCTAATGTGCCATTGGGAACAGGTAGCTTTGTCAAGTGTACAGAAGCAATACCATAATTCTGCAGTCGCAAGTTAGCGAAGGGTGTACAAATTAACATCATTTTTAGTCCGACTTTTATTCACTTTGTACTTATATTTATTGCATGAGTGCAGAATGAGTTCTAATGCTACTCATCTGACAGTATACTCAAGAACTCTGATACTATGTACAGTCTTTGTCAAAAGTTTAGAGCCCACGGGGTTTGCTTATAAGCCTCGCAGTGGGTCTCCTGTAACATTCGTGGTAGTCCTACCTATTGGAGGAGGCAGGACCAGAAATCACCTCACCTTCAGCAAAGTTAGAGCGCTGGAGATGCATTACGAACGAGACAGTGTGCTTGAGAAGCAAAACCCCTGGGCTCCAAACTTTTGACAAAGGCTGTACATTGTACTTGTAATGCTCAATGTATATTATTTTAATATTCACTTTGTACTCATATTTATTGCATGAGTGCAGAATGAGTTCTAATGCTACTCATCTGACAGTTTTTAAATGAGTGATGTGCTCGCAATGTGCAATTTTTTTTAATGAATAAATATTCTGCATTATTGAGAGAATTTGTTTTAATGAGTAACATAGCATGCAAACAAACAAACAGCAAAAGAGGTTATCTGAAATCCATAGGCCTAGATACTTATATTCTGTAACTTCATGAAGAAAATTATTATTAGCAGTGTAGTGATATAGAACAGGTTTTTTTAAGTGTTGTTCTCATGAATATGGTTTTTTTTTTCAAAATTAATTGACATTTGCCACTTCGCACACCAAGAAACTATTTTTTCAAAATCATTATTCAGCCTAATTTGATCATCAGTTGAACTTATTTTCTCATACAGCACACAGTCGTCCGAATATAACTTAATACCTACTGACAGGTCATTAACCGTATCATTAATAAATATTAAAAACAGTAGGGGGCCGAGGACGGATCCCTGGGGAATGCCAGAATCGACAGGAACGTGATTGGAGCGTGTTTTATGTTGTTCGACAAGCTGATGGCGATCAGATAGGTACGATCATATCCATGTTAATATCTGTTTACTATTTGTAACAAAAGTTTTTTATGCAAAAATTCAGGGGGGCACTTTGCTGACCTAAAGTGCGGTGAGGCGAAAGCCTTTCTGCGCAGTGTTGCTGCTTGTGTCACTAATGTGTGGTTAAAATGTTAGGCGTCGCCTCTAAGAGTGGAATGCGACAGCGTCTTGCAATGCTGCCAGGGAGTCCACAGAACACCATCGCCCGTTCGGCTGTACGCCTTGCTCGTCAGTAAATTGGTTTTTGAGGAAAGTAAATGTATCTGTCTGGCATATCTCGGTGGACACCTGAACCTTGTGGTAAGGGAAGGAAGATGGGAGTGAACGAAGACACCTCATTCACTAGACGCACCTTTGTTCATTCCAAACCATCGAGCTGGCATAGCGGAGTGGTTAGCGTGCTCGTCTCGCACTCCGGAGACCCTTCAACTCGACCAATTTCCTACTCAGTTTTGTTTATTTATCTGGTCTGACTAGAAAGGTTAATTAAACTAATTGGTTAATTAAGCAGTTAACTAAACTCAGTCCCAATTACTTGGAGCATCACCACACCATCCCTTTAATTGATTGCATGGTTACTAGCCAAAGTAAAATTGGCCCAGTTTGAAATTCACGCACTGTGACGTCATGACCATTTCGACCAATTGAAAAGCGTGACATTTCTGTCGACAGCTCCTGCTTACAACGATGAGGCATTAAAGGCTTCGGCCTTAAAACTATCGAAAGCTTTTCGAAAGTCCATGAACATAACATGTTTGTTTTCCTTCGTTGATTGCTGTTGCAAAATCATGGATCGTCTAGACCAGCTGAGTGCATGTTGAATACCCTCGTCTGAACCCATGTTGAACATCTGCCAGTACATTATGCTCGTCGAGAAAACTAGTTAAATGCTTATGAAAGATATGTTCTAATAATTTGCATGTTGTCGAAGTTAGTGAGACAGGGCGATAATTTTCAATACACATCCTCTCTCCACTTTTATACAAAGGCTTAATTCTAGCAGTTTTCCAATCACACGGTAAAACACCTTCTTTCAAAGATCGAGTGAACAGGACGCGCAAATACTTGGAACACCACTCTGCATACTGTTTATGAAAGGCATTCGGAATATCATCTGGTCGAGGTTATTTCTTAACATCCAGTTTTAACAATAGATGAAATTATAACATTGATATAATTTGAGTTGAGGGTGAAGTCACTTCGGAGGATGCCTGTGTCTGCATGCACCATGTCACCCTGCCATGGCACTGCACCCTGCGCACTGAAGTATCCACACAAAGCATCACGCACTGCACAGCGTGACAGTGTTAAGCCGGCGGTAGTGGACACAAAATCACCAAGTGCCATCTTTATTTTTGACGAGGATCACTGGAGCAGCCCACGGGCTTGAATTCAAGATTCCTGAATGATGCCGCGATGCAACATGTCACGGACTTGTTCATCGACTATCTGACGTTCGGAAGGCGAGACGCGGTATGGCTTCTGTCGAATCAGTTGTGCAGATCCAGTATTGATCATGTGATCATGGAAGCTGGAATCGGCGGTGGTTGGTCGCGACCGAAGTCAAACACGTTCGCATGCTTCATAAGAATGGCCACTAGTACCTGGCGGTCGCTAGTGGGTAGGGATTTGTTGACCATGGCTGTCAGTGTCAGTGACCAGTTGCGAGTGGTCGTGGCAACTGGTACAGAAAAACGTTCTTCAAAGCCAGCAAGTTTTAAGCCACATGGCAATACTGCAGGTTCGTTGGAATAACTGACAGTCCAAAGAGTGGCATGGCCCTTGGTCACATGCGGGGTACTAGCACACTTTTCTTTGCACAGTTAAGGGAACAAGGTTCCACCACAGCATCGAAGGCATCAGAAATCGTGCTCGAGGACACAACGGGAACGAATATGGCAGATTGCTGGAACGACGGTATCTGCAGAGACAGAAAACACTTGGGCAACCACTGGCGAGTCTTATATGAGAGCTGACCGAAGGCCAGGACTTAATGACATGCCACCACTGCGGAAGTTGAGAGTAGCGCCGCAATGGTGCAAAAACTCAATACTGAGGATGATGTCATGCGTAGAACGAGGGAGCACTGTGAAATCAGTTTGGAACATGTGGCCAGCGATCACTACATTGCCTCTGTCTATAAGGAGATGCGAGCTTGTCAAGCCGCCCATGAGGTATATGTGTTAAAGGGGCTGCGAAACACTGCTTGGGGGGATACCGGCTATAATTCACGTGGATTCTTTATGTGACACAGATGTTGACTTAAAAAGAATTACAGGAATCGATGCACAGGAATGGGAGTTATTCAGTGAAGAAATTTCAAAATACAAGCAAACAAAACGAGCACTCAACTCGATTTTGGCGGGGCTTCCCACTCCTATTTCGCTCTCCCAATGACGGAAGTCGCGGAAGTTTGCACTCCATGGTTGCCTGCTCTTTGTAACTCGTTCTTGCTGAGACTGGCAGCGTCGTTTCCATGCCAGAGCCCCTGGTGGTGTATTGTTATTTTACTTGCTTTGCAGGGCTTTTATCTAAGACGAAGAAGTTGTGTTCAAGCAACTTGAGCATCTTCTGCTTAGCTTCACACGCCTGTTCCTGCAGAATTCTTGTCTTAATCTATCTTGGACGTCCTTGCTTCCTAAACTCCTTCGGCGCACCTGCGGTCTTTTTTTCCAATATACACTTTCGCTTCAGTGTATTCTTTTTTCTCTTTGATGCAATGGCCACCGTTAAAGCAGAATCAGATCTTGTTAAACATGACACTGGGTGATTCAGCACCATAGTAGCTTCTTGCACTGATTACCATTTCGTCTGAATAATTAACAACCCTCAAAATTCTGCTGGGTTCCCAGTCACATTGGCATTAGGGACAATGAGAGAGCCGACATGTGTGCTGCAAAAGCCAGAACCATGGAAATAAAACGTGAATTTGCCTCCTAGAGATTACATGAAGTTAGTGCATAGCAGACTAAGAGCCAAGTGGCAAGCTTCTTGGGAAAATGAAGGACACAACAAGCTGCATACCATAAAGCCCATTTTAAAAGAATGGAAATCATGCCACCATAAAGAGCGTTTTATCGAAGTAATTTTATGTCGTTTACGCATAGGTCACACACATCACCCATAACTTCTTAACAAAAAAAGACAAACCTGTGTGTGAAATGTGTGGTGAGGAGCTCACAGTAAATCACATTTTAATTTCTTGTTCGCATCTCGAAGAACTTAGAAAAAAAATTTTTACGGTATTTTACCCTTCTATGATTCGCGAAGTGGCCGGCCTATATGCAAGTGAATATGGCATATACCTTTCTCTTAAAAAGCACTGGTAAGCTGGTATTCATGACATGAGTGCTTGCTGAGTGCACTGCTCCTCTTCACTTATTTTCCAGTTTCGTTAGTTAGTTATATGGGGTTTTATGGCGCATAAGCAACTATGGCTATCATGCACCAAACACAAGGTTAGATGATGTTATGTCAAGTGTACAGAGGTTACATTATAATAGATTTAAAACATTGGCTTTCTTTAGAAACTTGCAAACAAGTGAAAACTCGACAAGTGCTTGCTCGCCTAAAAGCAATGCGGGATGAAATGGAAGGGGCGAAGCACAAACGCGGCTACAAAATTAGAAAAACAAAAGAGAACAATTCTAATGACCCTACTACGGGCGGATATCTTGCATTATAGCACCTTTTGAGCCTCAAAAATTACACCAGCTTCTGCCACCGTCAACGCAGACAGGTTTTATGCATGCCTTCTTTCTCAGAAGAGCCACACAAAACTCTAACATGAGTGTGACAGAGTCGTACCACATCACCTCTGTGCCGGCTGCCCTCTTTAGGGTCATCATTCTAACCAAAACTTTCAATCACTCAACTATGTAGTATAGATTGTGGGCGACTGTTCTGCGGCTAGAACATATGTTGTGCCAGTCTCCTTAATTGCGCATTTGTGCCTTTGAATTTGCACCGAAAGACAAATACGACATTCACACATTTTTTTTTCATTTGCGGTTCACAAAGTTAGAACATGGTCCTATTGACTGAAGCAACGAGTTCGAAAATATGGCAATACAACTGTGCCATGGTAATACAATCCTCTATCAACATGGACAACTCGGAGTACGGACAGTTTTTATGGGAAGGACTGTTTGTATGTATTAAAAAGTAAATATTTGGAAAGTAGTAGTTTGGTGAGTGGATAAGAAGAACATGCACAGCACTCAACGGGGCCTGTGTATTTTTGAAGCGAAAAGCTTCACTAAGCTAGTCAACACCGCGCTTCACGTGAGCGAAACCGAGTGACATCACGCACGGTGCAGGCACTGCAATCCTTATCAACAGGAAAAGAAAAGGCAACAGTCGGATGGTGCAGAAACAGGCAGAAGTGCCAGTGCGACCAAGGTCTTCACGGCAGACTGTGAACAATCCGTAAAGGGGCCCCGCGATGATTTCCTCAGTGCCAGTTAATATCATTAAATAGATTCGTCATGCTTTCCAGAGACCAGAGCAAAAAGAATTATTGAAATCGGAGCATGCAAACGAAAGTTATTCCACTCTGAAAATTCGAAATGAAAAGCTCAGACTAAAACGCACTTCACTCGCCCATTTCACTCACCCAGTGCCGAGATTGGACGCTACCAATCAGAACCGCACCTAGCGCACACACAGCGGAAGGGCAGCGAAGCATGCATGCAGTTGTTGCTTTGTTGGGGCTGTAGACAGCTGCATTTTGACAGCGTCTTCCCCCCGTGTACGTACGCGACGCCGTAGTAAGGGCAGGGGTGACTAACGACAAAGGAAATTCCCCGAAGTTTCTTTTTGAGTTGGACTGCAAGGCTGTCTGCGGTAGCCCCCCTCCCCCCCAAACTCGACTCCCGTCTCCTGTCCGGCCTTTCTCTTCACATTTTGGGCAAGGTGTGTCGACTGGCTTTTTTTTTTCGCTGCCGTCTTGGTATGGTCACGGCCGGTCTCGACGCGCGCGCTTTCTGTTCTGAGCCAAAGTTTTTTGAACAACGGTGGCCTCCACGAAGGTCTGAAGCAGAATAGAAAGTGTCGCCCCTAGCTGTATTCTTGTTAGTTTTCTTTCGCTTTCCCTGCTTCTTTCCAGTTTTTGTTGGATGCGAAACGCTTTCAGTGCTCAGAGACATAATATTTTGGATTCATTTCGCAAGTATAAAGGAACAATATGCAGACTGGACGCCCAACCAATGAGAAATGCAGCGCCCTATCTGGATGCCACCACCTTTCCGCTGCCGCAAATGGCCGCCGCGTTGCGACACCATCGGCTCGAAACAGGCATTTCTAGCGAAGATTAAAATATCAAATATTATGATTTCAGTGATCTCATTGCGCGTTCGGGACCCTATGCTTTATCTACGTCGCAGGGCACCTTTAAGTACAAGACACTTCGTGAGTTGTTCATTAAGGAGGAATTTCTGAGCAACGCGAGCCTGTCATTGTACTTTAAGGAGCGGAAGGCAGAAACACTGCAAGACATGCTAAAACCTCGCTGATCAATTCTTGGATGCACAAGGTAGTGTCAACCTAGCGAAGGGAAGAAAAGAAAGCCGGGAGGAAGCAAACAAAGCAGGAGGTGACGAAAGAAAAACCAGCGAGGGGAGCGTCGAGATGTTATCTCTGCGGATGGGCCGGGCACAATGCCGCGCACTGTCGGAGCAGCGTCCCTGCCAACCACCTCCCCCACTGCTTCAAGTGTGGCCGAAAAGGGCACAAATCGAATGCGTGTCGACAAGGAATGCCTGACCAGAACCAGGCAACCTGTGTGTCGGGCCAATCTCCCCTCCGTCCAAACAGGACAATAGATACATATTAACACTGATCGACTATGCCACCCGTTACCCGGATGCAGTGGCTTTGCCAAGCATAGAATCCGAGCGTGTTGCTGAAGCTCTGGTGGCGATGTTTTCGCGATTCGGCGTCCCCCGCGAAGTACTCAGCGACCGTGGCACAAACTTCACCTACGAATCGATGAAGGAAGTGGCACGGCTGCTTTCCATCCGTCAACTTCGCACCACTCCGTACCATACCATGGCTAACGGGCTAGTGGAGAAGTTCAATGGCACATTCAAGAAGATTCTGAGGCATCAAGCACTACCCTCTACTGTTCGCAACCCGGCAAGGTATCGAGAGCGAAGTGCAAGAAATGGAGAGGCTGGGAATTGTTGATAAGTCAGTGTCCCCATATAACTCTCCCGTACTCCTGGTCAAAAAGCCGGATGGAAGTAATCGCCTTTGCATCGACTTTCGGAGGCTGAATGACGTTCTCGTGAGAGACTCGGAGCCTATGCCCAGAGCCGATACCGTTTTTGCCATGGCGGGAGACGAGATATTTTTCCAAGGTGGACTTCGTAAAAGGATACTAGCAGATCCCACTGTCTCATACGCCAAGGCTAAGACAGCGTTTTCACTATGTCGGGACTCTACCAGTTCCGCCTCATGCCGTTCAGCATCAAGACGATGCCCGCAGTTTTCGCGTAGAACACTAACTGGTCGCCAGCTCAACCTGGGAAGAACACATTGCCGCACTACAACAACTTTTTGGCCGAATCAAAGCGGCCGGGCTCACGGTGCGACCCAGTAAGTGTGAACTGGGGATGACAGAAATTGATTTAGTCGGCCACCGAATTGGAGCAGGCAAGCTGGCGCCCCTGGGAAAAACTCTGGACAAGATACAAGCGGCTGAGCCACCAAAGACAAAGCGCCAAGTGTGAGCTTTCCTGGGACTGACAGGCTATTACAGGGAGTTCATCCCCAACTATGCAGAGATAAGCGCACCCCTCACCCAGCTGACCCGGAAGGGTAAAAGTAACGCTGTGAAATGGGAACCCGTGCACGAGGAAGCATTCTGCAAGCTCAAGCACTCTGTATATCTAATCCCCCTATTTTGCGGCTGCCGAACTGCGCACCGACGCCTCCGACACTAGCTTAGGCGCTGTGCTCCTGCAAGCCGAAAGTTGCTGGCTAGGTAAGTAGCCTACAGCACTATCGATCGAGAGTGCCTTGCTTTGGTCTGGGGAGTCCAAAAGTTTTCGACCTACCTCTATGGTGTCGAGTTTCTTGTGCAGACAGATCACCAGCTGCTGGCCTATATCCAGAATATTATACCATCTTCAACTGGTCACTTCTGAGCGCTCCAGACCACTCTGGCTGGCTGCGTCGCATTCGACTGGTCAAAACCAAGCGCTCTGAATGTGTTCGACTGGTTCTTAACGATCGCTCGAATCTTACTCTGAGCGCTCTTGGTCGCTCTGACCCTCTCCATTGAGAGCAGTTTGCTCAGGCCGCGGGGGTTCCGGTCACGTGACCAACTGTTTGCGCGCCGCGCGCGCGGTATGGGGAGGGCTTTTTGCGCACGTACTTGTGAAGCTGGATACCGGCGTCGGTGTGTTGTCCTTTTTCCAGTGCGTGTGGGGTTTAAATGGGGAGATAAACACGTATTCCCCGTTTAAGCGCGGCTGACATAGTTCAAAACCGCTCGGACCCCACCCCGTGGTCGCGAGCGCTACCGAGCGCACGCCGACCACGGCGGGCCTTGCTCTGCGGGACAAAGGAACGACACACTGGCTGGCACAAACAAGGCATTTATTGCTATAACAACAATAACGCCAGCTAGCAACAAAATACACTGAGGAATCGAGGATGTCCAACTCACCAGCACGGTTACGAGCAAACGTTCGCCCACGGTAGGGCAAAGGGAAGATCCGATCCGATCCGAAAGTAACCGAACCGAGAGGAGTGCTCTTCAGAGGGAGCTAACAACAGTGGGGTGTGCAATGCGGGAATGCGAACGCAGGGGACGAAGGCGCCCCCACATGCGTAACAGCAAAAATTTCAAAAAACCTCGCTTAAGCGTACTGGGGTGGCCTTCATTCCTGCTGTCGCAGCTTGTAAGCAGAACCGATAGCATCGACAGCTCCGACGACCTCAGTCGTGCCTGTGCACATAAATTTGTAGAGCTCTTCAGTGTGCGGCGCAGAATTGCCAAAGTCACGGATTATGTTGACAGCGCAGTGCGCACATACACGGACAGAGGTAAGTGCTACTGCTTGACAGAACGTTTCTCGAAGCATTGTTTGGCAACCGAAAAATAATGTATGCATAAGGAAAAGAAATCGGCCAGAACTACAGTTCGTTTTGCTTTTGTGAAATATCTTGTCTGCTTGCGTCTTGTCCCCTTGTGTGGGTATGTGCCATCAACAACAATTTCAGCCTGTGTGGTTCACATTTCTGTCAAACTTAACTTGAGCCCAGAAAGTGGAGGTCAGTGCCAGTGTAGGCTTCTGAATTTTGCTTCAGCTCTAAAGCACTCTAGGTATGTGCGATCAGAGTCTGCAGTGTATCCAATTAAATTCTTAGGCATGTTTCATTGGGTAGAAATAAAATAATAGCAAGTATTACATTGTAGTGAAATGTATGTTGGTTACACATGAAAATCAGCTTTGTACACTTGTCAACTTGACAACCATGAAGTGAAATGCTTAGCAGGGTCAGAATGAGAGTTAGTCTCACCATTAAGGTTCTGAATGCTTGTGATGCATTACACGTCCAACAGCATTGAAAACAAATTTGTCATATTAAATGCATTTACAATGGCTTCATAGGTTGTGATGTTCTTACCTGATAGCAAGAGATCTTATTTAGAAAAAGCTGTCACTAGCACTGACAAGCATGGTAAACTAAACATGAACATGCACAGGCAATCAAATCTTTCGAAAAAGGTTTCAAAATTAGATTACAATAAAATTTAGGCTGTTGGAAACTTTCAGCAAACTTTCAGTATTAAACTCATGGTTGTGGCTATTTACACATTCTCTTTTTCAGATTGCAGAATTCCCCACTGTAATAGGGTGCATAGACGGAAGGTACATTCCCATTCGCTGCCCTAACAACAAGATCAAATCAACATATGTAAACCGGCACGATCAAGTCTCACTGACCATGCAAGGCATATGCGACTCCAACGGCAGGTTCCAAGTTGTTTTCACAGGTACACCAAGCAAAATACATGATGCCCGGGTTCTGCGGCTCTCTGGTGTGAATGAGGACTTGCCAACCATTTCCTAAATTAACAAGTACTATATTTTAGGGGATGCGGCATACCCTATCAGAGAGCACCTGTCCACACCGTTCAAAAACTATGGGAACATGACTGAAGCCCAGGTGGCGTACAACAGCCGTCACTCCTCAACAAGAGTCATAATAGAAAATGCATTCGGACGCCTCAAATAGAGGTTTCGACAACTGCGGTATGTTGAATTTACAACAGTGGACAAAATCACACGATTCATAATTGCTTGTTGTGTGTTGCACAACATTTGCTTCGATGATGGGGACCTCGGTGTTGATGATTCTCACTGAAGACGAAAGGCAAGAAAGGCAACAAGACATACAAGAGCATAACGTTATGCAAGCAGAATAGCTAAAAGAAGCAAGCCAGACAACTCCAACACTGCGTGAGTCAGCCTTGCGTCGTCTGGGGGAACTGAAGAGAAGCAGCCTAGCACAATTGTTTTGAATTCCAATTGGACATTCCCATGGTGTGAATGTGGACCGCCCTAATGACAAGACTTCTGCCAAGTAGCAAACAATTTATTTACCACAAACATTTGAATAAAAACAAACAAGCTGTCTTGTTTGCATGTTGAATTTTAACGTATGTACTTTGTTGAGTAAAAAAGATTTGAACAATAGCAGAACTTAGTGCTCTTGCTTCCAGGTTGTACTGAACTACAGTACTGAATTCTGGGACTGATTAGTTAAAAATCACGCATGCATTTCAACATTAACGTAAGCAAGCTGTCTTCCTTGAAGGCTGCATAAGATGAGAAGTTTTAAGAATAACACAATATAAAAATAGCATAAATAACCTCTTATTCTTAGGTAATATTGTCACGAATGTTACACGGCACACCGTTAGATACACGAACTGTTCCAGTCTGCCGAGCGGTCACCAGCAAGCAGGCGAAGCACTTCTTCCTCGTCACAAGTGAGATGGCCGAGCACTTCTTCGTCCACTTCTAAGCTGTATCATTGCCCCCTCCTCTGCAGCATCGCCTCGATGCGGGCCGCTGGCATCACGGGCCGATGCGGGAAAGTTAAACACAACTATCACGACACAGCACCGGCGGCACTCAGCGTCAAGTACACTCAGCAGGACGGTCGTGGTACGGCTTCATACGAACGACGTGCACAACATCCGGATGCGGTGGTCTGCGCGATGGGCGGCCTGGGGTTGCCGGTGAAACTTCGTTAGTCACGTCGCTAATGCGGCGGAGAACTCGGTAAGGTCCGAAGTATCGGCGCAGTAATTTTTCGGACAACCCACGGCGACGAACTGGTGTCCAAACCCACACATGGTCGCCTGGTTCGTACGTAACAAATCGCCGTCCGAGATTGTAGCGGTTAGCGTCGACATGCTGTTGACGGTGTATTCGCTGCCTGGCCAGATGACGTGCTTCTTCAGCCCGCTGAACGAAAGTGGCGACGTCAAGATCTGGCTCTAGGTCACACTGAGGGTCGACGGGCAACATGGCATCCAAAGAAGTAATAACTGGACGACCGAAGACAAGCTGAAAGGGCGTGAGCCGCGTTGTCTCCTTCAAGGCCGTATTGTAAGCGAACGTTACGTATGGGAGAATTTGATCCTATGTTTTATGCTCCACATCCACATACATGGAGAGCATGTCGGCCAGGGTTCTGTTAAGGCGCTCTACCAAACCATTTGTCTGTGGGTGGTACGCTGTTGTACGCCTATGGCTGGTGTGGGTCAGATCTAGGACTGCTTGAGTCAAGCGGGCCGTGAAAGCAGCTCCACGGTCAGTAATGATAACCGCCGGAGCCCCATGACGCAGCACGATGTTGTGTACAAAAAAACGTATTTACTTCGACAGCAGTTCCGTTTGCAAGCGCCGTTGTCTCAGTGTATCTTGGTGCTTCCGCCCCGACTTGTACACGACCGTTACGTCGTACTTCCGGAGGCTCCACCTCGCCAACCGCCCAGAGGGATCTTTTAGGCTGGCCAGCCAGCATAACGAGTGGTGATCGCTGACAACGCGAAAGGGTCTTCCGTATAGGTATGGGCGGAATTTACTGATGGCCCAGACTACCGCAAGACATTCTTTCTCAGTCGTTGAATAGTTGCATTCCGAGCGTGAAAGTGTACGGCTTGCGTAAGCGATGACTCGTTTGGCGCCATCCTGCCACTGTACCAGGACCGCCCCAAGGCCTACGTTGCTAGCATCAGTGTGTATGTCGGTTGCTGCGGCGTCATCGAAATGGGCGTGTATCGGTGGACGTTGCAGGCGGTGGCGGAGCTCCACGAAAGCATCCTCTTGGTCGCTTCCCCAAAAGAAGGGTGTGTAGTCTCTGGTCAGTGCTGTTAAGGGTTCAGATATTCTGGAGAAATCTTGGACGAATCGTCGATAGTAAGAGCACAGTCCCAAAAAACGTCGAAGAGTCTTTTTGTCAGCGGGACGCGGGAAACTGGAGACAGCAGCGGTCTTGTCGGGATATGGGAGAACACCTCGCGCGCTGACAACATGGCCGAGGAAACGAAGCTCCTCAAAACCGAAATAGCATTTATCAGGCTTGATCGTAAGTTGCGCACATTGGAGCGCCCGGAGCACTGTGCGCAGCCGCTCCAAGGAGGAAAAGAACCTGGCATCACGTAGTCTGTCGAGTGCATCATCAATCCTGGGGAGCGCGTAAACGTCCTTTTTAAGTCACGTTGTTCAGTTTGCGGTAATCGGCACAAAATCTCAAGGTGTTGTCTTTCTTTTTCACGAGGACCACCGGTGATGCCCATGGGCTTGTCGACGGCTGAATGACATCGTCGGCGAGCATTTCGTCCACTTGCCTTTTAATGGCTTCGCGTTCCGTCGAAGAAACGCGGTATGGGCGCTGGCATACGGGTGGTGTAGTCTCGTCGGTGATGATGCGATGTTTTGTGACAGGCGTACGACCGACCCTGGAGCTTGTGGCAAAACAACCCGCGAAGTCGGTTATAAGCGCCGAGAGGAGAGCCTTCTGCTCAGGCGCCAAATCCGGATTGATTCTGACGGACGGGAGGACAGGACATGGTGGAGCCTGGTCTTGAAGGCTTGTCTCCAGGGCGCACACTTGAGGCACCACGGCGAAGTCATGCAGGAAGGCGACAGCCGTGCCCTTGGCGAGATGCTGCAACTCGTTGTAGTTGGACGAGCCTTGTAGTTGGACGAGCCCGCGAGCGACGGCTACTCCCTTCTCGAGCAGCAGGGGTACGTGGCTATCAGCGACACCTTCGTAGTCGTGGAATAAATCATTCCTTACGAGAACCAGCACACTGGACCGGGGTGGCACCATTACGTCGTCGTCAACAAGTCGCAGAGCAGTGAAGCGTGAGTCGTCTGTGTCGGTGCGCGCCACGGCCCGTTTAGTCGAGAACGTGACCCGTGCTTCGTGCAGGTCAATGACACCACCGTTCGTGTGGAGAAAGTCGAGACCGAGGATCAACTCTCGAACACTCACGGAGGACTACAAATTCACCGACGTACACAAAACCACAGATATCGACACGAGCTGTGCACCTGCCGGCGGGGATAATCAGGTGACCCCCAGCAGTGCGAATGCGCCCCGACCACCCCGTCAATACTTTCTTCAGTTCTAAGGGAAGGGCCAGGCACATGACAGAATAATCGGCACCAGTATCCAGCAAAGCGGTCGCGTCGATTCCATCAATTTTGACGCACAAATCGGAGGTAGCGCGTCGGATGCTGTCGCCACTCGCTCTCGGAGAAACATCGTCGCGTGGTAGTGGCGCAGGAGGATCTTCACAAGTTCCGGCATCAGCGGTCTTGCCTCCAGAGGCCGCTGGAATCAGTTTTCCCGGCGTGGACTGGGAGAACGGCGTCCGGAGTAGCCTGCGGCTTGACTGGGGCTTGGAGAACGGTAGCGTCTCGGCGACGGTGATCCTGCCTCCTGGTGGCCTGACGTGATGTGGTTCTGGCGTGACGACAGATGGAATGCTATCTCCTGCGGTCGTTCCCCGTTCTGAGGGCACGGGTCGTCCGGCGCGAAACCACGCAGGCCCACGCGGCGGTATGGGCACGCCATGTATAGGTGACCCGCCTCGCCACAGTGATAGCAGAGGGGCCGACGATCCGGGGCACGCCACACTTCACTCTTTCGCGGTCGCTGGTAGGCTGGCGGAGCGTCACCACGAGGGGAGCTCGACGAGAGCACTGCTGGAGTCGCAGCAGTGACGTCGTACCCAGGGGCCTGGCGCAGGACGGACGCATACGTGGGCCTTGCATCATGCTGGCGAGGAACCTCGGAAATCTGGTGCTGTTGTGCTGCCAGGCGCACCTCGTCCCAGACGACTTCGCTCAGTGGCGTGAAAGATGGCGTTTCGGACGGCGTACGGAAGGCCTGCAGTTCCTCTCTGACGACAGATCGGACCAGCTCGCGTAGAAAGGCCGCGTCGATACCGGGAGGCATGGAGATGGGATCAGACCCGAAGGTGTTGACGTCGCGATTGTACTGGCGTCTTCTCCATAGTGGCCGCCTCGGTGAGGAACTCTGCCACAGTGCTTGGTGGGCTGCACACGAGTCCTGCGAAGAGCTCTTGCTTGACACCCCGCATAAGGTGGCGAAGCTTCTTGTCTTCCGGCATGTTGGGATCCGCGCGCTTAAAAAGGCGGGTCATGTCCTCGTAGTACATGCGTACACTCTCGTTGTGGCGCTGGTTGGGCGAGGGTAAAGCAGCTTCTGCTCGCTCTCGACGGTCTGCATTCGGAAAAGTGGCTTTTAGATTGCGGCAGACAGCTTCCCAGGACGTAAACGAAGCTTCATGGTTTTCGAACCATGTCCGAGTCGACTCTTCAAGCGCAAAATAGACATTGTGGAGCTCACGTTGTGTTGTGTTGGGTTTAGTGGCACATAGGCATCTAAGGCCATGATAACACAAGGGAATGTTTTCTGTGTGATTTAATAAAAATGTGGTGTAAAGGGCCTAAAAATTTTAACTAGCTAGTAATAACAGACAAAATGAAATTTGAGAATGGCTAATGGTAAAAGCTTTAAAAAAGGTCAGGCAACCTCAGCGGCCATCCTTGGCTGGCCAAGGATGTCGAGGATCTCAACCAATCAAATAAAAGCCTCAGCCTTCTCAGGAATGAGAAAGCGGCTGAGGTGTATCATGCAATAAAGCGAGCCAGTGGTTCAGTGTTTACAGTTTTTCGAGTAAGCTTGCTTCTTTTAAAAAGTTAAAAAATAGAACGTATGTTAACAGTGGCGTTATCATGCATTGTTTATAAAATTGACTGCAGTACTTTTTTCTTAGTTTTTCCAGTTTAACACAAGAGATTAAAATATGGTTAACCGTAAGTTCATCTCCGCATTCTTCGCAAACAGGTTTGTCTTGTTTGGTTAGTAGAAAGTTGTGGGTAAGGTGTGTGTGTCCAATACGTAAACGACATAAAATAACTTAAAAAAAGCGTTCCTGATGTGTGCATGATTTCCATTGTCCTAATATTGGTTTTATTAAGTGTAGCTTGTTATTTATCTGACTATTCCATGTGCTCTGCCATTTGTTCCTCAGTCTGAACTAGCTTCATGCAATCATTATGTGGCATGCTTGTTTTCTGTATTTCCTTGTTGTGGGCTTCAGGGGCGCATGCGTCCGCTCTCTCGTTACCATCAATTCCAACATGGCTTGGAACCCAACATAATTTTATGTTATGTCCTTGTGTTATGATCCTTGTTATGTTGTGTATGACAGTACCTAGTGAGGGCATGACTGCATTTCTGGACTGTAGTGCTTTCAGTACACTGAGGGAGTCTGTGTAGATAATGCTGTTTTCGATGTTCTTGCTTATTATTTTCTCCGTAGCAAGAAACACAGCATAACACTCAGCTGTAAAAACCGATGCGCACTGAGGAAGCCTTACTATTTTTTCCCACTTCCCTGCCACTACTGCACTTCCAACATAACCTGTAGTTTTCGATCCGTATGTGTAGAACTCGGTGTAGCTATCATATTTTTTCTTTAGTGTAAGGAACTCTTGTATGATGTGTTCTGCTGGAGTTTGTCTCTTGTTGAACTGTGTAAGACTTATTATATCACAGACCGACGGAAAACTGTACCAAGGGCCAAATGCGTCACAACGTTCTGCAATATTTGGTAATGTTTCTGATAAGCCAAGTTCTCGGCAGATCTCCTCAAACCACATTAGCAAGGGCCTGGTTGCTTGGGGCTTATTTGTAAATATTATTCGAGAAGGTCATGTTGTGACGATTGAATAACACACGTGTTTTGGTCGCGACCTTATTCTAAGAATGTATGAACATGTAAGTGCTTTTCTTCTATCTTCAAGTGATGGCTCATTTGCTTCAACATGAAGGCTCATTACCGGAGACGTTCTGTATGCTCCACAAGAAAGGCGGATGCCTAGATTATGAACTGGATCTAATCTTTTTAGATTAGCGCCGGAGAAGACTGTACAAGTTCACTGACATTTTGTACAAGGAAAAGGACGGACACACGGCCGCTCACAGACCTCTGTATTTAAGCTTCCAGGACATAGGCGATGCATACGACAACATGAACAGGGAACTTGGTAGGAAGACAGCGCAAAAAACTACAACCACACGAGAGGACAAGACACAAAAGAACGCTCTTTTTTAGCGTTCTTTTGTTGGTTTGGTTTTATGGGGTTTAAAGTCCCAAAGCGATATTAAGATCGACGTCAACAAGTCTCGCCGGGTGGCCGCCAGCACGCCTGCTTCTACTGTGTATGGCTGCGAGCAGAGAGTACGCACTGAGAGGACCCAGGTGACAGCTGGCTTCAATTACGGAGTTTGCACGGTTGGAGTGCAGGACCAAAACCAGACCCCCTTCACAAAGTGCCTGCACGTGTAGAACGCCGCCGTCGCCTCGGGGAGACGAACGTTATCTTCCCCATTTGCCGTGACCGTGCCAGGGAACAAAGGGCCTTGTCTCCTGTTGCTCTTTGGCGTGCCAAGCATCGCGACAAGCTGGCGGGCATCATCTCCGACCCAAGCACGAGGAACCACTTTCGGCCTTTTCGTGACCTCGGGTCCGGCCTCGAGCGGCGGGTGTCTTTGTTTCTCAGCAGATGTCGGTGACCCGCAGAAACCTTCGACTGGCCGCAGGCCATCACCTACCGCAGTCAACGCTACCTCGACGACAACCTTCTTTCCCTCAGACTCCACATGTGACGGGGGCGTGGCCCTAAGTGCAGTGGTGTGTTTGTACGCACAAGTTTGTGTTGTTTGTGATCTGGGTCCCTCCCACCCCGGCGTGGGCGTCCTCAACCTAGGGAATTTAGGGAAGGCGAACAGTACTAAAGTCGACAACGAATGCGGCAGCTCAGCCCCTCTTAGCCTCATTTTGAGCCTCCCATACAGCTCTCACTAGAGCCTCCCATAGAGCTCTCACTTCAACCTCACTTCAGTCTCTTATGCTTGTAAAAAGATGTAAATAAACGCTCTTGTAATCTTCCTCCCATCACCTTAACTCTTTGACTTGGCGGCACTCCTGTCCTGGTGAGGTTGGGAACGGGCGTCGGCTTGACCACGGTTCCGTCAAGCGAGCGAGCAGCAGCAGCAGCGAGCTAGCAACGGCTACGAACCGTCCCATCTTCGCCAACAACTGGTGGCACACCCAACAACTGGTTGGCAGCGGTGTGATGAACCGGGTGACATGGTGCTGCATCTGCGGGTGAGTGTTTGGTTTTTGCTTTGGATCCTCCAGGCTTCAAATTCTGGGTTAATAATTTGAACTGCTGGTTGATCGGGTGATTGTATGTCTGTAGCACAGGGGTAGTTGCACAGAATCACCATGAGCGAGCAAAACCAATATTTAAAAGCAGCGACCGTGGACCTGACGAGGTTGTCGAGGACAGAACTGTTGTTCTTGTGCGATGAGTTGAGTGTGGATGTGGAGGAAAGAGCGAAAGATTCGGATATTATCCAGGCAATCAAATGTTTTGAAACGGAAGAAGAAGATGATTTTGAAATTGCTTGGGATAATACGCACAGGTGGGCAAAAGAACAGGAGCGTAAAAGAGCTGAGGAAGTGGAAAGAGAGGAACGAGAGGCACAGCACCAGGAGCGTATGGAGAAGCTAGCAGCGGAGCAAGAAGAGCTTAAACTCGAGGCTGAGAAAAGGCGGCTCGCAATGCTCAGTGGTCTTAATGGGAACGAAGTAGCAATGAGTGACGCTATCTCCGTCCAGATATGGCCTTCAATGTTCCAGTCCATCGCCGAGTTAGAGAGACATGACGCCATAATACAGGATTGCGAAATGGTGCAAAACCGGCATGGATGGCACACGACAGAGCACGGCCAAAATAGAGAGGCTACAGAGACCGTCTCCGAGTTAGCTAAGTGTAACTCCGCGAGAGCTCGTTCAGAAAACGAGTGGAGAGGGCATGGATGGCGTCGGACAAAGCCGAGCCAAGAGAGACTTCCCAAGCTAGCTAAAGAGACCGTCGCCCAGTCAGGTAGTCGCAAACCTGCGAATAAGGGCCGAGAAACGGTCTAACCGGCACCCGCGGTTTAGAATAGAGAGAGCTCCGAAGAGAGGCTGTGCAGTGAGAGTAGAAACCGTGGCCGATTTGGTTAAGCGTGAGGACGCTAGAAAGGGGCCTGTACAGGCGATTAACCGGCACGGGTGTGAAAGGGGTAATTTCCCCAAAGGCAGAGGTTTCGACATGGAAACAAAGGGGAACCCTTTAGGAATTGTGAATCGTGGCAACTCCGATTTGAGGCGTCACTGCGGTGACAGTGACGAAGCCAGGGTTGTGGCTACCTCGGCGAAGCTGGCGTATCAAGAGTGTGAAGCTGCTGTTGGGTTAGAACGCAGTATTGAACGCCATGCTGAGACAAAGGACGAGAGCCCGATTATAGATGAGCAGTGCGTTTCAGAGGAAAGCACTGAGAGCGATAAGCCAGCTGCAGAGGATTACCTTCAGGGGAGCGAACTGCTCATTTCCGGGGCAGCTGAAGGTCCGTCTGTCAACTCTGTAGAGATGACCATCTGTTGCGAAGGCAAAGAGGTCAATTTGCCGCCTAAGGAAGGGTCAGGCAAGTCATGTCAAGGGCTGGAGGAAACAGTCTTGGTTCAGGCGGTGCACGCGGAAAGTTCAAAGCGAAAAAGGAAAAGGGCAAGAAAAAAAGGAAACGGTTGAAATGTCAGGCCCTAAATTCGCGTGCGCGTACAGGTGCTAGTGTTAGCACAGATGAAAATGCGGCAGAAGGGAAAGAGAAGCCTTCCCGCATTAGAGCTCGCAAGTTTGCGGCTAAAGTTACTGGTCAGGCGACACGCGTGGATTGTTGTAAACCTGTTGTGTCCCCTTATTGCTTTTGTGTGTGTGCGCCCCCGCATCCTCCTCCTAACGACCACTCGCATCCTCCTCCTAACGACCACTTGCCCCTCGTCGCACGCTGTCGCCAGATGCCCCCCCATGGTGCGCCCCCGCATCCTCCTCCTGTTTTGGGAAGCTACTTCCTCCCGTGGACGCTTCTCCGCTCCCTCCTTTCTTCGGGCGGCCAGTTCGGCTCCTGCCTCGGTCGACGCTGGTCGCACCCTCATCGGCTTTAAATAAACGAAGTCTTAAAGTACCGTGTGCGTCTTTCGCTGCATTCAACACAGCGACCGGACACGACAGTGGCGACGAGAAAGTGGATTCGACCCGCGCTACGCAACGCTATTGACAAGCCATGGCTACGCGAGGGTTTCCCAATCAGATACCAGAGTTCAACGGCTCATCGTGGTCATCGTGGGTTGGACGCCTTCAGTTCTACTTTGAAGCTAACAACATCACAGACCCAGCCTTGAAGAGGGCCAACCTGCTGACGCTGTGCGGGGAGCAGACCTACGATACTGTCTGCGCCCTTATTCAGCCAAGCACACCAGCGGCAGTGTCTTACGACGACATCGTAAAAGCGCTGCAAAAGCACAACGACCCAAGGCCATCCGAGGTCTACAGCCGGGCTCGCTTCCAACGACGAGATCAACTGGGAGGAGAAACTGTGAGCGCCTACGTAGCCGCGCTCAAGAAGCTCGCTGCCGACTGCAATTTTGGAACGCTGTCGACAGCAGCTACCGGGCAGGAGGGAGACGCAGCTTCTTCTGCTAACACCACCATGCTTCCCTTGGACGTGATGTTACGCGACAGATTTGTGTGCGGACTGAGTGACGAGTCACTGCAGCAGCGCCTGTTCGCTGAGAAGGACCTCACATTCAGCAAAGCTTACGACATCGCCGTTCGAGCGGAGAGCGCCGGTCACCAGCAGAGAGGGATTCGCCGGAACACCGAGCCGGTACACCAGACAAGCAACCAGGTGCGGAAGCCTTCTGTTGTTGTAAAATCGGTCAAAAAGGCACAACGCTGCTGGCGGTGTGACGACCAACACAACCCCCAGGGATGTCGATTCCAGTCAGCCACGTGTAATTTTTGCCACAAGCGAGGGCATATCGAAAGAGCATGCATTACGAAACGGAGACTTGCCAAGATAAAGTCACCTTCCCAGCCTAATCACAGCGTCAACGCCTCAGAGAATACGCCGCTATCTGATCTCCATGGAGCAACATCAGCAACACCATCTGTGTTGTACGACCTGAACACCATGAATCTCGGCACGCGACCGAAGATTTTTACAGGAGTAAGCGTACATCACCAGCTGATTAAGTTCGAGGTGGACTCCGGCGCAGCCTGTACTCTGATCAGTGAGGACACGTTCCGAACTTCATGGCCATCTGACGCACCCGCCCTGCAACAAGACGACACGCACCTGCGAACGTGGTCAGGACAGAATCTGCCACTATTGGGCTCTGCCAACGTGCAGGTTAACTACAACGGCCAGACCCATACGCTACCTCTGCTTGTTGTGAAGGGCACAGGATCAAGCCTTCTAGGGAGAAACTGGTTTTCTCCACTAGGCGTGATGATATGCGGCATACACCAGACGCCGAGCCAGAACATGGTTGAGCAACTCCAAGAGAAATACGGAAGAGTATTCTCGGAAGAGATTCCAGGAAACGAAGGGCCCCCGGTCACACTGGAGTTGTTGGACAACGCGCAACCCAAATTTCTGAAGGCCAGGCCGGTGCCGTTTGCTCTCCGAGATTCAGTTGAAAAAGAGTTGGACAAACTGGAGCAGCAAGGTGTCATCGAGCCGACGCAGCATTCAGAATGGGCCACACCACTTGTCGTAGTTCGCAAGAAGAACGGAACCATACGCCTCTGCGGAGACTACCGGAGCACCGTCAATCTTGCGACTAAAGCGTCCTCTTACCCGCTACCGACACCTGAGGAAGTATTCAGTGTACTGCGTGGCGCAAGAGTCTTCAGCACATTGGACCTCACCCAGGCGTATCAGCAGCTGAAGGTGAGCGAGTCAACTGCTGAATTATTGGCAATTAACACACTGAAAGGCTTGTACAAAGTCAAGCGACTGCCTTTTGGCGTAGCTGCAGCCCCGGCCATATTTCAAAAATTCATGGAGACAGTGCTTCAGGGCATCCCAGGAGTTTGTGTCTACCTTGACGATGTCATCATCAGTGGCACTTCCACTGAAGAGCATGCAGTGCGCCTAGAGCTCGTTCTCGAAAGGCTAGCAAACGCTAATTTGTGCATAAGCAAATCGAAGTGCTGTTTTGCGGTGCCAGAGGTGCAATTTCTGGGACACCGAATTAATGCGGAAGGCATTCACCCTACCGAGGACAAAGTGCGAGCGGTCACAGAAGCACGAGCTCCAACAAACAAGCAGGAGCTACAGGCTTTTCTCGGACTCTTGACGTTCTACGACCGGTTCTTGGAACAAAGAGCTACCGTGGCCAACGACTTATACCAACTCCTTCGGAAAGATGTGACATGGACATGGTCGCCACGCCATCAGCGGTCATTCGATGCCCTGAAAGACCTGATTCGAAGATGTACAGTCCTCCGCCACTACGACGAAAGGAAGCCTCTGCTTTTGGCTTGCGACGCATCACCGTACGGAGTCGGCGCGGTTCTATCGCAAACTGACGAGCAAGGAAGGGAAGCTCCCATCGCCTTCGCCTCACGTACGTTGTCGCAAGCAGAACGCAACTACGCGCAACTTGACAAAGAAGGGCTAGCCATCGTCTACGCGGCGACACATTTTCACCAGTACATTGCCGGCCGGAAGGTCACCTTTATAACCGATCACCGACCGCTATTGGGCATTCTGGGACCACAAAGGCCTATGCCACCAACTTTGTCTCCGCGAATGACACGTTGGTGCATCAAACTCTCAGCGTACGACTACGCTCTGGTCTACCGCAATGGGAGTAAACATCAAAACGCCGATGCGCTAAGCCGTCTGCCACTAGACGCAACTGTTGACGAACCATTTCCACCAGGAGACGTTCTGATGTTCGAAGCACTGCCAGAACCTCCGCTTACAGCAGGCACAGTTGCAGCATCTACGCAGAAGTGCGCAGCTCTCCGGCTAGTTTACACAGCTGTTCAACAAGGCAACGTGCATAAACTCAAAGGGGACAACTTCGACGCTTACCGCAGGCGAGCTACAGAGTTGAGCACCCATCGCGGCTGCATCATATTTGGGTCCCGAGTTGTGATGCCGAGAGAACTACGCGCACAAGCTATGTCTCTCATCCACGCCGGACATCGGGGCATCGTTGCAATGAAAAAGTGTGCCAGAAGCTACATGTGGTGGCCTGGCATTGACAACGACATCGAAACAGTGGTGCGAGAATGCAAGCCTTGCCAGAGCAGCCGGAGCGCCCCGCCGAAAGCTCCTGTCCCAGAATGGGAAAAGCCAGACACACCATGGCACACACTGCACATTGATTTTGCAGGACCAATTGAGGGCTGCACTTTCCTTGTGGTCGTAGATGCCTACACAAAGTGGCTTGAGATAAGGCAAATGGGACAGACGACTTCGGCAGCAGTCATTGACAACCTCCGATCACTATTTGCAACGTTCGGCCTGCCGCGCAAGGTAGTGTCGGACAACGGAACACCGTTTGTGTCTGCGGAGATCCTCAAGTTTTATCGCGACAACGGGATCTTATCAGTTACATCGGCCCCCTACCACCCAGCGACAAACGGACAAGCCGAGCGCTACGTAGCCGAGCTAAAACGCGCCCTTGAAAGAGATCAGACAGGCTCGCTGCAGCGCCGCCTTGCGCGCTTTCTCTTCAAGCAGCACACGACGGTTCAGAGCACAACAGGCGAGACCCCCTCGAAAATGATGTTCGAGCGTGAAATGCGAACCCAGCTCACAGCCATCCTCCCCGAGCCAAAGGCAGAGACGTTCCGGGAAGAAAAAGCAATTCCGCGCTGCGGCACGCTTAATGAGGGGCAGCGCGTCCTCGCCCGACAGTTTCTGAAAAAGCCACGCTGGGAGGAAGCTACAATTGTCAGACGCATAGGCCTGCGCTCTTGGCTCGTCAACATACATGGCACAGTAGCACGCCGACATCTCAACCAGCTGCGTAGATTTACGACGCCGTCTGAGAGCTGTCCGCCAGCGGAGAGAACACGTGCACCATCTTCCCACATAGCCTGGCACCTCTTCCCGGAAGAAGAGACTTCGCCCAGGACAGACCTAGGAGACACAGCGAACAACAGCCAGCCTACAAGTGTTTCTCCCCCGAGCGCACAAAGCCAGCGCGCCTCCACGCGTGAGCGCCGACCCCCTGCACGATACCAGGCAACTTTCTAAGGGGGAAGGAAGTGTTGTGTCCCCTTATTGCTTTTGTGTGTGTGCGCCCCCGCATCCTCCTCCTAACGACCACTCGCATCCTCCTCCTAACGACCACTTGCCCCTCGTCGCACGCTGTCGCCAGATGCCCCCCCATGGTGCGCCCCCGCATCCTCCTCCTGTTTTGGGAAGCTACTTCCTCCCGTGGACGCTTCTCCGCTCCCTCCTTTCTTCGGGCGGCCAGTTCGGCTCCTGCCTCGGTCGACGCTGGTCGCACCCTCATCGGCTTTAAATAAACGAAGTCTTAAAGTACCGTGTGCGTCTTTCGCTGCATTCAACACAGCGACCGGACACGACAAAACCGGACCGCAGTAACAGAAAGGGAAGACCGCATCTTCCAAGCAGAGCAGGAGGGAGGTTTTTCAAAGGGCATCGGCCTGCGGGAAAACCCAGACAACCCGTACCTGACAAGAAGGCGGAAAGGGAAAAGGCAAAGCGGCCCGAGAGACCGGAGGGCACTAGGTTGCGCGACCCTCAGCGCGTGCGAACACAGGGATTTAGCAACAGAGGCCACGCACGCAGGCGGGTTCACCGCGCGCAATTGAAAAGAAGGATGCGTCCTTCACTTTCGGCACTGGATTCCGGGAAGCGCGCAAGACGAAAAGGTAGCCGAGCTTCGTGCTGGGGGCGAGAACTAAGAACAGCTTCTCGCGCTGGTCGCTGTGCGTTGCCAAGAGCCGGTTCTCGACTTTGCATGCCCTACCAAGGCTTTCTGAGCGTGTCGAGGGGGCGCGGAGACGACAGAGGGAGTCGTAGATGGCTTTTTTCAAGGGCCTTTTGTAACGAAATGACTACAGTGTCATCAGTCAAAGCGCGACCCCAGCGGGCGCGTCTGAAGGGCTAATCACTTCAACGCGGCGGAGGTGAGTCAGCTTTCACCCCCGCGTAGCCATTCGAAGTAGCTGGTTTTTTGTTCCTTTTTTTTTGTGTGTGTGCGAAATCACAAGGGCAAAGGCTACTTTGTTTTGAGCTAAAGATTTGGAGTTGACGGAAGTTACTGTGTTTTCTCTTAAAATTGAGAAAGATTAAAGTCTGAGTTAGAATCGAGAGTTCAATTTGCCATACTACCGACAAATAAGGGCACTTAAAGGAGTGTAGCGAAGTTTCCTGAGAGGACTATGTGCTGTCTGCATAGTTGAAACCGTTCAGAGCATTCAAGTTTTGCTGTGTTTGAAGGTTGGCACAGGTTTCTGTTGTATCGATAGTAGACTCAGACGTGTCAGACTTGGTTGAGATACCAAGATGTTGTTGCTACATTAACGGCAGAGTTGCTAATGCCTTGCGAAGGCAAAGAAAGTGCGCATAGTTGTGCATATCTGCGTACTCTTGTTTAATGGCGCGTGGTTAGTTATCCGATTCTGGTATTCGGAGATTAACCGAATGAACTGAAAGTGCATAATTTGGTGGAGAACAGCTGTAGCAGCTTGTGTATAGGTAATGGTGCCTGACACAATGAGTATAAGAGAAGTATTGCGCCAGTACTGGAAGGAGTACCGATTTTGATGAGCAGTCGCATTTTTGAGAGTTTAACTGGAGCAGTTGATTCTCAGTCTCGAGCGATCAAGGTTCTTTGAGAAGAGCCAGAGGATTAAACTGAGCGTGGGCCAAATTTTAAGGAGACTTTCGATATTCGGGTGGTATTGGGGATCAGAGCTTGATTGATAAGGAATGGAGTTTCTATTCTAAATTTGTAGGCTTTGACACACCACCGCTTATCGTACAACGTGGCAGTCTGTCTATGACAACCTCAGATGTGACGCGGACGCTCGCTTTGACCCTAAATTCGGGCAAAATTGAGGGGTCAGTATTCTGGAGCAGGGTTTTGTTTGGCACTAAAAGGAAGCCTGGTGGGTCTTGAGTGAATTCCGAACGCTTGCGCGTGGAGCGGTGCTTTGTTGTTTGGAACGTCCCATCAGTGCTTTCCTTTGTTGGTGGTTTGGTGTTTTGGGTTTGCCTTGGGAGATGATGTTGCACGCCAAGATATCAACGTGGACGCGAGCCCATCTCTTCCAGCCCAGCGGTGGGGAACGCTGGCCATTCGAGATTTTCCGGGCCGCAGAGGAGCTATTAAGATCGACGTCAACAAGTCTCGCCGGGTGGCCGCCAGCACGCCTGCTTCTACTGTGTATGGCTGCGAGCAGAGAGCACGCACTGAGAGGACCCAGGTGACAGCTGGCTTCAATTACGGAGTTTGCACGGTTGGAGTGCAGGACCAAAACCAGACCCCCTTCACAAAGTGCCTGCACGTGTAGAACGCCGCCGTCGCCTCGGGGAGACGAACGTTATCTTCCGCATTTGCCGTGACCGTGCCAGGGAACAAAGGGCCTCGTCTCCTGTTGCTCTTTGGCGTGCCAAGCATCGCGACAAGCTGGTGGGCATCATCTCCGACCCAAGCACGAGGAACCACTTTCGGCCTTTTCGTGGCCTCGCGTCCGGCCTCGAGCGGCGGGTGTCTTTGTTTCTCAGCAGATGTCGGTGACCCGCAGAAACCTTCGACTGGCCGGAGGCCATCACCTACCGCAGTCAACGCTACCTCGACGACAACCTTCTTTCCCTCAGACTCCACATGTGACGGGGGCGTGGCCCTAAGTGCAGTGGTGTGTTTGTGCGCACAAGTTTGTGTTGTTTGTGATCTGGGTCCCTCCCACCCCGGCGTGGGCGTCCTCAACCTAGGGAATTTAGGGAAGGCGAACAGTACTAAAGTCGACAACGAATGCGGCAGCTCAGCCTCTCTTAGCCTCATTTTGAGCCTCCCATACAGCTCTCACTAGAGCCTCCCATAGAGCTCTCACTTCAACCTCACTTCAGTCTCCTATGCTTGTAAAAAGATGTAAATAAACGCTCTTGTAATCTTCCTCCCATCACCTTAACTCTTTGACTTGGCGGCACTCCTGTCCTGGTCGTGGTGGGAACGGGCGTCGGCTTGACCACGGTTCCGTCAAGCGAGCGAGCAGCAGCAGCAGCGAGCTAGCAACGGCTCCGAACCGTCCCATCTTCGCCAACAACTGGTGGCAGACCCAACAGGGACTAAGGCTATGAGAGACGCCGTAGTGGAGGGCTCCGGAAATTTTGACCACCTGGGGTTCTTTAACGTCCAGTGACATCGCGCAGTACACGGGCCTCGAATTTCTCCTCCAAATAAATTCAACCGCCGCGGCCGGGAGGAAAAGGAAAGGAAAGTGCACCTGAAGTTTGCTCCGACTGCACCAGCGCCACTTCTCCCCTGCCGGTCATTTTGGCGTTTGTGTCCGGGCACGTCGCCGGCGGAGCGCATTGAGCCAGCAGCCTGTCGACTGGTATGCGCGTGCTGCTCGCGCCGCTGGCACTCTCTTTCATTGTGAGCACGCGCCGTCCTGGTCGCGGGCGCACAAAAGTGGTGTTGCCGCTCGCTGTGAGTCATGGCTGGAATTCCGCGACGTTCTAAGAGTGGAGTGGAATTCTAAAGATTTCCTGGACATGTCCTAGAGTCTTGGGGAAAAAAAATAATATTCGAAAATTGTAACGTACAGTAACGGAAATATTGAACATAATGGTCCACCCTTTCTATATGTAGCAAAATCTTAAAAAATTTTCATTGCTCGTATCGAGCAGTCGACATAGGAAAAACGTTAATACGAAAAAAATGCAAACCTATTGATGGGAGATTGCTATAAAGAAATCTTCCAGTATATGAAAAAAAAATCGTTCATACACTCTTTTCTATTCAAAAGTGTTTGTCCGGAATTATTGGGTAGGAAATGGATGAGAGCGAGAAACGGCAGGCATCGATAACTGCTGTGGGCAGGGTGAAGTAAGCGTTTTTCTGTTGCTAAACACGTTTGTAATGTTGGTCGCGTAATATTCAGAGCAGTTTTTGCTGTGATTCACTAAGCATGCAGTGTTTAGTAAAGCTCGCGCTAACGAAACTCATTTTTTTTTGCATTTTTTATTTTGGAGGCTGACGACAACAGCTAGCGGCGTTATGCAGACGCGTGTGAGGCAAGGTCAGTGATCGCCTCAATGTTCCGACTTGCGACGCCTGGCTCAATTTTCGAAGTTGCTTTACTTGTAAAAAATTTTTAAAAATAAAAATAATCAAAACGCTTGCTTGCATATGAATGAGCGTTTGCATATGAGCGATGGCTCTGCAAATAAATTGTTTTGAGGATGCACGTGCGCTGTAATCAGCATTAAAATAAATATACCAACCGCTTATCTCCGTTGTAGCCATTGACCAAACTAGGGCAATTTTTCTCTTAGCCGTACCTAGCAAGCAGCTGGTAGGCGCATTTCGTGCGTGTTTTCGTTTTTCTCTTCAGCCTCGCGTGTCGCCTTAAGGCCTCTTTATTTTAAGTTAAAATAAAAATTATTTTGCATTATTATTCAGCGAAACACGTAACAAAATCCTTATTATTTGGCGAACAAACCTGCATGCACCGAACTGCTCAGCCACCCAACGAAATTAAGTATCTTGCGAAGATGGCCGCGCCAAAAAAAAATGGTGTTTACCTCTAATTCCACGTCTTAAATGATCTCGTCATTTACTTGCGATACACATTTCGCCGTTGCGGTACCGGCTTTTTCGTCAACCATCTGCTTCTCGGAGTGGGCCTTATCCACTAGCAGTTCTTTTTCTCAAGTTTGCGCAGCGAAAAAAAAATTTCACTGTCTTCTATTTCTTTTAAGCCCGAGTCACACTGCGGAAACACAACAACGACATGAACCAAACATGTTCGCAAGCGAGCCGTCAACAAGTCGCCCAACTAACTTGTCCCACAACTTCTTGTCACACTGCACGAACGGCAGGGAAATGAGACAGGTTGCTGGGATGTTCCCTCGGTATGACAGCTTCCGGGAACCGGAACAACAAACAAACAGCGTTCGTGGACACGGTTGGCGCTGTTCGCCGGCCGGGCGAATTTCCTGCGACACCGCACGAACAAACCAAGCCCTTTGCGGTGATTCACCGCTTTTGTGCCTTTCTTGCTTGGAAACTTCGTTTGCAAAGTGCAAGAAAGAGCGCTTCCTTTCGTGGTAATTCTGTCTGCTGCGGTACGGCGTCTTCCAGGCGGGTGCATACAGACGGGAAGGCTGCCCTTGCCACCGTCGGCTGGCAGGTGCGGCCGCCGTGGAGAAGCACGTTCGATCCCCGACGCATTATTGTGAGCAAGCGTACACTTCTGACGAACGCGGTTCTGTAGGGAGCCAAAAGGAATGTCCTGTTCCAGGGACTGCCTCGGCTGCGGATTCCAGAAGTTTCTTGACGGGTTTGTACGCTAGAACCACCCGAGCAGGAGCCGGCATACGAGCGTGCCAGTTGCTCGCGTGAACATGCTGCCGTCGTACTCGTGCCGCCAGGAAAGTGACCTGATCGCGATGATTGAAGAGAGGAGTTTTCCATGGGATATAACAGACCCAAAATATCAACGGTGTGATCTGAAGGAATCTGTGTTTCAAGAGATCGCTAGTTGGGACTGTATTTCACAGGTGAGCGCGAGTTACCAGTTACCTGTCCTGCTATTTTTGAACTTGAGATGAAGAAGAAAGCAGTGCTGCATTTTTTTTTTTGAGATAGCAATCAGAATAACTTTACTGGGTTCCCATTTGATTGCAAGAATGATGCGTACAATTATATCTTTTTTTTAGTACTCTTAGAGCGAGGAACAAACTCGATGAATCGGCCGAGATTGTGGCGTGATTTGTAGTGACCGGCCGGGTTGATAATGCATTGTGGAACAGCAGCGCAAAACACAAAATGTGTAGAAGTAGACACAGGGCACAGAAAGTAGACGCATGTAGTTCGTGTTTAATTCTTTCGCATGAAGTTTTCGAAAACGCCTTTCTCAGGCGCCCTTCTCAGCCAGTCGATCATCCAGCGCGGTTTCTCTGAGGTGGCGGCTGGTCGTCCGAGTCAGAATCGAGCAAGGCTGCACCTCAGCCGCCGCGCACGATCACAGTTCGTCCGATATTCAGCAAAACCGCCAGTAGCTACGACAGCGCAAGGTGTCTCCAGTTTCCGCGGTTGTGCACACGCACGGAGGAGAGCGCGCGAGCAAAGGCAGAGAAGCGCCGGGGAACGCGATTAAAGTGGTTTTTCCGGTGTGACAGAGTTTGTGAACAAGCGGCGCACATGTGGCCAACACAGGCTGGCGGGAGACAGCGACATGTTTACCCTCTGTTCGTGTTGATGCGGTGTGACAGGATCGCCAACCCGACGAAAACACTGTTTTGTCGGACGGGTTGGCGGACTGTTTCCTCAGTGTGACTCGGCCTTTAACCTACATCTCAGAGCGTACTGCCGCGACAGAAAGAAATGCGAACAGCGCGGTGCCTATAAGCGCTCCGCTGTTGGAATTTATTTTCGTCACGCTTATACTTGGCTCGCAACACAAATACGCTAGAGACATCCGTGATACAATAATGTACCACTCTAGCGTCTTTTTGCTACTACCGGGATAAAAACGCATTAAAGATAACTTCCGACTACGCAGCGCGTGGGCGCCGTGCTGTTCGCATTTCTTTCTAGCGCCCCTGCACATTTTACTAATCCTCTGAAGCTCGTCAGCGTTCAAGCACGAGGGGAAAAAGCCAAAAAAGCTCGCGACTGCACAAAGAGATTTGCAGGCTGGCTAACACGTGCAAGGTACGTGCAGAACTGGCTTTTTTTTTTTTTTCAGGAGAAAGCGCGCTGCTCGCGCAGCTACTCAATGGAAGGGGTGACCGGTTTGCACGGTTAAAAATGCGGAGTCGGCCGGAGTGGGCACATTTCACTGGCGTCGGCAGCGCCCCCCTGCGAAGCAGCGGAGAGACCATCGGCGAGGCGTCGGCGATTTTTTCTGTTCTGCCAAATCGTCGGGTTCTGGCTGAACTGAAAAAATCGCCGACGCCGCGCCGACGCCGGGAGAGAGCAGCGATAGAGAACCAATGAGAGCCGGAGCGGGCGTCACGTGATTCTGGACGGAGCCACGCCGGCCGAGCGAGACGCGCTCGCGAGTTTGACATGGTACTGTAGCTTGACCCTCAGAACTGCGTCGCGCTTCCCGTACACAACACAAACACAGTTAACGGGCTCACTTTCGAAGCCTACAGCGCAACACACGCGGAGGAGATTGCCATTGCTCTTTCAGCCGTAATTACTGATAACTAGCGTGCGTGTATGGCGAGCCTTTTTTCGTTCCAAGAAGAAAAAATTCGCTGTGGCTTAGCTTGGTTAAGCCCGGTAATTGCGAAAGCAATATCCGTACCTACGCCATGGTTCAGCTGGTAGTGTAGCTGGTGGTGGTGCTTGTGGTTAGACTTGTGGTGATGCATTGGTTATACAATCCAATCCAATCTATTCCAACTCAATCCAATCTATTCCAATCCAATCTAATCCAGTCCATCCAATCAAATCAATCTAATCCAGTCCATCCAATCAAATCTAATCCAATCTAATGCATCAAGGTCAAATGAAGGTCAATGGTGGTCACCGCCGCGGCACGGCAAAGGCGTGAAAGTGCAAGTAGTATTGCTTTCGCAATAAAAACTGCAAATAGATGAAAGTGTAGCAAGTGACTAAAAGCTAGACAACTGCTTCGCAGGTGTCGTTCTTGCGAGGTAAACGCACTGCATTTAGTTAGGCCTAAGAGCTTGAAAATCGCCAAATTATCTGAAAAACAGGGGCTAGTTATCGCTTATACCTCCACGTGTGGACGAGAGTGTGCGAAATGAAATCTAACCACTAATATTTGAGCGAGCTATCGCGTCGAAGAATCCAGCGGTGACATGTATTTATTCCGAAGCGGGCGAGCAGGGCGCCGCCATCTTGTCAACGTATCCCGTAGCGCGCGCCGCTCGGCTGCTGACCATGCGGGAGGGAATTCGTCGACGCCAGCGCGGGCGTCGGGCGCGCGACGCGATTTCGCGGCCAAAAAACGCTCCAAGCGGGCCACGCTTAGAGCTCAGGAGAGCAAGCTGCCGGGCTAGTTGGTGAAGCATGTTAAATAGAATTCAGCGCAATAAAAAAAGAGACAAGGGACAAAGAGACACAGAGATGTTCACGAGCGCTAACTACCAACTGTTTATTCATGCTGAAGTACAGGGGATATATAGGAAGGGATTGAAGAGCATGCGCGTAGCAAGGTACAGATAATGCACATCCGTCAAGTAAACGAGTTAATCAATCGTCGGTACACATTTACTCATCTGAATGTGCTTTTTAGATTCGTTTTTTGATTAACTCGTTTGCTTGACGGATGTGCATTATCTGTACCTTCTACGCGCATGCTCTTCTTTCCATTCCTCTATATCCCCTGTACTTCAGCATGAATGGTAGTTAGCGCTCGTGAACGTCTCTGTGTCTCTTTCTTTGTCCCTTGTCTCTTTTTTTTGCGCTTAATTCTATTTAACACGCTTAGAGCGTGGCCCGCATGGAGCGTTTTGGCAAAAACGTCCTCTCCGGCGGCAAAACAACGCTGCGGTGCCGTCGACGCCGACGAATTGCCCAGAAAAACGCTCCATGCGGGCCAGGCTTAAAAAAGGACGGCGCACCCTGTGGCGCACTGGTGAAGGCCCTGCTTCATCCAAAGAGCTTCACAAATTCTGCCAGGGAGCAGGGCAAGCAGCATGAGTGCGTTGCACTCCAGCTATATGGAGCACAGATGAGCATAGTTGTTCAACCATGTGGGCTTTTTGTTGACCTTGAGCGTGGATTCCTGGCAGTGTCTCCTGACGGGATAGTTGACGAGGACCGAATTGTAGAGGTGAAATGCCCGTTAACTGTAAAAGAATATGAGCCCCTGGAAGCAGCGCAAAAGTTTTCACAGAAAAAGCAAATAGAAGGTGATCCAGTGCTTAGACGATCTCACAGATATTTTTACAAAGTGGAGGGCCAGCTTCATGTCACCAGAAGGAATATCTGTGACTTCGTGGTGTATACAAGAAAAGGAATCCCCCTTGCAAGAGGTACGCCGAGATGACAATTTCTGGGCAACGGAAATGAAGCCATTCCTAGTACGTTTTTATAGAGACTGCCTACTTCCAAAAATTGCAGACTCCCGCGTTGCTCGCTTCATGGAAGTGCGCCGCCCAGACTGGAACAGGATTGCTGTTGAGGCCAGGGAAAAAGCAAAAAATAAAGCACTGACTGAGGTAACCAGCAGTCAGCCCAGCAGCTAGAATGACTGCCTTGCCTCTTGACATGCCCTGCCTTCTGTGACAGATGCGGTGCGGCGGAAACTCTACAGCCTTTGCTCCTCCGCTGTACCGCATTCGCCGATGGTCGTCGTGACATGCTCGCGGCCTACAGGGCATTCTCCCAGACGCTCTCACGATGCTGTTGTGGCCGCAGGACAGCGCGCGCGTCAGTGCGCGAACAATGGTGAGCCTCTGTGCATTCCTCGAACAGACGGGCTTGACAACGAGCCTGTTCTCCGCCGGGTAGTTAAGTGCAGTGACCGAACGCTCCGCATGTGCTACCTTGGACTATGAACAGCTGGACGCCCCACTCCAGCTGTTTTGTGCTTTGTGTCATGCGCGTGTGTTTGTACTGTGCTCTGCAAGACCTCCACGCGCGTGCGACCTGTATATATGTTACTGTGTAAATATGTAAGTATTTAAATAGATTTATTGCCAGTGTACCTCTCCCCCTGACCTTTCTACTATCCCCTCACCTCTTTCTTTTCACTTCTGCACACTGCCTGCTATCCTTTATTTACGCTGCCCCAGCTCAGCTGCCTCCAGCAGCGATAGCAGATGCAGGGGCTAGCAGTAATCTTTTTCCTTCCATTTACCATGTTGAATAAAACCACTTACCTTAGCTCTGTGACATCGATTAGTCTGTTCATGAATTACCAGGGGGAGCCGAATAACAACTACAATGAAAGTACATGCCCTCGACAGCTGAAGCCATGACAGTGCCGTATATAGTAAACTAACTGGTTCGACCAGTAAAAACTGTGCATGTAATTGCTTTCGCCTTCATTTTACTTCATAAATTCATTGAAGAATTGCCGCACTCCAGATCAGAAGGAATGCGATCTGGTCGATGCGTATAATCATTTAGTATTTACTGAAAAAAATTGCTTCGCAAGCAATGGACGGTGTTGTATGGAATAAAAATCGGAAGCCAATTATTTTGCTGCGAATGTGTGAATGCATGGCAACTGCCCCATCTCAAAATGATTTGCTTCCAACCCAAGAAACCAAAGGGCGGGCTCAACACAAAAGTACAGTCATGAAATTTATGAGCGTGAACACAGCAGCGCGTGGCAGATAGCCTCGAACCCTACTCGTGGCGATACGCGGCGGCCGCTTTCATAAACAAAGTACATAAACAAAATCATAAACAAAGCCACAAGTAGGTTGGTTGGTTGGTTTATGGGGTTTAACGTCCCAAAGCGACTAAGGCTATGAGAGGCGCCGTAGTGAAGGGCTCCGGAAATTTCGACCACCTGGGGTTCTTTAACGTGCACTGACATCGCACAGTACACGGGCCTCTAGAATTTCTCCTCCAAAGAAATTCTAGCCGCCGCGGCCGGGATCGAACCCGCGTCTTTCGGGCCAGCAGCCGAGCACCATAGCCACTGAGCCACCGCGGCGGCAAAGCCACAAGTAGGGCTTGAGGATACTTGCAATGCGCTCCCGTGTTCACGCTCATAAATTTCATGACTGTACAGACGTTTCTTGCGTGTTCCCTGTGCAATAAATACGACAATACACTCCGGTTACATTAAAGTAATGAACTACTGTTCGCCCAATATATTGGTTCGAAAACTACCAAGGCACGCACTATGCTTTTAGCCCGTGCATTATTACGGGAAGCTGAAGCAAGACAGGGCAGCAGCTGCCAACGTTCTTCCATAGCATTCCGGTCTTGACATCGCGTTTCAGTGTCGAATAAAATACCGCGGGGAAAAAAAATTATCTCAAAATGATTACAAGCATGTTATAGTTGCTTGACAACAGGCGGTGTTAAAATAACAGCTGTCCCTTCAATTACCAGGTACGCGCGCGCGAACACGCACACACGCACGCACGCGCACTTTTTCTATCTTTGATCCACCCCAAATCGGGGCAAATCGACGCAAGGCGAGGAAGATATACATTTCAGCACGCGATGAAAAATTCTAGAGGCAATAAGCAACCTAAGAATGTAGTAAAGTTCAAAAGTTCTTTATCTTTCTTGCACCAGGGGTGCCCCGTCAGAGACGGTTTGTTTAACTGGAAGACTGAAGCTTTTCTTCGCACCAGAGGTGCGGTCAGAGACGGTCTTGCGATGAGTTGAGACGCAGGGATAAAGGGAAACTTGAAGTTTATGTACAGATATTTACAATCACATACAAATTTAGACACTGGAGATAAATTAAGCGGCAAAAAGAGAAAACAACAAAAGGCGGAACTGCCTAACACTAGGGGAGGCTCCTACTCGGCATAGAAAGAAAAGTTTATTTTTTCTAATGTCAACAAAAATACAAAGCAATACTGCTGAACTCAATGCTCTGATCAGGCAAGCATATGCGCAGTGACGCAGCACTGAGCACGTCAGTAAGGCAGTCAGCGAGTTCAGATACCTGGGCGTTATATTTTCGCATAACTTAAAATGGAATGCTCACATAAATAACATATCTGGGAAAGCACTTCGCAAACTTGGTTATCTCAAACGAACCTTAAAAAATGCCACGAAGGAATGTAAATTAACTGCTTACAAATCACTAGTTCGACCCATCCTGGAGTACGCCTCCATTGTCTGGTCCCCTCATTACGCGCCCGACATTGACCGTTTAGAATCAGTTAAAAAAAAAGCAATAAGATTCATCTTCAGCCGGTATGATCGCAAGTTTTCACCTTCTTCCCATATGCACAGTTTATCTTTACAAACATTAGAACATAGGCGCACACGTGAACGCATCATTATGCTGCACAAGATCGTTCACACATCATCTGGCATTCAGGCACCCTTCACATTTGTGTCATCAAGCGCACGTGCAACCCGACGGAACCACCCATTAAACATTGTTCCCTTCAAACCACATATAGATTGTTTTAAATTTTCTTTTTTCCCTCTAACCGTTGAAGTTTAGAATGGATTGGACGGCTCACTTCGTTCATTGCCAATTGAAGAGTTTGTTGTTCAGTTGCCTGACAATTTGACCCGTTGATCTGTTTTTAATATTGCTGTGTTATCTATTTCTATGCTACCCATGTTATTTGTTTTTACTCATGTATTCACCCACTCCTGCTATGTCTCTCCTCAGAGACAGCAGTATTTATAAATAAAAAAAATAAATAAAAGAAAGCCGAGACTCGACCGCCGCGCAGGACGATGAAATAGCCGAAGATCTCGGCATACAAAGAGAAGTTTATTTTTTCTAATGTCACAAAAATACAAAGCAAAACTGCTGAACTCAATGCTCTGATCAGTCAAACACATGCGCAGTGACGCAGCACTGAGCACGTCAATAAGGCAGTAAGAAAGCCGACACTCGATCGCCGCGCAGGACGATGAAATATGTCGACCATTTGCGCAAGAACTCAGCCTCACTCATTGAGAGTGCGTCCACGCATGCTTGCTCAAACAGGCGCGTGCGGAGGCGCTGCAACATTGGAAACATTGCTCTTTGCGGACGCCCATTTAAGGAAGCCGCTCCACGCTGCCGCCACAAAACGAACATGCCGACACACAAGAGCTGAAGATGCATAGCACTTGACCTTAACTCAGAACGCTTTTCCCGGCTCCGGGGCCCGGTTTTAAAGCCCTAAAGGCCCGGCCCACATTTGGCAGCTTCCAATCTTGTTGCACTCTTAACATGATTGGCTCTTCAAGGGCATGGCCAGCCCTCTCCACATCAAAATAAAAGCAAAAACAAACACAAACGCTCAGTCATGCCAGCACGTGCGGGGTAGAACATTCTTTCCCTCGCAAAATAAAAGTAAAAACAAACACAAAACACACTCGTGCGAGCACGTGCCAACGGTTTCCCTAATGACCCCCCGACCTTGGCGTCGTCTCGGAATTGCGGATTATCGGGCTTAAGCGGGCAGTTACCGCTGAGAGCTCGGACCTGCGTTCCAAGGCGACAGCCTTCCCAAGGCTGTTTAGTCGGCGCCCCACGGGCACCCGGTCAGTAGTGTCACCCAACTCGGGCCTCCGCTGCTCCCGGCTAGCCGCGCTGTCGCCGGCTATTCCTCATCTCTATTGCACCCCTCGTCAACGGCGCCCTGGCGCCGTTCCGTCCGGCAGTGCTTAATCCTCTCAGGAATTCTGCAGACTTTTCGAACGAGACGTTCGTCGCGAGTTTGCGCCTCGGCTAGTGTCCCTTAAGATGAGGGGGGGGGGGGGGGGGGGGGTCGTCGTGTGGCGGCTCTTCAGTCCCATAGTTGTCACCGCTCTTTTGCCCAGCCAGCGCGAATTGGCACCGCGGGGCGATGGACACCAGAGCGGCCCGGCGCCCTCGTGCGCGTGCATCGTTCCAAGAAATGTCATTCTTCACTTCGAGCGCACCCCACCGTCAAGTCCCGTCGCGGAGGGAGGGGGGGGGGGGGTCCATTGAAGACGGCAGCGGCGGGGTGCTGAGAAAGAACGACCGGCCCCAATGACCCCGCTTGCACTACCCATACCTTACAAATGTAAACTGGACACAAAATACACGTACCGTCTTTGTCAAAAGTAACCAGGCTGCCGCGACGGCTGCGGGAGCAGGCGCGCGGCCGTGCGGCGGCGTTGCGCTCGCTGTCGCTGGCCGGCGCTCGCCCGCTCCGAGGGTGCAGCTGCTGACGTAACTCTGCACCCTCACCCTCGTTTCTTAGATATGATAAAACTAGGCGCGTAAGATGTGCGCGCTGCGCTTTCGCGTGTTCGGAGCACGGTCGCGCTGACCGAGGGCGCACTGTATAGCAGCGGTGCTCGTCTTTCGTTACGGGCAACTACGCTGAAGTGGATACCTCGCGTTTTTCGCTGTATAATTATGCCTGCCTATAATTATGCCATGTTCTATAAAATGGATAAGAAAAGTATCTTTTTTTCTGCTCGTTTTGATGCGTCTTAATTAAATTTAAATAAAGCTTAGCAGCAAGCAAATGCAAGAAATTATTATAATGAAGCATTGCACTGACCCCGCTGCGGTCGCTCAGTGGTTAAGACGCTCGGCTGATGACCCTAAAGACGCGCGTTCGATCCTGGCAGCAGCGGGCGAATTTCGATGGAGGCGAAATTCTGAAGGCCCGTGTACTGTGCGATGTCAGTGCACGTTACAGAACCCCAGGTGGTCGAAATTTCCGGAGCCCTTCACTACGGCGTCCCTCATAGCCTGAGTCGCTTTGGGACGTTAAACCCTAAAAAACCAAGCCGAAGTATTGGAGTCAATTATAGGCATAGTAACCACGGGGCTAATAGAAACAATTTGCGGATAAAAAACAGATAAGTGGCCTCGAAAACCGCAAAAGGCTAAAAAGCTTCCCCATGTGCGTGCACTCAAGCAGCGGTACGCAACACAACCCAGAAAAAGCGTATTTAAATTCTGAGGACCGTTACCCTGCTTTAATTAAGACGCATCAAAACGAGCAGAAAAAAATTATACTTTTCTTATCCATTTCATACAACATGGCATAACTATAGGCAGGCATAATTATACAGCGAAAAACGCGAGGTATCCACTTCAGTGTAGTTGCCCGTAACGAAAGACGAGCACCGCTGCTATACAATGCGCCCTCGGTCGGCGCGACCGTGCTCCGAAAACACGAAAGCGCAGCGCGCACATCTTACGCGCCTAGTTTTATCATATCTAAGAAACGAGGGTGAGGGTGCAGAGTTACGTCAGCAGCTGCACCCTCGGAGCAGGCGAGCGCCGGCCAGCGACAGCGAGCGCAACGCCGCCGCACGGCCGCGCGCCTGCTCTCGCAGCCGTCGCGGCAGCCTGGTTACTTTTGACAAAGACGGTACGTCTAACGTAAATAAGAGCACGCAGCTGAGGGTTCAAACGGAAGAGGGGAGGGGCACGCCTAAATGCCTAGGGCCAAAGGACGGCCAAAAGGGCCGTCCTTTGTGCGTATGCCCATACTGTCACGTTTCAGTGACGGCAGTCCAGCGGTCAGTAAGACAGCAACAAGACTTGCAAACCAAGCTCTTTATTTGGGCTGACTTGCGCCCGCAAAAAAACTTAATCACTCGGCAGCGGCGTGGAAAGAGAAGTTTATGTTTTTCTAAAGGAACAAAAATACGAAGCAAAACAGTTGAACTGAAGTCTGATCTTTCAAGCACTGAGCATGTCAGTATGGCAGTAAGAAAGCCGACACTCGACCGCCGCGCAGGACGATAAAGTATGCTCGGCAGCGGCGTAACCAACAAACGTGCTCGTCAGTCGTCGAACTACGAATGCCCGCCGCATCGCTCAATTTAAAGCCCGCAAGAAAGCTTCGAGATAACAGGTCTACAGTAAAGCAGGGAACACATGTGCGACAACTTCGCCGACGCGCCGCACCGATCGTCGCGTGCGAACTGGCATCCCACTGCAAACAGGGACACACGGAGCGGTGAGCATCGCTGCGCCGCTCTACCCAAGCTCCGCCCACAACCGCTGTCACACTTCGCCGCCGTGCAGCGGTGTCTCAGAGCTACTTGTGATCGTGTACAAATATCCCAAGAAAAGACAAGATTGCCTTGTTATCAGAAAGTCTGCTCGAGCAGCGACAAAGCATGCCTGCTTATGTTGCGAGCTTTCGGCAACGGCACCGCTCGCGGGCGCTCCGGGCGACGAGCTCTGCTACTGCCTGGCTGCCGTGGTCGTCGCTAGGCCTATAGCCTCTTTCGGATCGAAACCGCAGCGGCCGGCGCTTCGGAAGTCGCCTGAGCTATAATAAAAGGCCTACTCCACACATCGCTCTACTGTCAACGGCATCATCTCACCATAAAGTAATAATATGGTCAATTTCCGCGACGCCTTCGGCAGCGAAGCGAGCGAGCGCCAGGCGAGCCGGACCCCAACGTCATGCCAGCGGCAGCTGCGGGGTGGTTGTGGAAAGAAGTTTGCTTGTATCGCAGTCGTTACCTTTAGCAGCAGCTCAGTATTGGTCAGCGATCCTCAAAAATGACATATTTTTCACATTTATCATCCCAGGGTTTATTATTTAAGTCAAGAACACACTTTAGCTCGTTTTTATGACGCCGCCAGACGGGATCCAGGCTGGCCGGCCGGCCGGCATGCTCGGAGTACTTCACGTTCGCACAAGAAAGTACAAAACAGCCATGTACCAGAGAGGATGCTTCCTAGATTCGAGCAACGACAATATACCTGTGCAAAAGAGGATCTTTCGGCAACGACACCGGCTGCGGCAACGCCGGGCGACGAACTGCGCTCTGGTCCCGGCTGCCCTAGTCGTCGCTAGGCCTACTTGGTTTCGCGTTGGAACCGCAGCTGACGGCGCTTCGGAAGTCGCCTGTGCTATAATAAAAGGCCTACTATTCACATCGCTTTACTCCGAACTCGTCCCATAATAAAAGATATGTTCGATTTCCACGACGCCTTCAGAAACGGAGCTAGCAGACGGCAGACGAACCACACCAAGTAGCAGCAGCACCGAAGCGGCTGTGGGATGAAATTTGCTTGTATCGCCTTTTACGAGCAACTCGGTATTGACCAACGATCGTAAAAAATGATGTAATTAAGACATGCATCTATCCCTGGGCTTGCTAGAACGTGAACAAGCAATACCAGTGCGTTTTTCAGTCGCCGGCATCAAAGCTGGCAGACCGTCCCGGCGGCATGGCTCGGCCCCGAGCGCCCTGAGCCTCTACGTCATCATGACGCTGCCGCTCTCCGCGCTTGCATTGGCTCCCGCATCCCGTCGTTGCGTTTGCCGCATGCGGCTCGTCGTTGGCATCCAGCAGGTTGGACGCATGCGACGAGCTGCGTTCGGTCGTTGCGACGACGGTCGCAACGACGCGCCGCAGCGAATCGCACGCACTTTTCGCACATGTGTCCCCGCCTTAATCTGGAAAAACGTAGAAGCAGCTCTTCATGGCTGTGATCAATCAAGATTACTCCGGTCCCTTCTCCCGTCACGAACAAAAATGATAACACCCCTTTCCTGCAGCATTGAGCGCGAACGAACGGACACTACAATAATACGTGGCAAAATACTGTGCGAGGGAGGCAAGGGCGCAAAGGAAAAGGGTGGTGGACAATCGGTTTCGGCGGTTTGGCGAATGGGCTCCGTGTTTCCTCCTTTCCCTGGCGAGGATCTTCACTTGCCCTCCCTCACCTTCGCCTCTCTCTCTCCGCGCTCGTCAGCGGTGAAGCCACGCAGCATGCGCACCATTCAGACAGTTCTAAGCGCTGCAGGCACGCCTGCTTTTGTGTGCGCGATGCCGGCAGGCAGCGACGTAAACCACGCTTCAAGTGCTGCGATGCTCTGTGCACATTCCGGCGTTCACGCTCGTCCGTCTCGTGGGTCACTTCTGTAGTGGACTCCGTCGGGGAAACACGTGCGTCCGCTGCCATAGCCGCGAGGTGACAGCCGGGTTTAGCAGCCAGCGCCTCCTGTGGAACCACGTGGAGTACACCTGCTTCCCTGACCATGCCTTCTCCTCACGTGAGTGAAGCAACCCATTTATTGTGCCGTAAACGTTAGAATTATTAATAATGCGAAAGCATTAGAAGGCTATGTTGACGCCGGAAGTGTCCGCAATATGTGTCGTCGGAAGTTTGTACCCTGTGACTGCGTCCGTCATGGGACAATAGCAGCTGCAGAAAATTCATTAAAAATAAGATTGGGGTCTTGGGGGGCAGTCGAACTCGGGCCGCCGGCGTGCGATATGACATTAAAGGATGACGCAACTTTTATAAAGTGATCACATCATGCCCAAGCTGGTTCACAATCGCTGCCACGTGGAGATGGCAGAAATGATTGAGACGCGTGGCGCAAAACTGCGGCCGCCGAAGCGGCGACGCTTGTTCGTACAAGAGATACCGGGAAGAGCACCTAAAGTTTACCCTCATTGCACTAGAGTTACTGTATATGCTACCGAAGGTAGCAGAGTTGCGCATCTGTTTTCAAAACACCGCTCGCGGATGGATGGATGGATGGATAGGAGCGCCCCCTTTGAAACGGGGTGGTGGCAATTGCCACCATGCTCAGCTTTTCTTTATTTATTATTTTTTTTGTTTACTGTGTTGGCAATTCTCATTAAGATTCTCCATCAACTTTGCCTACGGTTTCCTACTATTCTAACCTTATGCCACATCTCTGCTTTTCAACCACCAATCCTCCAATCGCTTTTTGCTGACTTCCACTGCAGATTTATTTACATGACCATTGTTATCTTTAAACCCTAGGGCCTCAGAAAGAGTGACTGTGCCTGCATCGACATCCGGATGGATGCCATCACATTTGATTATGAGGTGTTCAATTGTTTCCACAGATCTACCACACACTGCACATGTGTCATCTTCTTCGTTAAATTTCTTTTTGTAGCTGCGCGTTCTAAGACACCCTGATCTAGCTTCAAAAAGTAGGGCACTGCCTCTTGAGTTATCATAGAAAAATTCTTTCCTGATCTGCCTTTTCCAGAATCGATATAGTTCTACACTATGTTTCTTTTCCATTGAATTCATCCAATTTTTAACTTCCGCGTTTTTAACCTGTCGTTTAATGCTCTTTCTTTCTCCGTCCTCATGACCGGCATACTTACTGGTTAGTTTTCTAGTTCTTTTCCGCCACTGTGAGTCAACGTTCTTTCTGTATAAATATTTAAATACCTTAGCTGCCCATCTGTTATCGTCCAATTTCCTCAGGCGTTCTTCATATAGTATTTTACTCTTAGCTTCCCGTGCCTCAAACGATGCCCAGCCCATATCCCCTTGTACTGCCTCGTTTGTGGTTTTGCCGTGGGCACCTAGTGCTAATCTTCCAACAGCTCTCTGATTTACGTCTAATCTCGACTGAACTTCTGCCCTTAAAGGTGCACTGAAGAGGATTCTGAACATGTCTTTTTGCCGCGGGAACTCGATCCACACGTTCCTAGCATTCTTAGAAACAGTGACTTATTGCCCTGTGTGGCCGATTTCCCCAATTACAACGAATTAACGTCCGGCTCCCGCCTTTTTTTTTTTAATTCTGCCTCGTACGGTGGGAGGAGTCGACCAACGCGTGGAGCGCCTTTCACCCAGTCCCGTGGAGGCTTTGCTTTCGCTTTATTTTGTTTTTTAGGTTTCCATGAATAAATAGTTTCATTCGCAGATAATATAGCCGCAAAATAAGCCCGAAGAAATAAAAATACGCGCGGACTATTTGCTACTACGGACTACTACGTATTACTCCGCCGATGGCAGAGCGGCAAGCCGCCACGGGACTGGGTGAAAGGCACTCCACGCGTTGGTCGACTCCGCCCACCGTACGAGGCAGAATTCAAAAAAAAAAGGCGGGAGCCGGACGTTAATCTGATTTAATTGGGGAAATCGGCCACACAGGGCAGTAAATCGCAGTTTCTAAGAAAGCTCGGAACGTGTAGATCGAGTTCCCGCGGCAAAAAGACAAGTTCAGATTCCTCTTCAGTGCACCTTTAAGCACAGAACCGCATTGCCGAAAGTAAGTCCCGGCACCATTATTCCTTTCCAAATACCTCTTAGTACTTCAAATTTGTTGTACCCCCATAATGCCCTATGTTTCATTATCCCGGCGTCTCTTCGTCCTTTTGCCCTAAGAGCCTGTTCATGCTTTTCCGTGTATATCTGCCCTTTGTTTAGCCATATCCCGAGGTATTTGTATTCGGCCACTTTGGGTATTTCGTGGCCTTGTATTGTAAGCACCTGATCAGTTGTATCGTTAAAAATCATCACACCTGATTTAGTTGCACTAAAACAATCCTAGAGCGTCTCCTTCGTCTCCACAGCAATTAACCAAAGTTTGTAAATCTTCCTGGCTATCTGCTAACAGTACAATATCGTCCGCATACATTAAACCCGGGAGTCGCTGCTCAACTACATTTCCGCCTAATCTGTACTATAGATTATAACCCAGATTACTTTCTTCTAGCCTTCTTTCCATATTTATCACGTAAAGCATGAACAGCAGCGGTGATAGAGGGCAACCTTGCCTTAATCCTTTGTGCACCCCTACAGTTGTGGTACTTTTTTTCCCTTCCCATGTAATTTCAACTTCATTATCTCGGTAGATTTCCTGTAGAAAATCAATTACCTCATCACCAATACCTAAATCTTTCAATATGCTCCACAGGAGTTCCCTGTTCACGTTATCGTATGCACCGCTTATGTCTAGAAAGGCTATAAACAGAGGTCTATTTTCCGCCTTAGCTATTTCTATGCATTGGGTAAGCACGAACAGGCTATCATCTAACCGCCTACCCCTTCTGAACCCATTCTGAAGTTCTCCGAGTATCCTATTCCCTTCTACCCATGACTGCATTTTTAATTTCACCGCCTGCATTGCCAGCCTGTACATAACAGATGTTATCGTAATCGGACGGAAGGATTTTATGTTCATCTTATCTCCTTTCCCTTTATAAATCAAATTCATTTTACTCTGTCTCCAGCTGTGCGGAATTTGCTGATTTGTTATGACTGCCTCCAATGCTTTTATCAGCGCGTCCTTGCTTCTTGGGCCAAGTTCATTAATCAGCTTAATTGGAATTTCGTCTATCCCTGCGGATGTGGTTTTAGGAATATTCGCTTCCGCCTTTTCCCAGTTAAAGGGTCAGTCTACTCACCGAGATGAGCATATAAATAATTGCATATTCTGGTAGTTGGCACCCTATAACATCAATAACGAGGGATCTGCGACCGGTTTAGGCGGGAATTTATATTTTATTTCGGCGTTAAAAGTCGCGTAAAAATGCATGGTGGCGACCCCAAACGTTCATTTTGTTCAAGAAAGTGGTAGTCTTTTTTTGTAGAAGCATAAGTGAATATACTACGTACTACGTATGCCCAAATGTCAGAGAAATGCACGTTTCGTTCTAGTAAACTGTAGAAGGCGTACCGCTCGCTTTTTCTGTAAATCACATGAATATTTATAGTTACACGTACGCAAAACGCAGGCACATTCCCACTTTTAGTTCAGCGTATGCTAGCAGAGACGCAAAAATAAACTCAGCCTATAGTGGCGCCATCTGGTCGTCAGGACGGGAACCATTGCTGTAAACAAACCGACTCTACACTTAAGCCTAGGAGCGGCAGAATCGTCACTCTAATTATTAAAATAGAGCAAATTTATCTCTTATATGTTTTCTTATGGGCGAGATGAGACGAAGCGAAAGACAGGCGCCCCATTTATGGCCAGTGAACGCACTAAAAAAGGCAGCAACAACGAGAATTCAGTCCGAAGCGAGAGGTCTGGCTTCGGCGGGCGCCGCCATGTTTGTCGCCGCGCGGCGGAAATCCAGATGGTTGCCAGATGAGACTACCATCTCATACAGATGTGTTCCCACATCAATAAATTCTATTTTAAAATGTTCTACCGCACTTCTTGTCACCACAGCTGGCTAAACGGTAATTTGAGTAAAGAGCTATCGGTTGCCGCAAAGAAAATATGGTCGATAAAATTCAGTAGACTGACCCTTTAAGACTAGTCAGTTCTAAGCTGTTCTCTTTTGTGCTGTCCTGTGTTGCCGCCTCACTTGGGGAGATTACCCCATTGGCGTCGCTAAAAGACGCAGCTATAAATGACGTAATGTAGTCCACAGCATCGTCTCCCTCCAAACATTTTCCCTCAGCATCTATAATCTGTTCCTGCTTTCTTTGATTTGTTTTTCCCAACCAGCTTATATGGTTCCAGAATTTTCTTGGCCCCCTTTATTTGCCTCGCGAACTTCAGCCAGCCATTTATCAGAGGACTGCTTTATTTTAGCCTGGACTAGGACCTGAACTTGCTGTTTCTTTTGTCGATAAGATTCCCATTTTTTTCCTATTTCCTCTACAGATAACTGCGCCCTCTTTGCTTCTCTGTGTTCCCTTGAAGCCACCCGTCGTTGTTCGATGGCCTCCTTAATTTCCATATTCCACCAGCTTCGTGGCTTCCTCTTTCCTCTCCAGCGGTTAACTCCTTTCACTTGTTTCATTTTTGTAGCGATGAGCAGTTCCAACTGATTATAATCCCAATTTTCCATGTGGCGTTTCTCAATTATTTCTTCTATATCGGCTGATATTAGCGCTATTTGTTCATCATTTAATTTTGCGTTGTCTTTTGGACTTCGTTGCATTTCTCTTTAGACTAGGGCTCCCAACTGTAGACTAATACGTTTATGATCACTTCCTAGGCTGTCCTTCCCCTCTTCGTCTATTTCCATTATTGCGAGCTTGCTATAGATGCCCTGCGACATTAGACAGTAGTCAATGGTTGTTTGCCTGTTACGGGATTCCCACGTGATTTGTCCCTCACATTTAGTTTCTCTATTGACAATAACTAAGTTGTGCCGCTCACACAAGTCTAGCATTAACTTCCCGTTACAATCTGTGTATCCATCCAGATCCTCGATGTGGCCGTTCATGTCTCCAAGCAAAATAATATCGACACCGTCTCCAATCTGCTTTATATCGTCATTGAGGCACTTAACTAGATCCTTGTTTTCTTGCCTGCATTTGTCCCCGGTCCCTAAATAAACTACCCCTAGCCATGTCCTTTTGCCAGCAATTGTACCTGATACCCAGACATGTTCTTTGCAAGTTGATTTTATTCTTTGCCAATTTGTTCCTTGATGTATCAGCATACCTACTCCTCCTCCCTTCTTCTCCGTTGTTGTTCTGTTGCACCATTCCCAGACATAGCCATTGATGAAAGGTGGATCTTCTAGATCCCTCAGATGTGTCTCGCATAGAGCGTACACACCTACTGCTTCGTCCTTTAACTGCTGTTCTATTTCTAGCCATTTCGCTCTCTTTCTACCCCCTTGCATGTTTATGTAACTGATCCTGGCGTTAAATTTCTTTTTCGTAGTTTTCTTTCTGGGCCTCCTAGTGGCCATTTTGTTGGGATCAGCCGCCATTGTTACATTTACATCGCTTCTACCTACACCTACGCCCTGAGCCACCGTGGACCCCCTAAAAAAGCTACCGCTCGGCCTCCCAGGCGCCTGCCTATCTCTTCTCCTACCCTTCCACTGAAATGGATGCCATCTCGTCCAAAGTCTCTGCCCGAACCTGCCCTGTGCACTTCCTTGTTTATTTCTACCACCTCAAAGCCTTTCTCGAGGCCTAACTGCCTTATCTCGCGATTAAGATTCACAACGTCTTTAGCAACCTCTGCATTCCTTCCCTGTACCTCAGGCACTGTACACACCACGATCTGCGCTTGCTGTGCTATCGCCCTTATACCGTCAACTCCCTCAGCTAATGTTTTCCCTACTTGTGCGGCGTTACCATTCAGGACATCATTTAGCCCCGCCGCTACCACTACCAAGTTACGCCTTGCAGCCTTCTCGGAAAGTTCACTTTTAGTCGCTGTCAGGACATCGTCCATTGTCTTTCCTGGAAACACCCCGACTGCTACCCGCCTATCACCCTTCACCCGGTCCAGAATAGCTCTTTTGCAGCGCCCCATGTTTGAGTCACCAGCGATAAGCACTAGGGTACTCTGCCACTCCCTCCTAACTTCCGGATCTCGCTGCCTCTTATCAGCGACTGTGCCCTCATTTCCTGGAAGTAGCCCGGACCCCTTCTCAGTACCGCCTCTCGAATTCCCAGCTGCCACCTGTGCATAGCTGTTCCTGCCTGAACATGTCTGACCTACTGGCCCCTCGCTGTCCATGCCAGTGCAAGCCCCATCCACGTGGCTGGCGCTGGAATGCCCGCCATTGTGGCTTCCAATGGCGGTGTCAGCCGTTTTTGACTCGATCTGAGATAGCTGTACTTGAAGCTTACGCTTCTCTGCCCTCTCTATCTGTAACTCTGTTTCTAGAGCATCCATCCTTAGCACTAGTTCGCTGTTCGCCTGTTCAGCCCTGTCCAGGCGTGCACCTAATACGCAGAATTTGCACATAAAATCTGCGCCTTCGGCCTCCTCCACTGAATCGAACCGCGTTTCTTTTAAATTCACCGATTCCTCACACTCCATACATCTAACCTTCAGTAACTTAACCATCGTAGCAACACTCGATTATTGCTTGCACCAAATGCCCAGATATCTACACGCTCAAGACGAAAACACTTGAAAACACGTGCAAAATCAAATAAAAGTCTGGCTACCGCAAATGCCGATCAATCACTTGGAAAAAAATAGCTATCTCTCTAAAAGTTAACGCACACAAAAAAAAAAACACTGAGACAACTGTCGGCCAAATAGTCCCGGCCGAAATTAGGTCACTGACCTAAATTCTATTCCTTAACCTGCACTTCCCCTAACAGCCTAAAAAACTAAACGCACTTTTAAAACTATTAAAGGAAAGTACTCATCTATTTTACGCAGACGCTCTCGCAGTCTGTCCAGTCCCGGTCTCCGCGCGTGATCCGAAGAGCACCAAAAACGCACGTCCGCACAGCACGGCTGTCAACTGTCAACTCCTCCATTGGTAGAGCGCCATCACGTGGTGTCCAAGCAACCGTGTACTGCGGGGAAGACGACGCTCGATGGGCAAAATCGTCCACTTTCGGTTCTGAACCGGTTTTACCGGTGTCCAGTGCTCCCCCGCCGCCTCTGTTTCCGATTCGAGACGCCCTGCAGCCTTTCTTCTCCCTGTGAGAGACTGCTCGGTACGGTCATGGTACGGTGCATGTTTTGCCCATATGACCAGAAACACATGCGCTGATGACGTAGGCCGGGAGAGGTCTATTCCCGACGCCGTCGCAGCAGCGAACTAGATTGACAGCCGGCCAAGTTTGAAGCGGATCCTGCTGTGGGGTGTCTAGCGTGCGTAGCTCACGCCTTTTTTTTTTTTTTGCTAAAAGTTACATTGAGGTTTCTTTACCGAAAACAGGCTGGACTTGCGGATCTGCGCCTTTTCGTGTACACTGTGGAAACGCTAAAATAAAGCTCTGCTTTGCGTATTTATCCCTGTTGGCATATAACCTGAATGGCAAACAATTTTTAATCGAGGGAAACATGTTTAGGCATCTGATTGCTTACTTCAGATGGTAACGTTCATCCAGTTTCGAGTAAACTGGATTTTCGATTTTTGAACTGTCCTTTTTATAGTTCCAGCTCATAACTTTTTGCAGAGTATCGTATTTAGTAATGGCGACTATAAACAGGTTTTTCAACGCAGGTCCGGTGAATAAATGTTGCCGCAAAGATGAATGAATGCTGCATTTGCACGGCGTATTTAGAATACTGAGTCTGCCCTTAGGTTATCAGGTAATAGTTCGGGGAAGGTGACGGTGGGAATCGCTTGCTGCCGCAGCTCACGGCGCGCGCTAGAAACAGCACCGTTTTTTCTTGGCCATATTTTTTGACTGAGTTACGCAGTCTGCTTTTTAGATGCTTTTTGTTTGCGATAAATCAAAAAAGTGGTTTAAAAACCTCGGAAAAGCGCCCACGGTCGATCGGAGCCGCAGCTGCTCGCACCGCTGGCACTCTCTTTCATTGTGAGCACGCGCCGTCCTGCTCGCGGGCGCAGAAAAGAGGTGTTGCCGCTCGCTGTGAGTGAAATCTTCCATTATATGAAAAAAAAATTCGTTCATACACTCTTTCCCATTCAAAAATGCTTTTATCCGGAGTTGTTGGGTATGAAATGGATGAGAACGAGAAACGGCAGGAATCGATGACTGCTGTGGGCAGGCTGCAGTAAGCTTTTTTCTGTTGCTAAACACATTTGGTATGTTGCTTGCGTGACATTATTTCGACCAGTTTTTGCTGTAATTCACTAAGCATGCAGTGTTTAGTGAAGCTCGCGCTAACGAAGCTCATTCTTTTTTTTTTTTGCAAGTAAAGCCCTGCGCCGGTCAGATAAAGCAAAACATTATTTTGGAGACTGACACCAGCAGCTAGCGGCATTATGCAGACACGTGTGAGGCGAGGTCAGTGATCGCCTCAATGTTCCGACTTGTAGCGCCTGGCTGAATTTTCGAAGTTGCTTTCCTTGTAAAAAATTTCTTTAAAAAATCAAAATGTTTGCTTGCACATGAATAGGCGTTTGGATATAAGCGATGGCTCTGCAAATTGTTTTGGGGATGCGCGAGCGCTGTAATCGGCATGAAAATAAATATGCCAACCGCTTATCTCCGTTGTAGTGATTGACGAAACTGGAGCATTTTTTCTCAGCCGTATAGCAAGCAGCTCGTTGGCGCATTTCGTGCGTGTTTGCGTTTTTCTCTTCAGAAAATAAAAATTATTTCCATTATTATTCAGCGAAACTCGTAACGAAATCCTTATTATTTGGCCAATAAACCAGCATGCACCGAACTGCTCAGTCACCCAACGAAATTATTTTGCGAAGATGGCCGCGCCAAAAAAATGGTATTAACCTCGAATTCCACGTCTTAAGAGGGCTCACCAGCTACAATGCAACTCAGATTTGAACTTTTTCTGTCGATAGATGGCAACACCTGAGTACCCCAAAAAGGAGGGAAGTTCTATGGCCCCTCCAGGTATGTAAACTACACCGCGACACGGAAGTATTCGTTCTTCCGCGTACAAAAAGTAGAGCCCAGAAATTTCTGTAGGTATGCGGCCAAGGTTCCGGGGACCGAAGCGCAAAAAAATTAACCCATCTCAAGCCATTGAGCACAGAAGCATGTGGGGGTCATACAATGGACCATTTCCCAGTAACCCACCAATTTAGCGTTTCCGGTTTGGGTTGCCTAAGCTTCCTTGAGTCTTTTCTGCGAAAATTCTTCTACAATAGTAGGGTGGGGTTACTGGTTTCGCCTGAGCAGACAGGTGTGGTCGGTTTAAATGGCGGAAGAGAGGCTTGGTGCATCCGCAGGACATTACCCCGAAAAGGTTCCATTGTGTTGAACGCCTATGTAGTCAGTCTCTAAATAAAAGGAAAGAAAGGAGCTCTTAGCACAAGGCCTTATGACTGCTTTTCTTCCCATTCCCGCGTAGCCTTTCTTACATAGCTACAGAAGCATGTCCTCGGTTGTAGTGACAGCCTGTAGCTTACTTTGCCTCGTCTCGTACGAGCCTTCCCAGCACCAAGCACCCATCTTCCGCTTACGAGCACCAACAAGGCACCAAGCAAATCAAAGTTGGATGAAACTTAGAACGACGAGAAGTGTGGTTTGCAAAAGCACGGAGAGCGTCGTGTAGCTATGCATGGTGACTGAACGCAAACTTTGGCATTGCACAAGCGAGTTCTTGCTTAGCTCTATTTACATGAACCAATAACGCCAGGTTGAGTCGGGGTTCGGGCTGAGGGAAGTCAACCCAACTCGACCAATGCGTATTTACATGAACTCGATTTTAGCTAGTCGAGACCGGTTCATAAGCAACGACACCAAGCGTCGAGCACCGCATTGCGAGCGAGCAGTGGTAGCATCCAAGATTGAGGCACACCACCGCTGCTTCGGAGGTGCGACGGCGCGAGTGAAAAACAAGTTTGCATTTATCCTCTCCCCTCCGTTTTTTCGGCCCGGCAGCGTTTACAAGCACATCGGGGCAAAGGTGGAGTTGAGTCAACCCCCGATCCATTGTCTCGACTCGGCGCGTTTACTTGAACCCAGTAACCGGTTTTTGACCCGATAGAGAGCTTTAGAATAGGGGGCCCCAAGGCTTGGGGTCCCCAAGGAAATAGCGGGCCCCAGCGCTACATACGAGTGCACCCATGCGTTTTAGAATAGGGGCCTCCCCTACGCAGCGGAGCCAGGCTTGCGTTTATCGATTGCAGCGCCACTATGGCAAACCAAAAAGATAGCCCTAAAAAAGATTTTAAAATATGCGTTCATTTCTTCGTCAGAAACTTTTATTATTGCAGACACAAGATTTAAGAGTGAAAATTATAAGTGCGTATTTTTACTGATGCGGGAAATTCCGTTCGAAAGTCCCACCAAGTCATCTCTACGGCGACCAAAAAATGCGTACTTGCTAAGCCCAGCATCTTTGTAACCACAGAAGCAATCTGAAAATATGGCGCATTTCATGGCTAAAATTTTGTGGTCAGGGCATCATCAGACAAAGCGATAGCTTCGTGCGCCTTTCGTTTGTCGTGAACGTAATACAGAGTAGCGGCGACAACGAATCGGTGGTGAAGCTGGAGGCCCCGCTTCGACGGGCGCCGCCATGTTGCCTGTACGTAGAGGGGCGTTGGGGCGCACGCCTGTTTGAACCTCGCGCGCTATCTGACGTCAGACGACGCATACTCGCTAAGCCTAGCAGCACTAAACACAGAAGCAATCTGAAAATCTGGGGTGTTTTATTGCTCAAATTTTGTGGTTGAGGCAAGTTCAGACAAAGCGGTAGCTTCGTGCGCATTTAGTTTGCGTGAACGTGGGCCACAGCGCAGCGACAACAACGAATCGGTGGTGTAGTGAGAGGCCCCGCTTCGACGGGTGCCGCCATGTTGCCTGAAAGTAGAGCAGCGTTGGGGCGCACGCTATTTTGGCGAAATAGCGTTCGCCGCTAATGTTAACCCAAGACGCATGGCGGGGCTTGCGTTCTGCGCATGCGCACTTCGACGCCCCAAACTTCTTGGGGGCCCCCTATTCTAAAGCTCCCTGATAACTCGACTTACGTGTGCTTTGGTGCGAACAATGCCTTACTGTGTGTGCTGCGGGAGGGGTGGGGGGGGGGGGTGAGGCGCTTTTCGGTGTGGCCTTGCATCCTGCTTCCTTTTCGCACCACAAGCTCGAGAAAAAAAGAAAAGCAGAAATCCTTTCGATATACAGCCCAAGGAAGAAAATAAAGGAAAAAAGAAAACAAGTTCGTCCAGGTTCTAAGAAAAAAGTGTGCGCACGACCACAGACAAGCAAGAAGTTGGCGGTAGAGTGTAGTAGCGACAAAATAATTTGTCACCAGGGGTGGTATTCTCCCAGTGTCGCCTTTTGCGACATGTCGCATTCGCTCTTCGCTGATTGGCTCGAGCCGCGGTGACGGCGGCGTCACGACACGGATCCGCCTTCCTGCTACGTCATCGTGACGTCGCCCCAATTTACTACGCTTAGTCGAACAACGGAATGCGCTGAAGCGATTCGCGCGGGCGACGGGCTACCGTTAGCGTACGAACGCAATCGGCAGTTGCAGCTTTTGCGCCCTTGGCGTGAAAACATGGCGACGTCCTTTCAAGCGAGAGCCGCCCGGTTCAGCCAATTCAGCAGTCCTTGCGATTCCGGTCGGCATGTTTACCGGCAACTACTGGTGTTGTTACTTTTCGCTATGACTTACCTTGCTTCGACGATAAAGTTTAAGCTGCAATTCAGCCTAGTTTTTTAGATACGCTCTCGATTCTGGAGCGCGCAAGCCTAATGGGACCTCCAGCTACACTGCTACCGTCTGCAACTGCCCGAAACGCAGCCGAAACCTAGCACAACCATCCGGAACGAAAGAAAAATAGATTTGGAGCTTTTTCGCGATGTTTTATAGACTTAAATGAAGTAAAGCGAGCTTATATTAAATTTGCAAATGTTTTTTTGAACATTAGACGTCATGTGATGGCAAATATTCTTGCTATAAAAGATACGAAACTACTGCTGCTAGTGAATCAGCAGTGGTAAATTGTCGCTTCTCGGAGTGAATGAATGCACCGCAGACGAAAGTGCCGGAGGCTTTTTCCGTTTCTTCGAACATCTGCAAGCACTTTTTTAGGCCCCGCCCATATGCGACATGTCGCAAAAGGCGACACCGGCAGAATACCACCCCAGGTGGAGCCACGTCGCACTAGTAAAATTTTAGCGCGAAATTCAAATCACCGCAGAAAATACATACACTCCAAGCAGCAGTGGACATCATTGAGGCATGCGCATGGGAATCCGGCCTCACTTGTTCTGAGCAAAAATCTGAACTTTTAGTGATCCGTCGTAAACAAAGAGGTAGGCGTACCACGACAACCCCCCCGCAAATAAACGTCTATGTTAATGGACGATCTGTCAAAGAGGTACAGACCATGAGAATACTGGGGTTGTATTTACAAACAAATGGAAAGAATACTGACACACTCACTAAGCTAAAACGCACGGTAGAAGCGACGGCGCGATTAATCCGCCGCATAGCTAACCGCAGGCAAGGGGTGAGGGAAAGAGATTTATGCCGACTAGTGCAGGCCTTTGCGCTAAGCAGGATACTCTATGCCACCCCTTATCTCAAATTTTCGAAAGCAGAAAAGGACAAATTGGATAGTATGATACGGAAGGCCTATAAGGTTGCGTTAGGACTCCCACTAAATGCCTCAACTGAAAGGCTTATGAGGTTAGGAATACATAACACCTACAATGAACTGAAAGAAGCCCATTTAATGGCTCAAACAGCGCGATTAGCCAATTCCAGAACTGGCAGGAGTATTCTTACCAGGCTCGGAATTAACTTTCAACCTACGAATAACGATGCTAAAGTAGACTTACCCCGCGACTATAGGACGGCCCTACTAATCAAACCACTCCCCAAAAACATGCACCCCTTACACCATGAGGGTAGAAGACAAGCAAGAGCCAAAGCCTTACATAACAAATACAGACAGTGCGCTGGAACACTTTATGTAGATGCAGCAGAATACAAAAATACCAATGCCTTTGCAATTGTGGTTGTGAACGAGAATGGTGACCACATCGTCTCGGCGACAATCAAAACGAAATCCTCTGAAACGGCAGAAGAGGCGACTATAGCCCTCGCCCTAGCGCATACCCAAGGAAGCATCATCTTCAGCGATTCCAAAATGGGTATCAATAATTTCGCTAAAGGGCGAATTACAAACACCTCCCTTAGAATCCTTAACGCAACCAAATTCTCACCAAATTATTCCGAATTGATATGGGTCCCAGCCCATTCGGGGAATCCGGGGAACGAGGCAGCCCACAATAAAGTCCGAGGTTTCGTCGACCGGGCAGTGGATGAGTCTGGCTCCCTGAATTTCACGAAGGACTCCATGATCACATATCATGATCTCACCAATCATTTTAAACTAGAGAGGAGAATTTTCCCCCCTCCAGACAAAAGACTTAGTAAAGAACAAGAGGTTACGTGGCGTCGTCTACAGACGAGATCGATACGCACCCCATCACTCCTCGCGCGCATTTATCCAGATCTTTACAACCCAAACTGCAAACACTGTGGCCAACGTGCTACCTACGATCACATCCTGTGGGACTGCAAAATAGAGCCACCTCCGGGTGATCTAGTTACAGCTCCTTCTCTCGAGCGGTGGGAGACCGTGCTGGCTAGCTCTGACCCCAGAACGCAAGTTTTGGCGGTGGAGTGGGCTGACAAAGTCGTCGAGGGCTATGTACTCTCGACCACTTAACGCGACCTCTTGCCAAGCTCTTCCCGGCGAATAAAATGTTTTACAATCAATCACAACTTTCAGAGGGAGGAAGAGGACGGAGCTGTGCTGACGTGTCTCGCATGGGCTCCCGCCTCGAAGCCACTTTTCGGCAGAAAGAGTCAGCCTTCGGGCTCGAATATTTTGGACGACATCCGGGCCATTGTCCAGTGCCTGCTGAAGCCGGATTTTGCCAATCTACGGACACCTAGGCATATTGCCGGCTGACTGCCGGCCTAGCCATCGAGCTCGGCCTAGCTCGCCACCTCTCCGCCGGGAACTGAGCGCCCAGGGACCCGCACAGATGGAGTACGCCGTGGAAGGCGAGAAAATATCAGCGTCGGAGCTCGAGGACGGAAAATGGGAAACCATTCTTCGGTACCGCGACCGACAATGAGGCCTGAAGAATAAAGGGCCCGCATCAACCGACGACGAGCCTGCGCAGGGGCACGGCCAAGGCAAGTCTAATTCCAATTTTCCATCGCGAAAGAACGGGAAAAAGCTACTTGCACTCAACAAGAAAGCCCTTCTCCCGCGCTTACCGACCGATGACTACAAAATCGTTTGCCGACCACAAGGTTGGAATCTGAGGGACTTTGCGCCCGGACTACTACTCTTCTGCGCCTGCGAAGTGGCCAGGCTGCCGTATGATACGGTAAAGAATGAAGACATTATCGGAGTCAATACGGCCAACAACACCTTCACGCTATGCACGCCCGATCGTCAGCGGGCGACTGCATACGCCAAGATCGAAAAACTGAACCTCCAAGGTCAAACCTACAACGTAACGTCGTACGTGGCGGCGCCCGAAGACTCGGTAAAAGGGGTCATTTACAACGCCTACGCGGGAGACTCGCCCGAAGCGGTTCGCCAAGGCTTCGGAAATAGAAACGAAGGAATAGAAGTTGTGGATGCCCGAAGGATCGGAAAATCCAGAACAATACAAATCACCTTTTTTGGAAAGAAACTACCCAGCCAAGTAGTCTATCAGTGCGGCGTCTTTCGGGTCCACCCCTTCAGGGAGCAACATGAAGTATGCTACAACTGCAGGAGGGTAGGACACCGGGCCGATGTCTGCTACAAACCTACAACGAACCTTTGCCGCCGCTGCGGAGAAAATCACTCGCCTCCACCTGAGGGAGAACAGCCAACCTGCCAACCCGTATGCATCGTCTGCAACGGGGGCCACAACACAGGCAGCCGGAACTGCAAATTCCGGCTGATCAACAAGAACAAACAAGGAACGCCCCATGGCAACCAGGCACCCAAGCAAGGGGACAACGACTCATCACTACACGGACACCAGTCTAGGCCCAGGAAGAAAGAACACGGTGCTACCGGAAAAGGAGGCAGCCACAGCCGGAACAACTCCAGCTCCTTCCCGCCCCTGGGGAACCCTGCAGGAAACGACAAGCGAAGCTCGAGCCGCGGACGCAGCGATAGCCGCTCCAACAAAAAGGTGAGCTGGCCAGCAGAGGCCTCCCAATCTATTGACGCTCGAGAGAAGGAGTTTCAGATCCAACTACAATCCCGAGACAGAGAAATTGCCAGCCTTAAAAAAGAGTTGGCTGACATTAAACGCCTGTTACAAGCGCATCAGGTACAGAATGCCACTGCAAAATGCTACAAAATGAATGAATGCTACAAAAGAAGGCGAGGAATCCAAAAGAAAGGCTGAGGCTTCGGAAGCCGACACCCCGCAGCCGTCCAAAGCGCCTACCAAACTCAGGGCAGATATCAATACTCTGTCAGAGAGAACTAGCGCTATATCAACAGAACAAGCAACCTTCCAAGGCCTCGTTACTACCAAATTTGCAGAGATAGATATTCGCTTTGCAACACTAGAGGGACAGGTATCCCAAATAGCCACCTGCATGCAGCAAATAATGGATAGGCTTACAACTATCGAGGCCCGCCTACCCCCCATCTTGGATCTGTCCACGACGCCACAACCATCTATAACCCAACATGGCACCACGCCAAAAATTTGAAATTTGGCAATGGAACTGCAGAGGCTTCCGCCGCAAGCGGGCCCACTTGCAGCTCCACATCCAACAAGCACCGTCTGTTCCAACCCCAGACGTGATTGCATTGCAAGAAGCTAGCGGCAGGGCTACACTGCCAGGCTATAAAGCATATCTGCCACCTCATTATGATACTAGTAACGCAGCCGGCTCCTTCACAGCCACTCTGGTGCATAGAAATATCACCGCAATTCAACATTTTATAAATGATTCGGAAGAAGATTACACCCTACTTGAAATAGTACCAAGGCAAAAAGGAGAGACAAATCTCATCATCCTTAATGTATACAACCCGCCCAGAAACAAAGGCAATGGACTCCCACACTTGTTGATAAACACAGTAAAGCTGGCTGCTGGGGCTCAACTAATAATTGTGGGAGACTTCAACGCTCAACACCCAGCATGGGGATATACCAAAGCAACTCCGAAAGGGAACATGCTCTGGCAAATCATACAGTCACTAGGGCTCACAACGCTAAACAACCCGAGCGACCACACACGCATGGGTAACAGTGTATGTGTAGACACATCTCCAGACTTATCCCTCTCTAAAAACGTCAAGGACGCAAAGTGGGTCAACACCGGGCAAAACCTTGGTAGTGATCACTTCATCCTTAGCATCACCTTCCCCACGACAAAACTTAAAAACAAAGCAAAAGAAATACGAACCACGGATTGGGACAAGTTCAGGCAACTTCGCGACAAAACAGCTCCAAAGGAGATCTCTAACCTTAGCGACTGGGTTATCTCCCTGAATGAGGATGTCAGCTCCACTAGCGTTGTGGTGCCAGTTGAGAAGGAGGAGCAGATTGCAGACTCAAAGCTGTTACACCTGTGGCAGGCACAAAAAGGCCTCCAAAAACGCTGGAAGAAGCAAAAACACAACAAGAGACTACGCAAAAAGATCGCTGAAATCGAGAGGCGAATCGAGGAACATACACTTACTCTCCAAACACAACAATGGAACCAAATATGTGAAAGCGTCAATGGACAGCTCGGAAATAAGAAGACATGGCATCTTCTAAGACACCTGCTCGACCCAAAACAAACACGTCCCGTGCAACAAAGTCAACTGTACAGACTCATACATAAATATGAGGGTACAACTGAAGACCTAATCAAAGAGCTAGCAGAACGTGTGCTAGCCCTCGCCCTAGCACATACCCAAGGGAGCATCATCCTCAGCGATTCCAAAATGGGTATTTATAATTTCGCTAAAGGGCGAATTACAAACACCTCCCTTAGAATCCTTAACGCAACCAAATTCTCACCAAATTATTCCGAGTTGATGTGGGTCCCAGCCCATTCGGGGAATCCGGGGAACGCGGCAGCCCACAATAAAGCCCGAGGTTTCGTCGACCGGGCAGTGGATGAGTCTGGCTCCCTGAATTTCACGAAGGACTCAATGATCACATATCATGATCTCACCAATCATTTTAAATTAGAGAGGAGAATTTTCCCCCTCCAGACAAGACTTACTAAAGAACAAGAGGTTACGTGGCGTCGTCTACAGACGAGATCGATACGCACCCCATCACTCCTCGCGCACATTTCTCCAGATCTTTACAACCCAAACTGCAAACACTGTGGCCAAGGTGCTACCTACGATCACATCCTGTGGGACTGCAAGATAGAGCCACCTCCGGGTGATCTAGTTACAGCTCCTTCTCTCGAGCGGTGGGAGACCGTGCTGGCTAGCTCTGACCCCAGAACGCAAGTTTTGGCGGTGGAGTGGGCTGACAAAGTCATCGAGGGCTATGTACTCTCGACCACTTAACGCGACCTCTTGCCAAGCTCTTTCCGGCGAATAAAATGTTTTACAATCAAAAACAACTTTCAGAGCCTGTAAAATACAAAGACTATAGGTTCGATATGGATAAAAATTGCGGCTTAACAATCAAGAAAGAAAAAGGGAGGACATGTTGCGAACGAAATTCGATTAGTTTTTTCCCGAGATGACTTGAAAGTTCGACATATCTAAAAGCGCCATTTTTCTGGAACTTTGCGTCTAATTGGTAAAAAAATGAAACTTACACAATAAAATCTGTCCGTAACATTTTCTCTGTTCGCTAAAGAAGAAAACGCTGCCACAAATCTCATGAAAATGGAGCCATGTTTAGACACGGTATAGCTTCTGAAAGTTCCTATGGACACTGCCACTGGTGAACCGTCTTAAAATGACTGCGAAACACTGCTTGGGGGGATACCGGCTATACTTTAGGTGGATTCCTTATGTCACACAGATGCTGACTTAAAAAGAATTACAGGAATCGATGCGCAGGAACGGGAGTTATTCAATGAAGGAATTTCAAATTAGAAGCAAACAAAACGCTGCCCTAATCTCGATTTTGGCGGGGCTTCCCAACCTATTTCGCTTCTCCCAATGACGGCACATGGCGCAACCAATCAAAACAGCCTGCCAGAGCAAGTCGCGGAAGTTTGCACTCCATGGTTGCCTGCTCTCTTTAACTCGTTCTTGCTGAGACTGGCAGCGTCGTTGCCATGCCAGAGCCCCTGGTGGTGTATTTTTATTTTACTTGCCTTGCAGGTACAGTGTACTTGCAGGACTTTCAGCAAAGACAAACAAGTTGTTTTTGTCGATCTAATATAAAACGCACACAGGTGACAAATGTGTCTCTATTCACACAACGCCAACCAATATTCTAGTTCTGCCCAACCTTCTTCAGGGGTGACTAAAGTGTGCCAGCAGCAGCGGGGTGTTGCCTTCGCTCAACACCCCGCTGCTGCTGGCACACTTTAGTCACCCCTGAAGAAGGGACCAAGTTGGTCCCGAAACGTTGGGCAAAATTAGATTATTGGTTGGCGTCAGTTTTTCTCTCAACTAACAAAAACCCAACCAGACGGACCTCCGTCGAAGATGTTTTAGTTCAATATATTTACTATTTGTCCAATCAAGCTCGCGCCAGGTGATGTCATATCTACTGCTAAAACCCGCCGCTGTGTGGCGACACCTTCAGAGCCATGAATTTGTTTTTGGGAGGACATTAAAATATTAAAAAACGGAATATATGCGGTATTACCGATCCTAATAGCACCATTACAACTCACTGTATGCGAACAGCAGGGAAAACAGTCAACTAAGATTGTGTTTCTGGGCCCCTTTAAATGATCTTGTGATTTACTTGCAATTCACATTTCGCCGTTACGGTGCCGGCTTTTTCGTCAACAATCTGCTTCACGGAGTCGACCCGATCCATCAGCAGTTCTTTGTCCAAGTTTGCGCTGCGAAAAAAAAAATCACTGTCCACTATTTCGCTGAACCTACATCTGAGAGTGCACTGTCGCGACAGGAAGAAACGCGAACAGCGCGGTGCGTACGCGCTCCGCTGTTTGAATTTATTAAGCATGAAATGCTTTTAGCTCCCGTTGTCGGCAGTGTGGTGACGTCACGCCGAGAGCCAACATCCGGGCGCTGAATTCCACTCATCCGGGCACTGAAACGAGAACATCCGGGCAACGTAGGAAATTTAACGAGACTTATACGTGATCTGTTAGGGGCTTTGAGAGAGGGCCGCTTAGAGCAAGAGGGGAGCTCCAGGGCGAGAAGGGCTTTGAGCGGAAATACTGCCTCCGCGCCGTCCCCAAGGATGGCGCTGTGTGGGACCACACTCACGGCCGCTGGGCCTTCAGCTAATGACATTTTCCCCTTTGGCAGGCAGTTGTATGCACTAGAGATGGGCAAAACGGCTCACTTCACTGAAGTGAGCGGCTCAGCTCACTGAAATGAACCGGCTCATTTGAGCGGCTCACCGGCTCACTTGAATCTCCAACAATGAGCCGGTTCTTTTGAGTGAGCCGTGCTTCTTTTGGAGCGAGGAAGCCGGCTCTCCGTCTCGTTCACACTGAGCCGTGCCCGCCCTGAACCGTTCCGTCGGAGCCGGGTCTTCTGCTGAGTGCGATTCCGCGCCATCTATTAGCGGTGCGAGAAAGCAGCTGCTCTCACACCCTTCTTGGAAAGAGTCGCAACCAACCCCTCACCTTCGGGGGTGGTTCTTCTGGAGAGCCGGCTCTCTATCGCTCAGTGAGCCGTCCCTTACAAAAATGACTTTTGAGCTTCAGTTGACGCCTTGTTGAGCTCCTGTTGAATCAACTGGAAACCAACATGAACTCAATGTATGTTGAGCCTACTCAACACCTGCTACACGGAATTTTTGTTGAGCGCAGTCAAGAGATTTACTGTTGAGCAATTTCTGTTGGATTTAAGTTGAATCATCTCAAGGCAGCCGTTTCTAAGCCTAACTAAATGAAATCATTTCGACATCCATCGTGTAAACAGAACCTGATCACATTACACACATTAAGAACGCATGCAGCACCCGTTAAAACTCTCATAAACCGCTCAAAGTCATTTTCTTGCATAGAAAAAAGTGCACTATGCTCATTCAGGCATACCTACTTTGGAGGATTCGTATGTGCTCTCATAAAAAGGGCGCTTAATTAATGCTTTAATTAAGTTGTTTACGAATAAATCAAGGTCGTCAAATAATAGACCGTTGCATATGAACTTCATTACTTCTACTACACATAAAATAAATAAATATTAAGAGTAATAACTGACATAACTTTGCTGATCGGCAGGCCATAACCTGCGCAGGTCCGGACACCCCTGAGTAGGACTATATAAGGGCGAAGCCGAGGTTGCACTAAAGATCAAGATGAACTCCAGCTGTCAGTTCTTCCTATAGCCTCGTGTGCAGTACTGTCTCATGCTCTTTATCTGATGGATGTGTATGTATATGTATGGATGTGTATGTATCACGGTGGTATGTATATATATATTTATATACATAAGTGTTTGTGCGTATGTGTGGAGCGCTACGTCACAGGGGGTGATGGCTTCACGTTAACGAGAAATCGCAGCAATATGAATATACCGCCGAAAATTGCATTGGTAGTCGGTCCACCTGGCGCAATACAAATGCATTCCCAGGATTTTTTGCTGTTTTACCCCAGCCAAGATTCAGAATGGCGTGTTGATTCACTCCCGTAATTCCAACACGAATTCAACATGAACGCAAAGCAGAAATTTCATTGAGAATGCTCAACTCTAGCACAGTGGCCACTTTTCCAATGAGTTTCAACTCTGCCTCAACAATTCACCAACACTAGCCAATCCTGGTCACAACAAAAATTCAACATGGCGTGTTGAGTCTGCTCATGAGAACTTCAACACTGTCTCAAGAAGCATTTTTGTAAGGGGTACCGAAACGTTCCCTTCCGAGCCGTCTCTTCTCGCAAAGAATGGCGCCGTTTGTTGACCGCTGCTGTTCGAACGATGTCTCACGACTCTCACCGATCTTGCATCGTGTGTTGATGGAACACTTCGAAGGAATTAGTGAAAATACCTATAACACGGTCAAAGTGTGACCTGCATTATTGTCATGATATCGTGGGCGACTTTATGTTGGGTTGGCGCCCAAATTATAATTAATCGCGCCAACCTGCCCACCACTGCACTCTCCGTAAGTTTGGAGGAGGAGGAGCGACAAACTTCTCCACCCCACGTGCAAAAGATCAGGTTCGACTGCTGACCGGCGATAGGGGCCACGCCTGATTAGCTGTCGACCGGAGGTACGAGGTGTAGGCAAGTTACTTATCAAACATCTTTATACTTGGGCAAAGAACAACAGGAAAGTTAAAAAACAAAGCTCAACGAAGTAGCGTGCGTACACAAGTGCGACGCGAATTACAGACACAAAATGAGAACAAAAACAACTATTGACAGGAAGAGCAAAATAGAGGGCGTGAACTATACAACAACGTTACAAGAACAAAGCAGTGCTATACAAAAGGTTCGGACAAGAAAGAGCTACAGGACAAAGACAAGAGTAAAGAGAGTGGGGAGAAACGGTGGCTTAGCTGCGGGGTGGAAAAGGTCCGTTTGCAGGGAGCGTCGGGCTGCGGAGGCGCGCGGGGCTGATGGGGAGGGGGGAGGGGGTTGCGGATACGGGCGAACTTGGGCCACGCGTCTTGGGGTCCGCAGTCGCCGCGCTTTACGCGTCAGACACCCACCTGCGTTCATGCGTTCATACACTCTTTCCCATTCAAAAATGCTTTTATCCGGAGTTGTTGGGTATGAAATGGATGAGAACGAGAAACGGCAGGAATCGATAACTGCTCTGGGCAGGGTGAAGTAAGCTTTTTTCTGTTGCTAAACACGTTTGGTATGTTGCATGCGTAATATCATTTCGACCAGTTTTTGCTGTAATTCACTAAGCATGCAGTGCTTAGTGAAGCTCGCGCTAACGAAACTCATTTTTTTTGCCAGTAAAGCCCTGCGCCGGTCAGATAAAGCAAAACATTATTTTGGAGGCTGACAACAATAGTTAGCGGCGTTATGCAGACACGTGTGAGGCGAGGTCAGTGATCGCCTCAATGATCCGACTTGTAGCCGTACCGAAATCTCCAAGCCAACTAATACCCCTGCTAGGCCACATTCTCACAGCCGGTTTTTCCCTTGCTCCGTCGCCTCCGTAGCGCCGGCAGCCGACGGAGGGGGCTGGTTTAGGACCGTTTCCCCCCCCCCAAATCGGGCGGCCGGTGGTGCCGCCGGGTCCTGCTCTACGTTTCCGTCGAGCGGCGGCGACGGAGCCCGCCCCAATGGAGAGCGAGCCAGTCACAGCGCGAGCTCGCTTCACGTGACCCACCGCTTGCTTGCTGCGACCAAGAGATGGCGCTGGCGAGCGCGCAGGGAGAAAAAACAAAAAGCCTGCTCATTTTTTTAGTCTCCGTCGGGAGATGCACGCGCCTTGCGCCCTGAAAAGCGCCCGCTGTCGAAGAGCAGAGAGCGCATGACAGTTTTATTTCATATGTCAATATACGAGGTGTTCGAGCCAAAACGGGGCTCCGAATGAGCATTGTGTTTGCACTAGGCGTGGGATATACGATAAATCATTTTTTTTTCTGGGACGCTCAAGTAGCACCACTCTTATGTATTTGAATTGCATGCGCTATCTTTTAGAGCTATCTTTTAGGGGGCTCGGTGACTGCAGCGGCGGGGCCAGTAGGTCGCGGGCGGGACACAGGAGAAAGAAAGACGGACGCTCGTAATGATCCCCGAAAGCCTGTCTGCAACTGCCTGCCCTCCTACTTAGGTCAACATGGCGACGGGTGCTAGCAATCGTCATTAATGGCTTCTTGGGATCGGCAGAGGCTTACTATCCTTTACACGGGGGTATGCGAGGTAGAGAACCAGACATGGGAGCACAAAAGGGGACGCGTGTCGGCGACATAAAAGGGAGAGAACAAGGTTGGAGAATAAAAGGCAGGAAAAACCTGGAGAGAAGTGAACGCAAGGTACATGAATAGAAATGTGCGCGACACAGCCCAGACTGAAGGCAAGGTCGGACGAGAAGCGGGAGAGCCGGGAAAAGCTGGGCAAACAAACGAGGGAAAGAAGAAAGGTTTAAGCGAAGTGATTGAAAAACTCATCACGGCACGAAAGAACACTCTATCTTAGAAGCGGCCGCACACTCGGAGAAAAGCGTCATTAAGTGCGCCACGGTGTGAAAAAATTACAAAACATTGAAAAAACACGGCAGGGGGGGAAAGGAAATGAACGAATGCAAAGAAAGGCATGGACCACGTGGCAAGACGTCACTGCTGCTATCACGTGACCACGCCACCTTTTAAAACCGAGTTCCGAAGTAGTTCGTGCAGTGTTTTCAGGAAGCTACCAACCTCCGACGACATGGCTACGGCATCAGCGATGGGACCGCGTTATGACCCTGAATTATTATTATGACCCTGGACCGCGTTATGACCCTGGTGCCTTCATGAATGCAGCGCATACAATGGCCCACAGAGAAAGGCCCCACCGCTTCGATCTTTTTTTTATTTCATGTCGGAAACGGCAAAAACAATGCCTATCCATAAGCAAGACATCCTTGTGAAGAAATGTCACGACGCTCTGATTGAAGTGCAGCAAGGCTGAATAAAATGGAAAATACTGACACCGTCTCATCTTTCATAACGGGTGTATACGCTAATATCCTTCAGTGCCTGTGCTACCTTCATTTAACATTAATGTGGCAATAGGCCAAAGCAAGTGGTGTGGCCTTCAACGTTTGGCCGACGTTTCATGGAAGAGGTCTATTTCTGCCAGGAGAGCCTTAACCGTTTGTCACACTAGTGAGTCGTTTAGACTACAGCTGCTCTCTATGACATTGCGTCTATATGAATATGGCTAAGCACAGGGAAAGAGCTTGCACAAGAACGGACTCGACAAAGGCAGTACAACAAACAAAGAAGGACATGCAAAATTTTCAGTACATTATGCGAGGCATCAGGTCAGAAATAATAAGTTCAAGAAAAGATTCATATAACAATGCAGAGCATCAAACGAACGATGAGACCTATGGCAAATAACGTCACGGATGGATTTGATGTGATTCTGTTTTCTTTATTTCCACAAACAAGGTTACTGTAGGTTGCAAGGAGTAATTACAAAAAGCTTCTCAAGACAACCTGAGGGGCCCCAGCATCCATTGAAGTGGTCGTAGCAGGACGGAACACTTTAATACAACAGTATGATACCAGAAGACAGCGCCACGTCAAAATAACTACTAACGCATTTTGCAATTCTAGCGCAGAATGTAGATAATGACTAATTTTCTCCCATTTGATCACACCGTTTGCTGACAGACTACCGAGGCAAGCCAAACATGGGGAATGAAGATTTTTGATGCACTTTTTGCATGATCAATGTGTTCGGTCCATTCAATGGCGGTAGTTTGAAACCTCTGAGATTCTCATTTTCAAACCAATAATAAGGCGGACTTCCTTCCGAGATACTTTCACGGAAACTATCTTTTGGAAGTTATCAGACATGCATCCGCCAGGCGTCACACCAGGCGATGACTTTCCAGATAGCCCCATTCAGAATTAACTTATCTGACGTATTTTTAATGCCTGGATAAAGGGCACAATCAACCTATAGAAAGCTGTGTGATGTGATATTAGCTGGCGGTTACGCAAATCATTCAAAACAGCCATATTTCTGGTTATTCATGTCTAGAGCGGTTTCACTTCGGTTTCACTTGGGAGCATTTCTGGGTATATAGTCCAGTTGCCAGTCTACCCGCCCTGCTCCCAGAATTAAGTTTGGCAGAGTGGTTTGTTGGGCGAGTTGGTTTGCCATATTGAAATATAACTGCGCTTAAAAGACACGGACTGAAAGATAGAGACACACAAAGGTTTGCTTCCGTTCAGCTCTGCACATTCAAAATTAGTGAAGAGGGCAATCGTGAGGTTGTTTTCAAAATGCGTTGAAGAAATCTTGCCCGGAATTAGTCAAAGAAAGTTTTGAGCAGCAGGTGGTGAGGCTAAGGGAAGCAGGTTATTAGGATCAGGTTTTAGTGTCGGTGGCAAAAAGCACGCTCAAGAAATTTGGCAAAAAGGGTACGGTGCCTAGCAAGGAGGGAGAAAAACAAAAGGAGAAAACGGTGGTGATTCCGTACATTCATGGGGTGTCCCATAATCTTAAAAGAATTGGTTCGAAGGTAAAAACTAGGGTCGTTTTTTCAGCCCCGGACAAATTGGAAAACTTATGCAAAATAGTAACGTACCCAGAAAGAAAAACTAAGGGGTGTAAAAAGAAACACCAAGTCCTCATGGTCGCATGCGCAGAAGGAGTGGTATACAGGTTGCCGCTTACATGTGGCAAAGCATATGTAGGCCGAACGGGGCGATGTTTGAACGAGCGGCTCCAGGAACATCGGAAGAACATGGAACGGAAAGGCGATGGGAATTTGCTGGTTCATTGTCAAGAGTGTAAATGTGTACCTTCCTATAACGAGACGAAGATAGTAAGCAGGAACCGTGACCAAACGGCGCGTGAAATAATTGAAGCCATGAGCATAGCGGACAGTGGGGATGCATGCGTGAGTAGCACGTCCCTTTCACTAGTATCAAAGGAAAGGGCATTTTTGCAAAAGGGAAGGTAGGACTGGACATGTGACGAGACAGTTTGTCGATTTTTTATCATCCGGGTGTTACCATCTTCCATTTTTATCAGCTGCTGGTGTGCATAAAGAGCAGTGTTTCCCGAATAAAGATTCAGTTGTAAGTCCAGCGCTATGTGTGTGTGTCTCTATCTTTCAGTCCGTGTGTTTTAAGCGCAGTTATATTTCAATTAAGTTTGGCGGATACGTTCAGCTTCATGGAAGGATCTGTTGGAACCCAGATTTGTGGCCTCACCAAACACTGGCACATCGCTACCTTCATTGCGCCAGTCTCCTTCAACTACGTCCCCGTTCCAAGTTTCCGCGTCAACTAGAGTTGAAGGGCAGTAGTACTGCTGATCCTCATTGCGGCCGATGAGAAAATTATGCAACGCAATTCTCGCAAGGACATATCTGTTAACATTTTCATCGCTAGCTTTAAATTTCCTCCGCAAGATGCGCCATTGGCTTGTAAGAATGCCGAAAGCATTTTCAATGACGCGTCTTCCTCGTGAAAGCCGGTAGTTAAAAACTCTTTCTGCGTCTGTTTCCAAAGACCGTTTTGGATAAGGCCGCATTAGATACGGCTTCAAAGGGAACGCCTCGTCTCCAAGAATCATGTACGGTGTAATATTACCCCCTGGAAGTACGGCAGGCTCGGGAACACCCAAGAGCCCAGATTCAAGAGCTCGGGATAGCTGCGACCTCCCAAATACGCCACCGTCGCTCTCTCCTCCACACCGGCCAACATCAACATACAAAAATCTATATGCAGAATCGCACATTGCTAGAAGAATCTTACTAAAGGTCCCCTTGTAATTGAAGTTTTCTGACCCGGAGTTACTAGGAGCCTCCACGGTAACGTGCTTCCCGTCGATGCTACCTGCAAAGAATAATGAAGATAAATTATTCTTTGCCCACCGTATCTAAAAACCAATACGCAGTCTTTTCTTCTCGGTTGCTTGAAAACAACTGTATAGCCGAGATCACGTCACATTATATTTGTCATATCTTATTATGTACACACATGCTTACATGCACACCCCAACACCCCGAAATTTCCCATGACATTTTCCCATAGCACTGCAACATATATAATAGCAGAACCACATATCAACTAAACAGTTTTGAATCTGTAACTAGCAAGTTCTTAAGTTATGACAAATGAACACTACCATATACTTCATGAATTAGAACAGCTTGAAGCGAGCGTGCACGGTACGAAGATCAATATTTTAAAATATGACTTACTAATGCAGTTTCGAACGTTCCACCGCTGCAAGAACCCTCGACCTACATCGAGCTATTCTTCAGGTGTTGAGGGACACCTGACATATTGGTGTTTTAGTGCGTCCCAGATTTCTTGCGAGGTCTCTGATATTACAGTGCAGACGGTGGACCTCCCCATCATGTATGCAAATGACAGGCTGCGCTGACAGTCACCGCTGGCGAGAAATCTGCAAAACAGACAAAATATGTAAGCACAATACACGCTGTAGCCACAGCAGTGTTAACTGAACAAAGCGCGACTGCAATGAAAGATAACTATACCGAAGTGTGATTTCCAAACGGGTTCTTGCAGATATTGCCTGTCTCCAGTTGGTGTCTTGCCGCTCGATTATGGGTCTGACCAATGCCAAAATTTTCTCGAAAGTTCCCTGAAGCATCCTCATGTAACTGAAATACAGTCAAACATATATTACTTTACTCACTACAAACGCCGAAACTTCACTTACTCGAAGAAATATTGCCGGTCCGACTGACGCAGCAACGGGATGAGCAGCCCGGAATGGCCGAAGTTCCGATGCCTGCACATGCTGCGCATCCACACACTTCTCGGCCGTCGAGTACGCCTTGCATTTTGTTGTCTCCTCTTCCGAAGGAGAAAAAAACAGAAGCCCGCCCAGCAGCACAAACGGAGAACCGTTGTCTCGGTGGCTTGTCATTGTCACATGAAGGGAACGAAGCACACCGCGCGATAGTTTGAAGCTGGAATATCTGGTGCGATATTATTTTGGGAAAACGGCACGGAAAACGTAGAGTGAATGACACATCACGGGAGGTGGCTAACTGAGATTCTCTTCACGCACAGAGAAATACAGAAAACGGCACGCCGGGTCAACACACTCGTTCACATTTAGCCCAGAAGGAAAAGCCTGTTCATAAACAGTGCCGACTGCAGCACTCCGCTTGCATGCTACAAGAAGCTCGCAAACCCAAGACACCCCAAATCAGGAAAAGCCTGGGAGGTTGAAACGATGAGGAACATGTGGCTCAACAGTTCAAAGGCGAGCCAAAAGGTAGAAAAAACCTTGAAAAAGAAAACACGGCCCATGGGCCATGACGAAAAGAGGGAGTTCAGGAGGGTAACGAAGTGGGGGACGATAAGACTGTCGCCAGGTTTAAAGCGAAGTGGCTAACTGATGCTGATGCAAAGGGGAACCATCCAGGTGAAGAAAGGAGAAAGGGGCGGGAGAGGCAACTGCGGAGAAAAAGAAAAGAGCATAAAAACAAAATTATGTTCTCCCGTTGCTAGCTCTAGAGGTCTCATTGTTTTTATTAGCCGTTTAAATTGTTTTGCTAGTTTAATTCTCGAATGGTTGTATAAAGACTAATAACAGAGTTCATTACCACCCTACATATGTTCAATTTCGTGCACATTGGCCTGAATACTGTGACTGCACCACTCATTTCTGCAGCGACTTTAAAAGTAGCTTGTTATACTCATATATATTTGTTTTGGTGCTGTACGCATGGTGTTTCGTTGCACAAACAGGGGAGTTGTGTAGAGTTAATAAACTAACTTCAAAGTTTTTCCACCGCTTGCAAGATCGCATCGTTTTTTTTCTGCGATAAGAGCCAAGCGAACCAAAGCGTGAGCAGTCAACAGACGACTTTCACCGCTATTTCGGCATGTCCTTCGGGCACCGCCGAGCAGCGTTTTTTTTTTCGCGCGGAAGAAAAAAAAAAGGCACTGACGTAGTCACGTGGGAGTAGCGAGCGCCCGCCCAAACTGGTTTGCCGGTGTCCGGCGCCTCTTTCGATAAGAACACAAATCCGTTGCGGCCGCGGTTCCCGGCTCCGTCGCCGCCGCGCCGGAGAGGATACCGGCTGTGAGGATCAGGCCCTACATGGCTGTTTCGAATGCCTTCCAATCGAATGTCATTCGACTCGACTGCCGAACTAACGCTGCTACACGAAGTTTTTCGATGGCATTCGGTTCGGATGACATTCGAGTCGACGGAGCTCGGCGAAGACATTCCAAATTTTGGAATGCCTTCGAAACGCGAACACAGTCTGAACCGACCAACAGCAGTCGCTTCGCCCCGCCCACAGCCCAACAGCCGCGCGACGGCTTTCGGCTCTGTGGCCGTTCATTTCTATCCGCTGCTAACTTTTTTCTGCTGTTTGTTTAGCAAATAGCTCGTGTTCTGTCTTAGTGAGTGCTTGCAGATTATAGTACACCAATGAACAATTACCGCGTGTGCATGAAATTTCCCCAGAAGTGCGCCGATGAGGACGACTGCACTCATAACTTTAACTCATACTGCTGTTTACATAGCTGCGTATGAACAGCTTGTGCTCGTTTGCAAGGCATAAAACGAAATATGCGCTTTAGTTCTATTAAATAATCCCTTCTCTTCTGTACAGGTTGTACCCGTGATTGTTTACGCAGTGCGAAAATACAGTTTTAGCTGTGCGTCCGCAAAAGCTGTGCGTACGCTACGGGCGCACCTTACGCGCAGTGCCACCCGTCCTGGCAACGACAGTTTTAGTTGGTAGTGGCTAGCGTAGCGCCCGGGAAGCGTAGGTTACAGTGGCGCCATCTAGCGACAGCAAGTCAAAGCTCCTGAATTGTGTGCTGAGGAAACTTTTTCCTCTTTTATTAATGGTAGTGGTGGTTGCATTCGAAGGCTTTGTTTTTTTTTAATGTAAATCAATTGAATCAAATGAAAATATAAATTCTAGCGCAAAGTTGGAGAAGTACTCAACCGGGGGTCGTTGCTATGACGACACTGTACGCCGCAGATAGTTAGGCTTAACAGCAAGAAATTCTTGTATTTATCTGAAAAACGATGACTATTTGCCCGCTGCTGATAAATCATTGACAAAGAGTCAGGCCACCTCTTGGCGCCGTCTCCAAACTTATACGTTTCCGAACCCGGTTATGTGTAGTCGTTATTATCCGGGACAATATTCAAACGAGTGTAAGCAATGTAAGGCCAAAGCGGATCTCAACCATATTCTCTGGAAATGCCCTTTTGCCCCCCTGGAGGGACAAAAAATAAAGTCACTTGAACAATGGGAGGCTCTCCTACTCAGCTCCGATCCGGAGACTCAAAAAAAAATCGTCCAACTGGCCGAAGACGCCGCCAGGAGCCAAGACCTTCTGGCCGTCGTTTAGGCGGGGGGCCTATATGCCCTTCAGACTGTTGGCAATAAACGTTTTACAATCCAATCCAAAATTGTCGCATATATTGTTACGAAGGGGTGAGAATGCACAAAATAAGAGTGAATAAAACCGTTTAGAGCGAGCTATCGTGTCGAAAAATGCAGCGGCGATGCAGTATTTGGTCCGAAGCGGGATGGATGGATGGATGGATGATAATGGCTTTACCCTTTGTACCGGGCGGTAGCTTTCGTCACCTAGCCTATACTTCCCCCATTGTTAATTTAATTTTCTTTTCCCTTTCGCTCTTACAATATCTAATCTGTCTATCCTTTTACCCTCGAAATTCACGCCTCCCTTGATTTCCGCCACCAATCCTCCAACCTCCCCTTCGTCAATGTCACGCTTTTCCCATCCACTCGCCCGTCCTCCCCAGTAAATCCCAGCGCTATCTCTATGGTCGTTGCTGTCCCCTCTGGGAGGGCTGGGCGGAGTTCTGCGCACCTCAGAACCAAGTGTTCTATGGTCTCCGTTTCCGTTTTACATGCAGAGCACAAAATATCCACTTCTTCAAATTTGGACCTATACGTTTTTGTTCTCAGAGTCCCTGTCCTTGCCTCAAAAAGCAGGGAAGTGCCCCGCGAATTATCGAATAATCGCTCTTTTTTGATGTCCTGTTTTCGTGTCCTATATATGCCTAGCGCCGATTTTTCCTGCATTCTTTCTTTCCACATCTTTCTTTCCGACTCCTTTACCTCCACTTTCACGTTAGTCTTTTGTTGCGTCCCATCCCTCACCCGTAAATACTTCGTTCTTAGCTTTCAGGTTCTATTAGTCCATTTTGTGTTAATACTTTTCATGTACAGATACTTGTACACCTTTTTTGCCCACCTTGTTTCCTCCATTTGAGTTAGTCTCTGATCATATTTCAGTTTGCTGATGGCCTCCCGAACCTCGAAGGACGCCCAACCCATATCTCCCTGGACCCCCTCATTCGGAGTGTTCCCATGGGCTCCCAAGGCTAGCCTTCCTACACTTCTTTGTCTGACCTCTAGCCCTGACTGTACTTCTGATTTCATGCACAGGACTGCATTTCCAAATGTGAGGCCCGGTACCATGATTCCCTTCCATACCCCTCTAACCACCTCATACCTATTATAGTTCCATAGTGCTCTATGCTTCATAATGTCTGAATTCCTTTTTCCTTTGTCCTTCAGAATCCTCTCATGCTCTTCCAGATATTTTTTTCCTTCACTTAGCCATACACCTAGATGGTCTATCATAGTGTCTTGTATTTCTAGTGGGTCCCCCTTCTCATCATTATAGACCATTATCCCTGACTTCTCTCTACTGAACTGGAGTCCTAGCTTGTTGCCCTCCTCACCACAGATTTTAACTAGTTCCTGCAGCTTATCTCGCTTGTCTGCTAGTAGAACAATGTCATCCGCATACATTAGTCCAGCCAACACTTGGTTTACCCTCTGACCATCCTGCATATAACTCACGTCAAGCTCCTACCCTACACTCTTCCAACCTCTTTTCCATTTGGCTCACATATACCATGAAAAGTAGAGGTGACAGTGGGCAGCCCTGCCTTAACCCTCTCTTAATTTTAGCTGGTTTTGTAGTTTCTCCCTCCCAGGTTACCACGACCTCATTGTCTGAATATATACGTTGTAGATATTCAACCAGATTTCTATCAGCGCCATATCCCTTCAATTGGTCCCAAAGTTTTTCCTGATTCACATTGTCATATGCCCCCTTAATGTCTAAAAATGCCATCCATAGAGGCCTCCGACTTGCCTCAGCTATCTCTATACACTGCGTTATGACAAATAGATTGTCCTCCAACCGTCTGTCCCTTCGGAAACCGTTCTGCAACTCTACCAAGATCTCCTCACGCTCTGCCCATTCTTCCATTCTCATTTTCACCATCTGCATTGCTAGCCTGTAAATAACTGATGTGACCGTAATTGGTCGGTAGGATTTAATGTTGTCCCTGCTTCCCTTGCCTTTGTATATTAGTCTCATCCTGCTCACTTTCCAGTCTTTTGGAACGTCTCCTCCATCTACCACTTTTTCAATGATCTGTCGTAATTTCAGTTCGCTTTTTTTGCCTAGTATGGTAATTAATCTCATAGGTATGCCGTCTGGTCCTGTCGCTGTTCCGATGGGAACCTTGCCTTCTATTCTGTCCCAGTCCCCTGCTGTTTTCTCCCTAGGCTCTTCCTCCTCTGCCCCATTGCTGTCCCTGCTCTCCCCTAGACCATCCGCCACAGGCTCTGCAAATGCTGCTTCAATTGTTTGTCTGATGAATTCCTGTGCTTCCTCTCCCTCTACCCTTTTTCCATCCTGTGTGGTCAGAGTGTGTTGGATGCCCTCTGTTCTCTTCCCTTGTAGCCTTATGTGCTCCCAAAAATTCAGGGGGCACTTTGACTGTCTAAAGTGGGTAGAGGCGGAAGCGTTTTCCGCACCACCTTCGCTGTTTCTGTGGCACTGGTGGCGTCACATGTAATTGAGTACTAATTACTAAGTGATGACAAATCACTAATTAATGGTTAATTACTGATTAATGCCTGAATACTATTTAACTGCTAATTAATGACGCTTAAGCTTCGCCTTTAGGAGTGGAACGCGACAGCGCGTTGTAGCGCTGCCAGGGAGTCCACGGAACGCCACCACCCGTTCGGCGCGATGCCTTGCCCTTTGAACGCAACGCTTTTTGAGGAAAGGAAATGGCGCAGTAATTCTCTATCATCTCGGTGGACAACTGAACCGCACCGTAGAGGAAGGGAGGAAGTGGGAGTGAAAGAAAGATAAAGAGGAGCCGTAATGAAGAAAATGAAAATTGTATTTGCGGAAAGGAAATTACGCAGTAACTGTGTCACAAAATTCAGGGGGGGGGGGGGGCACTTTTTTGACCTAAAGTGTGGTCACTGATGTGCGGTTAAGATGTTAAGCTTCGCCCCTAAGAGTGGAACGCGACAGCGTCTTGCAACGCTGCCAAGGAGTCCATAGAACGCCATCACCCATTCGGTTCTACGCCTCGCTCGTCGGTAAATTGGTTTTTGAGGAAAGGAAATGTATCTGTCTCTCATTTGTCGGTGGACACCTAAACCTCGCCGGAAGGGAATGGAGGAGAATGAGAGTGAGTGAAGACACCGTATTCACTAGACGCGCCTTTGTTCATTCCAAACCATCGAGCTGGCATGGCGGAGTGGATAGCATACTCGTCTCTCACGCCGAAGACCGGGGTTCGATTCCTGAGCTCGACCAATTTCTTAATCGGTTTTATTTATTTATATGGCCTGACTAGTCAAGCTAATTAGGCTAATTGGGTAATTAAGCAATTAACTAAGCTCAGTCCCACTTACTTGGAGCATCACTATACGATACCTTCAATTGGTTGCATGGTTACTAGCCAAAGTACAATTGGCCCCGTTTGAAATTCACGCACTGTGACGTCACGACCGTTTCCACCAATTGAAAAGCGTGACATTTTCTGTCGACAACTGCTGCTTACAACGATGAGACATTAAAGGCTTCCGCCTTAAAACCTCTTTGCAGCATTCCTATCTTTCTTATTTACCTCCATCATCCACTGGACTCCTGCCTTTCCTATTTTGGCTTGGACCAATGTCGCTGCCTCCCTTTTGCTCTCTAGGTATTCATTCCATTTTGCATCCACTTCGTCTGGTGGGGCCCCCCTTTTCTTTGCAACTCTGTGTTCCCTGGAGCAGGCTTCGCGCACTTGCGCGGGACATCACGCTTGCCGCGTGGAATTCCGGCCAATTTTGCAATTCCCGTTTACAATCCTTGGACCCAGACCTGAAGCTCCGGCTACCATCAGGCCTACCACGACGAGAAGAAACTTTGCTGTGTCGCCTCTGGCTTGGTGTAGCGTTCACCAATCACTACTCATTCTTAATCGGTATGGCTGATAGTCCTGCATGTTCCATCTGCGGGCAAGACGAGACCATAACCCACATTCTTTGTGACTGCCCTGCCTACACCACCGAAAGGCAGTCTCTCAGCCGTGCGCTGGAGCGCCTAGATACACGCCCTTTCACGGAAATGAAGATTCTCGGCCCCTGGCCGCGGCGGTCGTCGGCGGAGAAGGCCTGCAAGGCACTGCTCCGCTTCTTGAGAACTTCTGGCCTGCACGATAGGCTGTGACTTTAACGAACAGTGACGTTTTATAGTGACTTCAATTTTCTGCTACTCTCCTTTCTCTTTCTTTTTTTTATCCCCTCACCCCCTTCCCCCCGTGTAGGGTAGCAAACCGATTATTATTTCGGTTAACCTCCCTGCCTTTCCTCTTCTATATCCTCCTCCTCCTCCTCCTGTGTTCCCTGGATGCCTCCTGTCGTCTCGCTATGGCTGCCTTCACCTCCCCGTCCCACCAGCTTTTTGGCGTGTCTTCCCTTTCTTCGTCCCTTTTTTCTTTGGGCCTTCTCTAACTCCCCTTGAAAAACCCCCACGAGGGCATCATATTGTCGCGAGTGGAAGATAAAGACGAGGAGTGTTGTGCCGCGCGCCGACGACGACGTTGCTGCTGGTGGACCGCCCTGTTTTTCTGTGCTCCCTGTCTTCACCCGTTCTCGCCGCCGGCCTGTACGTCAAGCCGTGACATTTGGTGGAGGTGCTGGGTAACGCATCTCATGCAGCGCACCCCGCCACGTAGTTCGAGCCCCGTCCTAAGTCCTGGCCGTCGAGTTTTCTTGGAGGAGCCCTCGGCGGAAACTGAGACTCGCGCTAGCCGACGCCAGCAAGGCCAAGCGCCGGAATTCGGACTCTTGCCCGAGGGATCGCGGACATCTAGGACAGCCAACGTCACCATGGCGTCCCAGTCACAACAAACCGACCCCGCGATTGCATCGAGGATCGTCTACGTGCCTCTCACTCCAAGATCTGTCGTGCCGTTCCGTGGCGATGGCCTTGACGATGTTGAAGACTGGGTCCAAAACTATGAAAGAGTAGCGCGACATAACGGGTGGACTCCAGACCAATGCCTGCAAAACCTGTACTTCTCCCTGGAAGCCACGGCAAAGTATTGGTTTGAGAACCATGAGGCTTCATTAACATCATGGGAGACGTGCAAGAGCGAACTGGTACGCACGTTCGCGAACCAGCATCGGCGACAGCAAGCTGAAGATCTGCTCCACGCTCGCATCCAGGGACCTACCGAAAGCGTCAGGAGCTTCGTCGAAGACGTGCTGCGTCTGAGTGCCCGCGCCGACCCGCGGGCTACTGAGGAGAAAAAGGTACGGGCGTTGATGAGGGGTGTCCGGAATGACATCTTTGGAGGCCTCATCCGCAATCCTCCGACCACAGTGGCCGGATTCGTCGCCGAAGCTACCAACATCGAGCAGGCATTGGCGACAAGAACCAGTCACTTTCAGAGACTGAGAGCCCATCCTGTCGTCTCAAGTCTTGCCTCGTCTGACCTGGGCGGAGTTGGTCTCGCCGATGTTCGAGAAATAATTCGCGACGTCATCCGCGAGGAGCTGAAAAAGCTCTTCCCTACTCCTGAGCAGCCCGCCTCTGTCTCCATCGCGTCGGCCGTTCGCGAAGAACTGCGACACGCACTGGCGCCAGAAGACGTCCCAATTGTAGCTGCAGCCGACCCACCAGCTCTGAGCTACGCCGCCGCAGTTCGTCGTCCTCCTCCCGCCCATCGCCAGGACCAGAGCGCTCCCGATTCCGGCCTTCGACGCCGTGAGTTCCTGCACTCGTCTGATGCACGCCTGGGACCGCCGAGACGCAGGAAGACCGACATCTGGAGGACTGCGGACCGGCGTCCACTGTGTTTTCACTGCGGTGAGCCTGATCACATGTATCGCTCCTGTCCATACCGCGAACTCGGCCTAAGGGGCTTTCACCGGGCCGATCCGTGCCCCCGCTACGGTGAGCAGCCCCGCGACATACAAGACTACCTTCGACGTTCTCCCTCACCGGTTACAGCTGCTCCTCGCACCTCTCGGTCGCCGCCACCTCGCCGCCCACCATCCCCTTCTCGCGGGTCTCGCCGTGAGAGCCTTTCGCCACTTCGGGAAAACTGAGTACGGCGACGCCTGGAGGTGGCGTTGCCGGAGTCGCACGAAGCAAAGAGCCTCCGTCTACGTTAGTGTGTCCCAGCTCGACCGATGGTATCCTTGGAAACGCAAACCGTTTTGTAACCTCTAGCAATGTGAACATTCTGATCGACGGGCGCGACGTAACGGCGCTTGTGGACACCGGCGCTGATTACTCGGTCTTCAGTGGCAGTTTCTCTCGGCGTCTTCGCAAGGTTACCACCCAGTGGGACGGACCGCCCATACGTACCGCGGGCGGCCACATCGTAAACCCTGTTGGCAAGTGCACTGCCCGCGTCGAGATCCACGGTGAGACGTGCCCCGCCACTTTCGTGATATTGGAGAATTGCTCTAAAGATGTTATTCTGGGCATGGACTTTCTCCGTGAATATGGCGCCGTAATCGACATAGGGTAGAACAGGTTGACCCTCCGCGCACGTTCTTCATCGCCAGTACCGCCCCGGGCCACAGGCTTTGCGATGAAAATTGATGCCGACCATGTCCACTTGCCGCCGTTGTCGACAGTGTTCCTGCCGGTCCGAGCCGATACAACAGCATGTGGAGAAGGCGTTCTGGAAGGCAATGTCCAGATGTTACTTACGCGCGGCATTGGTGTTGCGCGAGGGGTCGCAAATGTTCAACGAGGGCGAGCCAACATCTTCGTGACCAACTTCAGGAACGAGCCGCAGCACTTGACGAAAGGGTCAGTAATAGCCCAAATGGAAGAGCTTAGCCACGTTCGTGAAGCAGTTGCGCTGCCTAAGGAGGCGGCCCCGCCCGGGTCACGAGACCCTACAACGTTGCCCCTGGATATCGATCCCAAACTTGAGCCTTCCCAAACACGCGAACTGCTCTCCCTTTTGCATCGGTACAACGACTGTTTTGCGACGACATCTCGAGTTCGACAGACGCCAGTCGCCAAGCATCGAATTATTGTCGACACCGCAATGCACCCGATTCGCCAACCGCCGTACCGCGTTTCCTTGAAGGAAAGGGAAACCATCCAGGAGCAAGTGCGCGAAATGATACGCGACGACGTCATCCAGCCATCCAACAGTCCGTGGTCCGCACCTGTAGTGCTGGTCAAGAAAAAAGACGGGACCCTTCGATTTTGCGTTGACTACCGGCGACTCAATAAGGTGACCAAGAAGGACGTGTATCCACTCCCACGCATCGACGACACCCTCGACCGTCTTCGTCATGCCCGCTATTTTTCGTCCATCGACTTGAAGAGTGGATACTGGCAAATTGAAGTGGATGAGCGCGACCGCGAGAAGACCGCATTTATAACCCCGGATGGCCTGTACGAGTTTAAGGTGATGCCGTTTGGCCTGTGTACAGCGCCCGCGACATTTCAACGAGTCATGGATACTGTGCTAGCCGGCCTGAAGTGGCAGACATGTCTCGTGTATCTGGATGACGTCGTCATCTTCTCAAGCACTTTCAGAGACCATCTGGTGCGTCTTGAAGCAGTTCTTCAAGCTCTTCTGAACGCCGGACTTACGCTCAAGCCTTCGAAGTGCCGCTTCGCATACAGTGAACTGAAGTTCCTTGGCCATATCGTCAGCCAAGTGGGTGTGAAGCCAGATCCCGAGAAAACGGCTGCCGTTGCATCCTTCCCTCCACCGTCGGACAAGAAGACCGTCAGAAGCTTTCTCGGTCTTTGCGCATACTTCAGGCGTTTCGTTCGAAACTTTGCCCAGATCGCGGCGCCACTTTACCGCCTTACGAAGGATAGCGTTGCCTTTGAGTGGAACGAGGAGCAACAATCAGCATTCCGCCAATTAAAAGACGCCCTTGCAACATCCCCCATACTAGGCCATTTTGATCAAGACGCCGACACTGAGCTCCACACGGACGCCAGCAACAAAGGACTAGGAGCAGTGCTTGTGCAATTCCAGGATGGCGCTGAGAGGGTTATTGCGTATGCCAGCCGAGCTCTTTCGCAGGCGGAGGGAAATTACTCGACAACTGAAAAAGAGTGCCTCGCTGTCATCTGGGCCATCACCAAATTCCGGCCCTATCTGTACGGTCGAACTTTTCGTGTCGTCACCGACCACCATTCGCTGTGCTGGCTCGCCAATATTAAGGATCCCGCAGGCCGCCTTGCTCGGTGGAGCCTTCGGCTACAGGAGTACGACGTCACCATCACCTACAAGTCCGGCCGCAAACATCATGATGCTGACTGCTTGTCTCGAGCCCCTGTGGAGCCGGCACCGGGAGGCGAAAATGACGAAGAGGACGGCTTTCTTGGGGCATTGGACACGGCAGATATGGCTGCTCGGCAACGCAGTGATCCTCAGATTGGTCAGCTGATGGCGCACTTGGAAGGCCACGAAGCTGCGGTGCCTCGCGTTTTCCAGCGCATGCTGCCGACGTTCAAGATAATGCACGGCGTATTGTACAAGCAGAACTTCGACAGCAGCCCGAGGTCGTGGCTCCTTGTTGTGCCGGAGGACCTGCGCTCCGAGGTCGCCCAAGCTTGCCACGACGATCCTACAGCTGGTCACCTTGGCTACAGCCGGACGCTTTCACGGATTCGAGAACGGTACTACTGGCCGACACTTCCTAAGTACGTGCGTCACTACGTCAGAACTTGTCGAGAGTGTCAAAGGCGCAAAACACCACCCATACGACCAGCTGGTCTTCTCCAACCACTCGAACCACCGCTTGTTCCGTTCCACACCGTCGGAATGGATTTTCTTGGTCCATTTCCGACGTCGCAGTCGGGCAACAGGTACATTATTATAGCGACGGACTACCTAACGCGATACGCGGAGTCCCGAGCACTTCCGTCTGCGACAGCTGTTGAGGCAGCCAAATTTTTTATCGAGTGCATTGTGCTCCGTCACGGTGCCCCTGCCGTTTTGATCACTGACCGGGGTGCCGCGTTTCTGGCCAAGCTCACACAGGAGATCCTCCGTCTCAGCTGCACCAGCCACCGCCGAACTACTGCGTACCATCCGCAAACGAATGGGCTGACGGAGCGGCTGAACAAGACCATGGCCGACATGATCGCCATGTACGTGGATGTCGCCCATCGCAGTTGGAACTCGGTACTGCCCTACGTTACATTCGCTTATAATACCGCTGTCCAGGAGACGACCGGTATGACGCCTTTCCAGCTGGTCCACGGCAGACAGGTCACCACGATGCTTGACGCTATGCTACCGCACGAGCCGCCTGTCGACGTAGACGATGGTGCCCGAATAGTATGCGAGCGCGCGGAAGAAGCTCGGCAACTCGCGAGACTCCGCATCCAACACCAACAGCATGCCGACGCTCGTCGGTACGATCTCCGTCGACGCGACGTACATTTTTACCCTGGAGACAAGGTCTGGGTGTGGACGCCAGTACGCCGTCGAGGTCTCTCCGACAAACTCATAAAGCGGTACTTTGGCCTGTATACAGTTCTTCGCCGCATCGGAGAACTTAACTACGAGGTGCTGCCGGAAGGAACACGACCGTCATCACGTCGTTCACCCCGCCCTGACATTGTGCACGTAGTGCGGCTTAAGCCGTATTACGCGCGATGATCGTCTACCCCGAACTGATTTTCCCACCTCCTTCTACACTGGCCAGCAGGAGTTTTTGTGCGCGTGTGCGGCTTTCCGCCCTGTGCCTTTGTTTTCGTGTTAGCATCGGGACGATGCTTCTTTATAGGGGGAGGTAGTGTCGCGAGTGGAAGATAAAGACGAGGAGTGGTTTGCCGCGCGCCGACGACGACGTTGCTGCTGGTGGACCGCCCTGTTTTTCTGTGCTCCCTGTCTTCACCCGTTCTCGCCGCCGGCCTGTACGTCAAGCCGTGACAATATGTCCACTCCCTATCCGGCTGCCTGGACACTATGTCTTCAATGTGTCCAGACACTTCCTGCAGTTGTGCATCAGTGAGGTTATGTTTGCTTTCCCTCCCTTGAGTTCCTACCGCTGGTATTGCGCTACCAAATGTAATTTTTATTCTTCTGTGGTCGCTTCCCAGGCTTTTCTTACCTTCTTCATCAATTTTCATGTACCCTAACCTGTCATACAGTTTGTGTGACATTAGGCAATAGTCAATAGTTGAGTGCGAATTCTTTCTTACCCATGCTACTTTCCCGTCGCATTTTATTTCCGTATTAACCATTACTAGATCATGGGCATCGCAGAATTCTCCCAACATCTTCCCCGTTGTATCTGTAGCTCCGTCAAAGTATTCCAAGTGAGCGTTCATATCTCCCAAGATAATTATTTCCTGATGCAAGCCTAAGTCCCTGATGTCTTTAGACATACATTCGAAATGCCCTTTGTTCTCCTCACTCGACTCACTCCCTGTTTTAAGGTATACAAATCCTATTATTGTTCTTAGACTCCCCACTATGCCCTGGAGCCATAGATGCTCTCTGCAGTTTACTCTTACTCTTTCCCAATCTTGCCCGCCATGTTGCCAACGCCGCCATGTTGCCAACGTTAACCACGCAAGCAACGCAACGCAAAGTCCGCTGGCTTGCGTACGTACGCAAGACGCACGGATCGCGCATGCGCACTACGGTCCCCGCAAGCTCCTTGCGTACGCTAAGCCTTTGCGGACGCACAGCTAAAACTGTCTTATCTGTGAGAAGCGCCGACACGATCGCTCGCCTGAGAAACGCCTGACAGCCGGGTTGTTGCCATCGCGTAGGACCGGCGCTTCTCGCTAATTTTCCCGGCTTCCTCCGACATGACCAGTGCTTTATTTTAAACTAATTTATCCAGAAGTATATTTGATGACCATTTGCTTCAACTGAAACGGCCTAACTTGTTACCCACAAGCTAGCGACGGGGACGACTGCTGCTGGCCGTAAAGCACTGCTCGGCAGCTCGAGTCACACCGCTGCTTCCCGTTCATCGTATGCGCGTCCTGCGATGTAAGCTATAGTTCATTTCATGTCACTGTTGTCAAAACTACACTCGTTGACCATTTGCATTCGCTAAAACTTGTGAATTCGTTCTTCACAACCACCGCAATCACCGATCGAACCCTGCGGACTCGCTAGGCCTAGTCGTCGCGGAAGGAAACGGAGTCGTCGTCGACTGAAATTAATTTGGCAACTGGTTATCGCTACTGAGTGTCCAAGTGTGCACATGTGAAATATAGCCGTTCGTTTCGCTTATTTTCAATACGGATAATGTATAAGCGCGCATGTATTCGCACCGTCACCTCATCAGCGTGTTTTCGCTTAGCCGCCGAACTCCCGAGGGCATGAAGGCTGACCGTCCGCCGATCGGATTCGTCGGTGTCGTGTGGCCAAAAACTTGTCCCATTACAATAATATTAAAGTGAACTAGATAGTTCACTACAATCACATGTTGCTGTTCACCGTGATAGTACCGTTGCCGCACTAGTGTGACCGTCGTCGTCGTCGTACACTGAAAACGAGCTGAGAATTTCGAATGCGTTTTGAAAGTGTCGTGTAGCACCGCGGGAGACCGTCGAGTTCGAATGCCATTCCAAGTCTCGACAGCCATTCGACTCAGATGTCATTCGAAAGTACCCGTGTAGCACAGGTATAACTCGCTCGCGGTTTTCCCACCGCCGCGTTCCCGCGGCAAAACAACAAACAAAAACCAGCAAACGAATCCTTTAGGCGCAGTGCGCCAACGATTTGCAGATGTTGAGAACGGGGGGGGGGAAGAAACACGAAGAGATTGAGAAGGGACGCGAGGGATAATCCTGGGGAGGGGGCGGAGTAGGCTTGACCCTCCAGTGTAGCGAGCGGTCTACTGCCCCCACGAGGGGTCCAAAATCGCTGCCGCCGCATTGCGAAGTGCCTGCGAACCACCGGCGCCGTGGCCACCTCGCCCGCAAAAGAAAATAGAAAGAAAAGGCATGCACGCACTTTGTGACAATTATGCAGCCGTTATTTGGTTCAAAAACGATATTGGAGAATATATATAAGAACAAAAATGCAATTCTTCTTTCAACGTAATTCATTTATTCACATACGCATGCAAAATTAGTGTCAATATAATACACAATTTGTGTCACAGTACAGTACAAAAATACACTTCAACAAGGTTCTTAACATCCACAAAGTTTTATATCAAATGTAGGTTATGGTTTATAAACAATGTTTTGCTGCCTTTGAGTGAGCTGTAAAGCCATACAAAATTAGTGTCACAATACAGTACACATTTAGTGTTACAAAAATACACTTCAACAAGGTTCTTAACATCCACAAACAAAGTTTTACATCAAATGTAGGTTATGGTTTATAAACAATGTTTTGCTGACTTTGAGTGAGCTGTAAAGCCATACAAAATTAGTGTCACAATACAATACACAATTAGTGTCGCAGTACAATACAAAAGTACACTTCAGCAAGGTTCTTAACATCCACAAACAAAGTTTTACCTCAAATGTAGGTTATGGTTTAAAAACAATGTTTTGCTGACTTTGAGTGAGCTGTAAAGCCATACAAAATTAGTGTCACAATATAATACACATTTAGTGTTACAAAAATACACTTCAACAAGGTTCTTAACATCCGCAAACAAAGTTATACATCAAATATAGGTTATGGTTTATAAACAATGTTTTGCTGACTTTGAGTGAGCTGTAAAGCCATACAAAATTAGTGTCACAATACAATACACAATCAGTGTCGCAGTAGAATATAAAAATACACTTCAACAAAGTACTTAACATCCAAAAAAAAAGAGTTGTACATCAGATGTAGGTTGTGGTTTATAAACAATGTTCTGCTGACTTTATCAGAAGTGAGACGACTTCTGCTTTCAGTGCAAATTTGGCCAGCTTTAGAGAATATTCTCTCACTGGGTACACTCGTCGCGGGAATACAAAGCCTTTTTAAAGCGAGTGCATACAAGTTCGGGTAGGTGAATTTTCTACTTTCCCACCACATAAGTGGGTCATTGCTACGGTTCAAGTACGGCTCGCTCAGGTACTTATCAACCTCAACGACAGCCTGCGCTGTAGGGTCTTGGTTCCCTTGCAAGGAACTCAAACTAGCGTCATACTCATCCCATACTGAGGAGGTCTGAACAAGCGTCGCGGGCTCATTGCTTGGTTCGGCCTCCGTGCTTTGTATAGTCGCTTTTGCCCTCAAAACAAGCGCTTCTTAGTCGCCTTTAACTTCGCATCATCCCCAAAGCCTTGGGACTTAAAACGTGGGTCCAAAAGTACTGACTGAGCAATTAACTCGTTTGATTCTCTGTTACCAAATCGCCGTGTGAGACAGTCGATGAGTTCCTTTGCAAGCTTTACAATCATCTCGGAAGCGTCTGTATTAGTCTGTAGATACTGATTTACTTTTCTCGTCATTATCCTGGACAAAACGGCCATTTTAGACAATGACACATTTGCTTCGGCAGAAATTTCTGCCGTTACATGACTAAACACTGACAAGACCTTAACAGCATGGGCCAGTTCTGTCCATTCTAGTTCTTCTAATTGATCTTTTCATGCAAGTAACGCCATAGTTGAAACAAGTGGCTCTTTTTTTTCAGTAATCTCTCTAACATATCAAAAGTGGAATTCCATCGAGTGGGAACATCTTGCTTTAATTGAAGTTCTTCTTTATTAAGCGAAATTTGCCTCTCGTGAAGTTTCGCGAGAGCCGTGCTGCTTTGCTTGAAGTACTGGACAATGGACTTCGCTTTATCGAGTTTTGCCCCAATAGATGCCGAAATGGCATCTGTGACGACCAAATTCAAAGTATGTCCAAAACAACCCAAGTGCCGAAGATTTAGTTCTGTCAGAGCTGCTTTCATATTAGCTGCATTGTCAGTGATAACTGCACAAATTTTATTTCGGATAGCAAATCTTTCTAAAACTTCATTTACCCAGGCTGTTATATTGCGACTCGTGTGTCTGCCGGAAAATTCTGAGCATTCAATAAGGCACGATCGCAAGCAAGTTGCCTGATCAATGTGATGAGCAGTAAGGGCGTAAAAGCTAACATTGTTAATATTAGTCCATCCATCACACGTCAAGCAAACAGCTGGGGCATCAAACAGCTGATTTAACTTTTTCTAGGAGTTCGCTATGAACAGCGGGCAACAAACTATTTGTGAGTGTTCTACGGCTCGGTAAGCTATAATTTGGGTTCAAAACAGTGAGTTCTTGAAACTCTTTATCCTCAACCAATAAAAACGGGTGGTACTCTTTGAAAATCATCTTGAGCAATTGAACATCAATCATCCTTTTTTTCTGCGCTGACACTGGTCTAAGTGCATCAACGTATCGCGTCAATGATGACTGCTATAACGGGCTTCATATAGGCCCAGGCGTGGAGAACGGGGATGACGAAGCCGTCGAAGACGAAGCTGGCGACAGCAAACCATTTTCTGGTATATCAGAATTGTCCGGTTATTGGCTCAGGCCCCTTGAAGGGCTTGGCAACGGCGCCGAGGCAGGAGCAGCAGGGTAGTCGACGATGATCGGGATGGAGATCGGGAGCGCTTGGGTTCCACTCGGCCGAGGGGTACTGTGGGGTGCTTCTTCGTCAAATACCGTCTAAAATTTCCGATCGAGCCACATGACATTGAGAGCACAGCTTGACAGTATCTGCATTTCGCCTTGCAGTCCGTCAATTTTTCGAAGTGGTACCAAATTTCGCTGGTTGAGCGATTTGCTGACATCATTATTCTAGGAATGAAATAGAAAGGGAGAAAGCGTCTGAGGGGGAGGGCGTGGCTGCCACGCAATCCAGCAATAGACGATCGAATGTCCCAGGCCACTGTTGCGCATCAAACGCGGCGAGCCACGCCTTATAGAGGCGTCGACGAACTCTATCCGCCGGGTATCCCGTGCAGCGGCTCAGGACGTCGCTGCCTACTCTAATGGCAACATCATCAGCCCAATCACCGTAGCTGTGAGTAATCATGGGCAGGTACTTCTCTTCCGGCACACTGAGCGTGGCTACATAGTCGCTGGTGACAATGGTAGCGAAGTACGGGTGCAAATTTGTCGTAAAGTCTTCCCACCTTCGCCTCAGTAGCGATATTGCTAGGACAGTTCTCGATCACCTGCGTCACCAGAAATCAATCAGCTAATTAATGCGAGCAAATATTACAACAGTGCGCTTCACGAGAATTATGCTCAACTATATATACAGCATGACCACTCTGACAGCTCTGCAAATAATCTGCGCAGCGCCGCCATACTGACCACAGCGCCATGGCGCAAGGCAGAACGAGCGATGCAAGCATCTCAAAACACGCAGCGCCAGCTCACGAGCCAGAGGCACGTTCGCTGCCGCATAGAATGCTGCGTAATTTTCAGGCGGAAGCCTTTAATGCCCCTTGATTCCCTTCCCCTGTGCAGGGTAGCCAACCGGAATCCTTTCTGGTTAACATCCCTGCTTTTCCCTCTCTCTCTCTCTCGTTGTAAGCAGGAGTTGACAGAAATGTCACGCTTTTCAATTGGTCGAAACGGTCGTGACGTCACAGTGCGCGAATTTCAAACGGGGCCAATTGGACTTTGGGGCCAATTGGACTTTGGCTAGCAACCATGCAAACCAATTAAAGGGATCTTATAGTGATGCTCCAAGTAAGTGGGACTTAGTTTAGTTAATTGCTTAATTACCCAGTTAGCCTAATTAACCTTTGTAGTCAGGCCAGATAAATAAATAAAAGCGAGTAGGAAATTGGTCGAGTTCGGGAATCGAACCCCGGCCTCCGGAGTGCGAAACGAGCATGCTAACCACTCCGCCATGCCAGCTCGATGGTTTGGAATGAACAAAGGCGCGGCAACTGAATATGGTGTCTTCGTTAACTACCATCTTCCTCCCTTCCCGTTACGGCGAGGTTTAGGTAGGTGTCCGCCGAGATATGAGAGGCAGATACATTTCCTTTCCTCAAAATAATTTACCGACGAGCAAGGCGTAGAGCCGACCGGGCGATGCCGTTCTGTTGACTCCCTGGCAGCGTTGCAAGACGCTGGCGCGTTGCACTCTTATAGCCGTTTCACATGATGCGACGCGCACGAAATACTTCGGTCCAGTCGCAGTATCGCAGCGGCGCCAGTCGCGACAGCCGTTTCAGGCAACTGCTTTTATTGTTGTCCTTTTGACTCGCATAGAGAACTCTTGGCAGCCATGCGGGGGCACCGCACACCACATAAATTTTGGCATGTTTTGTATTTGTGCACAGTGTATGTAGCCGCCCTGTATCTTGCCTTTATTTCTATCCCTCCCCAGCGTCTCTCATAGCCTCAGTCGCTTTGGGACGTTAAACCCCATAAACCAAACCAAACCTTTCTTTCAGTCCATGTCCATTTAATCACGCTAGTCGCAGCTCAGGGCGCTTCAGGTTCCGATGGCAGATGCTGCAGCTAACATCTTTCCTTTCTATTGTTATTTTATTAGTAAAGAGCCGCTAACAATAATGATAACGTTATGAATTCTGCGGTAATGACATTCAAATTCTCCCGGCATTTGCATCTACTTGGCTGTAAAAAGCAACGTTTTTATAGCCAAGCAGGAATATAATTATTGGTGGCTACTTTAACGTTCCTTCCATAAACTGGAGCATTAAGTTCCGTGATTCCTTATGCTGATGTATATTTAAGGACCTATTGCGATTAGTTACTGAACCAACACGAATACGAAGTGCTATCACGTTTATTCTAGATCTTTTCATTGTTAATAATGTCATCATTCGTCACAGTCCCGAAATACACGTTCTTAAAGGTATATCTGATCATAAGATGGCAGGATTAACTGTCGATCTGAAATGTACCAGTATACTGGAATCTATGGTACCGATCATTACACTTACTGATGATGTGGGTGTACTAGACATACTTGATATCTCGTTTTCAAACTTCGTTTTCCAAGTGGACTGGCGATTCTTCCCTGTCTTCTGTAAAGACGTTGTGAAAACCATCTGGGAGATGTCCTCCTGCCTGACGTCCTTCCTTAATGGGTTTTTGTTCCTTTATGGAAGCCAATGGTGGCTGTGCATGCGCTATAGATATCTTTCGATATTCTTACGTATCACACTTTCACACCCTAGATCCGAAATTGCTGTATGACTGCTGTGGTTTCGACTGAATCAAACGCTTTGCTGTAATCTATGAAGGCTACATGTAGGGGTGGATGTGTTCTGCGCATTTATTTGTCGTCCCATGACTGCGCCAATATGGTCCTATTGCCTAGTACCCTTTACGAAAGCCAGCTGCCTGTGTTTTGGATGACTAGGTTCCAAGGTTTACCTGATTCTATTAGCGACGAACGCTCATAGCTGTCATACTCTTTTATGATCATCCTTCGTCGAAATCTACACACACTAACTTGTAAACGATTCCCGTTTCCCGCACTACTGTTCTGCCTGTGGTGGGGGGATGATAGTACGTCTGGAAAAGTGCTCCGCCCTACACTGTCTTCCAATTTAACACTACCGTATCCTTGGCCCCGAGTGGTATCGCGGGTAATCGGCGCGTTCATGCGTAGCCCGGAGGGGAAACTCCCGGGCTCCTGACGATATCCAGCCAAGCCCAACCATTCTCTTGCAACCAATGCATAGTTTTTCAAAAGACGACCCTTTGTAATAACCGCATGGCACAAACGGTTTGCCCACCTCGGCGTCAGCACTAAAATTTATTACTTTCCATGATGTTACAACTGGGAATTCTTTCCATTTCTTCTCCGTATCTCCGTGTTCATGTGCTGCAGAGAACCTAGAGTTCATCATAACTCCTCAACAGTTCAACAACGTCGCTGTCGGCTTCAACGGCGCAGTAATGTGCCATACCAAGGTATCATCGAAAAATTCGTTAACCGACACCAACGCGGTCAGACGGCGTCTGGCGGTTGTCACTAGAAGGTGGCTGCCTCTGTCTAATGCGCTAACGTCTTGGAGGATACTTCCAAACCTGTGTTGGCGGTGACTGCAATAGTAACACACAACACTCGTTTCGTCGGTACGCTATGCCAGGATAGTCTTAACTGACATGAATTGTTCTTCTGCCTTGAAATTTTTGGTGCCCATGTGAAGGTCTAGACAGTGGAGTCACGAATGACCTTGGAGCGTACTTTGCAAACTGAGAATTCTGCGAAGTCTTCGCAGACGAGTTTTTTAATTAGAAAAACTGAGGGCACTAGAGGCCTCTTTTGTTGCCACTTCGATGCTTCTTTGCCATTTTTTTATGCTCTGCGGGGTTGCCGCCATTTTTGTATATTAAAGGGATACTGAAGCAATATCTTAATGTTGAACAAAAACGCTGAAAATAGATTCACGGCATGTAATTACACCGATATCTAGGCGCCACTTGACATATTTTTCAGTTGATGATTATATTTTCGACGTTTTCTGAGCGAGCGCCAAGCCCTCCCGGCGGGCGCGAGTTAATCAGCGTGACGTCATGACACCATCGTCCGACAGGCAACCGGTCGCGTCACTCGAAGCGCGATGTCGCACTGCAGTTTGGGTAAACCAAGCGATAAGGCTCCCAACCACCGACGCTGAGGGCGCAGTACTTGCAAAACCGGCGAGTAGCGGTGGGAACCGTGCTCCTGCGGGAACAGTGGGCGCGCGGGTGTTATGACGTCTCTTCGTAGCTTCCACAGGCGGCCGCCAGGTGGAACGATACGGCAATAAATCTCGAAACACAAACGTGCTATCCGCCTCCTTCATCAATTTCAGCAGTCAAGCTCTTGCTTACATGTATAACAGCAGCTCAGAAAGTTTGGTTCAGTATCCCTTTAAAAGCGCTCGCTAAAGCATGAGGTCTTCATTCTCTTAGTATGGTTAGCATCATACCTTCATGCCACTAACTGGCGACACTGGCCATTGGAATGACCCTTCGCCCTGCATTCGTCGCACTGCAGTATCTTTCACACCTCCCGTTGGTGACGACGTGGCAGCGTGAAATCGAACTGGTGCCTCAATTTCATTCTCGGGGCTAATGAGAACGCTTTTGCTAGGGCCTTCACCCGCAACCTCGGGAGATATGGCAGCCATCTGCTGCGCACAGGGCACGTTTTGCCTGTCCTGCTGTAACATATCGCCCCTGCAAATGCACGAATGTTATGGACACTACAGCAACATCTCACATGATGCGAAACAGTTGAAATGCGTAAACAACCAAAGTGCACTTCATGGTGGATATGTCTGGCCGCACAGTAAACGAGGCACAAAGAAAAAGACACATGACACGCGCCATATAAAGTATATTTCAATCGCAATCACTTCAGCATTCCAGGTTAGAGGGCCGATGTATGCATGCAGTGCCTTTCCGATACATTTACCACTTCGTGACCGCGACAAGGTGCTATTTCCAGTTATACGAGGTCTGTGAGAAAAGTATCCGACATAATTTTTTTTGCGAACACCTGATGAATATGAAACAAGAGCGCTTGCATCAACAGACCATAAACCTTCGTGCGCATGCACGAATTTTTTCCCGCTTGTCGATAGCGTCAGTCGCTGGGACGGAGCGTTTGAGTGAGGCATTGCGCAGTGCTCTCGTCGATTTTTTTATTGCAAGGAAAATGGCGGAGCGACAGGAGCAGCGCTACTGCTTCAAATTTTGCCAGAAATTAGGCGACAGCCAGGTGGAATCCATTCAGAATATTCAGACGGATTTCGGTGACGATGCTAGGAGCAGCACACAGATTAGGTAGTGGTACATTGGTACAGTGGTGGCAAGAGAGAGCCACGCTCCGGTCGGCCATCAACATGCCGAAATGACCAGGTCATTGCCGAAGTGAACGCTGTGCTTATGCGGGACCGTCGTGTGACTGTCCGAGAAATTGCGAAAGAGGTGGACATCAGCAATTTTTTTGCATATTCCATAATCACCGATGATTTGGCCATGGAGAGAGTTCCGGCAAAATTCGTGCCGAAGCTGCTCATGGTGGAGCAAAAGCAGCTTCGTGTTGAAGTCTCACAGGACATGCTGGATTCCACAAACAATGACCCCGAATTCATCAACACCATAACCACTGGTGACCAGTCTTGGGTGTACGGGTACGACCCGGAAGCCCAATCCCAGTCGTCACAGTGGAAGCATTCCACGTCACCAAGACCAAAGGCCCGCCAAGTGCGCAGCAATGTCAAAGTGATGCTGACTGCTTTATTTGACTCCCTTCATGTGGCACACCACGAGTACGCACCCCACAGGGTCAAACAATGAGCAAAGAGTTTTACAGGGATGTCCCCCGTCGCCTACGTGGTGCTGTGCGGCGCAAGAGACCTGTTGAGGTCAACGGGAAATTGGCACATCCATCACGACAATGCTCCTGCACATTCCTCGCACTTGATTCAGACTTTTTTTCGCAAAAAACAAGACTCCTGTAGTTCAACAGACCCCTTACTCTCCTGATATGGCCCCCTGCGGCTTCTGGCTGTTTCCCAAAATCAAGAGGCCATTGAAAGGAGCGCGATTTCAGAAAAGAGAGGACCTTATGGCTGCAACGACAGCTGAGGTAAACTCCATTCCGAAAGGGGCCTTTTCGGAATACTTCCAGCAATGGCAGCACCGCTGGGAGAAGTGTCTGGAGTCCCAAGGGGATTACTTTGAAGGTGATTAGGTTTCCAATGCTCCAGTTATGACAGTTTTTTTTCTCCGGCCAAAGGTACTTTTATAACAGACCTCGTATACAACTTTGTTCTCTTCAGATTGCTCACTTTTGCTTGCCTTGATGACACAAAGTCCATGGATTCGTAGTGAGTGGAGTATTGTTTGGATTGATTTTTCGATTCTTGCAGTGAATGTGCAATCTGGTTTAGCTATGGATGGGATTGTGATTGGTTTTGAATTTTATTAGCTGCAATTTTATAAGGAAGAGTGAATGGGTTATTGTTTGGAATTCGGCCGCAAAAATTTTTCCAGGATTTGTTGCGGGTGGCGGTGATATATTGGTAAAATTTTTTAAGAGTGGTTAAGTATGCCGTTTTGAAGTGGTCCCGTAGTGTAGAATGTGCTTGCTGATATCGTCGCCTGTGAGCTCTGACCTTCTTCCTTTCGATTTCCAATTCCGTACCCACCATGGGTTTGGTTGGTGGTCGTTTTTTGTTGCTCTTGAGTATTTTTCATGAGGCGGGAAATTTTGGTATAGGAGTGATTTATGACGTGTTCGAGGCGAGTGATGGTTTCTATGGGTGTGGTGGCGGTTGCTTGTAGCCATTGTTATGAGCTTGTGTACTCCGTTTTGTGCGAGTCTTTTGTGTTTTGTGTGTCTGCCAACGGAGATTTCTGTTGATATGTAGTTGTGGTCGCTGTTATTTTTGTAGTCTAGGACTTCCCATGAATGTATGTGTGGTAGTAATGTGGGTGTGGCTGCTGTGATGTCGATCCAACTTCTGCTGTTGGTTGTTTGGAAGGTTGGTGGTGAGGTTGCATCGTTTAATACTGTGAGGTCGGCTGCGTTTAGGAATTCAATAAGTGAATTGCCTCGTTCGTCGACTATTGTGCCACCCCACGTGGGATTCTTGGCATTAAAATCCCCTGCAATTAATATTTTTTCGTCGGCGTTCCTAATTACTTCTTCTAATGGTATGAGAGTTGTGTTCATGTTATCCTTAGGCGGGGCGTAGCAGTTTAACAACAGGATTTTTTCGACTTGCCAGGTTATTCCTGCCGCTATTATAGTGGGTGTAATTTTGATGGGGAATATTTGTATGTTTCTGTTGGGTATAATGATGGCTGTTTTTGGCGCGTGGTCTGCTTCTATTATTCTGTCTTTGAGTGAGAATGCAGTAATTTTGTTGTTGTAGTGATATGGTTCTTGAATGATTGATATGTCGTGAAAGTGTTGTTTCTCAAAGACGTTAAGAAGTTTGCTCTTGTCGAGTGGGCTAGGTTTGCTTGTATGAGTTTTAGTGGGTTAGTTGGTTTTGGGGCTGATTTGTTTGTGTTTTTTCTGGGCTGAGATGTGGGGTTTGTGGGGTTAGTAGGGGGGTTAGTGGAGTTAATGGACGTTTGGGTTGGTTGGTTTGAGTTGCAATGTGGGGTTAGTGGTGTTAATGGATGTTGGAGGTGATTGGGTTACAGTGTTCGTGAGCTGTGTAGCGGAGTTAGTGGGATTAGATGTGTGGTTAGCGGGGTTAGTGTGTTTTGGGGGTGCTTTGTTTTTGTGGGTTGTGTTGTGTGGTGGTGTCATGGTGCGAGGTAATGAGGGACCTCAGTGCTTTGTGCGGTGGCGGGTTTCCCTGAGGCGGTGTTTGATTCCTAGTTCCAGTTAGCCTCCTCCCGTGTTCTCCGCTCGTGTAGGATTGTGCACATTTGGCTTCCCATGTGGTCATTTACTTCTGCTAGGTTGGCTACCTTGCAAGGATTGCATGTTGGGATGTCGTTGCGGCATTCTTCGTGATGGTGGGTCGCAGCGCATCTGGTGCACCGGTGGTGTTGACTGCGGCAGTGTTGGCCACGTGGCCGTATGAAGCGCACTGATGGCAAATGGGGCTGTTGATCCGTAAGTAGAGGGGGTAATTGTGCCAGCCAATGGATATGGAGGGTTTGGTTCTCAGTTGTCTGTAAGCGGAGATGGAGGTTGTGAGGATGATGACTCTGGTGCCTTTGAAGTTTTGTAGTCGGCTGTGATGGCCAGTTCATCGGGTTGGACGTTCAGCGTTGGGTTGTGTTTGAGGATTTCTGTGGGGATTGCCTCAGTGTCCAATTCCGAAGGGAGTCCTGGGATTTCGAAGGTTGGTTTGCGTGGTGTGGGCATGTGAGTGGTTAACTCCTGAGCGTTCGGGTTGACTTCAATGGCGGTTTTGAGTTTTTGGATGCCCTAGTTACTGGTGGAGGTGATGATGACTTTGTCCGCTGATACCCTCATCTTCACATCAGTGAGGCCGAGTTCCACAGGATCGTATGCCCTCTGAAGGAAGGACGTGATCGCACTGGTGTTTTTTCCCGGAAGCTGATTTTGCTTGCGCTCTAATAGCGTTGGTTCGGGGTGTCGGGTTGTGCGTCACTGCGGGGGCCGGCGGTTTCGGTCCCAGCTCCTCAGGTTTTGAGGTGGATGGCTGGATGTTTGATGCTTGGTTGAGGGCTCCCTGGAGCTCTAAGTTTTTCATTGCGAGGTGGAGGAGGGCGGTTTTAACATTCTGGAAAGTTTGCAGCAGTTTGTTATTAGGTGGCTGCTTTATGCCCTGCTTTTGTCTCGAAATGAGTGCCCTCATGAAGATGGTTTCATTTTCGGTGATGACTTTGATGATGCTGTCGTGGCCGGGTGGAGTGGTGTTTGCGGTGTTGGCTGTCTCGCCCAGCACGGTTGTTGGTGCCCTGGAAGTTGGGGGTTTCGGTTGTGTTTGGTGGTCCTCGTTTCCTGAGTCGTCCGAGGTTGGAACTGTGGCGGGACGAGTTTTTTTGGGGGTTTTCAAGTTCCTCATCGGTTTCGTCCTCTGAGGTGATGGGCTTGGGGGGTGTTTGGTGTGATTGTTTTGTTTGTCTGGTTGCGTCGTCTGAAGAGTCGTCGGTGGACTCTGTGGATGTCGACTGTCTGGCTTGTTTTGTGTTTGGAGCGTCGCGCCTGCTGACGTTTTGCGTGCGGGGGTTTGAACTGCGGGATTTGGTCCTGGGTGAACTGACTGCAGTTGCATAATTGGTGGTGTTCTTGGGGGCCTGTTTCGCTGTGGTGGTAGGTGTTTCCAGGAGCGTTTACTGTGTACGCGTAAAGAGGGTAAAGTAAACACTTGATAGGATATACACTTGATAAAATGAGAGCTGGGCGCGGATAACTAGACATTTGAACACAGAAATTGGACACTGGATGCGCTTAAAGAGAATAAGATATACCTTTAGTAGAAGGGAGCTAGGTATTGGTAAATACGTGCTTGAACGATATGAAGGGTCTGGGTAAAGTAAAGAGGTGTTAAGAGATGATATATTGGAGGGCTTGCTTCTGGCTTGCTTCGGGAGCTCCAGCGAGTGCGTCCGTCCGTGGCGGCGGCCGGGCGCAGAGTTGCCCTGCACTACAGGAAGCCCCCTATCCGCCACCTGGGGACCGCGCTGTCTAGCAGGCAGGTTCTGCCGAGAGTGCCACTGCATGCTCTGGTTTCCCAGCCGTTGAAAGGATAGCTAGGTGGAGACTTGAAGCATACAATCACATAATTATGGCACATAAACAATGGTGCTGGCCAAGGTGATACTCGACAAAGTCCAGAGAACAAATATAGTGGCATATACACAGGCAACAACCTCGGAAGGGACATGCACACGACCACACTGTGGGCTCCAAAACGTCCATACAGCCTCACAGCAACCTTTACTACAAGCCTGAAAAGAAACAGAGGCACAGAGGCAACAAAATGAAGCAAATGAAATGTCATCAAGCATGACACTCGCAAAAGATGAAAAACCTACTGGCAACTTTCACACAACAGACTGATATGCGCATGTACATGCGATGCGAGCTCTGCAGCTAGACCAGGGCACAAAATGTGGCCGGTTGGCCGGAAGCTGGGCCATCCGAGCGCCTCTGAAAGGGCCCGTTGAAACCTCGCCGAAATCTGGTACAGGCAGTTTAACTACAGACTGTTGCCTTTCATTCCGGTCCGTCCTGGTGTTCGGCAATGTCCTGCATGAACCGGGACAAAAGCTGTGGGTGCCTCCTCTCTGCAACTTTCTTCAGGAGGTGGGCTGTCTGTAACAATAGCAATTCGAGGTGATTAAGGTCCGAAATGTGCCTTTTCGTGCACGCTTTTTTGTTCTGTGTCGTCTCCTGAACTATCTGCTTGGCATGCAAGGCGAGCAGCACTTCGCCCTGGGTGGGCTCGGTGGTCTGCCGCTTCCTTTTCGGGACTCGACGTCGAGGTGGAATACCTCTGCCTGGCTGTCTCTTTCCACCTTGTGGTGAGTCGTTGGAAGGTTGATGATGAAGTGGCTATTTATTGAACATTTGATATGGAATGTAAAAGAATGTTTGCTGCCCTGGAATCGGCTATCGCGACTGGAAGCACCTGAGCTGGGGCATCGAAATATAGGATAGCAGGCAGTATGTAGAAGTGAAAGGAAAGGGGTGAGTGGATAGTAGAAAGGACAGGGGGAGGGGTACACTTTCAATGAATCTTTTTACATATCTACAGGTAAATATAAACATATATACTGGTCGCACGCGCGTGGAGATCTGGAAGATCACTGTTCAATCACACGCGCACGACACATAGCACAAAACAGCTGGAGTGGGGGCGTCGAGCTGTCCATCGTCCGAGGTAGCACACGCGGAGCGTTCAGGTCACTCCGCGTAACTACCTGGCGGAGAACAGACGGGACGTCAAGCCCGCCTGTTCGAGGAAGCGTTGGAAGGGCCAGGTTCCGGCTCCAAGCGGTCGTGCTGAAAGTTATTAGACAGTTTTAGCTGTGCGTCCGCAAAAGCTGTGCGTATGCTACGGGCGCACGTTACACGCAGTGCCACCCGTCCTGGCAACGACAGTTTTAGTTGGGAGTGGCTAGCGTAGCGTCCGTGAAGCGTAGGTTACAGTGGCGCCATCTAGCGACAGCAAGTCAAAGCTCTTCAACTGTGTGCTGAAGAAACTTTTTCCTTTTTTATCAATGGCAGTGGTGGTTGCATTCGAAGGCTTTGTTTATTTTTTAATGTAAATCAGTTGAATCAAATGAAAATATAAATCCTAGCGCAAAGTTGGAAAAGTACTTTACCTGAGGTCGATGCTATGACGACAGTGTACGCCGTAGATAGTTAGGCTTAACATCAAGAAATTCTTAGATTTATCTGAAAAAAGATGACTATTTGTCACATATATCGTTGCGGAGGGGTGAGAATGCACAAAATAAAAGAGAATACAACCGTTTAGAGTGAGCTATCACGTCGAAAAATGCAGCGGCGATGCAGTATTTGGTCCGAAGCGGGCGTGCAGGGCGCCGCCATGTTGCCAACGTTAACCACGCAAGCCACGCAAGCAATGCAACGCAAAGTCCGCTGGATTGCGTACGTACGCAAGACTCAGGGCTCGCGCTTGCGTTCTGCGCATGCGCACTACGGTCCCCGCAAGCTCCTTGCGTACGCTAAGCCCTTGCGGACGCACAGCTAAAACTGGCTTTGTGTCTGTTCGCTGAACTTTCTGATGCGCCATTCAGTCTCCAGCACAGGTTTACGGCGCGTGGTAGCAACTGTGATGTGTAGCTGTTCCCGGTCGAACGGTTAAGGCGCGTTCACAATAGGCCGACGACCGGCCGATTTCGGTCTGGCGATGGTCGGCGGCAGCGATTTTCATGCCGTCGGCGCGCCTGTCACACTGCGCAGACGCCGACCGAGCGCCGATCGTCGCCCGACGAGCGCATCGCCGTCGCGTCGGCCGACCCGCGTGTCACACTCTGCCGACAACAGCGCCGACCTCGCGCCGACGTTGTCCTGTCCCGACAGCTCGACGCTGCTGCTCCGTACGCGTGGCCCGTCTGCTAGCCCCGTTGCTGAAGGCGTCGTGGAAATCGAACATACCTTTTATTATGGGACGAGTAGGCAGTAAAGCGATGTGAATAGTAGGCCTTTTATTACAGCAAAGGCGACTTCCGAAGCGCCGTCAGCTGCGGAGTCGATACGAAACCACCTAGGCCTAGGGACGACTAGGGCAGCCTGGGACCAGCACACAGTTCGTCGCCCGGCGTTGCCGCAGGCGGTGTCGTTGCCGAAAGATCCACTTTTGCACAGGCACATTATCGTTGCTCTAATCTAGGAAGCATCCTTTCTGGTTCACGGCTGTTTCGTATTTTCTTGTGCGAACGAGAAGTACATGTTTACACCGAGCATGCCGGCCGGCCGGCCAGCCTGGATCCCGTCTGCCGGCGTCATAAAAACGAGATGAAGAGTGTTCTTGACGTAAATATTAAACCCTGTGATAAGAAATGTGAAAAAATGTTTCATTTCTGAGGATCGCTGACCAATACTGAGCTGTGGGCAAAGGTAACGACTGTGATACGAGCAAACTTCTTCCCACAACCGCCTCGCAGCTGCCGCTGGCCTGACGTTGGGGTCCGGCTCGCCTTGCGCCCGCTCGCTTCGCTGCTGAAGACGTCGCGGAAATTTACCATACTATTATTTTATTGTGAGATGATGCTGTTGACAGTAAAGCGATGTGTAGAGTAAGCATTTTTATTATAGCTCAGGCGACTTCCGAAGCGCCGGCCGCTGCGACTCCGATGCGAAAGAGGCTATAGGCCTAGCGACGACCACGGCAGTCAGGCAGCAGCAGAGCTCGCCGCCCAGAGCTCCCGCGAGCGGTGCCGTTGCCGAAAGCTCGAAACATAAGCAGGCATGCTTTATCGCTGCTCGAGCAGTATTTCTGACGACAAGGCGATCTTGTCTTTTCTTGTGACATTTGTACACCATCCCAAGCAGCGCACAGGCACTGCTGCACGGCGGCGAAGTGCGACACCGAATGTGGGCGGAGCTTGGGTACAGCGGCGCAGCGATGTCACCGCTCCGTGTGTCCCTACTTGCAGTGGGGCGGCAGTTCGCAAGCGACGATCGGTGCTGCGCGTCGGCCAAGTAGTCATATGGCGTGATGAATGTTGCTGCGCGTGCATTATTTGTCTACATAATGATTGCACTTCGCGCTGTGAGCTCGGTACTCGCTTTTGGTCGGCGAATGTTTTCGCTCGGCCACCGATCTGCCCAAGACACGTCGGCCGACGGGTCTCGTCGGATCTTTGGTCGGCGACGTTGTCACACTAGGACGACGCTTGAACGTTGGGGGCGTCGTCGTCCTCGTCGGTGCAGTGTGACTGGCTAGTCGGGGAACGACCAGGTTGGCCGACGCGACCGCCGATCGTCGCCGTCGCGTCGGCATCGGGGTCTCGTCGGCCTAGTGTGAACGCGCCTTTACCAAATTCGTGGAACCGCGGACGCACGACGGAGGCTCGGTGGCTGATATGTTGTTGCCAGCGGCACTGCCACCAGAGTGCTTCCGTCTCCGTCTGGCCTTCCTACCGCAGATATTTTTCCAGCGCGTAGCTTTGTGCAGCGTTCAGTGTTTGAATGCCTGCAGTCGTCATTTCTGTGGCCAGTGGACGTTTTTTTTTTGTTCCTTCTCGTTTCCCTGCGTGTGAGAAATTCGCTCTGCTCATATGCAGAGCTTACTCTGAGGACGCAGGTGTACGGTCACTGATCGGTACGCGCTGCGGCGCGAATGGGTCGTTTGAGCTTTGGGTACCCAGAAGACGCGCCTGGTTATGCTTCAGTTGCCACTGAGCGCTTGACCCCTCCAAGACAGCTTTCTTTTTTTTTATAAAAACCCTTAAGTGATTGTTTCCAATGCATAAATGTGTCCCGTATGCAGGTGTGCGGAAAAGGAAACGTAGAGGAAAGAAGAGGTTTGGAATGCAGTGAATTCAGTGCTGCTTGTATGTGTGTTCGGAAGCCCTCGTTTTCCAATTATATGGTTAGCCGATATCCTTTCCCCGGTCTTTGATTAGCTGACGGAAACATCATTTTCCTTTCCCTGACCATTGATTGGTGATAAGTGCCGCCTGATTTATAGTTGGTTGCTCTCCCCGCCAAGGGCGGAGACCGAGGGCTTAAATCTAAGCGCCCTTGGTTAAGCCGGGGCTGACTTCGTCTAATCAACGGTTCAGTCATGCTGTAAATAATTTTCTCCTTGCTCGTTTCTTGTTGTTTGTTTATGTGTAAATAAACCTTCTTAACGTTAACCTTCACCTTAAACTTAACCTTCTTCTCCGGCCGTCGAGTAATGTGAATGTTTGCGAGTCCGGACCATCAGTCAATCAAAAAACCCGGTTTCATCATCAAGTGTTTCCTCACGTCGCCACATGAAGTGGAAACTCAAAACTCTTGGGCTTTTGGTTTCTGATCAGATTATGAATATACTCGTATAGGCATGATTCAGAATACAGCTAGCGAAACGCAGTATGTTATGCTGATGGCAGAGTTGCACAGAATAAAAGATTGCTTATTAGTGGTTCCGTTACGCTTTTTTTTATGCAGTTCTATTTGTTTCGTATTACTATATTGCATGTTAAACCTGGAAAGCGCATAAAAACAACGGACAACAGAAAGAGACAGACACACTGTTGTCCGTTGTTTTTATGCGCTTTCCAGGTTTAACATGTCTAACCAACTCGCCCAAACGCAGCCATTATTGAACTATATTGCAGAGCTTTATACATACTGAGGCAAATGTTTGTACATGCTGAATAAAATCTACTTACCGGCTCTTCCATGCAGTCTGAAGTGAGGTTCCCCACATCATGGTCATCGCAGGTGACCTCATTTTGGCTCAGATCTTCCAACTGTACTCTTGTGGATGGTCACTGCTGAAGTTGAGTAATGAGGTGCCCTGGCTTGACGGTTCACAGTCTGTGACCATGCCATGGAGGATAGCTGCAGAACATTGGGAATAATATGCAAGGCTCACTAACAACGCAGACAAACAGTGCATTAACACATTGAGATTTGTAGGAAGGAAGCAATACATTACCTTCAGCATTGTGAAGCATTTCTCCTGTTGAGGAAGCATTCAGGTCCAGAGACGCATTCCGCACGCTGCTTTCATACAAGTCTCTCCTGAACAAAACGTGAGAGTGGCCGTGTTAGCTTTCTTTGGAGTATAGAACTGACTTGTTCAAGAGGTGCTATTAACATGATTTTTGTTCACTGTGCACCTATATTGAAATTCATTTGCAGCTTGTGATGACTGCTCCACTGATATTGTGTGTATGATGTAGACACGAGCACACAACTGCCTAAAAATTACAACCGCATTGCTATGAGCGTGGTGCATGCTGTATAGGTAGGGACATAATTGCATTGTGTGTATGCGTCATTTTTTTGTGAACTGTCACTGAATAGATTACCCAGAAATGGTAGGTGCCATTAAGGCTTTACTTACGTAGCTTTGAGAAACTTGTCGCGTAGATAGGTGCACTTCCTTTTGCACTGTTCAGCTAAAAAGATGGCAGCACTAAAAATACATGATCAATAAATCCTAGACTCTTGTCTTTCCCTGCACTTAGCTGTCACGTGCCAAGATGAAACAATCGCTGGCGCTGCACTTACGTATGATACTGCTAGGATTTGATGGATGGATTAGTGTATGGATTTATTGATTGATTGACGGATTGATGTATTGTTGGATTGAGTGACGGATTGATTGATGAATGGATGGATTCGTTCATGGATTAATTGATTGATTGATTGATTGGGGGATGGAAAGGAGTGCCCCTTTGAAACCGGATGTTTAACTGCCACCATGCTCAGCCTTTTTTTTCTTTATTTTTGTTCAACTTAGTTGTAAATTATCATTAAAATTCGCCAATTTCTTTCACTACGGTTTCCTACTCTTCTAGCATTTTGTCACCTCTCTGCTTTTCAGCCACCAATCTTCCAATCGCATTTTGCTAACTTCCATCGCAGATTTACTAACATGACCATTAAAACCCTAGGACCTCAGGAAGAGTGACTGTGCCTGCGTCGACATCCGGACGGATACCATCATATTTGAGTATGAGGTGCTCAATTGTTTCTACAGATCTACCACATCCAGCACATGTGTAATCTTCGTTTTTTTTGCAGCTGCGCTTTCTAAGACACCATGACCTAGCTTCAAAGAGTAGGGCACTGCCTCTTGAGTTAGCGTAGAAAAATTCTTTCCATCATTGTTGTTTTCCAGCACTGTCAGGCACTGCTGCAGGACAGCATCTCCGGACTCCCCGGACGCATTGTTCAATATGGAGCACGCACAAACAGCCAGGGGGGAATTTCCTATCAAACATTCCATGCGCTTCGAGATAAAGCGGAACCGGGCCTCCAGCCTACCGAAGGCATTTTGAACTACTCTCGTGGCCTTGGACAGGCGGTTGTTGAAAAGCCTGGCATCATCGGTCAGGTTTGCGCAATGCCTGACTGGCTTCATCAGGTTGGCGGAGAGTGGGAATGGCTGATCACACAAAATGACTAGAGGCACTGTTGTGCCACCCATGATGGCACGTGTCGGACGAAACAGAGGGCCATTCACGGCTTTTCCCAGCTTGGAGCCACTGCAAACATACGAATGATGGCAGCGGCCTGGCGATCCCACTCTTATATACACGAACCTATGGCGATGGTCCTCCAGGGGAAGCCGGATGATGCTGTACCTACAAATAAAATATGCGGCTGGCATGACTGACAAAATGCAAGCAGCTAGTACATGACGATAGTGATTTAAGCACAACATTACAATGCATACAATATGCCTCTGCTTGCTCTCCGGAGAATCACCTGCATGCTATAAGGGGACAACAGACTGCCTGACACTAGCGGTGAAAACGCGTGTTTCGCTCGCAAAGTTAAATTGACACTCACGCTGGTAGGCTGCTGTAATGAACCTTAACAGAAGGTTACTATTTCACAACTACGTCCAGGGCTTACCATACTATTGGAGACGCCCACTACACAAGGGGTCAAATGACAAACGACACAAACACAAGTGCAGTGTGTGTTTTGCGCTTGTGTCTGTTTTGTTTTTTATTTGGTCCCTTTGTGCTTTTTACTAGCGCATAAGTCTCCGATATGATGAACCGACTGGTCCCTGTGTTCGCACTGTTGCCTACCATTCTTTGTAATTTCTTTAGTCCGCTGCGTTTTCCTTGGGAGGTGTCACGGGAAAGTGGCAGCCGTCCAACGCTCCGTCCACTTGCGGAAATTGGCACGCTGCGTTGAACTCCCTGTTGGGTTCAGACACCGTGTCCTGCGTCGGCATCTTCACCCAGTCACCTTTCATCAGCTCGACAACGGCCTCGCATAGCTCGCGGTAGGCCTGGTTCACTGTCGACCGTCAGACGACCAACAACTCTGCGATGCTGCTTTCTTCGCTTGAAGAGCACAGCCGGTGCAATCCGATGGCGACTCGCTTGTCGACAGGGGTAGCTTCTCTTATGTTGGTGTATGGCCGCTCGAGCAGCGGTCGCACAGTTTGTAGCAGGTTACATACGAAACGCGCACTTGAAGTACCTTTCGTCGAGCTGCTGCAGCATCTCCTGAAACCACTTTGTGTTCCGGTAAAAACACCACCTTTTGCGGTTCACGGCCCTGCCGCATGCGAATATGGACGCGTTCAGTGAACTGACATATACCAGCTCTTCTTCAATCCCTTACAAAAATGCTTCTTGAGACAGTGTTCAAGTTCTCATGAGCAGACTCAACATGCCATGTTGAATTTGTGTTGGGACCAGGATGGCCTCGTGTTGTTGAATCATTGCGGCCGAGTTGAAACTCAATGGAAAAGTGGCCACCGTGCCAGAGTTGAGCAGACTCAACATGCCATGTTGAATTTGTGTTGGGACCAGGATGGCCTCGTGTTGTTGAATCATTGCGGCCGAGTTGAAACTCAATGGAAAAGTGGCCACCGTGCCAGAGTTGAGCATTCTCAATGCCAATTCAATATGTTTCCATGTTGAATTCGTGTTGGAATTACTGGGGAGAATTCAACATGCCATGTTGAATTTATGTTGGGCACATGAAGGTTCCCTGTAGAAGTCACCACCGTGTCTGTGCTGACAGAGCTCAACACTGATGCTGAGTTACCTTGCTGAAATGCTGAAAACCGGTTGATGCACAATGCCATTCTGCAATGAAACTTCTGCACCACAAAATTGAAAGCTTACAAAGCAATGCGAAAAACCCAAACACTTGCTATGCTGTCCTCGAGTAGTTTTTTATGTGACAGCGCTAACGGCCCAGTTCTCCAGAAAATCCAGCGTCGGCGTTAACTGCGAGTGAAAAATCACGAGCATGCCTCTGGTAGGTGGTAGTTAACAGGTGACATGGCCAGGTCGGTGGATTGTGCGACGTCCCGAGACTACATGACCGGCACCAATTGGATCCCGAGTCAGACAGGCTACCCCTATCCCTAGGCCATGCAGGAACGTTCGTATGGTTTGGTTAAAGCAGGGCTTACCTATATCAGTTGGTCTTGCACATCATGTGGTAGATTACGACTGTATGCTAATGAGCATGCATGACATAACATAGGCACAAATCAAGGAAGTAGTGATTAAGAGAGTTGCAATGTGCATGTACACAAATGGCAGACAGGAGCCATTAACGCCGTCGCTGCTTGTGAATCATGACCAGAAGATGCGCAGTGGAAAATTGAATAGTCTATTTTTAATCTATTTCACGTGCGAGCATCGATGACAGGCTGTTTTTCACATAATTCAGACCAACAGCCGGGAAGCTCGTGCTGACGTAGCCTGTTGGAAAAAAAATGAAGACAGAAAATAAAGCATTCAGTGTCCGCAATAACAAACTTTTACATGTGCAACAAATGCATCATAAAATGAGAGATTAATTTACCAAGAGTGACAATAAAATGCAGCCTGCACTGAAAACTTACCCTATGGTAAATAAATTTTATTTTCACAAATACATATCAGAAATATAGGGCTCTCCATTTTAGGCAGCTGACAAATGATTGCGATGCGCACAAAATACATATCACTCTAAAAGATACTTTGCCACCACTAATTTGACACTCTGTCAAAAACATTAATTAGAAATAAGAGACACCACAGATTGCTTTAGATGCTGGAAGACGGGTGGATGTCCTCTCATTTCATATTCAGTGTTATTTAAACCAATTTAGATTTTCTTCACACTGCTCTTTTCTTCCCCCCCCCCCTCATCTGCCCCCCCCCCCCTTTTGAAACTGAAGTACAGTGCAGCTCTCTATCCTGACTGTGAAAAGACTGTATCAAAACAGTTTAATGTGGTAGTGGTGAAGCAGCTGCACTCCATTCGCACACTATGCTCATTTGCTCATTTACACGCTCTAGATCAATTTAGTTGCGGTGATAAGGTGAAAGCAAAACAAGTCAAAGCAGCACATGCAGATGAAAGCAAGCACACTTACCTAGCACCGCCGTTAGACGCAGGCCGCTGTTGCATGTCCTTTCGAGCCGCCCAATAACAGCCTCTTCAACAATGACCTCCCCCCCCCCCCCAATGTCAACCTGCAAACAAGAAATCAAGAATTAGTGGAAAGTAATGATTTTCCATAACTGAGAAAGGCAACTACTAGACATTATTTTCAAGCAGGCACTGAGACGACCTTCTTAACAATGCAGGACTCAAAATCAAAATGGGACTACTAACACCTGTGCCCCCTAGGTGTTAGCTAAGTCAGGCACAGCATAGCAACAAAAAAATAAATAACATGCTGAATCCAAAAAAGCAGCAATCCTGCCCCAACACAAAAAGCAAATGACATATGAATGTACAAACGTATGTGTGCGCGCACACACACACACACGTGCGCGCATACACACAGTAGACTGGGATGAACACACACACAGTAGATTGATGGTTGGTTTGGTTTATGGGCTTTAACGCCCCAAAGCGACTAAGACTATGAGAGACGCCGTAGTGGAGGGCTCCGGAAATTTCGACCACCTGGGGTTCTTTAACGTGCACTGACATCGCACAGTACATGGGCCCCTAGAATTTCTCCTCCAAAGAAATTCTACCGCTGCAGTGCATACCCTTGTGTATGTTACGCAGATTCCATCTCTGCACCTCTTATAAACCCCGTTGTGTGTCCATAGCGTGGAAGTAACTCAGATACCAAGGCTGTGTTGTATGCTGCCCTGCCTGAAGCTAAAATACAAGCACATCGCATGCTTCTAGTGCTTACTGTTGCTAAAGTCCAATGCACACAACAGATCACCCCGTCACCCGCTGTGTCTAGCGTGCAGGTGACAGCAACTTGCATGCACATGCCGGACAGCAAGAGATGACAACGGAGCACATTAAAGATATTCTAGAAAATTTTAGCCTTCTTGCTCTCTTCGCACTTCCCTCCCAGAAGCAAGGTAGGCAGCGCACCCAAAACTCCACCAGCACAAAGGCCATGAGCAGGCGATGGCACCTGGCTATCAAAACAGACCTGCTCACACAACTAAGCCCCATACCCGAGTAAAAAAATCATGAAAATAGCAATAACAGATATTACTGAAGGGAGAGAATGTGCTCAGAGACGGATGTGCATCTTCAGTAGACTGCCACCAGAATTTGAGAGGAGAAACCTGCGAGCTTGTTTTTGGCCTGCGTCATCTGCGGACGAGGCTGATCTAGTGACATCTGATCATGTGGCTCACTAATGTAACACCCCCTGAAAAGGGGGCTTATAAGGAATAGAACTGAACTTAACTGAATGTGGTGCTTAACGTAGCGGCCATAGAATGTATTACGCCTTTTCTATTCTCTTCTTATTGCTTACAGCCACAGAAGTAATGTTTACAAACATACATCAGATTCAGAAGACTGCAATGTGCTTCTGTGCTCTCAAATCCTCCTGCTCACTCTATCATACATCTCCCACACATATGCAACATTCAGTGAAACAATGGCTTTGAACAACAGGCCCAGCACAGATGTGCAAGAATGGTCTTCTGCATGCCTTTCAGCTTGAATATAGAAGATTGCATGGTTTCTTCCCAAAAGCAAACAACTATTCTCAGAAAAACAAATTGAAGAGATTTAACACATTCCATAAACCTTGAAAAACAGATGCGTTCGATGTCCGAAAGTAATGCTTTGGCCGTTCTTTGTGTTCAGTCTTGTTACTTTCTTTTGATGTGGGTTTTTTCAGCGACCATGAGATAAGACCCATGGCGCAAAATGTGGCAGTTTAAAAGTTGTCCACATGCACGAGTTCTTAATCTGCTCTGCTACATCTCATGTAAATTCTATGAGCAAACAAAAGCTGACAGAGTCCAATTTTATTCCCTGCTTAACTAAATTATCCTTACGGCAGCCCTTCATGCTCGAACACACAGTCCATATCTGAAGGCCTCAATGCAACTCAGTAGCAGAAAAGATTTAAGAAAGCACATATGCATGCAGCAAACTCAAATATGTGCATACCTTAGCAGATGGTATGACACTGTCATCGCTTTTTTTTTCGATCATTTTCTGCAGCCGTTTCACCATCTTGGCTGGTGCTATAAGCACAGAGAAAAGAAAAATAATGAACATTTAGGTTCACTGTCAGCCTCGGACTATGGAAAGTACAAATAAATTCCTAACTTTGGCATCAATAATACAATAAATGAAAGGAACCCCACCCACCAAAAGTTGATGCTATTAAGGACTATAAACAGAGCGAAAGGGGTCAAAAGCCGTCAGAAGTCAACTGCCACTAAGTTTTTCACATTGTAAAGGAGTACATCTAGTAAGGACTGAAAAGAGAGTTGTGGTGTTGCGGCCACGCACAGTTGCCAACAGAAACCACAGGGGGTACGCGAGGGGGTACGTGTTGAAGCATTGAGCGACAAAATTGCAGACTGCATGCATCTACAGCACTGTAGAGCAACACCCACAAACAGGGACTGCCTTTTGTTTTGCGGCGTTTGTTTTCGTCTTTCTGACAGAAATAGCACTTCGACAGCAGCTTTGCCAGAAACATTTTAAGGCCAGAACAGCCACAAGAAATTCAGGCCAAATCATACGAGGACACTATCAGAACACCACGCGAAAAAATCCAGATCGCCATGTCACATAATGCTTGTTTGCCCTACTTCGGAAACGCACACATATTTTTCTCTCCAGCATGCGCATTTGTGCCGGTGACTGCTACACAGCATTTCGGCCCAGTAATTGCGCTTGCAGTTTCCAGCTGTTTACTTACCACTGAACCAAAGTTAGGACCCTGTCAAGCCGCATTTCAGCCTCTAGCCATTCTCTCCCCAATGTCCAAAATCTGTCCACACCAATTAGGCATGACTGACCTAGGTCATATCCAGTAAGCTGCCTAACTTTGTGACATGCCACCAAGTGCCCAAGTCATCTGCCACACAGCTTTTTAAACACTTGCAACAAACATAATAGTCACCTTGCATGCTTCGAACTTTGTCGCTACTATGACACATACCCAGAACACGTATCCGACACATACCCGAAGTGAATTCTCACTGCGGTTGGCATTTTATGGTACAAGTAGAGATGCCAAATTTCTCAGCTGGTCACGAACTGAACACTAATTTAATTATCACTGACTTGAAATATACTGCATATAGCTTACAGTGAAAATCGAATCAGTCTGTTCGCAGCACCTGAAACATGAACTAAGACAGGCTGATCATTTCTTTCAGCGTCATCCAGACGGCTCTTGGCCCAAGCGTTATGTCCAAGAAAAAATGCAGGTGCAGTGTCACTGCTGTCATAAGTTCAAATGGGGATATGCAGAGAACCACACTATAGTAATGGGACATTAACCGGATTGCTGTTGTGAATCATTGCTGCATTGCTACAAAAGCTAAATTGCCCAATTTATGCAGAAAATGTAGCAACTGTTATGTACTCTTACCTAGCTTTATACTAAATAGTACTGTACCCTATCCTCTTTTCTCGTTTTGTTTATTTATAAACATACCATCAATCCTGATCAGGAACATGATAGTAGAAAACAATCAAATTCATATGCAACAAAGCATGCACACTTTGAAATCTGAACAATGAAAATTTCAACGTCCAAGCATTGGCTATGATGACGAAGTTAGGTCTAGGTCACGTGAGGGATGAAAAACTAATAATCGCTGCTTCTTAATTGATGTGAACTCCTATTCATGATAGAGGCCAACTTCAGCATTATAGTGAATCACAGTTTTTCATAACTCAAGTGACCTAGACTTTGATGTCATAGCCATTGCTTGACTATTGAAACCAAAACCAAATCAGGCAAGAAAAAAAATTATATTATAAATTACTTAGTGGTTGGTGGCAAACAGCATGAGGTGATTCGTGTATAGTGTAATGCCTAACGAGTCATTACAAAGAATACAACACGCAACCAAAAATTAGGTTCTGCACTACTAAACAAAATAAAACCATAGAGTACTGAATGCTCCCATCTGCTGCTGTTTCACTGCAACCACTCATTCCTATAAACCCAAGGGCCATCCTGCATATACGTGAGCCACGGCTTACGCAACGATTCTAAAAGAGGGCAAATTTTTCAGTGCATTTTTTTTCCTTTGAAATGACTACAAGACGTAGTAACATTGGTCGCAATGTTCAATTCCTCTATGCTCAGAAAACAATTTATAACTGAATTTTTGCTTCCATGCAGCTACAGTAACCAAACGGTGGCAGCAACATCAAAGCAGGTATAAGATCACATGAGGTACACAAGAACTGCAGATTTGCAACATAAATGCTGCCTTGTCACTTACCCTTGCCAGCTCCACAAGACAAAATGACAGCAAGTAATCAAACAGATATTATACTGCAGCGCTTGTATAGCTCATGTAATGTGATATCTACTTGTAACGAAGTCTACGGTTCGACGGAATACCGTCTGGCGAGGAAAACTCATACTGATTTGTCAAAGAAAACCTGCACTCGCCAATGATGCACAGAAAATAAAAGGAATTGACGTTTCGGAGCCCATACGGGTGCCTTGATCACAAAGAAGCGAAGGACGGGCAGGTGAGCTATATTTTTTGAAGGGTGCGCAGGTTTATCTCGGGGAGATTGCCATGGGTCCGGTTAATCGTGTTTGGCGTGAATTGAATGTACAATGATGCTATGAGAAGGCGCTTTCGTAATTATTTTTCTTATGCAATTACACGTTCTGTGTCCCAGTCGATGGTATGGCCAGTTTCCTGATGATGTTGCGCTAAAGCGTTTGAGTTAGATTTTCCTTTACCCACGTCATTTTGGTGCTGCTTGAGCCTTGTCTTGAATTTTCCTGTTTCTCCGATACAGGAAGCGTCACAATTACGACAGAGGATCTTGTAGACCACACTGGAAAGATATCAAGGTCAAGATGGTCCTTGACTCACAAGAGGCGTTGCCATGAACGTCATAATCTGAAAAGTTGCGAGCAAGGTTCTCACACACGCCGTGGGCATACGGAATCGACACCCGCTTCTTTGCTGGATAACCGTTTAGGCTGGATAACCGTGCTGGATAACCGTTTAGGCTGGATAACCGTTCCGTATCAGGTCGTGCTCGACCTGTTTCACTTTTGCTGCTCTGAGCTTAGGACTTGAGCATATCCTAAAAGCGCGGCTGAACAGAGATGCAGCGACTGAGTGCTTGTGCCCGATGGGATGAGATGACTGAAAGTTTAGGTACCTTCCGGTGTGAGTGGGCTTACGATAGACGGTGGTTTGCAGAGAATGCGGTGAGCGTTCCATGAGGACGTCGAGGAAAGCGATGTGGCCATCCACCTCCTCCTCTAGGTGAACTGAATGCTTTGCTGGAACGTGTTGAGGTGCACTCAGTCGCACCTCAACACAACAAGAGCTCAGTCGCTGCGTCTCTGTTCAGCCGCACATTCAAGATATGCCCAAGTCCTAAGTGCAGAGCAGCAGAAGTGAAGCAGGTCAGGCAATACCTGGTACGGAACGATTATCCAGCCCAAATACTACGATCACAGGAATGATGCGCCTCTGCTCCGAGTATCCGAACTGTGGCATGTTCAAAGAAGCGGGTGCCGATTCCGTATGCCCATGGCGCGAGTGAGAACCTTGCTCGCATGTTTTCAGATTATGATGTTCATGTAGCCCACGTTCCTTCGCGCAAACTTCGGCAACGACTCTTGCGAGTCAGAGACCCTCTTGACCTCGATATCTATCCAGGTGTGGTCTACAAGATCCCTTGTCGTGATTGTGACGCTTCCTATATCGGAGAAACAGGAAAATTCAAGACAAGGCTCAAACAGCACCAAAATGACGTCTCTAAAGTAAAATCTAACTCAAACGCTTTAGCGCAACATCATCAGGAAACTGGCCATACCATCGACTGGGACGCAGCATGTGTAATTGCATAGGAAAAATCATTACCAAAGCGCCTTCTCATAGCATCATTGTACATTCGATCACGCCAAACACGATTAACCGGACCCGTGGCAATCTCCCAGAGATATACCTGCGCACCCTTCGAAAAATCGCCCATATATAGCTCACCTGCCCGTCCTTCGCTTCTTTGTGATCAAGGCACCCGTATGGGCGCCGAAACGTCAATTCCTTTTATTGTCTGCGCATCATTGGCGAGTGTATGTTTTCTTTGACAAACCTACTTGTAACATCAGAACCATTCAACTGCTGAAGGAAACTACAGAGAAAAATAAGTTCAACTATTATTTACTGGGGCACAGTTATGCCAAATGTGTTGGCCTATGTTTACTTATGCTTTGTACATCTTTTCGAAGCGGAAATACAGTGCAAAAAATATTTGGTCTGTATCCCTTTAAGCAAGTCAGAAAATAGAATTTTATACAGAAATTTAAGTCTTTGAGCCGCAAGACAATTTTTGACAGCTAAAAAGTAAGCAATATATTATGTAATAGCCTAAGCTGGTTCTCTCCTTTTTTTGAGCAAGTATTGTGGTAACCTCCAAAAAAAAAGCAGCAGCAAATGAAAGAAGCTTGCTGAAAGTACAACTGTTCAAGTAAGAAAAGCTCACCAGCTGCCTTCTCTGCCTCTTCTAGTTCCCTTTTCAAGCTGTCAATCTGAAGCTTTAAAGCGGAATTTTCGCCCCGCAGTTCCTCCACTTCCTTTATGTGATTGCAGCATGGCTCTTGCTGAAATAAACGAAAGGGAACGATTAGAAAAGCACAACTGCATCAAGCAGCAGCTCGAGTGCCTCTCATTTCTTCTCCACTGAAATGCTGCAGCTGCCGCCTGGATCGAACCCTGGTCGCCTGGCTGTGAAACGCCCTAGCCAATAGTTATCGTGGCTGTGCACATGACACACAACTCTTCTTAAAAGAGAACAGACGCCCGATTTCGGTGGCATGATTTCTTCTTTGCAATGATGCAGAAGACACTACTAACCATGAATCACCACGTGGTATTTGCTGCAAATGCTACATATTTTATAATCAAAAATTTTTGTCATGTTTCAGTTTCATCAACAGATCGATGACTATGACGATAAAGTGTGCCCACAGCCCACGTGAGGCATCAAAAAAATTTTCAGTATAATCGCTGCTTCTACATTCGTTGTCATTCCAGCTATTGAGGCAGGCTGCCTTAAGCACTGTTGTGAATGCAAACGACGAAGCAACAATTACATGACGTGACCTACAAGCACACTTTGATGTCAGCCATTCTTTGGCTGTTGGGACGAAAACAGCACAAGAAAGAAATGATTATAAATTTAGTGGTCGTCGGAGAAAACCATATGGTAATCCATGTATAATAATGCCTCATGCATCATTACAAAGCAGAAAACATACACTCAATGGTTAGGTGTCTATACTCCTTCAAGATCACTCTTCATTGTAACGAGGTTCCTTTCAAATAAAAAATTGTCAAAGTATACAAATGGACTTGGAACTCCATCTCTGACCTCCTTGAAGAGCCGCATTTCTGTTAAAACAATGTTTCACCAATTAGATTTGCAACATGATTCATCGAGGCAGTCTACAGTTCAGCTAAATGCTCGCAGGACAGTTGTGATTATTTTATTATGCCTTTAATATAGCATGCAATAAACCCCTTCAACTCTGACATTTCATAAACATATGATGCGTGCTCACCAGTAGTCATAGCTATCACACGAGCAAACCAAGCTGCTCCTGCTGTATATTGTAAAGAGACAAGGCACTTAATGACTCACAGAGCAGCTTGTTAGCTGTGCACACGTTGCTTGTACTGATGTGAATGAGAGGAACCCTGACATGCGCTTTGGTCACATTAGAGAACCACCTACACCTGCAGTTTGCGACATGCCTCATTTGGTATGGCTATGTGCACGACGATTAGTTTTTGCAAGCATAGTAGTAGCAAAGGAAAGAAAACACCTGGAAACATAACGTTACAGGGGATCAGTGCGCCCAAACAGAGCCACTGCACACAGTACCACTGTTCCCGCATGCTGCACATAAAACGTGCAGGTTTAAACCGCATACAACAGCTGTGCCGTGCAATTCATAACAGGTAAATAATAAATGAGAACATTCAGAACAGCATCATTTACACTGATTCTCTGAGCACACCAACCTCACTTCACCATAGCAATGCAGTGACACCACTAATTGGTAATATCATACACAACATAACAAGCGCCACAATACAGGGACAAGACATAAAATTTTGCTGGGGTCCCAGCCACATTGGAATCACTGGCAATGAGAAAGCACATGAATGTGCTGCGAAAGCTCGGAACAAACAAATAAAGAAAGTTAACATTCCCTACAAAGATGGCATGAAGTTAGTGCAGTATAAGCTGAGAGATAAATGGCAGTCTGAGTGGAATATTGAAGGTAATAAGCTCCACTTAGTAAAAACAGTTATAGAAGAATGGAAGTCATGCTCCCACCAAGAACGTTTCATCGAAGTCATTTTATGCCGTCTCCGCATTGGACACACACATCTCACACACAACTTCCTTCTTACAAAAGAAGACAAACCTGTTTGTGGAAAGTGCGGAGATGAACTAACAGTAAACCACATATTATTCTCATGTACAGAACTTGAATCACTAAGAAAAAAACATTTTACTACCTTTTACAAACAACACATTCCTTTTCATTCAGCATTGATTTTAGGCGAAGATGCACTTGTCAGTATACCCTGTGTTTTTAGCTTTTTAAGGGAAGCCAGTATTCTTCATCAACTCTAATCTACTCACCCTGTGCTTCGCTACATGCAATTATACACCTCAGCCATTTTCTCAATCATGAGAAGGAGGCTGAGGTCTTTTTCTGAGTTGTTGGAAGCCTCGAAATCCTTGCTGAGCCAAGGATGTCTGCGGAGGTAACCCAACCTTTAAAAGTTTCTGCTATCAGACATTTTTAAAATTCTTGTCTTTCATCAGCTAGTTAGTAAAAATAACTTTAGGCCCTTTACACCACCGTTTTTATCCACTTTGTTTTCAAACTCTGCTCAAGCATATTTTTTCCATACCTTGTTCTTGGCGCATGATAGACTTAGCTGCTTATGCGCCAATAAACCCAACACAACCCAACAAGGAAAGGTTCGCCATGTAGCCCGATTGTCTATGTTGATATGAAGATTACAGTAGGTTAAGCAGAATCCCTACGCAGTGAAAATCAAAGGTCTAAGACTCAGAAACGGCATGCTGAGGTCAAAGCTGTGGGAGGCAGTGATCCAGCCATGTATCGAATTTGCTAACGCCATAGCTGAATGGAGAAATCAACATCTAGCGAACAATGTTCCAACAATCAGATGTCAGTGCATGCTAAAGAACCCCAAATGGTCGAAAATTCCGGAGCACTTTACCACGGCATCCCTCACAGCCTGAGTTGCCTTGAGATGTTACACCTCCATAAGCCAGAAAGCTAAGAGGAACTAACACTAACAAGTTAGCACTACAATAATTTTCAAAGCAATTTCAACCAGCCTGAAGAGGTAAAAAGAATGAAAAGGATCTCTGTGGCTCCCTTCATACAGGCGGGCCTCATCTCTGAATTGCTTTTCTGCCTAACCTTCTCGCAATGATCTGATAAGCTGAGAGTTGTAGCTCTCGTGAAAGGGTTGTAAACCAGGAAGCAGCGATTACATCGCAGTTTTTCAATGTTTCAGCTGAGATAAAACCACTCTTGGACGTCACAGCCATCGTCCCTCAGTTGAAATCGAAACAGCACAACAGAAAAATATGATGATAGGTTATTTAGCAGTCATACATGAATACCATATGGTTATTCACGCGTAGTATTGTATTCTGCATCATTGCAGAGAAGAAAACATGCCACCAAAATTAGGTGTCTATACTCCTTTCATCCCGTAAACTTCCTAGCCTCAACAGCCCACCCAGCCCCACAACGCCCCACTGCTATGCTTGCCTTCTCTTGGAATACAATCCATTACCCAGCTATCTTGCCTCAGCATCGCATGCCCTGCCCATGCCCATTCTCTCTTAACTCAGACTAGGACGTCATTAACTCGCCTTTGTAACCTGACCTGCTCTCTTACAGTCTCTTAAAAGAGTAGGTACCAAATATTTGCATGCTGAAGAATAGTGCTGAAGAAAATTATAATTCAAGATGTTACATTCCCCTATGGAAGCTAAATAATTTATAATTGAGTATTTTTCCCATGCCATTTCAGTTTCAATCGACAAATGACCGCAATGACGTCAGACAAGTTCAGGTCATGCGAGTCATGAACTGAGATACAATTGCTGCTTTTCATTTCTTTGAGACTCCAACTCTTCAGCAGGCCTGCATAAATGGTGGTGTGAATTAAAATATACAAAGCAGTGGGCACACTGCAGATTGCATGCTCACACAAACTCAAATAGTCTGAAACGTCACAGCCGTCATTTGGCAGTTCAAACCAAAACAGTGCGAAAGAAAAAACAATTACCAATTATTTACCACTTATTCCCACAATTTTTCTGATGAACTGCACATCATACAAAAGAAAGAGCACACAACTAAAATTTGGTGCTTCAACTCCTCAAATCAAGTTCAACCCATTCTGCTAACCTCTATGGTTCTGCCCGAGAGGCGAGTACTTGTTTGTTTAATGCAGTTGTCTAACAACAGCACACTGCACATTGTTGACACAAACAGCAAAGAACCTGTAAGGATGGCCACTGCAATCTTGGAAAAATAGGCTTTTTGGATCATGGTGCTCCTTAAAACAAGCAGTGTCACAATAGCCAAATGAATATCTGTATAACTTGAGAGGCATCCCCACCTGCATTCTTGGCCAATCAACAAGTACAGTTCAGGCTTTGAAGCAGGCTGAAGCAGGCTTTAGGGTACCAGCACCATTGCAGCAGTGTATGCTAACTATGTGTACTGAACAGCCATACCAAGTGAATTGGGCACCCTTTAAGTAGTTTCTTCACTGAAGTCAAACTAAGTTTTCTGGGCATTTGGTCGAGACTGGGTACTGCACCAAATGCCCTTGCAAGCATAAAAAGTAAGCCACACAGTAAAAATTCACAGAAAAGAGATAGTACTTTTTGATGACGTGGAAAGCTAGCATTCAGTAATCATGCAACAGAAATTGTGCAACACTGCACACTAAACACAAGTACATCTGCAGTGAAAAAGTTCATGGGATGCAATATTAAGAGACCCCTACTGCATCTGTGCACAATTCTGGCGAGTGCAGCACTAAACCTGAAGCAATGTGCCCTGGCTAAGAAAAAGGAAGAAAAAAACAGAACATCTTTGTCAGTATCACTCCACAAACTGATGATGATGCCAGGTGTACATGGAGGTCACCAGTGGTATCACGGACTGGCAGTATAACGTACACATTATTTTGATCCCACAGACAAAGGAGGCCATTAGCGAGAAATAAAAATGAATATCCAAGGTTTAATAATAATGCGCATTAGCTGCTGTCAACAAAACCAGAATGAATGAAAGTGGACTGTTTGTACGAACGCCAATGACCACGTGTACTGAGGTGACACCTATACGCACGTTCAAAGCTCTTGTCCCAGAAGACGAGCTGCTGCCAGGGTCAAATCCAGCAGCAGATACAATTCGAGCCCTTTTTTTTCCAGATAGTTTGGTTTGCCTCTCAAAAACAATGCAAGGCACTGCAATGTTACATGACACACGGAAAGGTCACCATAACAAAACCTACGTGTACTACAGAACTGAACATGCTAGCCTAGAGCGCTCCAGCAGTGTTCTGCGGAACAAATAATGCGAAATCGTTCCGCAGCGCTTTGTTGTGGTCACTGTCATGCTTTTATCATACAGAGTGTCGCAACGCTAAACGCGCACTATGCGAAAGCTGCTTGTTAAGGGGGTCGCCGTGCTCTTTCCTCGTTGGTGTTGCATATAACCCTCATCGCAGCGCCACCCCTCGTTCTCCGCTCTAAGAGTGTGTGCGTCGCATTTTCCCGTTTTCGATTGTTTACTGGATGTTTCTGTTGGACTGATCTGTGCACCTTATTTAAATTATTCGTAGCGGCGACTTGGGTTTTCCCGCGTCGAACTTACACTGATACCGCGAAAACTTTACCACGTTCAGGAATTGCCGGATAAGTGCTGTATTTGGCATTCGAGGGAAAATGCAAGAAATTAATTTATGCTTTGAGCAAATGTAGCGGGAATGAAACAAACTAGATGCAGCATCACAATTCTCTCTGTAGACTTGGATGCATTCCTTCTAGGACTGTGGCAAGCAGTAGTTCAACTGCGCACAAATTCATTTCCCTCTGGTGCAAAGTAAGAAGTGCAAACATTGTAAGAAAACCCAAGTCGCCGTTACAAATAATTGAAAGAAGGTGCACAGATCAGTCCAACAGAAACATCCAGTAAACAATCGAAAACGGGAAAATAGGACGAACACGCTCTTAGAGCGGAGGACGACGGGCGCGCTGCGAGGAGGGTAAAGAGCCGCCGTGCTGTAGACGGCGCGGATTTATAATTAATTCTGATGAAATATGGAAAGCACATCGTCTAAACTTGGTATTAAAAAAAGCAAGACTTTCGTATGCTATCTCGGTGCCCAATTCGAGCGCGAATAAGCGAGCGGCTTAACAGAGGGAAGCATTTTACAATGAGCGTTCAGCGTTCAGTTAAGTCTCAGCCCAATGGCCGGATCTGCTATACAGCGTTTGGGATAAATATCACATTTCGACTCCGCACACCACTTGACCAGAACATGCGTCATTTCTAACACGAGGTCGAACGAGGACGAGACTGCTGCTGTTCAGTACAAGGCAAGAGCCGAGCGACGAATGCTGCTCGCAAAATCGGGGGTCGCACTTAAGTAGCAGTCGGCACATGGCAATATTCCACGGGACAATTATGAGGCCACAATAGTACGATGCACACATCAGCGATGCAATAACTGCATATGACTAGTATATGGATATGGTTGCCGGGCTTGCCGGCCTGCCCTTTCTTGCCCTCCCATATGTCTTCTCACTTCTCGCTAAGGACGAAGGAACACTTCCCCTCCATGCCTTTTCCCAATACAAGTCGGTTCCGCACAGTACTCTGGTACTGTCGTGTTCTTCTTGGAAAGACTCTGGACTGCTGAGAGAGCTCACGGAAGCGTTATTACAATGATTAAATACTACGAATGCCACAAGCGTATAATGCATACCGTATGTACTCGTGTAGGGGCCGCCTTTTTTTTTCGTGACTCTGACGAGGTGGAGCTCTTACGCACGACCGCCATTTTTTTTTCGTTAAATTTATGGCGGCACGCATTTTGCTGACAAATTAGCGCAGCCCTGTCGAATTCTTCAAATTCATAATTCATTTATTTATTTACATTTCTGCAGCGCCATGAAGGCATAATTGCAGGGGGAAATACATACATAGACAATCAATCGTGCTACAGGTGCCAACCTTTTCTACAGGATGGGAAAGAATCGATGGCAAGTGATGAAAAAGAGCGCCAACAGCGCATTCACATCACTCAAATGCTTGGGAAAGGACAAGGAGCGGAAAAGCAGAAAAACAGTAGCTGAGCATGCGTGCACATCAAAATTCCGACAACAGTGCTCGGAACTTTTCCTCGGACTGGCATTCGGACTGGAATTCACAATACAATGAGGCAGCTTATTCCATTCATGGCGTGCGCAAAGGAGGACAGCTTGAACACACTAGTACGGCATTTTATCTCACGTATTTTCTAATCGTGGTCGCCCCTTCTGGATTCAAAATGAGGCGGCAGCAAATAAGTTTCGGGGTTGATAGCAGTATTATTGAAATAAATGCGGTAAAAGAATTCTGACTTGATTCGTAAACGGCGTTCAGTCTCAGTTCAGCTCCTGCTTGATACTGTTACTTCGATAATTAAAACAATATTTGTTGGTGACAAACCGCGCCGCACGATTCTGAACGCGTTCCAGCATATCACAGTAGGTTCCGACGCGAGGGTCCCAGACTGCGCAGGCATGATCCATAATTCGTCATATGTTAGTGAAGTATAAAAGTTGTTTAACCTTCCGAGGAGCATAAAAATTTAGCATTCTTGATGCCTTTGCCGATATATATTCAGTTTGCTTTCTCTATGTCAGGTCAGCCGGAAAATAAACCCCGAGATATTTAAAATCTGTTATTTCAGATAAAAGCTGGTTGTTTAAAACATAGTAAAACAAAACAGGAGTACGCCTGCGCAGTAAAAGAAATATAGTAACATTTCAGCATTCAGAACCATGTCCCATTTCTCGCACCACCGCTGAATGCGGTCCAAAGTCTGCTGCAGATTATTTGTGTCACATTAGGCTTTAATTCAATGATATAGGACACAGTCATCTGCATACAGCCGCACCTGACAGGTAACATTTTCCACGATATCAATGACATAAATTAAAAACAGTAGAGGCCCCAGTACCGATCCCTGCGGAACACCAGAGGTGACAGAAGCAGTATGTGAAAGCCGGCCGTTGCATTGAAGGCATATGATACGGCATGCTCCCGACGATCGGAGCAAGTTAAACGCCTGGAGTCCGCCACGGTACCTAGTTGTTATAGCGCTCGACTGCTGACCCGAAAGGCGCGGGTTCGATCCCGGTCGTAGCGGTTGAATTTGGATGGAGACGTGTGTCCGTGTGCTGTGCGATGTCAATGCACGTTAAGGAACCCCAGGTGGTCGAATTTTCTGGAGCCCTTCTCAACGGCGTCTCTCATAGCCTGAGTCGCTTTGGGACGTTAAACCCCATAAGCCAACAAAACCAAACGCCCGGAGTAAAACAGGTTGCTAACGAGTTCTCGATCAATACAGTCATTTACTGGCAAACGATACGTGATCATAATTTGTTAAGGTCCTCTTAAGATACGGCGTTTTTGACGGCTTGGCAGACGCTTTGGAGCGGAGCTCCACGCGTGCAATCCGCGGCAGTCTGTGTGAGGTGGCCTTCGCATACGGCTGCTTTTCCGAGCGCATCGCTGCCTTGCAGAAATCAATTATATGTTCAATTGAATGCGAAGTACCTCATAGCCTGATGGTGAACTGGTAACAAGGTTAGTCATTTTATGATTCTGTGCCTCGGTCCAAAGCACGTGCCTTCGCTCTAGCTTCGATGCGGAGCACGGGGCAGGGTATAGCATATTTTTAAATATCAGTTTTTTTCCCTGATGTGAAATTTTCACTTTTCCTGCACAACATTCAATTTCGTACTTGCCAAGAATTTCCTCAACCCGAAAATTGAATTTTCAGAACCTGGGTGGGGACCAACCATATGCTTCATTTTTCAACCTGATGCTGGCTAAAACGTGAAGCTTGCTTATGTTGAACAGAAACTGCAAAGCAGGCACGATGATTATCGCCAGGTTTAAATGGATTGTTGTTCTTCATTCAGCAAAAACACAAAGAAAAGCTTCTAGCATTTTTTTTTTTTTCAGGGAACATTGGCTCTATATGGAGGCAATTTAATTGCCTGAAGCACGCCTGCAGTGCTACTTCAGCAGGATTACTCTCGAAATATCTTTTTTTTAGCTCCGGGTTTCGCGGATGACTGATTAACGCCGGACGAATAGTCCCGGAAGCACTGAGTTTGGGATAACCAGCCTCAGCTGACCATACGCTGTTGAATCCTCGCACGCAGTCGGTAACAGGGAGTTTATATAGGCTACGCGAGCTCTTATTCTTAATAAGTCTCGCTGTCGGCAGCACGCATCGACAAGCTAAATGTGAATTTCTGACCTTGGCTGTGCATTTACATTGGCTATACAAGAATGTTTGCATGAGATGACACAAAAGGTCTTTATATATTTTGGGAGTGTGCTGCAAAGGATGTGCCTACTGCTTTTTAAATGGTGAAAACACCCAGGCAGCATCACTTGAGCGGTCATGTTTTCATGCCATTTCTTGTTCGAAAAATGGTTGCCTGAGGCACACCGACGATGGCTTACTTCACGCAAAGGGATTCACAGCGGATCAAAAAAGAGGCCCGAAAATCAAGGGAGCTGCTAGAGAATACAATTATTCAGTGTAAAGATGAATACCTAGTTGGTAGCTGACTTTTTGGCTGACTTTTTTTTTAGGATTACCGGGCGCGAAGTTGGGGCTGAGTCCCTTGTAAACATGCGGCCCTTACAAGAGTATATACGGTTGTTCAATCTCAATTGCCCGCGGCCACGCTCCGTGCAGGTGCATGCAATCTCGGAAGTCAGCGGGCGTTAGTCAGGAATGAGTGTGGTCTGAGAACGAGCTTTCGTTGGAAAACGAACCTTCTCGAATAGAGATTTTCGAAAATAGTCAGCTGTATTTCTCCCGTCCTCCCTGAGCTGGAGTTTTAGGAAGTACTTTAAAGAGCGTAAATGTACAGAGGTCCGCAAGCTCTAACAATTACGTCCCCCTGTCCTGCCACTCTGCACGTGGGAAGAGTTGGAAATGGAGAGCTAGAGCGCGAGTAGAGGGTACAATGCACTGCATGTGTATGGACCGGCCCGCACAACACCTGGCTCGTATTTGCCGCACGTAGTTTCCAAGAAGTTTTGCGCACATCAATGCGATTAGCGAGTCTCCCCTTAACTATGCGATCTTGAACGCGTGTACCTTATGCCTGCTTTCGTTTCCGCGAACATTGCGAGTGTCTCGCAGGAACGAGCTTCCGTTGGAAAACGTACCTTGCAGAGAAGCTCGAATAGAGTGATTTTCGAAAATAGTCAGCTGTATTTCTCCCGTCCTCCCTGAGCTGGAGTTCTAGGAAGTACTTTAAAGAGCGGAAATGTACAGAGCTCCGCAAGCTGTAACAATTACGTCCCCTTGTCCTGCCACTCTGCACGTGGGAAGAGAGCTGGTGGAGGGTGATATGATGTCACGGTTCCTGAACCACTACGAAGCGGGGAAGGGCACGAAGTAAATCTATTTAAACCGCGACCTCCGCGACTCGCCACGGTGAATACGTTTGTCGATTCTACATGTAGCCCACGCAGTCCTTGCATTCCTGCAGTGCAGATTTACCGAGTTATCTCCCGCGTGCATGAAGTGACCTGTGTGCCGTCTGCATTACGTGTGCATTAAGTGGCAGCCTGCTTAAGGTCGACGAGACCGAATGATCGCATGAATGGTCAGGATGCCGCGTAAAACAAAATTCGGCCAGTATCTATGGGACTGCCGCCGCGGTGGCTCAGTGGCTATGGTGCTCGGCTGCTGACCCAAAAGACGCGGGTTCGATCCCGGCCGCGGCGGCTAGAATTTCTTTGGAGGAGAAATTCTAGAGGCCCGTGTACTGTGCGATGTCAGTGCACGTTAAAGAACCCCAGGCGGTCGAAATTTCTACGGCGTCTCTCATAGCCTTAGTCGCTTTGGGACGTTAAACCCCGAAAAACCAAAAACCAAACCAGTATCTATGGGACTCGTCAGTCGAAGTTCCCCGGCGTTCCAAACACCGGTTTAGACTGCAAGGTTCACTTCCTGAGCCTCCGGGATCCCCAGCCGACACTGATTCGAGCGGTGATAGCTCCTGTGAAAGCACCAGGGAGCGAGATGTGGAGAATGTAATTCCGTCTACTCGTCACGCCGATGCTGGAAACGAGGATCGCGACGAACTCCTTGGCGACGAGCACAGCCCCCCGCATCTATGTGAGCAACAGCAGAATGTGACTGAGGACTCGTCAGATGAATGCCGCCGCGGTGGCTCAGCGGTTATGGTGCTCGGCTGCTGACCCAAAAGACGCGGGTTCGATACCGGCCGCGGCGGCTAGAATTTCTTTGGAGGAGAAATTCTAGAGGCCCGTGTGCTGTGCGATGTCAGTGCACGTTAAAGAACCCCAGGTGGTCGAAATTTCCGGAGCCCTCCACTACGGCGTCTCTCAAGGCCTGAGTCGCTTTGGGACGTTAAACCCCATAAAACCAAACCGAAACTCGTCAGATGAAAGTGTTGACTTCGAATCTGATTCTGATTCTGCTTCCTACTGTTCTCAAGGCGACCAGCCCTCTCGTGACAACCAGACAAACGAACTGGTAAGATTTTTTTTTCTTTTTAAATTAAGTTTATGGCAGCTGCTTTCGTACTGGATAACAATCGCCCATAACAGTACAGACAGTGCATGATACTTGTGTCGAGTATGTGCTTTCTCTGCATATGCAGCATTGCAGTAGCCTCGTGCCTTACCTAGCGAATCCGATGCACCCGCGAAAATTCTCTCTGCAAGCGTAATCCAGTCAAGCGCGCAAGTGCACTAAGGGGAGCGTGCTTCGGAATCTGGAGTGACACATTTGGTGTTTTTAATCTACGCGATGTTGAACAGGAAAAGCAAAGTGCACTCGTATTTAAAAAAATTTGCGACAAATAATGAGCGGAAATTTTGAAGAGGGCGATGGATAAGAAAAGGAATTTTTTTAATTGATTTGTTTTTTGCGTGGCAGCGAAATAAACGTGCTTAAACAGTTTTCAACTATGTAGAAAAATAGAAATAGAGAAAAGACAACACCAGCCACCAAGACTTTCCAGAATTTTAAAAACAAACAAGATGGCAGCGCGCAATGGAGTTGTGCTGGTTGTACTGTGCTGGTTCTTTCTTGTGCTGGTTCGGTTGTAGCTGAAACGAAAAATTCGTTTAAAAACAATGTTATAGCAAGTAAAATAAACTTGTGAGTTCTTTGGCTGTTGGTGAGGCTACGCACTCGGCCCTCGAAGCGTTCTGTGAACGCACTCCGACCTGAGTGCGCACTTCGGCGAGTGCACTTATGCCGTTTAGCTCGGTTATGACAATGTGCCTGCCCATTCATCACACTTCGGCCAGGGTTTTTTTGTAAAGCATTGCAATCCTCAGTTGTCCCATCCCCTTGTGTCCGTTACTAGAGTACGGGATACGAGAAAGCCAGTGCGTTCTCCCGAACTGAAATCAAGTTAATGTTGTCAGCGGCTAGAAACAGCTAGTATGTTTACATTCCGCCTACATTAATAATTAAAAGACATTATTCAACGAACTACATATGACTAGAAATTTTAGATGTGGATTAGAAAGTTTTGAAGTGCCGTGATTTAATGGTCCGACTCGGGTGCTTCCGACGGGGTAGCGTAGCCCTTTTTCCATAAATTAAATCCCGCGAAATTTGAAAAATATAACGTATGCTCCGTGCGCCCGAGTAAGCGAGCTGTCACTAGCCGCTGGCACTTATCTCAAAACCAGCAGCAACGCGAAGTCGTCTTGCACAGCGCAGAAGGCGCAAATCTGGACTCGCCTTCACGTGCCACTTTTTAAATTTCGTTTTTGCTGATGCTAATTCTACCTCGTTGGAAGCATCTGGGTTGTACCATTTTTATGGTGCTTGGCCCTTCATGGAACTTTAAACGCCTGAGCGTTTTAAGCTATAAAAATACGAACTGGTACTTTGCATGGCTGTTAACAACATTGACTGTTAACAACATTGCATGCTTTAAAAAGCAACCTATTACCGAAAACAATTGAGGTAAGCACAGGGGAATTATTTTTTTTTAGCTGTGTTGATAAGAGTAGGCACTCAGTTGTATTATTGTATATACAAGATAATTTTACAGAAGATGGAAAAAAAAGGCAACCACATGGCGCCAGTGGGATCTGAACCCACGACCACATGTTTCGTGCAATGATGTAGAGCTGTTTCTGTCCCTATCTCAGTGTGTACTTTCGAATGTGTTCATGTAGCATAACATAGAGAGCCTGTGCTTTCCTTGGTTTTTGAGGTTTATATTTTGTATGAGCTCCTCATTATCCAACCTCTGTCTACTCAATAGCGTAGCGAAGGTCTAGGTTCTGGCTGTCTTGATGCCTTAGTTAGCACTAAAGGCCTGTCACACAGCTGCCGCACTCCCCATTTGATCATGTTCTATGTAGTGCTCGTACAGGACGCACCACATCCATCATTTCTATCAGGGACTGCACTAGACAACACAATCAAGTTTTGGATGCTGCAGCTACGGTAGCTCAGTTGGCTGAGCACTGCACGTGACACGGAGGTCGTGGCTTCAGGTTGCGCCGTTGCACAAGATTGTCTTTTCTTACGCTATCTGAAGTGAATAAGCAGCTAATTTCCCACTCTTCTTAGCACCACTGTATGACAAAAACGTCTTGCCTATGCTTTGAATGCTTTTAACGACTGTCACTTCTCTGATATATACCTACACGTGACTCACAGTTAAAAAAAAGTTGTATCCAGATCTTAGGACAGAAAAGATGAGCATGATGTTTTCAAAGGTGGAAGGAACATTGGGTTAGGTGTATGAGCTAGCTAGAGGTATACTTTCATGGGAAGTGGAACATCATTAATCTAAGTTGCCAAACTCTTAAGAGCTTCAGTACCTACTGAACAGACCTCATCAATGGTAAAGGATCATCTGCAATGAGTGTTAGCCAGCAAACCATGATTGTATAGACAAACATATGACATTCCCTAAGCTTGTTTTTACCAAAAGATATTTGAACTGTTTTTCTTCCAGCTCAGTATTTGTTGAAATGTATGAAGATCTGCAGTCAGATTGACAAGGCCGCCTCTCATTCTTTTTGTGCTGTTTGAGATTTCACACTATGCATTTAAAGCTTGTGATGTGACTGTCATGTTATTACATCCTAATAATTGCATGCTGTCTTTCTCTTTCAAGGATGATGCCCTCTTACCAGGAGCCAAGCTTACACGAGCAGAAACTCTCTTAATGGTTATGGCACACAGTTTGCGCCATGGATGTTCAAAGGAAGTCACCGAAAGCCTTGTTCAACTTATTGGTGCACATCTGCCGAGTGGAGTGTCATACCCAGCCTCAAAGTATACATTTTTTCAGCAGTTCTGTGCAGTAGAAAAACAGTATGCCAAACATTTCTACTGCAGTGAGTGTACTGAATATATTGGAGAGCTTACTGATGGCACAAATGTCTCATGTAAAAAATGCAGCTATGAACACTCGATTGATAGCCTGAGAAAGTCTTCATTCTATTTTCTTATTCTGGACTTGAAAGCCCAGCTACGTGAGCTGCTAGAGTCTGGAGCGGTTCCAAGAAGCCGCGCATCATTATCATATGATGCAACTGATATAACCGAGAGCATGGAGTACCACAGGTTGCCCTTAAAAAAAGAAGACATTGCACTGACTTTCAATACAGATGGTGTACCTCTTTGTGAAAGCTCTAAGGTTTGTATGTGGCCACTCCTGGTAATGGTTAATGAACTTCCCTTCAAGCAACGCATTCAAAGATTGATTTTGTCAGGGTTGTGGCTCAGCGCTAGGAAGCCTGCTGTTAACTGTTTTATGCTGTCATTTGTCAAAATTATGAATGACTTGTCATCCAGAGGAATAACATGGAAAGATAATGAGAGAAAAATGCATACAACAAAGGTGTTCCCTGGCCCGTGTGCTGTAGACAGTGTTGCCAGGTGTGAGCTAATGAAAATGACTCAGTTTAATGGACTCCATGGCTGTGCCTGGTGTGAGGAACCAGGCAAGGTCGTGCCTAAAGGGAATAGATTCTGTCGGGTCTACCCTTCACCTTCTTCGGCATTAAAGTTGAGGACACAGGATTCATTTCAAAAACATGCACGAAAGGCGAAAGCAAAAGAACGCCCAAGTTGCGGCATCAAAGGGACCAGCGTACTTAGTTTGTTGGCATTCTTCACATTTGCCTCGGGCTTCGTCATTGACTACATGCATGCAGTCTGCTCCGGCTTTGTTCGTGCAACACTGTACATGTGGCTTAGGTCGGAGCGCTGCCGGGGCTTTCTATTGCGCCAGTGCCTTGGTGATGTGGACAGGCAACTAATGGGGCTCACTGCAACATGGGAACTTTCAAGGTTGCCTCGGTCCTTGCATGACAGGAAAGTATGGAAGGCATCCGAATGGAGAAATTGGATGCTCTTTTACTATCCATTAATACTTAAAGATAAAATTCCGGAACGGCACTACAAACATTGGATGCGGTTTGTTGCGATAATGCATTATCTCCTTGGCCCATCTGTTTGTATTGAACATCTTGTCACTGTGCAGAAGGAAATGACTGAATTTGTCATCGAATATGAACATTTGTATGGTGTTCAATACATGACAGATAATATTCATCTTCTCCTCCATCTAGTTGACAGTGTGAAGAACTGGGGCCCATTATGGGGATACTCGCTTTTTCTTTTTGAAGCGATGAATGGCACCCTAGTTAAATTTGTTCAAGGTACACGGTATGCACATTTCCAGATTGCACAAAAATTTTGTGCCCTGCAGGCACTGACAAAGCTATGGGCAACAAATTCTGTTCACAATATGCAGAGCACTCTTGGATCAGCATTGAAATGCTTGCTGAAAGAATATGCTCTTCGAAATCATTTTGTACAAAATGGATCAGTGTTGCTTTTGGGCAAAGGCGTGCAGAAAGACGAAGGGATAGAGTTCCAAAAAATGATGATTTGATCATTTAAATTTTGCACTGCATGGCTGAACAAATCGAGGAGAAAAAACTTATGTGTGTGCAAATGGTGTTTTTGGGCGCATTGTGCGAGTTGTGTTCTTGGAGAGCAGTAGTGAAGTGAATGTGCACATTAATGTTTTGAGCGTAACAAAAAAGGCTATCCAGCGCACATGTTCTTGACAAGTTTTTAGACTTTGTGGAGGCACGGTGGGCCAGTCAAAACGTTATTGTAAGTGCATCCTGCCTGAAAAAGTGCATTTGTCTAGCCAATGGCGAGTCTGTTAGCTTGTGTGTACTGCATGAAAACCTGGTCCTCGAGTCTGTGTAAGTTGGAGGTCATTTCCCTGCTTACTGTATGACTCCACAAAAACCGTTATCTTTCATTACCATCTGATTATTGAGACTGTGTTGCATATGTCACCGTTTTTTGCACCAAACCTATGAAGCCGAATGCTGAGAGAGTTTAATTTAGTGCAGCATTTGTGTCATTGCAGCAACTGTAAATATTAATATCCTTGACATGCTTGTATAGTTTTGTATGTATAGTTTTGTAATAGTTTTGTACGCTTGGTTTGTTGGTCTGAACCATTTGCACTGGAGCACCAGTTGGATGGATGAGAGTTCAGTTGGCTGCGCTGATTATTGAACCTCAGTAATGTTTGACCCTCTATTTCAGATAACTTAGTTTAATTATTCAGAGTGCCATTTGTCTTCCTACACATCTGTTGTACAGCTGCTGCTGTTTTAAGTATTCATTAGCCTCAGGGATCTTTTTGCCAATTGTCCTGTTTTCATATCAGTGTCGGTGAGTGCGAACATTGTACGAAAATTCTGTCTGAATGAAATCACCGAGTTGCAGAAAATAAAATGCACCTAGAAGTGAATATTTTCATAATGTTCACATTTTTAATGGGTGCCTGTTGTGTTTGTGTGATACATTTCTGGCCCTAAATATCAGGAATACAAACACAATGAAGCAAAACGTTCCAAAATCTCGATTGGCAAGACGTCAGTTGTGTACCAATAGCTGTGCTTTACGACTGTCATGCTGTTTCCATGAATTGATTTTTGTAGACAGCCATGTCATAGCCAAGATATTGCTTTGATGGTGATGGCAATATAACGGCAATATTTTAATGACATTATCGTAAAAAATTTATACTTTTTCAGTAACAATTTACAGAAGTATTTAACACTACCACCAGGAAACTACAAAGGGCAAATATTTTCCCACTGGAAGCATGCTAAATCAATCAGTGTTTAGAACTAACCAGTCCCAGTTAGCACCTTGCTGTCACAAATTACCCTTTCTTTTACAAGTAACTTTCATTTCTGTACTGGATTCTCTGGACAGAGAGCTATGAAGAGAACTAAAGAAAAATAATCTATTTGAGCTAATTAAGCAAGCGGTGCAAGGACAAGCAAATAAAATGCCAGAAGTAGCAGCAGGAACTCTCATTATGAGGCGCCCTTCTCTGGTGAGGAGTGTGAAAAAGCTATCGTTGCTGCCGCAAGCTATTGTGTACAAGTACTTCACTGCTGCCAATAAACAGTAGAGCAAAGGAATTAGCGCAACAGTAACCACAAATATATTGGCCATCTTTGAAGGTAGAGGAAAGTACCTGAGATGCCTCTCCAAGTCCAACAGTTAAGAAGGCATTTCCAAAAGTTTAAAACAGTTGCCCTCATGCCACATGTGCAGTTATTCAAAATATATATGTGTGTTTCAAGTTTGAAAAAGCCTCCCAGACTACTGTCACTGTTACTATCTATTTGTGTGCTCCATAACACCACAATTGAAAATCAACACAAAATCCCCAACAGAAATTTTATTGGGAAGAGTGCATGGAAATTCTTTTGAGCTACAGTTGAGTGAACTCAACATACTCCGAGTCCATGTTGGCTTTCTGTTGATTCAACTTGAGCTCAACAAGACCTCAACTGTAGCTCAAAATTCATTTTTGTAAGGGATCCGATCAGCCTCGGCTTTCGGCGCCTCGCCGCCAGCGTCAAGCTGAGCGATGGCAGCCAGAAGCACCATAACCTTCGTCTTTGCATCCCGAGTGTGTCCAGCTTCGTCACTCATGTCGGTGAAAAGGCACCAGCACGCAGGATTCCAGAGATTGGAACCGCCGTAAGCGAGAACACGAAAAAACGCGTCCTATGCACGAAGCGGTAGGAAGCAAGCAGACCACGGAAACGGCACCGGTGTCAGTGTTTCCAGAGCATTGCAAAACTTCAACAAATAATTGTACTAAAGAAAATATCTTACACTAAAACGTAACTAGCCTTTAATATTAGCTACAAGCTTTCTGTGACTCCAAAAAGAGGTCCAATGTATACCTGGGTTTGTAAAAACATTTTTCTTATTAGCGCGAAATCGAAAGTAGCCACTGTGGCGCCACGCATCCCTGTCGTAAAACACGAGAACCATTTCAACGGCTATTGAAGTGTGCCGTGTAGGAGAAGCATAGCAGCCCTCGAGTTCGATAGCGATCGAAAATCTCGAAGGTCCTCGAGTCAATTGCCATTGAACTGGGCGTATGACAGGGGTATAAAAACTCTAATGGAATCAAGCTCGAGCGCTCCAACTAGGCAACGAGCTCACATCCTCTAATGCGCAACAAGCTCATCTTTCCTCGTTTGCTTGCACATTGTAGCGAAGTACAGTGCACGACTGGGCCCAGTTACGAACGTTCTGCAAAGTGTACACATCGGCTTCCATTCTTTACACGACCAGGTCACTGAGTTGCAGAATATTTTTCGCGGCCACCGGATGCTGAGGAGCAGTTCTCTGACATCATGAACACAACAAGTGAAGCGGCCAAGCACTTACGTGTTGGTGTCAGCACCAAGACAGGCCTCTCATCAGGCCCACCGAGACAACTACGGGATTGGGTCGCCGGAGGCATCCTATTGCATGGCAATATACAGGGTGTCCACGCTAACTTTAGCCAAGGGTTAAAAAATAAGATATTTGAGATAGGCCAGAGAAACCACATACATACAGCTACCAACCGGCTTGCGCGCCATGGGCAATTTTTTTGTTTTGCAATTAATTAATTAGCAATAAAGATAATTTTTCTAAATGCGTAAATATTCACTTTAGACAGCCGATGTGAATAGCAAAGTTTAGAGCACCTTCAGAAATACCCTTTCAATTCATTTGCGATAAAGAAAGCCTCATGTGTATATTTTTCCCGCGCTCCAAAGAACGCGCGCGAAATAGATAAAATTCACGTGACTAGCGCATTCGCGCGCCACGATTGTGGTGCTCTCAGCCGTGGCATGAGTGAACGAAATCAGCTGCTGGTAAGACGTGAAGGTGGTTGCGGCGCCCGCGCGAGCCAGTCTGCTAGCGCGACGGTGCAAAATCAAGCCGATGGTGGCCGGGAGTTAGAGGAAGGGATGGAATCTGGAGTTTTTTGGGATAAGATATGGCTAATTGCAACCCTAATTCGAATGGCACTATGAGGAGACTATCCTGTATAGGATGTAATTTGGAGGAAGATGACCACATGAACACAAGCATCAAATCTTTGAATGCGGTACTTAGTCACGCTCTACTATGTTGCCCAAGGTGCACACATCACACTTCTTTTCATCTGCAAAATCAACGAAGAGGCAATGCACTGAAGTATCAGATGACTCAACAACAACAAAAGTAGCCGCTGGTTATCTAAAACATATTCCAATATGGCCCGGAAGGCTATCAATACCTTCATCAAGAACTAGTTTCTGGCAGAGCAGAATCACTCTGCCGGTACCGTCAGAATTGGGCTAAATTGCCTGCAAAATGTTTTTGACAAGGAAAAAGCCGCCATCATAGGTCAGTATTGGTGAACTGTCACTTTTTGTGGCTTTTTTGTATTGCAGGTTGTGGATAATTATACCCTGGAAGCTTATCCTTAACAATTCATTGTTGTCTTTTTTCCTCCCAGCTTAAAAATTATTCACAGCTTGTTCCTCCTCTGTTGTGAGCTGTAGCTTGGCTACAGCATCAAAGACACGAACATCTCCAACACGAACAGTTTTTTCGGTATCTCCATGGCCTAGTAATCTAGCACAAAAAGCCATCATGTTTCCCGGCAAAGACACTGCATGAAGTGCATGCTCAAGCTCTTGCTTCACAAGCACCCTCTCTAGGATCTGCATAGGGGGCCCCCTTTGCAGCTTTCACCAATTTTGTCAATTTACTATTTCCCGAATCAAATGGGAATGCTGAGTTGGCCCATAGTGGTCCCAAATTCTCCACACTTGTGGCAAGATGGAGCAGTCGGTGAACATTGAAGGTCATGAAGCAGCACCATAAACCTCTGCGGCCCTGGACACAAACAGCTGAATGAGGCTTCCTGAAGAAAGAATACAACGCACTGATATATACAGTGCTCAAAGAAAGTAGAATAACAAACACTTTAAATCATATACCCATGCAAAAACCATTGCACAGATGAGCTTATTATGAGTGATATACTGTCATAAGAGGGCATCTTGTAAAACCAATTATTTAAAATTCCTGGGCATGACCCTGTCAAGTATTCTGAGACTCAAGCCGAAACTCGGTACAGGCAGTTTAACTACAGAACTGTTGCCTTTCATTCCGGTCCGTCCTGGTTTTCCGCAATGTCCTGCGTGAACCGGGACAAATGCTGTGCGTGCCTCCTCTATGGAACATTCTTCAGGAGGTGGGCTGTCTATAATAATTCCAATGCGAGGTGATTAAGGTCCAAAATGTGCCTTTTCTTGCACGTTTGTTTGTTCTGTGTCGTCTCCTGAACCATCTGCTTGGCATCCAAGGAGAGCAGCACTTCGCTCTGAGTGGGCTCGGTGGTCTGCCGCTTCCTTTTTGGCACTCGCCGTCCAGGTGGACGACCTCCGCCTGGCAGCCTTTGTCCACCTTGTGGTCAGTCGTTGGAAAGGCCAGCTCCTGCTGAAAGTTATTGACATACTTGGGCTCTTGGTTTCGGAGCAGTGTATGAAAATATGGGCGTGATTAAGAATACAGCTAGCGAAACACAGCATGTTATCCTGGTGGCAGAGTTTCAATGAATAAAAGATTACTTATTAATAGTTCTGTTAGGCTTTTCACGATTCCTCAGCCCAACAGCTTTATCTCTTTTGTATTGCTATTGCAGAGTGATACACAGAGGCAAATGTTTGTACACACTGAATGAAATCTACTTACCGGCTCCTCCATGCAGTCTGAAGTGATGTTACCCACGTCATGGTCCTCGCAGGTGAGCTCATTTTGGTTCTGATCTTCCAAGCTGTTGTCCTCTTGTGGCTGGTGACTGCTGCAGTTGAGCAATGAGGTGCCCTGGCTCGACGGTCCACAGTCTGTGACCATGCAATGGAGGATAGCTGCAGAACAGTTGGAATAACATCCAAGCGTCACTAATAATGCAAACAAACAGTGCATTGACGCGTTGAGATTTGTAGGAAGCATTGTGAAGCATTTCTCCTGCTGAAGAAGCATTGAGGTCCAGAGACGCATGCCACGCGCGGTTTCATACAAGTATCTTCTGAACAAAACGTGAGGTTGGCCATGTTAGCTTTCTTTGGAGTGCAGAACTGATCTGTGCAAGAGATGCTATTATCATGCCTTTTGTTCACTGTGAACCCATATCGATATTCATTTGCAACTTGAGATGACTGCTGCAGTTATAATCTGTATATGATGGAGGCACTACCACACAACTGCCTAAAAGTTACAACCGCATTTCAAGCCCAGCACTTGGCTGCACCGTCAGCTGAGGCACTCTTCGGCGATTCAAAAGCCGCTGACATGAGGAAATTCGTCATCACTTACCTCTATCGAGGACCTCTGTGGGAGCAGCTGGTTCTCCTTCTGTCCATTAAAATATTTCAATAGCGCCCCGCACAGGACTGATGGCACCGGGCTCCGTCAGCAGACGCAACCCGACGGCCGTATTTGCCATGGCACGTATAGGGTATACGTGCCATTTCTCTTCCTCGGTCCATTTTATCAGGACGTGGTCCGTTGCCAACGATAAGCGTGATCGAAAGATAGAGATATATGCTCACGCCAAAATCTGACATCGCGAACATCACGAACGCGCTTTTTGTTCTCTCATCAATGTTCTCTGATCAATGTTCTCTCATCAATGTTCTCTCATCAATGTTCTCTCATTCTCTCATCAATGTTATACGAAGACAATTTTTCAAGCAAAAAAGAATGAGGAACAACATCAAATGCCTTCTTGAAATCCAAGAAGACGCAATCTACAGACAACCCTTCATCAAGTGCACTTGTCAGATCATGAATTAGTTCAGTCAACACAAGAAAGGCCCTTACGAAAACCATACTTGATCCTTGCCGTTTCTTTTCATGAACTGCCAAAATTCTTTAGGACGGCTACCTTCGCTGCGTTTGTTGTATATTTTAATTTTTCATTGTTCTGTATATAAGGATTCCTTCTATACGCCCTGGAAGCAGCCTGTCTTTTGTATATGAACGTGCACACAGTTTTGTTAAACCAAGGCTTGCTTTTTCTTCGTCGTGACGTCAAGATCCAACTAGGAACGTACATTTCACGTAACTCTAAAATTTTTTCTTTGAAAATTTTCCACAACTCGAGAACTGACATCGCTTCAGACATTGTTTCAAACACATGAAAGTAGGATTCGAGAGCAGCGCAGATATCACTGACACGTGCTTTACCATAGCTATATATGCGACGCCGCCCGCCGTCAAAAACTCTGACGTAATCCAGCTTCATTTCGCACAGGACTGAACTGTGATCACTGATCCCGGGCAAGATTCCAGGAGGGTGCACAGCCTCAGGAATGTTGGTCAAGAAAAGATCTAGAACGTTGTTCCCACGAGTTGGTTGAGTCACGATTTGCGTCAAAGCGAAAGAGGCGCAAATATTAAGCATTGCTTTAGTCTCCTTATTACCGTTACTTGATACCGTGGCCAAATGGGACCAATCAATTTCAGGTAGATTAAGTCACCTCTGATGGCCATGTAGTCATGCTTAACTGATTCGGCAGCTTTTGAAAAGTCGCTTAAGGTGTCGGATGCACTTCCCGGTGGTCGGTAAAATGAACACACAGCGATAGATTTACCATTTCCTAAACGTATTTTGACCCAAACAGCCTCACTGGTTCCAACGTCAATATCAAGTTTCTGGGAATTAACTGTTTCGTCTACCAGGATGAAAACACCCCCACCATGCGTGCCGCGATCTTTCCTATAGCTGCAGTAATTACTTGGAAACACTTCACTATCAGCAATATCACCATGTAGCCATGACTCACATCCAAGAACGACGGACGGCTTCATCAGTTCAACGAGACCCAGTAATTCATCTTTTTTACTTTTAATGCTTCGGCAATTAACTACCAAAAAAGACAAGCGACAGTTATCAGCTTTAGGTCACGTGACCCGCTTCACACACTCTTGATTTTCATCGTATACATACTTTCCATCCTTCAGGCATAAAGTATCATATCTGATGACCGGACGATCTGATTCATCACAATGTGCTTTCGCGTATTCCCAGAGAATTTTTCGTTTCTTTCGTACATTATCGCGGTAATCATCAGATATACTGACAGAAGTACCCTTGAGTGTTTTTGCTTTTGCAAAGACTGCTAACTTTTCCTTATGTGTCGCAAACTTTACAATGATGGGTCGCTTTTTACTTGGGCTAAATTTTCCAATTCGGTGGGCTTTTCCAAATTTTAAATATTCAATTCCCATATGTTCCCTGCAGACTTCTTTCACATGATTTTCACTTGTTGCATTTGATTCTTGCTGATCTGTATCTTTAATTCCAAAGAAAAGCAAGTTGCAACGCCGACTCCTGTTCTCTAGCTGATCTAGTTTGGCCCTCAGGCTCTGCAGCTCGGCATGTTGCAATTGATTATTCTCCTGGCATTTCGCAACAGTGCTCTTCATTTCATCAAGATGGCCTATCTGCTTCTCTAGTTTTGTAAACCCCGTGTTAAGAGCCTGCATGGCAGCCTTGTTCTCAGCCTGGTATTCCTCAATAGATAACAATTTCTGCTTAATATCAGCCTGGCCAACTAGAAGCTGTTGAAGAGCAGAGTCGTTATCAGGCCCTGGATTCAGTTCGTCTCCGCACAATAACAGCAGCAGCATGAAAAACACAGCTCTACGCTTTAACAAATAGCGTCGCCTTCGACAGTACTTTGCATTCTCGATAAAAGAAGACCGTGAACACACTTGTGCAAAAATCACTTGGGGCGGAACCGGCAAAACGTACAAAACATCGGTGCCGTAAGGAGGCATTCCACCAACCTGCATGAAGAGCCATAACGTCAGCGGCGGTGTCATGGTAGCGCCGGAATCACGCCTCAGAGGAAGACTGCTGTGCCGCCCCTTTTGTAGCACGAGATGATGTTCGTCGACGGTCCAATGTTGGGTGACTGGCAGTGGGCATTGTCCAAATTCAGCGGCACCACACGCTTCAGTGACGAGGAAGGCATCGGCGTTGAAAGGTTCCACGAAACTACTTAGAACATTGCCCGGTGGTGAGGATTCGTTGATGCTGGGCAGAAGGCAGTCACGATCGCATTGTAACGAGGCAGCCACGTGTCGTCACTTTTCTCGAGCCTGTTTGTGCGCATTGTGCACTCGATGCTAGTGTGAGATCTACGCCCTACACGCATGAACAGATTTGTTAACTTTGGCAGAATATTTTTTCCTTCCGCGCCGCAGAACTTAAAGGCTGATATGCATGTTCCTCTTCGAAGCTTTCCACAATATTTTTTTTCTAGCTGCACTGATTTCGTTATAAATGGGTTTCCCGTGGTTTGATTATTATAAAAGAATTTGCTTACGCAAAGACAAGCCACAAGATCATTTTAAAGGTGACGACCGCAATACATGCAAAACACACACAACACATTTATATTCCCCCCAAAAAATTGTTAAGGGTGGATATGGCAAGGACACACTCACATAATACAATTACACTACTTTTAGTACACACCAAACACTTCATTAGGGGCAGGTTAAATGGGGGATTAGGAACACGCTCTTCATCTTCAAGCAGTGGTGCACTTTCGAAACTCCCCGCCGCGGTGGCTCAGTGGTTACGGTGCTCGGCTGCTGTCCCGAAAGATGCGGGTTCGATCCCGGCCGCGGCGACTGAATTTCGATGAAGGCGAAATGCAAGAGGCCCGTGTACTGTGCGATGTCAGTGCACGTTAAAGAACCCCAGGTGGTCGAAATTTCCGGAGCCCTTCACTACGGCGTCCCTCATAGCCTTAGTAGCTTCGGGACGTTAAAACCCAATAAACCAAACCAAACCACTTTCTAAACTATAGGTACAACACAGCACCATATGCAGATGAGAAAACAGTAAAACTAAAAGGCACTTCTCTCACAACATAACTGTTATCTCCTCCTGCGGCTGCAGTCATTGCTTTTCTCTTTCTTTAATTAACAGGTGGCGAAATTTTTCCATTGATTTGATTTTCGTTGATATTCCCATAGCTCGAAGCTCCGTGCGCAATTGTCCTGCATCCATATCGTCTACATTCTTTAGGGGGCTTCCTTCTCTTACTTTTTCTTCTGCACAGCGTGGCCTCTTCCAATACTCAAACCAATACTCTAGGTCCCGCTTTTTATATGCAGGCCTTATTCTGGTGTTCTGCCTCACTTCAAACCGTTTCGATATCTTGAGGGCGTCAGCGGCTGCATTCCAGTAGTTAGACTTTCCTGGTGTAGATGCTTTAGCCTTCTTTCACGCTTTGCGGAAGAGTGGTGCACGAGAATGTGAGTCTACGGCGTAACTCAATCGTCACCTCAGCCTTTGCAATCCTGTGCTCCTAATTCTAAGAACGTAACAAAGAATTCTGAGGTATCGCTTTCTATGCTGCGACCTTCATCATTTTTCAGGTGGTACAAAACTTGTTAAAAAATATGCCTGTTAAATAAGGTGTTGGCATGAGGTGTTAAAAAATATGCCTGTGCACTTTGAGAGGTACAGCAGAGTAAAAAGGGGTCACTGTACAGAAATTGCAGTTGAACGGCCAAGTTGTGTGACGTGTCAATTGTTGACCTACTCCCAGTATAAATCGACTTATACTGTAAAATTTCTTGTATGTGTCAGTCTAGGAGGCACAATCACTTTTATTAGTAAGGCATTTGGTGGACGAGCATCTGACAAAGCCATTACAATACACTCTGGCGTTCTGAGCAAGTTTCAGTCTTTCACTGATGACATCATGGTTTATAGGTTTTTTTTTTCATTAACGATCTGTGTGCATCTTGTGGTGTGGGCAATATTAGGCCCCTATTCCTTGGAAAGGAGAGCCATTTCTCTGAAACTGAAGCTCTGAAGACAGCTGACATTGCAAGGGCTAGAGTGCATGTCGAAAGGGCCATTCAGAGAGTCAAAATATTCAGAATGTTGAATGGCACAATCTTATGGGAAATGCTACCGCATGTAGAATAACTCTTTACTGTAGCATGTGGCATGACAAACCTGTGTTCACCAATATCGGCCGAAGATAATTTTTGGTTGTAAGAGGCCACTTTATTCAGTGCTAAAACACATTGTGAAGCCATGGTGTGCCACATTGGAGGGCTCTGGGTTCATTTCAGCCTTTCAGAATTGTAGTGAACTGATAATCAAAACCTGCTATTGGATTTTTTGCTAGTATTTATGTACACAAAATATCACATAATTCACAAGAAGACTGCCATAGTTGAGAAAATGCCACTTGCCGTCTGTTTAATAAATATGTGTCATTTTACAAGCGGCATGGCCTCGGCTAGTTCTGTCCACAATTTTACCTTTTGGTCATGTCAGCAAGTTTCGGAAGTATTTTCCTAAAATACACGTACTGCAACTTGCCTAGCAGTTACCGCATATGCCGAACATCTTTTGCCACACGGATTACTGAGCTTTCTACCTTTGAATGTACGACAAAGTGGCACATGTCACGGTTTAAAACCGAAAGACCCAGCTAAACCTGGGAGTGATAAGACTGCTTACATTTCAAAGTAAAGTTTTCTCCATCTTTGACAATGTATATCAGTTTTTTTTCCTTTACCAGCTCAGCAATGCTGTGCTTTTTGCCTAACACTGGACACTTAACTTCAACGGGGATTTTTTTTTCATCCTGAATTGCAACCCCATCCGGACTGTAGCCTAACCACGGTACCTCAGAAACAACTATGAGGCCCAGCCTGCTAACCTTAGAATTTTGCGTGCATTCATATTCGCGGATAGCAAGCGGTTCATTTTCTTTGCCGTATGCTGTTGCTTGGTTGCCGGCAAAAGTGCGGTTTTGAAAGATTCTTTAAACTTTTGTTGCCCATGTGCCACTCGCTGTTCCTTTAAAAGTGTACAGTTCTCTACAGATGCTACAAGTTATTCTTTTTTTTCTTTCACTATGCCAGAATGTGCACTGCTGATTCACTGTCCATTCACTTATTTTTTGCCCTGTCTGCTGTCAGGCACACCTCATTCTTGTAAAATTCTTTCTTTTGGGGTTAGCATGTCAAGAGAGAACCTCTTAATTCTAATTCTCATTCCACTGCTCATGTTTTCGAAAAACTGAAACAATGCATAGCCTCACAGAGGAGAGTTTGAAAGGTCATCTGAAAATAAACTGTCAAGTGTACAAGGAACATCTGTAATGTTTTGTGCTTGTAGAGTCTGTTGTTTTCTGATACGTGTCTTGTGCTTCGCAAGTGGAGATTCTGGTACAGCTCCTATCAATTTCTTTACGATCTCCTTTTGCACGTCTTCAGAGAATGTTTTCTTTGTTGGTCGCTGAACATGACAAAATGCATTGACTGGTCGTGGCTCCAATAAGTTGCATGATGCAACACGGCGCCACTGCTGCTGAAGATCGGTGCAAGAAAGAAGGTCCAGGCTGTCTTTTATTGCCCTCAACATGGAAAATAAAAGTATAACCAAAACTCGGTTTTTTCAGACTCTTGGTACTGTTTTTTATGAGGACAAGCCCTTGTTACTAACAGGCAACCAAATTAAAACAGCTGAAGCACTTAAGATGTACTTGCGACTGATAAGCTTTAAGAAAGCTCTCAGGTAGGAAATTACCTTTTTGAAAAGGTAATCTAGTCACTGAGCTTGTTTTGCTATTTTTTTACTTGTGGTCGCTCGGTACACAATGTAGGCAATGTGTGGGAGGCATGGAACTCCCAAATGGTAGACCAAGAAAAAAAAAAACTGCCGCCGCGGTGGCTCAGTGGCTACGGTGCTCGGCTGCTGACCCAAAAGACGCGGGTTCGGTCCCGGCCGCGGCGGCTAGAATTTCTTTGGAGGAGAAATTCTAGAGGCCCGTGTACTGTGCGATGTCAGTGCACGTTAAAGAACCCCAGGTGGTCGAAATTTCCGGAGCCCTTCAAATGGTAGACCCAAATGGTAAACCAAAAAAAAAAAAAACTGCCGCCGCGGTGGCTCAGTGGCTATGGTGCTCGGCTGCTGACCCAAAAGACGCGGGTTCGATCCCGGCCGCGGCGGCTAGAATTTCTACGGCGTCTCTCATAGCCTTAGTCGCTTTGGGACGTTAAACCCCACAAAACCAAACCAAACCTAGACCAAAACAATATACTCACCGGTTCACGTAAATCAAGGTGGCAACATAAATCAAGGTCTGGAGAGCCCTGCCTTGCAAGTGCATGTTCCCTAAAAACGAAATACAGTGGAGACATCAGATGTAGTGACAGTGTAAATTTATGGATGGAAATTCTGCACCACTGGCTAATAGACAGTTTTAGCTGTGCGTCCTCAAGTGTCTGCGTACGCAAAGCGCTACGCCGCTGCGTGCGTTACGCTCTCCGCTCCGACGTATAGTTTTAGTTGGCCGTACGCTAACAGCGGGTAACAGCGACCGTGTGGATCTACCGTACAAGTTCAAAAAATGCGCTAGCGTGTAGTAGAAATAAATGAAAATGATTTTGTTTAGGTCAGTCGATCGGAGCCGAGCCAGGGCGTGGCCGTAGCCGAGCCGAGCTGGAAGTTCCGCCCGTTCCGTCGCCCGCCGCTACGCAGTGAGCAAGTTTGGCAGAGTCATCCTAGTCCGACTGAATTGGCAATCAGTATGCCTTCTAGCATCCTGTATAACCATCATGTCGCGTCGATGTTGACGTGGGACGAAATTGATGACCTCATGTTGACTAGGAAAGACCGGTGGCTTCTGAGAGGTGATCACTCATTTGCGGACATCGAGTACGACATGAGGCGCCGGAGGGAGCACGAGCTGTGCAAGTATCGTTCGCGGTACGGGCTCCTAAATATCGACAGCATCGATAGCACGCTGTTCAAGCAGCAGTTTCGATTTGAAAAGGGTGACATAGATGAGTTAGTGAGGGCATTGTGCATGCCAGAAAGGATTCTGAGTGCACAGCGATTGACCGTGCCAGGCCGCGACGGCTGGCATATCCGAAAAGGTGGTGCGACCTGCAGCGCATATTCGGCCTTTATCCATCAGTGATGTCCAGCGTGGCATCACAAGTAATAAATCATGTTGCAAAGACTTTTGGGCATTTGCTCACCGACTGCAACAACCACCTGTGGCTGACGACTACCTGCCTCCAGGAATTCGCAGACGTAAGTCGCCGTTGTTTATGTTCTTTGTTTGTGCTGCACTACGCGTGAAGTGAACGTGCATTTTTCGCGAACCTTTACGAAATAAAAAAAAGCGTTTGAAGCAGTCTGCGCGTTACACGCTGAACTCAATTGTGGCTTAATTTTCTTGCTGCGTTGATTTTTTCATTTTAATAGGGAAAGTGCTTAAAGGAGGCAGTGAAATTAGCCGAGCAGGTTAACAGACAGCACATGAAATTATTCTTGTTACCTCTGTGGCAAGCACTAATCCATGGTCATTTCCGGGGATACCATAACCCAGAGATACCATAAAGCTTCATTCAAGGTCTAACCAGAGAAAAAAATCATTCAAGCACAAACGCAGCATTTGCCCAGTACTAATTAAGTTCAAACTGGTTTTGCTTTCGGCTGGGACAGAAGTTGGCGTGATATTAGAGTAGGTCAATCATTTTAAACAACTTTTAATCTACACTTCATGCTGAAAGTTATGCAACGATAATCTAATGCATGCGGACTCTTTTGTGGGTCAGACAAGATACTACTGAAATGACTGCCTGCATGAGCACAGGAAGTTTTGATGCACACCCCTCTAACCCATGCAACCGATTGCAAATTATTCTCGTGCAAAGCAAACAAGTTAGCTAAAGAGCTTTCTTCTATTCAACATCTTAAGGACAACGTAAACAAAACATACATGAGTGCTTTCATTGGTAATGCTAGCAGAGAGAAAACTGAATGTGAGGAAATCATACATTTTGAAATAGACGTCAGGAAAGCTATACAGAACAGGTAGACAGCGACAAAGCACTCTTTATCTCTCGTGTTCTGTACCTGTGTTCTGTTTCAAATAGATGCAGCAATTAGCCGGGTAGTCAGTCTTCTTAAAAAACATGCATCAAACAACGGTAATGCATACACAATAGGGGATTGATTACTCATTAGCATACACCCAAGCGCAGCCATATGGCTACAAAGAAAAGCTGTACAGCTTCCACAGGAGCTTCGTAGACAAAGAAAATGCGTCCTGGACCAGGATTCGAACCCTGGACCACCGCTTCACCAGAGCAGTCACTCTGCCTACTGAGCTATCACCTTGAGGGGTTCCTATCACCTTGGGGGATACCCCTAAACATTCAACCAACACTAATGCATACATGCGGTATGAGCATGCTGTGCACGTGTGCCCATAGATGGGCCTGCCAAGGGAGTATAGCTAGCTACAGCTTATAGCAGTGGATGGTAGAGTTGTGGAAGAAGGCCCATAGTGTACTGAAGAATGCCAAGGTTACCCAAAGTGAACAGAAGCTCGACCTCTGGCCCATTTATCGGTGGTTTCGTACTTTGTCTATGTTGGTAAATAGATGCCTCATTCTGTTTTCTCTCTTCTACTTGTGTTTGATATTTCCACACACTTTGTGAGAATTACTAACACCGCCTGCTATAACTGTGTGGTGAAATTGACTTCACATCTAGTAATTTAATAAATGGATGCCATGGTTTTAGAAGTAGTAGTGGAATCCACATAATTATGACTTGACTGCAGATATAGTTTTCCCTTCACTGAACAGCGCTGTTGCACTGCTTCCTTACACGGTCTTCCTCTTCCAGGCTGTGAAAAGCAGAGGAGCTCCCTTGCCGAACTGCTGGGCCTTCATTTATGGAACAGCTCGGTCTATATGCCGACCAAAGAGTAATCAGCGAGCATATTTTTCTGGCCATAAGAGGGTACATTGCGTGAAATATCAATCACTGATGTGCCCCAATGGCATTGTGTGCCAGTTGGACGGGACGTACCCTGGGAGACGGCATGATGCAGGTTGGTTCCTTTGTCAACAACATCAAAGGAGCAGGTTACCTTGGTCAGCTTTAGGATCAACATTAGTGGTTAATGGGGGGGCTTTTTTGCTTGGTGACGTGCATCACAGCAGTTAGTTGTAGTATCTTCGAATATGTAGCTGCATGCATAACATATGAAAGAAAGGCACCAGTGTACATCTTAATTTGTCATCAATGTAGCTTTTCATATGCATTGATAACTTGACGTAACATTTTATTCGTTAACATTTTAGCCCCCAGAGTTCATGAGAAGGTAACCGAGAGCAAAAATACATTGGAGATAACCGAGAAAACCTGTTATGTAGCCAGTAATTCGAGACTTTATTTTTGTCATAAACAAATGACACACAAGCACTGCACCTGCTGTTTCCATGTTTTTTTCACAAACTAGAAATGCTAGATTTGCACTTTCTTCACTGTTATCTCTGACACACCCATACATGCTCCTTTCAGGTATTAGCACTTTACAGCCTACTTTGTCCTCAAATCTGTCATGCTGAAAATTAAGTCATTTTCTTGCATTTGTGAGTGGCGACACCACGGGGTTAACCCGAGCATCCGCAGGGACATCCCCGCAGGGGGATGATGGTGAACAATGCATCACCACGGACCCGAGCATCCGCGCTTAGCCGTGCGTGGCATCGCCGTGTCCGGGGAAAAGGGGATCCTGGTGGTTGAGCCGATGCCGAGCGTATGGACCCTTAAGGCCCCTCGGCGGAGGCAACACACCACTTTGGCCCCAGCTTCCTGTAGACGGCACCTCCGGCCTGACCCGACTGGGGGAAATCGGCAGTCGCCTTTTCCTGTTCTCCTCTCATCTTTCACTTTCCTATCTCCTTTCTTACAACTTTCCTGTATCCTCCTCCCTTCTTTGTTTTTTCCTCTTTTTCCTGGCGGCGAGGGTTAACCGTGTGTGACCAACTACCCTGAGTTGAGTCATATTAGGTTATAGTTAAGGTGTACAGCTGGCGTGGGCAGGACTTACTTTCAAGTTCCTGTCGCGTCCCCTTGTTGGACTCCATGGTGGGTGGCTGGCACCATGACCGAAAAACATCAATTTTTTATGGCTCCCCCCCTTTCAAAACCTGATCGCTCTCTGAAAAGAGTGCGGAACGAAGCAGCAGACTTTTTTTCGAAAAAGAAACCGACATTCACTAAGTTTCATGTTATACACAGTAACTGTGAACAAAAGCAAGCCCGAATCATATCCCCATTTCTTGTTACCAAATGTCTAACAGATACCTTAGGGCCTGGCTACAAGGTATCCAAAATGTCCAGTGGCGACCTACTCCTCGAACTCCGTGAGAGCATCCAATGCTCAAAACTCTCAAACATCGATTCCATAGGGGACATCTCTGTCTCCGTAACTCCCCACCGATCCCTCAACACAGTCAAAGGCGTAATCTCAGAGGCTGACTTCATCCATCTAACAGAAACCGAAATGCTTGAAGGACTTTCCGATCAAAATGTAATTGAAGTGCACAGAATCAAAATCCGCAAAGACAACAAAGAAATAGACACCAAACACATGGTCCTCACGTTTAACACCAGCAGTTTGCCCGAAACGATCGATGTTGGATACCTGAAAATCACCGTAAGGCATTACATACCCAATCCCCGTCGCTGTTTCAATTGCCAGAAGTTTGGCCATGGCTCGCAGAGCTGCCGCGGCCGCAAAACCTGCGCGAAATGCGCATCAAAGGACCACCAGTCTGAGGAATGTGACGCAGCACTACGCTGCGCAAATTGCGAAGGAGACCATGCTGCGTACTCCAGGGCGTGTCCGTCCTGGAAAAAAGAGAAAGAAATCATTACCATAAAGACAAAAGAAAACATTTCATTTAAAGAAGCCAGAAGGCGTTTTGCAGTTACAAATACATTCTCCTTCTCAGCAAAACCAAACTTCGCTGATGTGGTGCGCGGGGGCGTAGCACCACACAGCGCTCCGGCACCTGCCGCGGCCACTTCCACCGCGCCTGTGGCAGTGCCATCCACGCCCCAGGCCGAGACAGCGAAAGCTGCTCTGCCAACTACAAGCCAGGGAGTGCCGGCCCACAGGTCAGCATCCCGCAGGACTTCCCCCCGTCGGGGGAGGCCTGACAACCACACACCCGCGGCTTCTTCGCGGTCGTCCAGCACCTCTTCCGAGGTGATGGACCAAACTCCCAGCCCGCCTGCTCTACAGCGGCGGAACAGCTCTCTTGAGCGGAAAAAAGGCAGGGCTACCATAACGGCCCCAGAACATAAGTAATCCTCTCGTTGCTCCTACCCCAAAATATAAACATGGCTTTTCTAGTTCAGTGGAACTGTAGAGGAATATTGAGAAATTACGACGACATAAAAAACATTTTAGGGTCAATGTCACCCGTAGCCTTATGTCTCCAGGAAACCAATCTAGGTCCACCACATATGAACATCCTGAAGCATTATAAAACTTTTAGACGCGATCGTGAGCAGGCAAATAGACTCTCTGGAGGCGTCGCGATTATCGTACAAAGCGGCGTTCCTGCTCGAGAAATAAAACTCAAAACAAACCTTGAAGCCGTTGCGGTCAGTGTCGTCAGCCATAAAACAATTTCTCTCTGTTCTGTATATATTCCTCCACATTCTACATTAACAGTCCACGATTTACAAGAACTTATCAATGAACTTCCAGAACCGTATCTAGTAGTTGGGGACTTTAACGCTCACTCCCCTTTTTGGGGAAGCGAGCACTGTGACTCTAGGGGTCAAATAATCGAAGATTTTATCCTCACAAACAATGTATGTCTTTTAAATACAGGAAAAGCCACCTACTGCTCCCCTGCCTCGGGGAAAATGACCTTTTTAGATTTGTCTTTTAGCTCACCTTCTGTTTTTAATGATTTTAAATGGGATGTCATTGACAACCCATATGGCAGTGACCACCTCCCTATACTAATCACTTTAACATCCCCACCGGAAATAATCCCGACAAGGCCACGGCGCTGGAAGCTTCACCTCGCCGACTGGTCACTTTTTAGAGCAAAGGCAAATTTAGAAAATATCCTTTTAGATAATCTCTCCATCGACCAGATAAATGAAAAGTTCACTAATTGTATCATAACTGCCGCACTCACAGCTATTCCACAGTCGTCAGGAGTGGTGCAACGAAATCATAAAATATGGTGGACAAAAGAGTGCAAGGATGCAAAAAAACTACAAAACAGAGCTTGGGGTAAATTTCGCCGGTATCCTACACATGAAAATCTCGTTAATTTTAAGAAGGCAAGAGCCAAAGCTCGGTACGTCCGTCGGGGTGCCGAGAAAGCATCATGGCAGAGTTATGTTTCATCCATTAACAGTCAGATGACATCTAAAAAAATGTGGGAGCAGGTTCGCAAATTAAATGGAAACTTTTCACCCTTCACAATTCCTTTTTTAACAACACCCGGCACACAAACAAGCATAGAGGAACAGGCAGACATACTAGGGGAACATTTCGCTGCAGTTTCAAGTTCATCTCACTATACACAGTCTTTTTTAAAATACAAAAACACAGCTGAAAAACAGAGGCACAAGTGGAGGCACAAATGAAAAATACAATTGTCTAATTACCCTCCAAGAAATCAATAAAGTACTATCTGCCGGCAAAAAAACTGCTCCAGGACCCGACGAAATACACTATGAAATGCTTGCGAATCTTTCCGAGCCAGCCGTGGACGCACTTTTAAGATTCTTTAACACAATATTCATGTCTGGGAAAATACCGGAAGCCTGGAAGAAAGCTATTATTGTACCGCTTCTTAAGCCTAGTAAACCCCCAACTTCTCCTAGCAGTTATAGACCCATAGCCCTGACTAGTTGCCTTGCCAAATCCTTCGAAAGTGTCCTAAATATCAGACTAACCTTTGTTCTTCAATCTGGTGAACTTCTTGATATCCATCAGTGTGGATTTAAAAAGGGATGCTGCACTACAGACCACCTAGTCCGCCTTGAAAATACTGTCAGAGAAGCTTTTATACACAAGCAACACTGTCTTAGCGTCTTTTTTGATTTAGAAAAAGCATATGATACTACCTGGAGGTTCGGGATCCTCCAGGACTTAGCTGAGCTTGGCATCCGTGGCAGAATGCTGAACTCAATTAAAGACTTTTTGACTAACCGTTCATTTAATGTTCGTCTAGGCTCAACCCTTTCAAGGGATTTTATTCAGGAAAATGGACTGCCTCAAGGGTGTATTTTAAGCACAACTCTTTTTATTGTAAAAATGAATTCTCTTAACAAAATTATACCAAGGTCCATAACATATTCAGTCTATGTCGACGATCTTCAGATAGCGTGCACATCTTCCAATATATCTACATGTGAAAGACAAGTACAACTTACAATCAACAAACTGGCAACATGGGCAGACAAGAATGGTTTCCAGTTCTCACCACAGAAAACAGTAGCCTTACTTTTTTCACTCAAACGAGGCTTGCACACAGATCCCACATTACACCTAAACCAAACCACACTGCCTTTAAAAAAGGAACACAAATTTCTAGGCATCACCTTCGATAAAAAGCTTACTTTCCTGCCTCACATAAACGCACTAAAGAAGAAAGCGTCGCTATCACTGAACATACTTAAAGTCCTTTCACGCAAACACTGGGGTTCTGATCGGGTATGCCTTCTACAGATTTATCGCTCTGTAGTACGTTCCGTTTTAGATTATGGCTGCATAGTGTATGGATCAGCAAGGCCGTCGTACTTGAAGCGACTGGACCCTGTGCACAATATGGGTTTGCGTCTTTCAACTGGTGCTTACAGGACATCACCAATAAAAAGCCTGTACGTAGAAACCAATGAACCACCACTTGCAGACAGAAGAACAACGCTCACATTCTCATACATTTTAAAGATCCGTTCCCAGCCTAAACACATCTGTTACCCACTCGTTACAAAGTGTCCATCTCGAACAATATTTACCAACAAACCTCTAGCAATCAGACCACTTCTTCTCCGCTTTGAAGAGAAATGCCAAGAACTAGACATAATGAACATATTACCTAATATTGCCCGCAAACCTGATCCACTCCCGCCTTGGTACTGCCTACCATCTGTGTGCGACTTCACATTAACACAATTTCGGAAAAAACATACACCACATGAACAGATATTACAAGAATATTTAGCACTCAAGGAAAAATACAGAGAATACGAAGCATTTTATACCGATGGATCAAAATCGGCGCACTACGTGGGAAGTGCTGTAGTTCAGAATAATTGGAAAAAAATAGTGCGGCTACCTGAGTGTGCATCCATTTTCACCGCCGAGTGTTACGCAGTCTTACTGGCTGTAGAAAAAATAATAAATGAGAACATTCAGAACAGTATCATTTACACTGATTCTCTGAGCATACTAACCTCACTTCACCATAGCAATGCAGTGATGCCACTAATCGGGGATATCATACATAACATAACGAGCGCCACAATACAGGGACAAGACATAAAATTTTGCTGGGTTCCCAGCCACATTGGAATCGCTGGCAATGAGAAAGCAGATGAATGTGCTGGAAAAGCTCGCAACAAAGAAATAAAGAAAGCGAACATTCCCTACAAAGATGGCATGAAGTTAGTACAGTTTAAGCTCAGAGATAAATGGCAGTCTGAATGGAATATTGAAGGTAATAATAAGCTCCACTTAGTAAAACCATTTATAGAAGAATGGAAATCATGCTCCCACCAAGAACGTTTCATCGAAGTTATTTTATGCCGCCTCCGTATTGGACACACACATCTCACACACAACTTCCTACTTACAAAAGAAGACCAACCTCTTTGTGAAAAGTGCGGAGATGATCTAACAATAAACCACATATTATTCTCATGTACAGAACTTGAATCACTAAGGAAAAAACATTTTACTACCTTTTACAAAGAACACATTCCTTTTCATCCAGCATTGATTTTAGGCGAAGATGCACTTGTCAGTATACCCTGTGTTTTTAGCTTTTTAAGGGAAGCCAGTATTCTTCACAAACTCTAATTTACTCACCCTGTGCTTCACTACATACAGTTATACACCTCAGCCACTTTCTCAATCATGAGAGGGAGGCTGAGGTCTTTATCTGAGCTGTTGGGAGCCTCGAAATCCTTGCCGAGCCAAGGATGTCTGCAGAGGCGACCCAACCTTTAAAAGTTTCTGCTCTCAGACATTTTTAAAATTCTTGTCTTTCATCAGCTAGTTAGTAAAAATAACTTTTAGGCCCTTTACACCACCGTTTTTATCCACTTTGTTTTCAAACTCTGACCAAGCCAATTTTTCCATACCTTGTTCTTGGCGCATGATAGCCTTAGCTGCTTATGCGCCAATAAATTCAACATAACAACATAACAACATTTTCTTGCATTTGTAGACCGATCTTCCAGTTGCACAGTACTTATTCCTGCATCAGATATGTTCTCATCCACAATAAAACAGCAAGCTAGTGAAATGCAGTGATTGTGCATGCATGAAAGGCCTCATGTCTGGCATCATATTGAGGAACAGTGTCTAATGGTTCCACAGAGATTAACAAATGGGTGAAGAGTATATCATGATGTTTCAGAGACGCTAGTTGTTAGGGACCGAAAAAGACTTATTAAAGTGAGAAGATGAGGTATTGGCCATTTGCCTTGGTTTGAACACTTGTCCTCCATAACTAAAGTTGGGGCAACTATGCACACATCTGACGTGGCAAATATGGCTAGCAGAGAGACCTAGAGCCACTGATAGCTGTTCTGTATCACCAAAGACTTTCACTCCAGTAGCTAATTTATACCTGCGTCACTTGGGCACATTAAAATTGTTTTTCAGTTGAGGACCTTATGTTCATAATTGTAATTGAACTCATAAGCTGCAGTGCAAGTACATGGCATACTCTATGGCCATCAGAGGTTCCATTATCTCGCATCAAGCTACTGCGGCACCACCATCAAGCGGCTACAGAGGCATGCAAACAAGTTACAAGTCTAAAACAACAGGTTTACAAGTCTAGCCCGAGCAGGTTAAAACGAAATGCGTCTTTACTGCAGTAATATGAATTGTTCCTAAACTATGTTTCGTGTTTTTGGACTAACTCTAATAGTCATGTGGCAATTCTGACCAAGCACGTGCTTGATGTATTTGACTGGCAACATTACTCTTGCTGCACCATTTAGTGGCTGGCGTACCTTCTTTCTGCGAAATAAGTTCTGCATCTTAAAGCCAAGTAGTTTTTCAGGAATTATATTGTTGTGATTTTATTCCACTGTATGTGGCTTCTCACATCTCAGAATGCGCGCTGCCGCTGCTCAAACAGTTTGAAGCCTTGACAGAGTTCTGCACTTGTTTTAAAGGCCATTTGAAGCCTCTATGATAGAATTCCTAACTTTTTTTGTTGACATGACATATCATTCACTCTGGCCATTCGGGCTGCCCTTCTAGCAGCACTCCTTTCGTCGTTAAGTCATTATTCTGTTGATTTGAAGGCTGTCAAAGTGCCCGTGTGATGGGCATAAGTTTATCAAATCTTCATAGGATCCGCTAAACAGCCAATTATCCAGCACATGTTTCGTCATCATTAGTTTCATTAATGCGCATAAATTTGTATGAGCAAGGCACCCAGAACTAAATATGTAGCAGCATTGTCCTATGAAATACATATGCAGCTTTGCATTCTTTCTGGTTCACGTCATGGCACTAGGCATAGCAGTTTTCATTAGCACACATTCCTTTTTACCCTTGCTTGCTTTTATGAGAATACGCAATTAGATATCCCTCATTAACCAGAAAGAATGCAAAGCTGCATATGTATTTCATAGGACAATGCTGCTACATATTTAGTTCTGGGTGCCTTGCTCATACAAATTTATGCGCATAAGTCATATTCATGTGAAACGCAACTTGTTCTCTTTACTCATAAATTGCATGCAATCCTTGATCAACGTTCCACAGCAGATTGCATATTTTTAGATTTCGCCAAGGCTTTTGATAAAGTTTGTCACCGGCTTTTGCTACTAAAACTGCGCATGATAGGGCTCGATACTGACGTACTAAAATGGCTAGAGTGCTTTTTAACAGACCGTAAGCAGTTTGTAGCAACTAATGGAACTAACTCACATTTACACCCCGTTCTTTCTGGCGTTCCTCAAGGTACCGTGCTTAAACCCTTACTCTTCTTAATATTCATTAATGACCTGCCTGATTCTGTTACATCATCAATTCACTTATTTGCAGATGACTGCGTCCTTTTCCGTGAAATAATAACCGACGATGACAGTAAAGATCACAGGTTCTTTATCTTCCTTTATCGCCCCGCCAGAGACGGGTGGTTTAACTCGCAAGACTGAAGCTTATTTCTTCGCACCAGGGGTGCCCCGTCAGAGACGGTCTCAAAATGTGTTGACATGCAGGGATAAAAAAGGGGAATAACTGAAATTTTATATACAGATATTTACAGCGTATAGAAGTTTAGACACTCAAGACAAATTAAACGGCAAAAGGACAAACAACAAAAAGGTGGAACTGGCTAACACTAGGGGAGGCCCCTACTCGGCGTTGCCGAAGATGCATAGCATCTCACCTTAGCGCAGAACCCCGCTTCCGGCTCCGGGGTCCGGTTTTAAAGACCTAAAGGCCCGGCCCACATTTCGTAGCAACCAATCATGTTACACTCCTCACATGATTGGTTTTCCGAGAGCATGGCCAGCCCTCCAGCTTCCGTAGGCCAAAACGCCCTTTCCATTGCACAATAAAAGTGAAAAACAAAGACAAATACACTTTCGCGCCAGCACGTGCGCGAAACGGTACCGCGGGGCGGGGGACACCCGTAGTACCCGGCGCGTTCGCGAGCGGCCGCGTTCCAAGGAAGGAGACGCTTCGCTTTGAGCGCTCCCAGCCGCGTTCCGATGGCCCCGCGTACACTAACGATCCCTTACACGCCCTTCCCAAGATTCTACAAAGGGCTCAAATGCCACTTTTAGAATTACAACAAAGGGATCGGTATGGGTCACAAAACCACCCTGTGGGTGACATGCCGCGGATACACTAGCACTGGCACAAACAAAACCAAAAGCAAAATAATGCACATGGGCAACAAAACAACATTAAGGAAAATGCTTAAGGCACCAAGAAAACATAGGCAAATTGCACACTAAAATACACACAGTGGCATGCCTGCCGTGCGCCGTAACACAGCGTCCAAGTTGGTGCGTTGCACCCAGTTCGCCAACTCCAAGAACACACCCTCGTCCTGCTCGCGAACGAGCGCACGCACACACACACAGACACTTGCAACTGGAGCGTTCAGTAGCACTGACATGGGGTCCGTTAGCGGCCACGTGAGCGTCCTTGGTCGCATCGAGCGTCCCTGTGTGCGTTCCGAGCCACCACGCGTCTCAATCGATACCATCAACGCCCAATGGCTACTTCGCTCATTAGGCCGGTGCCACAGCGGGGCGAGAGCTCAAAAGCTGGTGCCCTCCAGGATCAAAAACGTCCCGATCCTTGATGGGTCCAAACCCCTGACAACACGACGCACCTGAGGGCCCGCTCTCTGGCGCGCCGGTACGAACCGCGTGCTGCGTAAGGAGCATAGCCCCTGTCCAGTGTAATCATATCAGTGCGGCCGCTTCTGCCACATGTGATTTGGCGTACTGCAGTACGGAACGTACTGCTCCACGCGCTGACTTTCAACGTGAAGGCTACGCACCGGCCCCCAGCTACTCTGCCTCGCTTGGAGCCATTTGTCCCGTTCCTGCACGGGCAAACCTTGACGTTGTCGTTCCCTGCTTGATAGGCATTTGCCGCCTTCGTGGCATCGTCTAACTCAGAGGCTCCATGAGCTCCCTCGCAGTCACTTGACCCGAGCTTGCCTTGCGGCAAGTCGCCACTGCCCTCCAGGATCGAAAACGTTGTGGTACTCGATGGTTCCAAATCCCTGATCACGCGACGCCCTTGAGGGCACGCTCTCTTCGGCGCACCAATACGAGACGCGTACTGCGTAAGGAGCATAGCCCCTGTCCAGTGTAATCATATCAGTGCGGCCGCTTCTTCCACACGGGATTTGGCGTACTGCAGTACGGAACGTACTGCTCCACGCGCTTACTTTCAACGTGAGGGCCACGCACCTGCCTCCAGCTGCTCTGCCTCGCTTGGAGCCATTTGTCCCGTTCCTGCACGGGCAAACCTTGACGTTGCCGTTCCCTGCTTGATAGGCATTTTTCCGGCTTCGTGGCATCGTCTAACTCCGAGGCTCCATGAGCTCCCTCGCAGTCACTTGACCCGAGCTTGTCTTGCGGCAAGTCGCCACTCATTTCCGGGTCCTCAAATGACCTGGCCGGACACACACCGAGTGCGTTCAACAACTGCACGGAGCTCCGCCCGGTAGGTGCAACAGGCCCACCTCCGTTCTCTGGCTCGGATGGAACGCTCCTACCATCACTGGCACTACGAGGCACTTCCTGCCCTATGGCCGACACAGTGTGTGTTTGCAGCAACGCCAGATTTTCACCGGTTACTAGCTCTGTGTCCGAGGTCACAATCTTAGTCATAGAGCCTGCAGGAATTCCACCGCTGTCCTGTTTGTTATCGGACACCTTGGTCTCGACTGGCCCTTGATCATGAGAATTGGGCTGCTCCTGTTCTTTGCTAGCCGCCCGCGGTGGCGGAAAAGCTGTGATATTTCCGCGTCCTTCAGGAATCCTGTTTTCAATTCCTGAACCTTTTGCGGCGTTTCCCAAGAAAGATGCGTTCCCGCATACCGGCTGATTGCTTTCAGCGTCCTCACTGCTGCTTCCCTGACCTGTGCATGACAAGCATAATCCTTTGTCTTCCAGCACAGGCGGCCTCACCTCTCGGGACTCAGAGCAGTTCTCACTGGCTAGTTCACTAGCTTTCCTAGACTCCTTGAGCTCAGCGAGCTCCAGCGCTAGCTGAGGGCGCTTTGCTTCTAATTCCTCCAAGACGCACTTAACATCCTGAGGTTTCTCCTCGCACAGCGGTGCCTTTCCTCCATTCACTTTCGCAAGTTCAGCCTGAAAGTACGCCATGCGCGCCTTCGCCAATTCTACTCGGTACTTCACATCAAGTGAGGGCCGGCTTGGATAGCTTTCCATACCGCCTTCCGTACCCCTCAGCTGTCCTAGCGGCTCGAACACAGGGACGTGAACAATGCGACCAAGGAAACTCACGGTTTCGATGCGTCGATCCGCATTGCCAGCTCCTTGGCGTCGGAGTCCACCGCCACTTTCCCCGGACGCTGCGATGAGCTGTCGCACGCCGCTGGTCCTGTGCACGTTGTTGTCACTTGCTGCGACCCGCCGGTGACCGTCGAGTTCTCCACGCTCTGCTTTCTTTCACCGGACGTAGTCTCGCGTCGCTGGCCTACTGCCGTGGTCCTTGCGTCCTTGCCGCCGTCTCTCCGCAGGTCCTTTCTCGAACGCTGCTGTTGCCTGATCGTCGCCTACTCCCTGCCTTCAATCTTCTTCCTGCGCCGTCTTCCGATGGCCGCAGGATCCTGCCGACTGCGCCAGTAAAGTTTCACAGGTTCTTCTTCTTCTTTGTACCAGAGGTGCCCCGCCAGAGACGGTTGGTTTCAACTCGAAGACTGAAGCTTGATTTCTGCACCAGGGGTGCCCCGTCTGAGACGGTCTCTCGGTGATTCGAGATGCAGGGATGAAAAAGGCAATAACTGAAGATTTATATACAGATATTTACAGGATGTACAAGTTAGATACAACGGCAAAAAGACAAACAACAACAAAAAGGCGGAACTGGCTAATACTAGGGGAGGCCCCTACTCGGCGTAGCCGAAGATGCATAGCATCTCACCTTAGCCCAGAACCTCGCTTCCGGCTCCGGGGCCCGGTTTTAAAGCCCTAAAGGCCCAGCCCACATTTCGTAGCTTCCAATCATGCTGTGCTCTTAACATGATTGGTTCTTCAAGGGCATGGCCAGCCCTCCGCTTCAACAAGGTAAACCACCCTCGCCAAGGCTTTTGATAAAGTTTGTCACCGGCTTTTGCTACTAAAACTGCGCATGATAGGGCTCGATACTGACGTACTAAAATGGCTAGAGTGCTTTTTAACAGACCGTAAGCAGTTTGTAGCAACTAATGGAACTAACTCACATTTACACCCCGTTCTTTCTGGCGTTCCTCAAGGTACCGTGCTTAGGCCCTTACTCTTCTTAATATTCATTAATGACCTGCCTGATTCTGTTACATCATCAATTCACTTATTTGCAGATGACTGCGTCCTTTTCCGTGAAATAATAACCGACGATGACGTACGCGCAATTCAAACTGACATTGACAACATCTCCTCTTGGTGCAAAGCATGGCAAATGACGCTAAATGTTAACAAGTGCAAATTCCTGCGCGTATCAAGGTCATCTAGCAACTCACCTACGTATCACCTTAACAATGTAGCTCTCGAATCAGTAGCGTCATACAAGTACCTTGGCATTCATATCGCTTCTAACCTTAGCTGGAACAGTCATGTCGAATTCATTGTCAACAAAGCTAACCGCATGCTAGGCTACTTAAAACGGAACTTTCGCTCGGCCCCTTCTAGTACCAAGCTTCTCTTTTACAAAACGTTAGTTCGTTCGCAACTTGAATACGCATCTTCAGTTTGGGACCCGGGCACTACTGATCTCATTAACCAGCTAGAAATGATTCAAAATAATGCAGCTCGTTTCATCCTCTCTAATTATCACCGCACCGCTAGTGTATCCTCAATGAAATCTAATCTCAATCTGCTACCCCTCACATTTCGTCGAAAGCATGCACGGTTATGCCTCTTTCATACGATATTTTACCATGATGACTTACACGATAAATTGCTCATTCCGCCTTCATATGTATCATCACGCATTCACCACGCTCACAAGGTTGGCATAAATTCATGCAACACTAAATGTTTCTCCGATTCATTCATACCCCGCACATCTAAAGACTGGAACCGCCTTCCCTCTTCCGTTGCAACAATTGAAAAATTTTGGTTGTTTCAGTCTGCCGTGCGCAATATAGACCATGCGAGTTCTTCTTAACATTGTATAAAACCTACCTCTTTCCTGTGTGTTCATATATTATTTAATTTCACCACTGTGTACACTCAAACGGTATCGCGAATTTCATTGTGTTATATTAAGTGTTATGGGACTTTGTTTAGATCATTTTTAACCAAACTTAACTGTCACAGTATTACTTGTATGTTTTTGTTGCTGTGCATATCTTTTGTTTGTTTATTGATTAAAACCCACTCCCCTCTGTAATGTTTATACCCTGAGGGTAATAATAAATAAATATGTCCTTGAGTTCCTCGAAGGAGATATTATAAATTCGAAAACATTTAGCCCTTTACTACCTCGATCAGACAATTATAACACTGTGTATTATTCATGAGAGCCGTAGCTAATCATATGCCATTAAACCCAGCGCAATTTTCGTGACGTGATACCCATAGTGAGGAATTTATTATGGTGACGAGCAACAGCTCTCCTGAACCATAGTATATGGAATATAAAAGAAATTACTGAATGGATTTGCCCCTTTCTCTGGTTCAGTGCACTTCTTTTATGTACTGTGATTCATCATATTTTACTGTTGCAATGATTTGTGCAGGAATCCTTCGGGACAGCAAAATCTACAGCAAATTGGAGAGGCTGGTAGGGGGCCACAGCTATGTCATCTATGGCGACCCAGTCGACCCGTTGCAACCGCTTCTGATGAACCCATACGGCGGCAACTTTTTGACCCCTCAGCAGCTAGCATTCAACAGTGGAATGAGCCGTGTACGGCAAGCTGTTGAGTGGGGATTTGGTAAAGCTGTCGCTGAGTTTGCATTTTTAGACTTAAAAAAAAAACAGAAACTCCTTCGGCAACAAGTTGCTGAGATGTACAAGGCAGCAACAATCTTGTCCAACTGTCATACATGCTTATATGGCAGCCAGGTTTCTCATTATTTTACAGTGAGCCCCCCTTCTCTGCGCAACTATCTCAATCATCATCGCACCTACTAAAAGAGGATTATATGCCACTGAACCTCTGCACATAAAGAATGCTCATTTTGGTTTTGCTTTTATGCAAATAAATGTTTTATCTCAGTTTCTTTTAAATACACTCATTCTATTTTATTTATTTTGCTCAGCACTTTTTCAATAACACTATACATTGCTTGCTGCTAAGCTGCAGCTGTGCGACGCTCTTCGGCCTTTCTCTCTTCTTGAGCTCTTTGTTCCTGGCATCCATCCTCATTGCCTCGGCACGCTCTTCACTGAGACGATTGATCTCTTGCTGCTTCAGGCTGAGCTCAGCAAGGGTTCTTTCCTTCTCCCAAGGAAGTTTTTGCTCTTCTAGAGCTAGCCGCCTGGATTCGAGAAGAAATTTCTTTTCTTTGATGATTTGCTCGTGCCTTAATTTCTTCTCTAAAAATTCGTAGTCAGCGAATTGCTCCTGCCGTTTTTTTCCTGTGGAGAAAAGCAGTCTATTAAAAATGCAATGTGGCAGATATGTTGCGAAACTGCTGCAGTTGCAATAAGCACTTTTACCGGATGTAAATAAAACGAGCCAAATAAACTGAACGCACATTCAGAGATGGTCATCTGTGTTACTCGACAGCATGTATCACTGGCTATCTCGCCCCGTAGAGCTGGCCGGGGTGCAGGAACTGTTGCATCAGCCTACCCTGGCTGGCAGCCTGTATTGAGTTGGGCAGGGCTGGTAGAGCAGCCAGACAGCTGCAGTGTCCCAGCCTGATCATCCAGATTCTGAATTGCGACGTCCTCGGTATCGCTGTCATTCGGGTCGCAATTCAGAATCTGGCTAAACACCTGGGACGCGCTTTCGCTTCCATCGTCACCTGCAAAAAACATATTACACGATAAAGATGAGGTACAGCTGCAGCTGCTATCCAATAAGAGTGTTATATACCTTATTCCACTTATCGCTGCTAGTCTCAGCCCGCCTACTTAGGTGGGCTGGGACTGTTCACCTCTTTAAGTAGGCTGAAATTTAGTTTTTCATTGTGAGTGAGAAATTACATTCATGGTTGCTGAGCAAGTGAACAGTCATATCATAACCTTCGAAGTGCTTTGCAAAAACTTCCAAACAAAAAGAAGCCTGAAAAGCAAGAAAAACGCACAACAGAAAAAAATTTAGATGTACCATGCATACCTATTGTATGCATTCATTCATATTGTCAGCGTTCTCTTAGGATTGAAATTTAGCATTCTCATACCTGCATCATAGAAAATCTCGGCAGACAAAGATAGAATCTGATTTGGGCAGCAAAACTCGCCCTCCCCAGATGATATGAGAGGACATGGAGAAGTATGCTGAGGGGCCCGTTCTCTACGAAAAACTAACTTAAGAAATCGGCAGTTGCATACGCGACTTGAACATATTATTATTAAGGCGTTTACATATGACTGTAATGTACATTAATTAATTCCGGTCAAGTAAGTTTGCATTCTGTTTATGGCTGAAGGAAATTGCGCGTGGTCTGGTTCTTTGAGAATCACGCTTGATGTGCGGTGGGTGCATCGGCGTTTTCTGCGAAGCGTTGTGACAAGGGGAACACAAGTTTATGGCATAAAAGCTGCTGAATCAAATGAAAGACTCGTTTAAAAGGCAAAACCATAGTCAATGAACACTGGATGTGATCGCGTATACTCAGTCTCCGGTGCTTCCGCCGAAGTGTGCCGCGGCAAATGCGTCTCGGGCTTGCGCAGGAGCATTGTGCATCACTGCTGGGGTGCAGTTCGCCTTGCGAGGTGTTGCGGCAGGGGCAGGACATGCCTTACGGCGAGTCCGGAGTTTTACCCCGTGCTCCCTCGCAAGATCGAGAACCTCCTGCAGCAAAACCTCGCGCGCCTGATACTGCTCCTCTGTTCCCGACCTGAAAATCGATCACAAAGACATGTAAACTATATTCATGATACTCTGTGTAACGCTGGTAGCAAACTCACTTGTTGAGACTTGCTCTGTCGTTGGCCGCGTAGTGGCCCAGCAGAAGCTCCGTTCTCTCACGAACAGCACGAACAGTGAACGATCTGCCTGCAATACCTTGCATTTTCGAAGCAATAATCGTCCACTGCATTTGGTCTTGGAAAGGGTTTTCGCTCCGGTCATAGGAGAGAAGTTCAAGATCCAAATGAACGGCAAAACGCACGCGATTCCTGCTCGACATGGTGCCTTTAGTCGCGCCACAACCGTTGAAACTGCTCGAGAGCAAATCAAAGCTCCGCAGCTACTAGCAGCTCTATACCGAAAATCTTCTTCTGAATTAATAATGACAGTAACTGATGCATTAAAATACGCTGTTTTTAAATAGTAATTCAATTGAAATAAGTGATCATACTGGCACAAATTTGGAGAATTACTTCGCCCAGTGTCGTTGCTATGACGACAGTGTACACCGCACCTAGTTAGGCTTAACCCCCAGAAAATCGCCCATTTATCTGAAAAACAATAACTACTTGTCGCCTATACCATGATTTAGAGGTGAGAATGCGCAAAATGAAAGCGAATACAACCGTTTAGAGCGTGCTACTGCGTCGAAAAATCCAGCGGGGACACAGTATTCGGTTCGAAGCGGGCGGGCAGGGCGCCGCCATGTTGTCAGCGTTACCCACGCAAGCACCGCAACGCAAAGTCCGCTGGCTTGCGTACGTACGCAAGACGCAAACTAGCGCTTGCGTTCTGCACATGCGCATTACCGCCCCCGCAAGCTGCTTGCGTACGCTAAGCCGTAGCGGACGCACAGCTAAAACTGTCTAATATTCACTGCTGAAGTTTTACTTAACACTACTTCAGGTACATCAACCTGAAGCATCGTCCCAAAGCGACTTCGGCTATGAGTGACGCCGTTAATTTCGACCACTTGGGGTTCTTTATCATACTCTGACATCGTACTGTACACGGGCATTTCGCCTCCATCGGAGTTCGACCGCCGCGGCCGGAAATGCACCCGCGTCTTTCGGGTCAGGAACCGATCATTATCACCACTAAGCCATCGCGGCGGCGAGTTTTTCAAACAGCTGCAAGTTACAGCCGCTTCATTTTTGCGCATGGTTTACTTTGAACAGGAGCGCGTGAAAATTTACGAAAGAATTTGTTGCAGGCATGCGGTCGCGTGAGCTGAATGTTTACAAAAATTACAAATATACGGTTTCGTGCAACATACCCACTTTTACGGAGCCTGTATCTTTACATACTGCGACGTTTACACAGTGCGGTGGGCCCTTCATCGCACTTGTCTGAAGGCAGAGCTATTCGACATTGACCTCGGTGTCTGTAATGCTCTTGATGCCGCAGCATACGATGTGGCCGGCGTTGAATGTCGATTCACCTTTGATTACGCACCTTTGCGTCTCTTTAGCGAGAGAAAGTATGGTCTGCATCGAAACGAGAGGGCCTGACGGGCTATGCTGCGCGAGACGCGCTTGCTTTCGACACCGCTTCATCACCGCCTCGTCCGCCATGTTGAACTGCCGTCGCGCCCCCTATAGTCGCTGGAATGACCGAATCGGTCCCCACCCGAGTTAACGTTGCTGACAACCTTCGTCCTTGTTGTCTTAGCGCTTGAAAAATGTCAGATCTGCACCAACTAGCCCGATCCGCTACCCTGCTGACAAGCTTTATGAGCTCGGCCTTCACCATGTCGCTACTCCACGCGACACGTTTTCCGGGCAGCCAAGTCTGTATGTCCTTTTTTGAGGCAAGTCATCCGCCGCACATTACCCTGCTTCACAGAATAATATGGCGCGTTGCCCATCACTCTAACGCTGCCGGCTTCTTCGGGGACAACATTCGACCCGCCTTCAACGTCTGCGTTGTCCACTGGTAAAGCGTTCGCTCGCTCACCTGAGTGAGCTTTGCCGTCCTCTTGATGAGCGCATTCGTACTTGAACTGCCCCCGTTCTCGACGCGAAGCACTTCAAGAAGCCAACTGCGATGGCCTGCTTGGAAAAACAGCGCACTGTCGGTGTAGGGCACACTAACGACACAACCGACTCGACCGGCGCCATGTTGGAAAATGGCGACGCATCACTACCTCGCAGCAAGCCTCCGCAGAGCTGTGTCAGTACTGGCTATGTTAATTTCACCAGTGATTGAAGCACTCTATACAATCTAAATCTACCAGTCCAAACTATGTATCCAATTGCTGTGCTTGTTGTTTGATTAATAGTCCTACACTGCTCAAATATTCAAGGGACTATATTTTGTGTTCCTTCATCCTGATTGGACGAGAGGACTCTGCCTTCCGTAGGGCTGCAAACATCTCTTGAGACGAAGTATAGCTTCTGGGCTGACTGCTGGTTACTCTGGCAGTGCTTTCTTTTTTGCCTTTTCCTTGGCCTCAACAGCAATAATGTTCCAGTCTGGGCGGCGCACTTCCATGTAGCGAGCAACGCGGGAGTCTACAATTTCTGGAAGAAGGCAGTCTCTATAAAAACTTACCAGGAATGGCTCCATTTTCGTCGCCCAGAAATTGTTATCTCGGCGTACCTCTTGCGCGTGTATTCCTTTTCTTGTATACACTACGAAGTCAGATATTCCTTCTGGCGACATGAAGCTGGCCCTGCACTTGGTAAAAATAGCTGTGCGATCGTCTAAGCACTGGACCACCTTCTCTTTTCTTTTTCTCTGAAAACTTTCCCGCTGCTTCCAGGGGCTCATCTTCCTTTGCAGTTAACGGGCATTTCACCTCCACAATTCGGTCCTCGCCAGCTATCCCGTCAGGTGACGCTGCCAGGAATCCATGCTCAAGGTCAACAAAAAGCCCTCTAGGTTGAACAACTCTTTTCATCTACGGACAATGGTTGGTCAGTGGCAGTGCCACCGGCAAAAAGTCCATGCGTCTGAGACAAACTGATTTCTCAAAGGAAACATACACTCGCCATTGATGCACAGGAAACAAAAGGAATTGACGTTTCGGCGCCCGTACACGTGCCTTGATCACAATGAAGCGAAGGACGGGAAAGGCCGCTATATATGGGCGATTGTTCGAAGGATGCTAGGTATATCTCTGGGAGATTGCCACGGGTCCGGTTAATCGTGTGTGGCGTTGATTGAATGTACAATGATTCTATCAGAACGCATTTTGGTAATGATTTTTCCTTTGCAATCACACGTGCTGCGTCCCAGTCGATGGTATGGCCAGTTTCCTGATGGTGTTGCGCTAAAGCGTTTGAGATAGTTTTCCCTCTGGCGACATCATTTTGGGGCTGCTTGAGCCTTGTCTTGAATTTCCCTGTTTCTCCGCTATAAGAGGCGTCACAATCACGACAGGAGATCTTGTAGATCACACCTGGATATATATCAAGGTAAGGAGGGTCCTTGACTCGCAAGAGTCGTTGCCGAAGTTTGCGTGAAGGAACGTGGGCCACTTGAACGTAATAATCTGAACAGATGTGAGCAAGGTTCTCACTCACTCATGTAGGCATACGGAATCGGCACCCGCTTCTTTGCGCATGCCACAGTTCGGATTGTCGGAGCAGAGGCGCGTCGTTCCTGTGATCGTAGTATTTGGGCTGATAACCGTTCCGTAACAGGTATTCGCTGACCTGTTTCACATCTGCTGCTCTGCGCTTAGGACTTGAGCATATCCTAAAAGCGGGGTTGAACAGACACATCGACTGAGCGCTTGTGCCCGTTGGGACGGATGCCTGAAAGTTTAGGTACCTTGCGGTGTGAGTGAGCTTACGATAAACGGAGTTTTGCAGAAAATGCGGTGAGCGTTCCACGAGGGCGTCGAAGGAAGCTATGCTGTCCCAGGCAGCACAACACCATTGGCGGAACGTCGGGCAGTTGTTGGCAATATTTGGCACGCACATCGGTCCTACGCTGGCATTTGGGTCGAGCGCTACCATTTTGACACATTGGCCCTACTTTCATGCCAGTTTAGGGCCAACGTTCGGCCGATGAATTGGTCAACGCAGGCCCGGCGTTCGTTCTGCAGCACGGGCCAGTAAAGGTCTCATACTGGAACCCAACTTTTGAATAATGGTATCGAGCTTTCTAATAATGGTATCCAGCTTTCTAATAATGGTATTCAGCTTTCGAGCATTGATATCCTGCTTTCGAAAATTGGCACATGCAATTAACCTAATGACCGGCACTGTGGATGTACCATTCTACCTAGCAAATATTCATAAATGAGGGTGCCTAAGAATTCCAGAAAAAAGACCCTTTTATTACTTTAAGATATAAGAATCATGCTTCTAGCGCACACAGAATAGCTTGCGCTACCACCAGCCACCCTGGGGAGTAATGAAAGGGGGCCCAGTGCATCATGGCAGAGGCTGTGGCTAAATAATTTATTTTCAAGTTTGGCGCGTGCCGATAATTCAGGTTGGACAACGCAGCTCGGCAAGCTGCTGTGGAACGGCTAAGACATCCATAAAGGGCTCAACGGAGCTGTCCTCCAGTGAACTGATCAGTCATATCCGAAGTAATCGTTGCACTCCTCTTGCAAGAAGACTGTTGCACTGCATTCGAACAAATTCCTCATCCAGCTCTTGCACGATGGCCTCACGAAGCGCCGAGCCTGCAAAGAGATGCATGATGTCATAAGTTTAATTAGGGCCACCAGAGAACAAAAACCAAAATGATTAAATAACACTGAATTTTTCAGACACAGTCTGCGTGAATACACTAGCAACATACCTTACAGGATGATTTTTAATTTACGCTTAAGAGCCAACACCACATTATTTGCACAAAGTGGAATTTAATTTACTAAACTTGCCTTGTACCAAAAGGTTCATTTTTAGTTGAATGCGCGGCGCCGCACCCCCCAGTGAATATATTCAGTGCGACATAAGCAAATTATTGAAATATTGAAAACAGATTAATGTAATATTTTGTTTTATTATCGTGACTCGTATCTCTAAATTGCGAGCTAATTTTTTATTCAACTGAATATGCACAGGTTGTAGCGTCTCTTCCACATGGACGTCAAAACAACATTTTCGATCAGTTTTTTTTAATGGGGTTAAAAAAATACGCGGAGTGCAGGAAACTAAGGGCACCTTTGTTTTTTTTTTTAATCTAACAGTTTATCTCAGTAGCTTCGCATGCATGCCGTAATTGGATTCGAAACTTCGACTTGAAAACCGCACAAAAACAGTCGTATGATAGTCAAGAGTCATGCCCCTGTACACTTCACAGAGTCATGGCCATTTAGAGTCATGCCATTTTACAGTTAGCCCGCTACCTGGAATAGAGCGCGGCCGGGCGAAGTGGTGGGGAGATGTTGGACTTGAAAGAGAGAGGGGACGGGGCTAAAACATGTGAAAAGGGTATTGGAATTTTTTGGAGAATGAGTCACATGATCACAGGCAGTACATAAGGCAATATCTATGAGAAACAAGTGGATGGGAAAAACGGAAGCCTCAAGGTATTCTTACAAAGCCGCAGAAAAAGCTTGATAGCTTTGAAGGGAAAACGTGTAGCTTCAAGATGGATTTCGCCAAGCCGACTTCAGACACTCGCGTATTTTGCGGGGCCGTATAATGTGGCTTCTGTTACTTCAAGGTGGCTTAAAATGTTCCCACATAAAAACAAAAAATATAACGCAATAAAAATATTCAAGCAAAATGCGCGCTCTTTCATAGTTTCTTCCCCGCAGGGAGGCGTCTGCAGCATGCAGACGTTGGTGAGTGGCGACACCACGGGATTAACCCGAGCATCCGCAGGGACATCCCCGCAGGGGGATGATCGTGAACAATGCGTCACCACGGACCCGAGCATCCGCGCTTAGCCGTGCGTGGCATCGCCGTGTCCGGGGAAAAGGGGATCCTGGTGGTTGAGCCGATGCCGAGCGTTTGGACCCTTAAGGCCCCTCGGCGGAGGCAACACACCACTTTGGCCCCAGCTTCCTGTAGACGGCACCTCCGGCCTGACCCGACCGGGGGAAATCGGCAGTCGCCTTTTCCTATCCTCCCCTTTATCTTTCACTTTCCTATTTCCTTTCTTACGACTCTCCTGTCTCTTCCTCTTTTCTTCGTTTTTTCCCTCTTTTTCCTGGCGGCGAGGGTTAACCGTGTGTGACCAACTACCCTGAGTTGAGTCATATTAGGTTATAGTTAAGGTGTAGAGCTGGCGTGGGCAGGACTTGCCTTCAAGTTCCTGTCGCGTCCCCTTGTTGGACTCCATGGTGGGTGGCTGCCACCATGACCGAAAAACCAAATTTTTTTTATGGCTCCCCCCCTTTCAAAACTAGATCGCTCTCTCAAAAGAGTGCGGAACGAAGCATCAGACTTTTTTTCGAAAAAGAAACCTACATTCTCAAAGTTTCATGTGATACATAGCAACAGTGACCAAAAGCAAGCTCGAATAATATCCCCATTTCTTGTAACCAAATGTTTAACAGATACCTTAGGGCCTGGCTACAAGGTATCCAAAATGTCCAGCGGCGACCTACTCCTCGAACTCCGTGAGAGCATCCAATGCTCGAAACTCTCAAACATTGCTTCCATAGGGGACATCTCTGTCTCCGTGACTCCCCACCGATCTCTTAACACAGTTAAAGGCGTTATCTCATAAGCTGACTTCATCCATCTAACAGAAACCGAAATGCTTGAAGGACTTTCTGATCAAAATGTAATTGACGTGCACAGAATCAAATTCCCAAAGACAACAAAGAAATAGGCACCAAACACATGGTCCTCACGTTTAACACCAGCAGTTTGCCCGAAACAATCGATGTTGGATACCTGAAAATCACCGTCAGACACTACATACCCAATCCCCGCCGCTGTTTTAACTGTCAGAAGTTTGGCCACGGCTCACAGAGTTGCCACGGCCGCAAAACCTGCGCGAAATGCGCTTCGAAGGACCACCCTTCTGAGGAATGCGACGCAGCCCTACGCTGCGCGAATTGTGAAGGAGATCACGCTGCATACTCCAGGGCGTGTCCGTCCTGGAAAAAGGAGAAAGAAATCATCACCATTAAGACCAAAGAAAACATTTCATTCAAAGAAGCGAGGAGGCGTTTTGCGCTTACCAATTCATTCTCCTTCACAGCAAAACCAAACTTCGCTGATGTGGTGCGCGGGGGCGTAGCACCACACAGCGCTCCGGCACCTGCCGCGGCCACTTCCACCGCGCCTGTGGCAGTGCCATCCACGCCCCAGGCTGAGACAGCGAAAGCTGCTCTGCCAACTACAAGCCAGGGAGTGCCGGCCCACAAGTCAGCATCCCGCAGGACTTCCCCCCGTCGGCGGAGGCCTGACACCCACACACCCGCGGCTTCTTCGCGGTCGTCCAGCACCTCTTCCGAGGTGATGGACCAAACTCCCAGCCCGCCTGCTCTACAGCGGCGGAACAGCTCTCTTGAGCGAAAAAAAGGCAGGGCTACCATAACGGCCCCAGAACATAAGTAAACCTCTCGTTGCTCCTACCCCAAAACATAAACATGGCTTTTCTAGTTCAGTGGAACTGTAGAGGAACATTGAGAAATTACGATGACATAAAAAACATTTTAGGGTCAATGTCACCCGTAGCCTTATGTCTCCAGGAAACCAATCTAGGTCCGCAACATATGAACATCCTGAAGCATTATAAAACTTTTAGACGAGATCGTGAGCAGGCAAATAGACTCTCCGGAGGCGTCGCGATTATCGTACAAAGCGGCATTCCTGCTCGAGAAATAAAACTCAGAACAAAACTTGAAGCCGTTGCGGTCAGTGTCGTCAGCCATAAAACAATTTCTCTCTGTTCTGTATATATTCCTCCACATTCTACATTAACAGTCCACGATTTACAAGAACTTATCAATGAACTTCCAGAACCGTATCTAGTAATTGGGGACTTTAACGCTCACTCCCCCTTTTGGGGAAGCGAGCACTGTGACTCTAGGGGTCAAATAATCGAAGATTTTATCCTCACAAACAATGTATGTCTTTTAAATGCAGGAAAAGCCACCTACTGCTCCCCTGCCTCGGGGAAAATGACCTTTTTAGATTTGTCTTTTAGCTCACCTTCTGTTTTTAATGATTTTAAATGGGATGTCATTGACAACCCATATGGCAGCGATCACCTCCCTATACTAATCACTTTAACATCCCCACCGGAAATAATCCCCACAAGGCCACGGCGCTGGAAGCTTCACCTCGCCGACTGGTCACTTTTTAGAGCAAAGGCAAATTTAGAAAATATACTTTTAGATAATCTCTCGATCGACCAGATAAATGAAAAGTTCACTAATTGTATCATAACTGCCGCACTCACAGCTATTCCACAGTCGTCAGGAGTGGTGCAACAAAATCATAAAATATGGTGGACAAAAGAGTGCAAGGAAGCAAAAAAACTACAAAACAGAGCTTGGGGTAAATTTCGCCGGTATCCGACACATGAAAATCTCGTTAATTTTAAGAAGGCAAGAGCCAAAGCTCGGTACGTCCGTCGGAGTGCCGAGAAAGCATCATGGCAGAGTTATGTTTCATCCATTAACAGTCAGATGACATCTAAAAAAATGTGGGAGCAGGTTCGCAAATTAAATGGAAACTTTTCACCCTTCACAATTCCTTTTTTAACAACACCCGGCACACAAACAAGCATAGAGGAACAGGCAGACATACTAGGGGAACATTTCGCTGCAGTTTCAAGTTCATCTCACTATACACAGTCTTTTTTAAAATACAAAAACACAGCTGAAAAACAGAGGCTCCCAACAAGTGGAGGCACAAATGAAAAATACAATTGTCTAATTACCCTCCAAGAAATCAATAAAGTACTATCTGCCGGCAAAAAAACTGCTCCAGGACCCGACGAAATACACTATGAAATGCTTGCGCATCTTTCCGAGCCAGCCGTGGACGCACTTTTAAGATTCTTTAACACAATATTCATGTCTGGGAAAATACCGGAAGTCTGGAAGAAAGCTATTATTGTACCGCTTCTTAAGCCTAGTAAACCCCCAACTTCTCCTAGCAGTTATAGACCCATAGCCCTGACTAGTTGCCGTGCCAAATCCTTCGAAAGTGTCCTAAATATAAGACTAACCTTTGTTCTTCAATCTGGTGAACTTCTTGATATCCATCAGTGTGGATTTAAAAAGGGATGCTGCACTACAGACCACCTAGTCCGCCTTGAAAATACTGTCAGAGAAGCTTTTATACACAAGCAACACTGTCTTAGCGTCTTTTTTGATTTAGAAAAAGCATATGATACTACCTGGAGGTTCGGGATCCTCCAGGACTTAGCTGAACTTGGCATCCGTGGCAGAATGCTGAACTCCATTAAAGACTTTTTAGCTAACCGTTCATTTAATGTCCGTCTAGGCTCAACCCTTTCAAGGGATTTTATTCAAGAAAATGGAGTGCCTCAAGGGTGTATTTTAAGCACAACTCTTTTTATTGTAAAAATGAATTCTCTTAACAATATTACACCAAGGTCCATAACATATTCAGTCTATGTCGACGATCTTCAGATAGCGTGCACATCTTCCAATATATCTACATGTGAAAGACAAGTACAACTTACAATCAACAAACTGGCAACATGGGCAGACAAGAATGGTTTCCAGTTCTCACCACAGAAAACAGTAGCCTTACTTTTTTCACTCAAACGAGGCTTGCACACAGATCCCACATTACACCTAAACCAAACCAAACTGCCTTTAAAAAAAGAACACAAATTTCTAGGCATCACCTTCGATAAAAAGCTTACTTTCCTGCCTCACATAAACGCACTAAAGAAGAAAGCGTTGCTATCACTGAACATACTTAAAGTCCTTTCACGCAAACACTGGGGTTCTGATCGGGTATGCCTTCTACAGATTTATCGCTCTGTAGTACGTTCCGTTTTAGATTATGGCTACATAGTGTATGGATCAGCAAGGCCGTCGTACTTGAAGCGACTGGACCCTGTGCACAATATGGGTTTGCGTCTTTCAACTGGTGCTTACAGGACATCACCCATAAAAAGCCTTTACGTGGAAACCAATGAACCACCACTTGCAGACAGACGAACAATGCTCACATGCTCATACATCTTAAAGATCCGTTCCCAGCCTAAACACATCTGTTACCCACTCGTTACAAAGTGCCCATCCCGAACACTATTTACCAACAAACCTCTAGCAATCAGACCACTTCTTCTCCGCTTTGAAGAGAAATGCCAAGAACTAGACATAATGAACATATTACCTAATATTGCCCGCAAACCTGATCCACTCCCGCCTTGGTACTGCCTACCATCTGTGTGCGACTTCACATTAACACAATTTCGGAAAAAACATACACCACATGAACAGATATTACAAGAATATTTAGCACTCAAGGAAAAATACAGAGAATACGAAGCATTTTATACCGATGGATCAAAATCGGCGCACTACGTGGGAAGTGCTGTAGTTCAGAATAATTGGGAAAAAATAGTACGGCTACCTGAGTGTACATCTATTTTCACCGCCGAGGGTTACGCAGTCTCGGTGGCTGTAGAAAAAATAATAAATGAGAACATTCAGAACAGTATCATTTACACTGATTCTCTGAGCATACTAACCTCACTTCACCATAGAAATGCAGTGACACCACTAATTGGTAATATCATACACAACATAACGAGCGCCACAATACAGGGACAAGACATAAAATTTTGCTGGGTTCCCAGCCACATTGGAATCACTGGCAATGAGAAGGCGGATGAATGTGCTGCGAAAGCTCGCAACAAAGAAATAAAGAAAGTGAATATCCCCTACAATGACTGTATGAAGTTGGTACAGTGCAAGCTAAGAAATAAATGGCAGTCGCAATGGAATATTGAACGAAATAATAAGCTCCAGTTAGTAAAACCATTTATAGAAGAATGGAAGTCATGCTCCCACCAAAAACGTTTCATCGAAGTTATTTTATGCCGTCTCCGTATTGGACACACACATCTCACACACAACTTCCTGCTAACAAAGAAAGACAAACCTGTTTGTGAAAAGTGCGGAGATGAACTAACAGTAAACCACATATTATTCTCATGTACAGAACTCGAATCACTAAGAAAAAAACATTTTACTACCTTTTACCAAGAACACATTCCTTTTCATCCAGCATTGATATTAGGCAAAGAAGCACTTGTCAGTATACCCTGTGTTTTTAGCTTTTTAAGGGAAGCCAGTATTCTTCATCAACTCTAATCTACTCACCCTGTGCTTCGCTACATACATTTATACACCTCAGCCACTTTCTCAATCACGAGAAGGAGGCTGAGGTCTTTATCTGAGTTGTTGGGAGCCTCGAAATCCTTGCCGAGCCAAGGATGTCTGCGGAGGTAACCCAACCTTCAAAAGTTTCTGCTATCAGACATTTTTTAAAATTCTTGTCTTTCTTCAGCTAGTTAGTAAAAATAACTTTTAGGCCCTTTACACCACCGTTTTTATCCACTTTGTTTTCAAACTCTGCTCAAGCATATTTTTTCCATACCTTGTTCTTGGCGCATGATAGCCTTAGCTGCTTATGCGCCAATAAACCCAACACAACACACCCACTTAGTAAAACCATTTATAGAAGAATGGAAGTCATGCTCCCACCAAAAACGTTTCATCGAAGTTATTTTATGCCGCCTCCGTATTGGACACACACATCTCACACACAACTTCCTACTTACAAAAGAAGACAAACCTGTTTGTGAAAAGTGCGGAGATGATCTAACAATAAACCACATATTATTGTCATGTACAGAACTCGAATCACTAAGAAAAAAACATTTTACTACCTTTTACAAAGAACACATTCCTTTTCATCCATCATTCATATTAGGCAAAGATGCACTTGTCAGTATACCCTGTGTTTTTAGCTTTTTAAGGGAAGCCAGTATTCTTCATCAACTCTAATCTACTCACCCTGTGCTTCGCTACATACATTTATACACCTCAGCCACTTTCTCAATCACGAGAAGGAGGCTGAGGTCTTTATCTGAGTTGTTGGGAGCCTCGAAATCCTTGCCGAGCCAAGGATGTCTGCGGAGGTAACCCCACCTTCAAAAGTTTCTGCTATCAGACATTTTTTTAAAATTCTTGTCTTTCTTCAGCTAGTTAGTAAAAATAACTTTTAGGCCCTTTACACCACCGTTTTTATCCACTTTGTTTTCAAACTCTGCTCAAGCATATTTTTTCCATACCTTGTTCTTGGCGCATGATAGCCTTAGCTGCTTATGCGCCAATAAACCCAACACAACACAACACAATTTTTTCTGATATTGTAATCATTTTTGCCTTTGAATTTGTGTCGTGGTTTAGAATTTCTTAAAAATGAGTTCAGCTGCTTTGTGCTTAGAGATTTTTGAATGTGCCATTTCATTTAAATTGACAAATCAAACAGTTCTAAAAATCCTCCGAATAAAACTGGAGACGCATTAAACACACGTATAAAAATAAAACAAAACAACGCGGAGGTTTACTTCGTTATTAAAAACTGTTGTCTTGTGATCACGTGATCACGTGGTTTAAGACTAGCCAGCGAAAGTGTGAACAGCGCATTAGCAGCATGGAAGCGACCGGACCAAGCACGGCAGTGGCGCAGCGCGGCCCCGTCGTGGCCAGGCCCTTCACGTGGACTGAAGCTATGACGAATCTGTTAACTGATCTCTGGGAAGATTATCTCCCACAGCTTCGCGCGTAGAAGCATAACGCGTCAGTATATTCCGAGATGACGGGGCGTTTTAACGAGCTCATTGCCAGCATGAGCTACCTCGTGACAGTCAAACAGGTGCGGCAGAAGCTGGAGAATTTGAACCAACAGTACAGGTAAGTGACTGCATGTTAATAATTCATCAATGCAAACCTTTGCTGCTTAAAGCGTTTTGTAGCCAAAGCAACACTAGGTCAGCAGAAGCGCATTTCACGGTGCCCAGCGCCGTACCACGTGCGGCATTAGCTCGCTCGGCAGGTGCGCCGACTTTAATTTGCGCCGCTCCTTAATTTAATGAAAGAAAAGTGGTAAGAAAATGTGCAAGAAACGCGCAGTATGTGTCTTTCCGCTCGGGGCCCTCGGCAGCTCGCGCCAGACAGGCTGCCGAGACCCCCGAACAACGAGAAGCCAGACTAGCAAGCTTTTCGTAAACAATCAGTGTGGTTACTTCTAAAGCCAAGGATAACCGCGCTTTCACTCGTGACTTGGTTCAAGGATTGTTGAATAACTACATTTTTTTTCACCTGGTTTGAACACAATAAAATGCGGATTTCAAGAGAAAGAGTCTGTTAGAAAATTTTTGCGCCGACATTAGTGTCTGAAAACTTGATCTTACTCAGTGAATATCAATTTTAATAAAGTAATGCTCCACCGTTGTTTCTGCATTGCTCGCTGTAAAAAGTACGAAACGTCCATTTTTATGGTGCATCAAAAGAGCCACTTAGTTCCATACATTACCAATCCATACCTTGAATTTGAAATGTTGCTACCACATTTATGAGGCAACTGCTGTTTATTCTCCTCTTTATTTACAGAAAGCGCGTGAGGTGAGCAACTCGTTCCGGGGCCATCCAGTGGCCTTACTTCTATCGGCTTCACAGATTTCTGGGGTCACTCCCATGCAATGACGGAAGCCTTTTGGAGGAAAGTTTCCAGGTGTGTCAGTTACAATACCTTCGGTGAAGTGAAGATTGTGATGTGATTTTTAAATCAAACAAACCATTTTAATCTCGCAAAGATGCAGTAGATTTTCTTCTTTGGATTAAAACTTGAAGAGTACTGTTTCCCATAATAATGATACCGAAGCTGCAAGCACAAGCTTGAGTCATATAGCATAGAATGCTACCTTGGCAGCCATAAATACACATGCATGATGAAAAACAGATCGGTATTATTGCATGCTTGTCTTTCGGGCATGGCTCTCTTGCTGTATGGCACCATACCCTGTATGGCATTAGAGTCAATAGAAAAAACTGTCTGCAAAATATTCTTTAATTGAACAACTACAGATAGCAAGAGTGCAAAAGAGTCAGCAATGAATGATGTACTCGTGAAGGTACAAGTTTCTGCAAGTGCCATTTACTTTATTCATGGAATAAGGCCATGAAAGAAGTTGCAGTAAAAAGCAATGTGACACAACAGCACAAGGAAGTGTACTGTGCTTGCTTATGCCAATGTTGCTCGTTTAGCTGGAACTGGTAACTGAAGTGGAAGCCGGTGCAGAAGTGGTGGCGTCCGCAGGAGAAGAGGTGGCGGAGAGAACTGCTCCCGGCACCGACGAGATGCATGAAAGTGGGAGCCCATCAGTGGCACGGAGCAGCACTTCAGACGGGCCTGTGGCAGCAGTGAATGGGAGACAGAGTCACCTCAAAGAAAAGCGCAACAGAGGTTCTGCATTGGAGAGGCTCATGAACGCATATGATACTGAATCAAAAAGAGCAGCTCTGCTATCTCAAGAAGAACTGAAAATAGCAAGAAAAGCAAACCACTTGCAGCAAGAGGCGAACAGTATACAAAGAGAATGGTCCGTTTGGCCATCGCCTGTACAGTGACACCGTCAAGAGGGCACTGTTTGACTCGAACAGATCCGGACGTCTCCTTAAAGAAATTACAGAGCGCGGCACCACTGCATCGGATGATGATGCATTTCACGACGCGGTGAGCAAGCACGTACTGCGCACAAATATGCTAGTGGAGCCGCTGCGTGAGCTGTACGAGCTGGACGACATTTTTTGCAAGGCAGAAATCCAAGTTCGGCGCGCCACGGCTCTCTTGGAGGAGGAGGACGACGACGACGACGATGAGTGCGATGCCACGGAACCAAAGTGTTCGCCTTTCGGGGACTTGCATGACGTGGCTCAACGCTTGATTGGCGATCCCAAATTCATTAATAGCCCCAGGATTCACGAGGAATTGCTACGGGTGAGAAAGTTCATGAAGGATTCCCAACTAATCCAACAGACCAACCGCGCTCACGTCACTGTGAATGCGTTGACGGGCGCAGGCGTGTCGTCTCAGAAGAGATTCAAGTGGTCAACAAAGGTGAACCACGAGACAGACGCGACGGATCTCATGACTGTGCTCAAGGCTGCCTGTCGGTGCGCGAACGTCAAGTCCATCGAGGTGCGAGACGTGACCATGCTGAAGTTTGAAGCCAACCTGCAGTTTCGGCGCCTCAAGTCCCTGGTAATCGTCAACTCTACAGTTACCATGGACGCTGTAGTGGACATGTGCCACAGTTTGACGGTCGACTACTTTGAGGCGGTGGACGTGCCCATGTGTATGTTCAACTGTAGCTTCGAGAAACTGTTTGGTGAGGTGAGTGATTTTATGGCAAATCACGTGAACTTTCGCCACCAGCACTCGCCCGCTGACGAAACTTTGATGTTATTGAGAGACCTGAATGCTGAAATGCTCTCGGGACTGACTTCTTACGACAAGCTGGGTCGCGCTAAGGAACTGTACGTGTCGTGCGTGGCTCAGTTTGTAGCCGCCCTGACTTGCATTCGTCGCCGGTGCGTGAAGGGAGTGCTGAAATCCATGGCATGTCTCACCAAGAATCCCAAATGCGTGACGCGGACCGACCGCCTGAACATGAACATTGCCAGTGACTGCACGAGTGATGGTGAACTCGCGATCGTTCTGGCTTCAAAGTTGGGCAGTTTGTACGCCGACGTTAGTCCCTGCGTGCCACTGCGTTACGACTACACCAATGTGCTCGGACGACGACCACCACTGAGCACTGTGGCGTCTGACGACGGTGCCTGCTGCTGCGGCGGCGGCGGCGGCGACGTGAAAAGAATCTTCTCCGTGGAAGTCATCGCTCTGGCAAAGGACGAACTCGTGCAGAATCAGGTGGAGTATCTCGTCTCTGAGGTGGGAACGTATCCCATCACTGGCGAAAAATACGTAAAGACTAGGGTGTTTGTCTACACAAACAGTTTGGAAGGACTGCCCGCAATCGAGCGAGTGATTGGAGAAGAAGAGACGTCGCTATGATGATGGGTTGCAGCGACTTGGAGCTGCGTTTGGTGAACGTGCATCGCATCCTCAGGAGCGACGACGACCTCGGCTGTCTGGAGCGGTACATTGGCGCTGCGATTTCTATTGCGGTAAAGTACACAGTTCCCGAGCCGTGCGTGAACGACTACGGCTCTTACTATTTCTTGCGTCGCGTCGGAAAGTTGTGCCGCAGTCGCCTGGACAGTTTGTCTGTTGCATGCAGTCACTTTAGGAAGACTGGTGTAGAGTGTTACATGCACACGTTCCTGGACCGCGCGTTCACGCATTCTTTCAGCAAAGTCACCATCGATTCTGTTACGTGCAAGGTGGGCGACATGACCGATGCCTGGATGGAGACTGTGCGTCGTAAGCTGGTGGAAGAAGACCACGCTTGCATGCTGCTGAACGGTGAGCCCACGCATCCCGTGATCAGAGAGACAGTGAACTTGTTGAAGTATATCCCCATTACTTCCCAAGACATGGCATCTAACGACTCGTTTCTGACCGATCCGCTAGCCGTGAAGTTTTTTGTGCAAACCAGTCCCCGCATCAAATCTAACTCGCTCAATCGTTTGCTGAGCGTGCATTTGGAAGGGAACGGTCGAGCCGCTGCTCTGGCGATGCCCATAGTTGACCTGAGCATGCATGCAGTTACGTCGTCGTCTGACGAGATGGAATTCCTCTTTGGAGATTTAATGGTCGCGTTTAAAAGTCACGCCTGTCTGGTCTACAGCCATTCTTCGCAGAACATCAGGGACATTTCGCCCATGAACCGAGAATTCTTGCAAAGAAATCGCGAGGACTGGATTTGCGCCAGAGAAACGATTCTGGGATCCGAAGACATTTCGGCGCGAGTGGAGAGGTGCACTAGCGACGACGTTTCTTTGGTGCGAGTATCGTTTCCAAACAGCGTCGTAGTATCGTCGATGACCGGCGGCGCTGCTGTTGGTGAAAACCAGTTGTTGTTGAAGCGAAAATCAACGTCGGCAGTTAGAGAAAATTCCAAGCGCGCACGTTATTCCACCACCCCCACAGTAGTTCTCGATAGCAGTGACGAACCGGATGATGATGATGATGATGAATTGAGTGATTTTGGTGAGGAGTTGTCTGAAAAAGTCGAGGTGCCGGATGAATATCCGGCAGACGCATTGGAGACGACGGACGAGCGACGACTACTGCCCCTCATGGAAGACGACGACGCCACGCAAATTCCAGAGGATCAAATGCAGCTGGTGAAGGTAGACGCCGACACCACCACCATTGCAGAAGATCAAATGCAGCTTGTACTAGTGGAGCAACGAGGCAACAGCAGCACCACCAATGTTACGGAAAGCGACGGCATTGTGAACCGCAGCAGCAGCAGCAGCAGCAGCAGCAGCATTTACACCGTAACGTTACACGAGGACGACGAGTCTTCTCAAGAAGAAGAAGAACGACGACGCCGGCGGAGCCAGGAACTTCGCAACGAGCAGCGCGTCCAGTTCAGTGTAATTGACACTATTCTTCACGATTCTCCTAGTGTTGAAGATGATTGTGCTACTTTACTAACTGGTGCAGCCATACATGATGTCATTGTAATTAATGATAATGAATGAATGAATAATGCAATGAATAAAAAGTTGGCAAAAAGTATATTTCACTACATTTCGTGTCGTTTTTTTTTCTCTTCTCCTTTTAGGAGGATAGCCTACCCAAAAGTGACGAAGAAGAAGAACTTCATCTGGACGATTTTGTCGACGATAGTACCATTTTGGAAATAGTTAACATGAATCTGCGAGATTTAACTGCTCTAGTATTGCGGGAGTTCTCAAACGAAGACTTTGCAGTGTGTGAGATAGATTCGCAGAATCGGATGGTTCGAGAAACTAGTGGGTCTCATCATCTCTGCCGCGCATCGGTCGTGCGAAAAGAGGCTGCTAAATCTACTAGGCGTTCTAGGATACAACAACAACAGCACTGTGTCATAAGAACATCTAGTTGCCCTAGGAAGCCAAATTTGAAGTATGTTACCGAATACGACACGCAAACTCGTCAAAAGTCACCGAGAGCACCACTGAAATCTCGCAATAGTTCGAAAAATGATCATAAATTGGAAAAAACGTTAGACTTAAGAAGTTTGACCATGGCAGAGTTTGAAGAATTTCTAAGATGCGATTCGACGCTAGAGGACAGTTCAGATGATGAGATGAAATAAAGATTGTTTAGAGCAGTATTTTCCTTGTTTGTTGTGGTTTGTTTCTTCATACGACACTGCACGGGACGACGATGGACGACAATCAGCGTAAGTAGTGGTTTGTAAAGTGATGAATGTTGAACGAACACCGCGAAAATTTCAAGTAAGGTGAATATTGAACGAACACCGCGAAAGTTTCAAGTGAGGTGAATATTGACGGAGCTCGGTGAAAGTTACAGGTGAGGTGAATATTCAACGAACACCGCGAAAGTTACAAGTAAGGTGAATGTTGACCAAACTTGGAGAAAGTTTGAGTCTCGGATAATATTCAACGAACACCGCGAAAGTTTCAAGTAAGGTGAATATTGAACGAACACCGCGAAAGTTTCAAGTGAGGTGAATATTGACGGAGCTCGGTGAAAGTTACAGGTGAGGTGAATATTCAACGAACACCGCGAAAGTTACAAGTAAGGTGAATGTTGACCAAACTTGGAGAAAGTTTGAGTCTCGGATAATATTCGACGAACACCGCGAAAGTTTCAAGTAAGGTGAATGGAAAAAGTTTCAAGTTCCAATGTTTCAGTATGAACCGACCTAAGAGAACGTATGTATAGTGACAAACACAAGTAATGTAGCTCCCTTTATTTCGCCAAAGTCTCGGGTGCAACGTAGCAGACGTAAGAATTGGCGTCTCGTACGAGTCAACAAACATCGCGAAAGTTTCAAGTAAGGTGAATGTTGACCAAACTTGCGGATAATATTGAACGAACACCGCGAAAGTTTCAAGTAAGGTGAATATTGAACGAACTCGGTGAAAGTTTCAAGTGAGGTGAATGTTGAACGAACACCGCGAATGTTTCAAGTGAGGTGAATATTGACGGAGCTCGGTGAAAGTTTCAAGTGAGGTGAATGTTGACCGAGCTCGGTGAAAGTTTGAGTCTCGGATAATATTCGACGAACACCGCGAAAGTTTCAAGTGAGGTGAATATTCGACGAACACCGCGAAAGTTTCAAGTGAGGTGAATGTTGACCGAGCTCGGTGAAAGTTTGAGTCTCGGATAATATTCGACGAACACCGCGAAAGTTTCAAGTAAGGTGCATATTGACGGAGCTCGGTGAAAGTTTCAAGTGAGGTGAATGTTGAACGAACACCGCGAATGTTTCAAGTGAGGTGAATATTGACGAAGCTCGGTGAAAGTTTCAAGTGAGGTGAATGTTGAACGAACACCGCGAATGTTTCAAGTGAGGTGAATGTTGACCAAACTTGGAGAAAGTTTGAGTCTCGGATAATATTCGACGAACACCGCGAAAGTTTCAAGTGAGGTGAATATTCAACGAACATCGCGAAAGTTTCAAGTAAGGTGAATGTTGACCAAACTTGGAGAAAGTTTGAGTCTCGGATAATATAAGTAAGGTGAATATGGACCGAACTAGAAGAACGTATGTATAGTGACAAACACGAGTAACGTAGCTCCCTTTATTTCGCCAAAGTCTCGGGTGCAACGTAGCAGACGTAAGGATTGGCGTCTCGTACGAGTAACTTGTAGGAAATAGGATCGTATCGCAGAGACGACTTTATCAAAGTGCCGTTCATGAGCTTGCGGTTCGCAATCCGCACCATGTCCCATGTACTCTCCTTACGTCTCAACCTGGAATAGTAGGGAGACGCGAGTAAATCTTTGACGATGTGTTCGTTCTTATGCTCGTAAGGACGCACGTTGGATTCGTTTCGCACCGCATCGTCGTGCGTGGCGTACTGTGCAAGATGCGCATTTAGCTTATTTTGCAACGTTGTCGGCGACTCTTCCGACGCGCTTGTCGTTAGTCGCTTACTACTTTCCAACGACTCTTCCGCGTCGTCGGCGTCGTCTCTCGGTTTTCGTAACGCGACCGTGCTGCGCGCGAGATTCGCAGCACGTTTTCTGACCTTTGGCATACCGCTTTGCCAAACACCCCAGCGTACCCGCTGGACACACGGGACACGCACACACCGTTATTTTTCCGCGTCTCAAACGCTCACTGACGCACTCCTGACACGCGCAGTAGTTGGTCGTCTTATTCGAAGGTGGAATGGATGATATTTTGAGACTTTCTTCTTCCAATATGCAGTTTTCGTTGTGCGCGCTTTGCGGGTCGCCCGTGAAATTTTGTCGAAACGAGTCGCCTATGAGATCCACGATCGCTCTGCGCACGTCGGAGCGGTGGCAGCGTTTGCAATCCGTGTACATGCCGTTCAGAACCGTGCCGCACGAGAGTTTAGCCGTGAAGTACTTGGTGCGAACGAGCGGCATGGGTTCGTCATTACCAGCCGCGTAGTGATCGCAAGGTGGCAACGGCGGTGTCGTCATGTATATGATCGATCGCAACAGCGCTGTATATATGGTGATGATGATGCGCTGCGCATTGATATGGGAGGACCGGTTTTGGAGGAGGAGAATAGATGTATCTAGATTACATTATCGGATTGCTCGAGAGGTGGGGGGTATCGTTGCGAGACCGACGCAGTCAGCGTTCAGTCGTGGTCATGGCCGACCCGTGGTTGGACCAGACCGCCGCGTCGTGTCCAGAGTACTTCAGCACGGACGACTGCGGCGTGGTCGGTTCTAAAGGAACCGTAAATTGAGTCGGTCGATATCTGCTGTCTACGGTCGTCTACATGCTCACCGCGTGGAGGAATAAGACTTCTTTCAACTACATCACCTGCCCCAAAGACATAGTGGACAGACTTTGCGTGGCGTACCCTCGTCTATCTCGCAAGAACATTTCGGACCACGTACAGTTCGTGACTTCTTGCGCCGCATCGTCTGCCACGTCGTCGTCAACTGGCACCGCTGCTACCGACGTCGTCGCAACGCCCAAGTCCAAAGTGAACAATGACTCCGCCATCTCTTTCCATTACCGCGTGCTGAACAAGTACATGGGAAACCGCATAGCAGAAGTGATAAATGCCATCATCGTACGTCCCGAGCGTTCTACGCGCAATCCCTACGTGTGCGGTGGAGGCAACGACGACCTGCTGCCGATCGAGGCTAAGAATTGGTACGTGTATTCACACGCTCACTTGGAACGCGTGATCGACCACGTCTTTCGGACGTGCGGCAGCGTGATTGGCAGCGACTCTACCCTGATTACCGGAGAGTACAGTAACGAATTCTGTTCGGTTCACGTCAGAGACAACAAGTACATTACGTACAACGTCCACACACAGTTGCAACTGAAAAGAATGCTTCGAATGATGACTCCCAAGTGGTGGTGGGGCGGCGTCGACGAGAAAATTGTCGGCGTATACGTTGACTACACTTACGCCAACAGCGCTTACGGGCACCGCAACAACTATCAATACGTGCCGCCTGCCGCCGGAGCCACGACCGCTACCGACATCAATTTCGACAGCACGAGCAAAGTGGTGTACGAGGTGATCGTAAATGGCAAAGACAGAGTCCTGATCACGGATAGATTGGTCGACTCCAAACTACTACAGGACGTACTCGTTAACGAATGGTTCGTGTTTCCTACTCAGCACCGTCAGCAGCAGCAGCAGCAGCAGCAGCAGTAGCAACCACCAGTACTACTACAACCATCACAATATCTCATCACCGAATGTGGTGGTAGGAAACGAAAGAGAAGACGAGACATTCTAGACATTCTTTTATCGGACGACGACGGCGAGAACAGCAGTAGTAACGTTACGACGACGAAAGAAGAAGATGAGGATGAGGACGACGAAGAAATAGACATCATTGGCGATGATGATGTAGGTAGCAAAGACCAATTGTTATTGCAGCAGCAGCAGCAGCAGCAGAGATTGGTAGAACGTCAAGAAAGCGTGTGGAGCAGAATATGCAACGCCTTAGAAGCAGTCACTTTATCGTACGTCCTATTGGGTGGTGGCGACGACGACGACGACAAACAGCGACCGCCGCCTGAACTGCGATTGCTGGCGGCGAACGGGAACGAGGTAACCACGCATACCGCCGCGGCCACGGTGGTTACGATGTTGGACCAGCACTCGTGCGTCGTGGCTACAGCCGACAAGCGAACGCTAGACTGTAATCATCGAGATTCATCATCTTCTTCAGTAACAACGACTGCCGCAGAGTCTTACGTTACCGTATGCATATGTACTCGCTCATTTCACTGCAATCGCAAACGATTGGTGAGCGCGTTGCGCACGCATCTGTTCGACAGAGTATGGCCCAACGTCGCTTCTTTGGATTCCGTTTCGATGACCAAGAGGGAATTCAAGGTGGTCGCCCATTTGCTGCGCTACGGGTACGACGCCTTCGCAGGCATGGTGAAGCGACTCAAATGCGTGCACTTCCTTTACACCATTCCCGACTGTGACATAGAGTACGTAAACATGGTGCTGAACAGCGTGTCGCCCCACAGCATCTACCGCAAGCGGTTCGACAAGAACATTGTTACTACGTACTCCAGACGGGCTCGCATCGTGTGGTTCAACCACGTGGCTTCGTGCAGTCCCATCGTGCTGGTGGACTACGCCAACAGTGGAAACGTGTACTATTTCTACAAGACTTCCGCGCCGTACTTGCACACGTTCGTTACCTACATCATTCCCAACGCGCACAGAGACTTGCTCCGATGTAATACGAACTGCACGTGTTGTTCTCATCGAGAATTGGTGGTGGACGTCGGCCACACGTTTCTGGACTTTTTCACGCTGGTTGTAGTACACGCATCGGTCATACATCAGCGAAGCAGCAGCAGTAAGGCACCCACTAACAAACAGAGAATAGATTTCGTGCTCTGGGAAGGGAAAGGTATGGAATGCAACGAGGAATTCAAGGTTTCGTTCGAGCGTTCCATTTGTTTGCCCATGACTTGTCCTCCCCATCAATCGCACGCAACCGTCATTCTGGACATGAACGATCCGGGTCGCATGCTATTCGATCGGCGGATACGGTATAGCGTGGACGTGCGTCCTCCGTCCACCACCAACGGTACGGCCGCAGCGTCTGCAGCGACGACAACGCCCGCGTGGTGGACGTCCACGAGAAGTCTCCTGGGGGGAAGATTCACGCCGAGCGAGATGGTCGCGATCGGCAAAGTGTTTGCGACTGAGAGAATAGGCGGCGGCAAGCGAAGCGACGGGACTAGAGCGGTGGTGTACGCCTACATGTCCACGCACCACAGCTCTCACGTGCTGGAGGCAGTCACCGTAACCTATGTGACAGACGTCGCGACGCGACGGTGCTACTCTTCGTACAGAGACTTGGTGAGCGATCGCATGGGCTGGGCAGCCTCTATGCACAGACGTCCGACCAACGAGTGGACCCGAAGAGACGTGCTTCGCATCGTGACGGACACCGCGTGCGTGCTGTCGGACGGCATCGACCTGAACGCCCCGATTCAGTCGGTGACGCCTGTGACTTTCGAAACGCTGGCTTACCTTAAGATGCTCACCAAAGAGAGGCCCATCACGGTGGGCGAACGAGCGTGCACGACGGGATTGCACGCTTTCGTGGAACACCACTACGATGGAAACATGGACGCACGACGAGTGGACGGTCTGGCCAAAGTGCTTGCTCGGAACGTGATAAATGGTGCCGCAGTGATACAGGCCGTGTTGAACGACGACCCCAAAGAGGATAAGAAGACGAGATGGTGCAAAATCAGAGACAAGATCGGTGTGGATAGCATGGGCGATTTGTTGGAAAGACTGGACGTTATGCTTTTGCAGCGAAAGTGTACATAATAAAGTGTGGTGGTGTTTGAATGAATCGAAGAACGATGTGTCTGTATGTATATCATCTTTATTTCTCGCCACGGCTGTTGCTGTAGGTGTGCACGACGCTTATCTTCTTTACTTGGATGCGCGATTTCCTTGGTCTCATCATCATCTAGTGCAAATGCGCATGCTCCCAAGAAGTAACAGTCACTGAACATGCTCAACAGTTTACGACTCACCTTCATGGTTACGCACATTTTAACGCGACGCAAGGCTACGATAATCTTCATGATTATGTGCTGCGTCTGCAAATATAAGATACCACCAGTCCGCCGCGGCGACGATGTCAAACGAGATATCCATGTCGTCGTCCGGTGCCACCGACAACGAGGAAGACCGCTCTACGTGCACGCCACCACCTCCCACTCTGTTGCCGTATTATTCCAGATACGCCGAACCACCGAAAATAGTACAGGAGACGCTCTGATTTCTATTGAAGAAATTTGATCTTGATTGGGCCCAATCAATCACGGACCGTATCGAAGCAACCAACTGTTCTGATGCGTGGCAAACGGTACAAAATGCCATCGAAGATGCCGTGCGACGGATTGAAGCGGCAGCATCAACGGCGGCGGGAGGAATACGACAACAACAAGTTCCTCAAAGACCGACAACGTCTGCGTCAACAGCAGCAGCAGCGGCGACAGCGGCGGCACCAACGCCAGTTTTTCTGCCAGGTGCAATGCCCGTGCTAAAAGCGTGGAGGTGCGGGTGGTGGGCGATACAGTTCATTGGGTCGACTGCAGTGTTGACTAATGACGTTGCGAACCGCACAGACCCTGAAACGCCCACAATTGTGGTGGGTGACGGAGACGACGAAGGGGATGTTTTTGCGATGGTGGAGTGCGGACGACTTAGCGGCACCTCCATAACGCTAAGCGTGCTGGAAGTCAACATTCCTGAGTGGTCCGAGATTACAGCACGGTTGTTTGCAAGCTGGAATAAGGAGCGCCCGGAAGGCACCGTCGTACTCAAGTTCAGATCAAGTGCAGCATTTAGCACGTCGGCCGCTGACCGAAATTTTCACTGCTGCTCAGGTATTCTGCATTTGAGCATACACGTTGACGAAATGTCGATGGAGTTCGTCGATGCGCTTGACGATTGTTTTGGTTTTGCGCCCTCCGAAAGCACGCAGGTGCACGCTAAAGCATGGCGACTGAACAGTGCCCACAGGGTCATGCTGTTTTCAAATGGTCCACGACAGTTGACGTTGTCGGTGCCGTTTACACGACACGTTGCTAATTTCTTGGCAACTCTACCATCATCGTGCAAGCATTTGCTTCTGCCCCAGTTCGGGCTTAGAACTGTCAAGGTGGGCGTGTTTTCCGAACTAATTGCAAGCAAGAGCGGCAGTGACGCATTTGAAGAACTATGGCTCGGAGAATGTAAACATTCCATGTCTCCAGAAATAATGCGATGTGCAAAAGAAATAACATCCAAGTGTGTACACATTGAGCACAGGGCTTCCAACGAGCCGCCAACGCCCGTGGCATTAGCTCGACAACCACCATCGTTGGACCTCCCTCATGTCGAATACGCGACAACAGTTCTGGCGTCGTGTCACTGCCGGCGGGCGTCAACGACATTGATGACACCAGTGTGTAAAGTTATCGTTGCCAACGTAGACAACCGGTTTCATCTATACGCACCGACAAAGTGCACCCGATGCGGTGTCATGGCCTTCATGAGGCAGCCTGCGACTGACGATGGGGCGTATACCGAAGTGGAAACTGTGTTTCTACACAGCATACCAGCGGATGACAGAGAACTCACCACGTATCTGACAAGTGGAGCCTTTCGAAACGTACGAAACATGTACCTTGGAGAAACAGCAGAAGTGGTGGACGCAACGCTTGTCAGATTCGTTGGCAATTTTCCACTGCTGCGTAACTTAATAACTTTTGCACCCAGATACTGTTCTCGCGCATCACGCACGTCTATTCTCGAAACCATCCAGCGCAAATGTCCCGATTTGCAGAGAATATGCTTTGTGCGTCGAGGTGACAAGCGTGATGCGCGGTGCTTTGCTTATGGAGTTGTTGCACCACCTAGTTGCAAAGACTTCATCGTAAGCAGAGTTGCGTGGAACAGTGACTGCAACAGCTCGGAACCACCCACAGCGGCTGCAATGGCCGCATTTGCCCGCTGTTCGCTGTCTTGTTCCAATCCACCCCTAACAACCGAAGGGTTATACATGTTTAAGTATGTTTAATTTGCCTAATTCTATTTTTTGCCGTTGCCGAGTTGGCTTTTTGCTGTTTACCGAGTTCTACTTTTTGCTGTTCTTACTTTTTTTTTGCCGTTTGCCGAGTTCTACTTGTTGCTGTTGTATTCTATGTGTTGCGTTCTTACTTTTTTGCTGTTTGCTGAGTTGGCTTTTTGCTGTATTCTTTGTGTTGACTTTTTTTGCCTTTTGCCGAGTTCTACTTGTTGCTGTTGTATTCTATGTGTTGCGTTCTTACTTTTTTGCTGTTTGCCGAGTTGGCTTTTTGCTGTTGCCTTTTGCCGAGTTCTACTTGTTGCTGTTGTATTCTATGTGTTGCGTTCTTACTTTTTTGCTGTTTGCCGAGTTGGCAGCACCAGTTGCCGCGACGCGCGAACTGAAGCAAGCGTGGAGGGGTTTTTTTTTCGGTGCCACGTGCGCCCTCTTCTGCACTTTTCTCCTCGTCTTGTCAACATGCTGCAGGCTTGGTTCTACCTTCGCCGCCTTGCACTCGGTCTGAATGTTCCGGTGCCGCGTACGCCCTCGTCTGCACTTTTCTCCTCGTTTTGTCAACATGCTGCAGGCTTGGTTCTACCTTCGCCGCCTTGCACTCGGTTTGAAGGTAGTGCTGGATGGAAGTAGTGCAACATGGCGCGACTGCACCTTGCGTGGAGGGGTGGACTGTATCTGCACTCATCTGGCATTACGCAGAACTAGCACAGCCAGTGTAAGCCACCTAATGTTTGCGTACCGTACTTTTTGCTGTATTCTATGTTTGCGTTACCGTTTGAGAAATAAAAAAATTCTCTGTCACACTCCGGTCTTTATTGGGAAATAGCGCGCATAGGTACACCTGAAACAGTAACAAATGCTCTTGCAATACAAATCTTCTTCCATTTCTTCTTCTTCTTCTGGCACACGTGGCAATCGCGAGAAACAACACACGCGCGGCAATCTCGACACACAGCACGACTGATTCACAAAGTCACTGAAAGCAACCAAATCTCTGGCGATTACTGCAGATGATGCAGCCACAGACAGCTGAGAAGGAACGGTGCCGATCAAAGACAGTTGTTTTATCGGGTCTTCTTCTTCTTCTTCACTCTCGACTGCTGCAGTCACCACGCGACACAATGTAGATTGTAGAAACATGTGCGCAGTTGCTTCCTCGTTCGTCGCCATTCCCAGCAACTGGACATTGCCGCTGGCGTGTCGCATGCAAGTGGTGTCACTTTTGACGTGTTCCTGCTGATTGTGCGAGGCGAGGAAAGCGCTCTCGAGATTTACAGCATTCTTCTTCCCATCGCTCACGGCCGTCGCTGCTACACCTTTCAGCAGAGTGTCTGACACGTCGGCGTTTGTCACGATCCTGCTCCAAACGGGACTTTGCTGGCACACGCGATTTAACATCACTTCTTGATGGCGGCGACACTTGGCGGGCATTTCGTCGTCGTTGCTGGGAAGAGAGCGGCGCTTGCGCGAAGAAGAAGAAGAAGAAGGAGCAGCATCGATGAGTTTCAGTATGGCGGTCGAGAACTCTCGAAAGTTGCACGAGTGCTTCTTCATCACTGCACCCACCTTGCCTTTCAGTTCGGCACTAGTCATCGTGGATCCGGCAAAGTGCAGCCACAGTTTGTCGATCATAGCGGGATGATTTCTGTAGGCGAGAATAGAAAGCCAGTCCCAACCCTTGAAAGCGACCGAGTCGCAGTTGTTGCTGTTCTCGTGGACGATCGCGGTAACTGCCATGTGAAACTCGGTTCTGTTTCGCAGCACCGCGGCAGACACCATCTGGACCGCGCGAGCACTGCCGACGACGTTGCACACCGAAAATTCGGTTAGCGTGGCTCTGGGGCCTCCCTCGCGCACGATCGCGCCACAAAAGTCTTCCGTGTGGCGCTTGTTTTGCGTCCACATCGACACCGAGTAGAGACTCTCGTGACGGGCGACCCAGGAGCCTAATTCGACCGAAGCGTTCTGCCATTTTTCGTGCAAAACATACAACAACTTCAGCTCGGTCAAATTTCCTCCCACTTCGGTGTCGGTCAGCGCGACAACCAATTTGTTCTCGAACGCTCGCAGGTACTCGGGGGCTAGCCATTCGTAGCCGCAAGTGTTGTCGATGACCCTTTCGAGCGGAACCGTGTCTAGTTGGGTGCTGACGTTCAAGTCGCACCTTGCCGTACACATTGTGAACTTGCGAAGCGTGTTGGCGAGACTGTCCGCGTGCAAAATGTTCACGATCGCGTCGAGCATTTCCTCCAGCGCAGTGTCGTCAGGCTTGATGAAAAATTCCAGAGCCACCAAATTGAGGCCCATCGCCAAACGCATACCCATCAGGTAACGTACGTCGACCGGCACGGCCACAGCACCATTGCAGCTCGAGATCACCTCGTTGGCGTTTGCGACGTCGAACGCGCGCAGAGTCTCGACGCTCCTAACTTTGAAGTTGGCGCGCCCGTCGACGCTCTCTTTCATTCCGGCACTGGGAAGGTACCGCACGAGCAAGTTCCGCTTGATTGCCTCCTCTATGAATTCCTCTCGTCCCCGGCCGGGAATAGCGTTGCAATCGAATGCAACGACGCTGAGGGGCATATCTTTCAGAAACGCCGTGAGGGCCGAGCAGTTGTTGTTCTGGTTCTGGTCATCATTGTCGCGCGCGTGCACATTCTCGAGGATCGCCAGGTACTTGAGGTTCGGCGCACAATGCGCGATTTTCGGTCTCAGCTGGGCGTAATCTTCGACCCTTACGTTCGCAAAGCCGTCGAGCACAAGCATCTCCAGACCCGGGCGTTCCTCGGTCAAGAGCCGAGAGACGAGATCGCGGGCCAACATGGTCATTATCGGGTATCCAGTCATTTCCACTCGCTTCAGAGTGGCTGCATCGCACACGTTAACCGCTGCCGCAAATGTGTGCAGGTCCTTCACCGTCGGTGGATGACTGATGAACATAGCATCAACGATCAACCCGCGCTGCTGCTGCTGCTGCTCAGCGACGTTTTCGAACCTATTCACCATTCGTTCGGTCCAAGTGTACTGCAGGCCCGAATAGCGGATGGACTTGGCCGCGCTGGCGTGAGACGTGGCGTACGGGCACGCGAAGCGTCCGACATCCGCGCCCTGTAGAAACAAGTTACCTCTCACGTTCACTTCCACGACGTTGACCGTAGTGGCTAGACTAACTGCACACGCAGACACGACGGCGTCCAGGCTTCCTCGCAACACTCGAACTTGCGTGCACAGTCTCAGTCCCAAGCGCAAAATGCTAGAGGTAAGCGTGTGATTCGACGGTCTCAACAGTCCGGTCGTACGCACATCCAACAGCCGCACGTGATGAGCGTGAAGGCGCAGAAACAGGTACATCGCGACGCGCCCCAGCATTCGGCATGCGTTGTTGCACTTCAAGACGTTGTTGTCGCTAAAGTTTGCGGTGGTGACCAGCCCGACGCCGTACGGCGCGTACGGGGTGCTGGCGTCGCACGCCAATTTCCAGTCCCCCTTCACGGCTTCGGCAGTGTCGTAGTCCCTGCGCTTCAGGTACTCCTCTTCATCATCGTCTTTTTTTTCTGCGTTGCGCAGCTCGGCGAGAAGACCGCTGTATATCCCGGTCCAGTAATCAAATTCTTGCATCCAACGTTCGGGAGGCAGCGCCTCGGCAAACGCATCGTTTGGTCTACTGTTTAGACGCTGAATTTTCATGTCTCTAACCAAGCGTTCCACCACCTCTTCGTCGTCGTCACCTCCTTTCGGATACGCGCACAGTTCCACTTGGCCCGGCATGTGGGGCTCGATGTACGAGTCGTCTCCGCGCAGCAACTCGTTCCACGCTTCCATGACGCGCATGGAGGTGGGCGGTGCAGTCCAGTCGCTGGGCCCCAGTTGTTTCACGAGTCGCGCCACGCACTCTTGAACTTGCTGCACACACTCCTGCAGCACGACGTCGGACCCGTACACTGGCATCCTAACGAAATCCGTTTCGTTGGTGCACCGATTGTACTCTTGTGTAATTGAAACTTTGGGAACGGGACACATTATTGCTGAGAGACATCGATGATGATGATGATGATGATGAGGAGAATCCGACTGCACGTCTTCTCGAGTCCAGCACTTGTTGCTCATCGTCATTCGCGCTTCGCCGTCAACCATGGAAACTGCGACTTCGATGTCCGGGGGATCAATGGTGTACATGGGCAGAGAGTAATTGCAAAACGGGATCGGATACCCGCAGGGTCCTTCCGAATACTTGCGCACCTTATCGCGCATGTCTTCGTCCGGGTAAATCGTGGCAAAGTTAGTAGGAGTCGAAGGCTCCTCTTCGGACTGAAGAAACGTCATGAAGACCGACAACGCCACGTTGCGAAGCATGGACGCGCTGCCCCTGACAAAGTACAGGTTGTTGTCCGCGAGCAGACTCGTCAATTTGTCGAGGTGAAACGTGATGCGCGTGGGTACCATGCACGCCGGGAGCTTGACCGACGACACTTTCTTCTCGAACTCATTGCTTTGATCTCTACACCAGTTACTGACGCGACATCTATTCGCTAGCTTGCTCACCGCATCTAAATCGAGCGGAGGGATGGCTGGAACGCCGCATTCTTTGGCTACTGCGACGCATACCCTTCCGTACAGCTGCTTGAGATCTTTGTCGCGTAGATCCCGCAGCGCTGAAAACATTCTTCTACTACTCTTTGTTTCCACTACTGCGCACGCGGGGAGACTATATATATACATATTGACGGATGTTCGAAGCGCCGCCACCGCAAGAACGGAAAAGAGATACGAGACAACGGATGTGTCGCGGAGAGAGAAGATGACTTTATTCAGAAGAAACACATTTTGAAGGAACGATAAAAGTCCTCACTAATCAATCCCGTGCGATGATAGTTGCAGTTGCGTCTGCAGTCTTTGCATGCACATTGTTCGACGTTGTTTGTTGTCATGTATTCCCCGCTTTTGTACGCCGCGTCAAGACTTTCTTCGGACCACTTGGATCCGATTATGTAGTCTCTGAACGCCGCGTCCGGGTCGTCGGCAGCCGCGAGGAAATCTCGCAGGCACTTGACCGAAACCGAGGCCGCTAACGCTTCTTCTTCTTCTTCTTCGGTGTTTGTCTTCGCGCCGGTGAGCAGCATGCGCGTCAGGATGTTCTCGTTGTACGCCCCGTTCACCACGCCGTCGGTCTGGTGCCGCACGGTGAAGTGAGTCGGACGCACTTCCGATGCAAACGGCTCGTAACCTTGTACGTGCTCGAAAGACGGCACGCGTCCGCCACTATTAGGAACCCTTTTCGAGTACTTAGCGACACAGAGCCTACAACACACCATCTTCTTCTTCTCTGTCAGTGCACCGACGAGTATGCAGCCGGCGTCTACGTTCTCTCTGATGATCTTGTTGAGGATTTGCGGGGTCGCAGCGGAGCACCAGAGAGGGACGACCAGCGTGGCAGGCTTCTAGTTCCGGACTGCCCGTGCCGGGCGTGCGCCACGAGCACGCGCTGTCCGTCTTTATTTTCCTCTAGCGCGCGCTGTAACGCCGATCTCAGCGCCGGCGCTTTATAGCGTCGCCGGGCGCTACAGGGCCCCCCGCCTAGACGGAACGTCGAAATGAACGCGCCGACGGGGTACAGATGGAGGTCACGCGATGGAGGGAGGGTCCGGTAAGTTCATGTCAGGGTCCGGGAAGATCCGTCGGGTGGAGGGCGCGGATTCAGGTGGACGAGCCTGGCTGCTGCGCAATGGGCGAATGATGCAGGGTGCCGAGCTGACAAAGCATATTAGGGCAATGGAGGCCATGGTGGGGCCGTCACCGACTGTAGTGCTGCCCGCTGGCACAAGTGTCATTGGTGCTGGACCGTTGCAGCTGATGTCGGCGGGAAGCTGGCACACAGAGTACGCCGTCACAAGCAAGGGAGCGGTCGAAACGGCTCCGTGGACAGATGTGGTCTGTAGCGTGGTGTCGTGTCGCTGCTGTAGCGCCAGCTTCAAGTCGTCCAAATAGGTGGAAATGGCTGGCTTACATGGCTCAGGTGCCCCTGATGTAGGGCGCGAGCAGTGCGGTCCGGCCACTAGGGTTGGCACAGGTGTGACCGACGAGACAACGGTGACAGCTGTGGTGATGACGGAGGAAGTTGCTGGGTTCAATTCCAGGTGCTGGGGTAAAGCGGGAGTGGCCGTCCGGAGCGACTGGCCAGTGCTGATGCGCGTGTGGGCATGGTCGGGCGTGAGAGCAAGCGCTGACACTGGGTCAGGAACTGTTTCAGGCAAAGTGGGGCTGGAGGCGATCGCCGTGCTTGTTACTGCTGTCATCGGGTTGGCTTTCTCATCCTGCTCCTGATGACGAGTAGTGCTCTGCGGACCTTCTGAGGGGCTGGGAGTGTGACAAGCAGGCTTGGTCGTTGTCGAGGGCTCTTTAGCATCAGCGGGCGACGGCTTCAACCTCACAGAAGAGGCCTGCAGAGCTGTTGGCGGTAGTGACGAGGTAGATGGAGATGCCGGAAGCCTCGGCACGGCTGCTGCCGCAGAGTCGTCTTTGGCTGCAGGAGGCTCTGGCGACAACGCCACTGAAGCGCAAAGAGGCAGGGCCAGAGACGCGGGTACGATAGTAGTGGGAGAAGGACGCGAGGCGAAGCTCGTGCGGATCCCACCTGGTGTGGCGTCGAGAGAGACAGCCGGGCTGGAGACGCTGGACGGGAGTGGCGGCGATGCGGCGAGGGGCTGCTGAGGCGGGCCGGGTTCTGATGAAGGCTGCGTGGGCGCGAGCGAGGCCGGTCCAGGGACAGAGGCTGGCGGCGGCGAAAACGGGTCCGCTGCGTCGTAGAGCGGCGGCGGAACGTAGTAGGCGCCGAAGTCCGCCAAGACGGCCGCACACAGCTCATCGTATGGCCGGCCGCCGAAAGCAGAGTAGGTGAGCCGACGCAGGAGGTCGGCCGGGAGGATGTCACAAAGGACTTCGTGTTTGAACGGCTGGATGGTGATGCCGTTCAGGTACATCGCAGCCTCCAGTTGGGCGAGCCACCCGCCGACGCCTGCAGGCCGGAACGCCGGGAGCGGCGGGTCGAAACTTGGGTGCTGCCAGTACGCCATGCTGCAACGCCGCTGAGATAGAAGGCACGGTTCGCCGGGTCACCACTGTTGAGGATTTGCGGGGTCGCAGCGGAGCACCAGAGAGAGACGACCAGCGTGGCAGGCTTCTAGATCCGGACTGCCCGTGCCGGGCGTGCGCCACGAGCACGCGCTGTCCGTCTTTAAGGCGTAGATATAGTCCGACGTAACGCGCGCGCGCGCGCGCGCGTCAGTCTCCGCGACGTTACGCTGGCGAAAAGCCGACGTCTATACTTCAACGCAACGACGCAGTGGACGTAACCAGCGCCACCCGGCGCAGACCAACGTCGCCGACGCGGAAATAGCCTCTCGGCTATTTCTCGCCGACCACGCCAGGCAGCGTCCGCCACGTATCCCAGCATTCTCTGCGCGCAGAGGCAATGGCGGCGTGCAGCTACAGCGGAAGCGGCGAGCCCTCGTATATCGAGAATACAATGGACAGCGCCGAGCCGTCAAGTAGTGTTGTGGAGCGGCTACTTGAGGGAATCCGCGCACATCCCTGCGTCTACGATACGAAACGATTAGATTACAGGGATGTGGAAAGGAAAGCAAATGCGTGGGAAGCGATCCGCAAGCTATGCGGCCTCGACACAGGTGAGTGTCTCATTGACTCGACATTTGCAGTGCATACTGTGCACTGCCTGTCTTAATGCACGGATCGAAGACGTGCAATGCCTTTATTGTTTCCCTTATGCGTGCTGCTTTCAGGGGCAGATTGCCACAAACTATGGAAGCGCCTGCGGGACAGATACACGCGGGAGGCGAAGGCAATCGACTTGGCGACGCGGAGCGGCAGCGGCTTCGTGTCGAGGAGCACCTGGGAATTCTCCGCGGCGATGGAATTCTACAGAAATGGCGGCCATCCAAGAAAGTGAGCCTTCTAGCGGGTACTTAACGCAGTGGGGGAAATGACCGAACGCCTTGTCTTGTAGCTAGATTAGTTGATCAGAGTGCGAGATCGAGAAAAACACCTGCTAAGTCGTGCACCGTATGTCTGAATGTGCGATAACGAGAAATAGCTCGATTACCACTTTATTTATGTACTGGAACGCGGTGCCTAGATTTACTTTAACAGTTTCGCGACCCGCACGGAACATGGAAAGAATTTAAAAATGTTTGGGAATGCAAGCGAAAAAAAGAAATACTCACAAAAAGCGCACTCGATCTGGATCACGCTTTTATAGTTTTCAGTTGAAGTTAGAAAGTGTGCAAAAATTACTAAGCTCCACTGCTGTGCTGTATATGTTGTTTAGGTCTTGTTACTGGTGTGCATTACAGAAAAAAAATGTGATTTTCAGTAAAATTTATAGCATTCACTCTTGGTTGCACGTTTGTGTTGTGGAAGAAGCAAGTTTTTCAGGTTCAGAATGGAATGCTATGCATGTATCATTTGAAAAGTTTGCCATGCTAACTGGACCTGACTAGGTGCACCACTTTTCGAGGTAATCAAAGGAAGTAGCTTGGGAAGTGCACGGCAGCTTATGTCACTTGTCTTTCTCTCCCGAAGAATTATTTGGTGGTCCCATCACTTCTCGACATATCATCTGTCTGCCTGCGTTTTTAACGTGTTTTTCTTTGCTCGCATGGAGTCTATAGCTTGTCAGGGTTGGGAAGGAAAGCTGACTTGCCACTAAGCACAGCATTAGAAAGTTTTGTTTTAATTGCAGGCAGTGCATTTTTCTTTTTCATCCTAAAACATGGTGTCGAATTAGTGACATGTATATTTGTTCCTTTGTTGCAGAACTACGTGCAACCTCCAAAAGCTCCCGGCAGTGGCAGGGGACATAGATACCTCACCAGAGGTTATCTTCAACGACATAATGCACGGCAGAGCATCGCCTGCTGAGAGCATACCAGATGTGCCAGCAACACCTGTGCCCGCAGAGCCGCCTAATCCCGAGGATGAGCCTGCTCCTGGCCGGATGGCACCACCCCTCTCCCAGCCAACTAGGGAGCCATCAGCAAAAAAAAGGAAAGGGGGTACTGATGTGTTCGAACAGCAGGTACTGTCTCACCTGCAGCACACAATTTCAGAGACTGAGGCATTTGGCCTATCAGTTGGGCTGACATTAGAAAGGATGGGGAGACAGGCCGCAGCCAGGTGCAAGGTACGGATCATGGAGATACTGGAGGAATGCGACGGCTGATAAATCGTAGCAGCTTTTTTTTGTTGTTGTTGTCGGGTAACACACGTTAGCATGCTCCATGTTGAAGATGTAAAAAACAGCGCAGCGACGACGGACAAGACAGCAGGAAGAAGGAAAAGCGGTGACTAACAACGGAGGTTTATTGAAAAACCATCTATTAATACCCTCCAAAAAAACCACCAGGACACATGCTACCCCACAGTCAGTTCTAATCATAGGAATCAAGATGCTTAATCTCACAGTCACGGAGAAGCACCGAGGCAGTGCTTACACACGTGTCACCATTCACGTGGATTTGATATGCGGCACACAGTTCCCTTGTTAATTTATCTCTATGCCTGCAAACAACTGTCGTCTCACAGAAAAGAGGACTGCACATTTTCTTATCGGGGCAAACCGGGATATCATTATTCAGGGGCAGTCTCTGTTATGTAACGCAAGGTTGGACGATGGGGGACCTTTTAGCGAGGTATGATGCTGCAGTAGGCGGGTGTTCACACAATTTCCGGTTTGGCCGATGTATTTCTTGCCACACGAAAACTCAATGTCATAGACTACCCTTTCAGCACATGGCACAAACTTATTTTGGTGTTTTATCTTGCAGGCTCTACTACCGGTTATTTTTTGTTTTTTAGCCTTTGCTTTCCTATCTACTATGGCACATATTTTTCCAAGTTTTTTCGGGGCTGAGAACAGCACTTGAATGCCATATCTGAGGCCTACACTCTTTAGTATATGGGACAAAAGATGAACATATGGTATAATCGCATGCCTCTTCATACCGGTCTGCTCAGATGGATGGTAATTCTTAAAAGACTGTGGTTTCCTCAGAAGTTTATTGCATGCAGGCAAGATTATCTCTTCTGGAAAGGCTGCTGATTGTAATCTCCTAACCTGCTGACGAAAAGTATTTGCCATTCCATGCACACAAGACTTTGAAAGTGCTGATCCTAAACATGCAACGGCTATTCCACATTTAACTTGCTTGCATGCAACCAAGTGCAAACCGGGCAAACCGGGCAACCAAGTGCATGCAAGCAAGTTAAATGTGGAATAGCCGTTGCATGTTTAGGATCAGCACTTTCAAAGTCTTGTGTGCATGGAATGGCAAATACTTTTCGTCAGCAGGTTAGGAGATTACAATCAGCAGCCTTTCCAGAAGAGATAATCTTGCCTGCATGCAATAAACTTCTGAGGAAACCACAGTCTTTTAAGAATTACCATCCATCTGAGCAGACCAGCATGAAGAGGCATGTGGTTATACCGTATGTTCATCTTTCTTCATAAAGAGTGTAGGCGCCAAATATGGCATTCAAGTGCTGTTCTCAGCCCCGGAAAAACTTGGAAAAATATGTGCCATAGTAGATAGGAAAGCAAAGGCTAAAAAACAAAAAAACAACCGGTAGTAGAGCCTGCAAGATAAAACACCAAAATAGGTTCGTGTCATGTGCTGAAAGGGTAGTCTATGACGTTGAGTTTTCGTGTGGCAAGAAATACATCGGCCAAACCGGAAATTGTGTGAACACCCGCCTATGCCAGCATAATACCTTGTTAAGGGGGGATGAGGGTCTTAAAAGTGACCTTTTTATTTGTGGCTAGAATCTGATGAAATTTTGCACACAGATGTGTTTCTCTCTTCTGATTTCAAAAATGTAGTGATAATGGTGGTCTTAGATCAAAAGTTATCTTAAATTCTAGAGTGTAATTAGGTAATTTCTTATGCAGCTTTAATGAACTTTCTCATTGCATTTTGTTGCTTTTAATTACATGAACTGATAGCCAGCAAATTCCCATACCCGATGACATTCTTACTTTTTTTGTTTAGGCCATGTATAAATAGCAATTTACAATTAGCTTAACGAGTTGCAGTGTAAAATACTGCAACCCTCGACATAGTATATCAGGATGACATGCCTTTAGAGAAAAACGAAGAATGTCATCGGGTATGAGAACTCTCTGGCTATCAATTCATGTGAATAAAACAACAGAATGCGACAACAAAGTTCATTAAAGCTGTGTAAGAAATAACTAATTACATTCTAGACTTTGTAAGATCTAAGACCACCAGCTCAATTATTTATTTATTTATTCAATAAACCCCTAAAGGCCCTCAATCGAGGGTATTACATAGGGGGGAACAATGACACACAACGCAAAATAAGAATGAGCAAGCACCAAGGTGCAATACATAAATACAAAAAGCACATGTAGAAAACAAAACAAGAAACAAACAAAAACCTGTAGTATACATTGTGATTTACACGAAAAAAGAACAGATAGCGTTTTAGAGGCAATAACAATTGCAGGAACAAAACAAAATAATAAAACAGCTCAATGTAGCAAGTGGTACAATCAATTAGTAAAGCTAAACAGACATTTGGGTTAGAAGGTCCTGAAACTTGTTAAGATCCCTTTCAGAAGCGATGTGTGATGGTAGATTATTCCAGTCGACTATAGTACGTGGTACGAAACAGTTAGCAAAAGAAGAAGTGTGGCATGATATGCGTTTAACTTTCAGCGGGTGGTCGCGACGTGGAAAAAGAGATTCAGGTGATTGAAAAAAATCGTTATGGAGCAGAACAGGATGATAAAGTTTATGGAAAAAGGTCAAGCGTACATATTTGGAATCATAAGAGAATAATGCATCTGTGTGCAAAATTTTATGCGATTCTAGCCATAAATAAAAAGTTAGTTTTAAGACCCTCGTCCCTCCTTAAAAGGTCCCCCATCGTCCAACCTTGCGTTACATAACAGAGACTGCCCCTGAATAATGATATCCCGGTTTGCCCCGATAAGAAAATGTGCAGTCCTCTTTTCTGTGAGACGACAGTTGTTTGCAGGCATAGAGATAAATTAACAAGGGAACTGTGTGCCGCATATCAAATCCACGTGAATGGTGACACGTGTGTAAGCACTGCCTCGGTGCTTCTCCATGACTGTGAGATTAAGCATCTTGATTCCTATGATTAGAACTGACTGTGGGGTAGCATGCGTCCTGGTGGTTTTTTTGGAGGGTATTAATAGATGGTTTTTCAATAAACCTCTGTTGTTAGTCACCGCTTGTCCTTCTTCCTGCTGTCTTGTCTGTCGTCGCTGCGCTGTTTTTTACATCTTCAACATGCACCAACTCGCTCAGTTTTCGGTTCTTCTGCATATTCCATGTTTTATTTCGCTTCTGATATGGAACTGCTCCAGTTCTGTGATTTTAAATGTGATAGCATGTTTCATATTTTATTTCGCTCATGATATGGAACTGCTCTAGTTCTGTGATTTTAAATGTGATAGCATGTTCCTATTTTTAGTTTGCTTGACCTGTGCCATCTCTGCTCACTAATTATACTGTGCTTAGTCCAGTTACAGCACTGATGGGATACACAGTGCTTGTGCAGATTTAAAGGATGGTTTTTATTGCAACCCATTGCTGCTACATCTAGTACCTGATTGCGTTTTACAGGTTTAATATTTGATTGGTAGCTGTTGTTCAGCTACATTACTTTGCTGCAGTGTAAACCCAGATGCGCATTTTAGCTACTGCTATTGGCATAGTAATATAATTTCTGAATCAACTGTGATGTTAGCTCCAACAATGCTTGTGCATATCTCAATGTTTTTATTGCAGACCTTTATTACTTCTGCTTTTAGCTGATTCTTGATTTTTAAGAGTTTTATATTTCATTGGCAGCTGTTGTTCGCGTGCACTACTTTCTTATTTCTTGACTTGAGGTGTGTATTTTTTATGCTATGTGCCAAATGAAGTGATTTTAAGTCAAACATGATGTTAGTGATGGAACACCAGTGTTCAATTGCTGTACCATATGGATACTCAGTAGCCTGCAATATTTTTTCACTTGTACGGGTATACAAATAAAGGGAGACTGTGAGGAACCGACTTTGTAATTTGTACATAATAAAGCAGTATCTTATTGATGCACCTCATTGCATAAAAATATTTATTTAATGTCATTTTATTTTGGTGGTGTTACACTGCAAAATTAACCATTCAATCTTTCAAAAAATCCAATTAACTGGAAGGTTGTTAGGCATGTAATTTGGAAATGACCAACACGCCAGTACATCAAAAAGGCCCAGGTTTAGTGCCAGTGCTTGCTGAAGACTGTTAAAGCTTTTTCCATTGGAAAGAAGGAAACAAAAGAACACTAGTCTTTAAACCCCACAAGTTGACCAAAATAAACCATGTGCTACTTCCACCTAGAATAAACTTTCTGTTACCTGCATGACATGAAAGTATGAAGTGCACTTGTAGAAACAAGTGATGCAAATAAATTGTGAAGTCAAAACAAAATGTCAGTCATGTTTAATAGCACGTTTGAAAAACAGACAGCATTTAAGGAATAGAACAGGCTTAGCAACACTTGACAACAAAATGAGTTATTATTACTACTAAAAAACATGGAAAACAAGCTGGGAAGTGATGCGCTCGAACAGAACGAAGTCTGTCTGGTGCTTACACAAAATGAACGGTATAAAACTGCAGTAAGGCTACATTACTTTCGCTGTTTAAGAAAGATTCACAAGATGGTTGCTCATGCAACGTCTTGTAAAGGTTTAGGCTACTTTTTAGCTCCTCCGAACGACATTCAGCTGCCAAGGAAGGGAGCCTGCTGGAGATATGAAATATTCAGCGATTTCATCCCTCAAGGCCATGGCCGTTGAAGTCGACCGATTACTTGTTACTGTAGAGTGGTTGCTGCTGCTACCTACTTCCATAACTGTTCTGCGCCAATCACCATCTTGCACATTTTCTCCACACACACTATCACTATAGCCAGATGGGCAGTATGCAGAGTCCTGCATTAACAAATTATGTAAGCACACTGCTGCTTTAACCATATTGGTTAGGAGTTCAGGGTCTCCATCCACAGTGGAAAGAAAGGAGCGCCACCGTGCAACCAAAATGCCAAAGGCATTTTCAACGCACCTGCGTGCCCTAGACAACCGATAGTTGAAGACTTTTTTTTCTCTTCTAAGTTTTTCCCAGGGTAAGGCCTAAGTAAGTACGTCTTCAGAGGGAACGCTGCGTCACCCACGATACACAGAGGCCACCTGGACGTTGAAGAAGGTAGACCCAGTGTTCCGTCTTCAAGCTGGTCTTTGATGGTGCTCTCTCTAAAAATAGCACCATCTGGAAATCGTCCTTCAGCTCCGATGTCAACCAGCACGAATCGATAATCGGCATCTACAACTCCAAGAAGCACAATTGAGAAAAATCCCTTGTAGTTGTGGTAATCAGAGCCAGTGTTGTCCGGACATCTCATGGCAAAGTGCTTCCCGTCTATGCTGCCAACACAGTTGGGAAAATTCCATTTCGTGCTGTAAGCTTGTTGGATGTGCTGCCACTGTGCTGATGTTGGGCACTTCAAGACAACTGGTGACAGGCAGTCCCATATCGCTGGCAAAGTTTCCCTTAGTATTTGCGACACTGTTGAAGTGTGCATGCAGTACGACATTCCAATGTCTTGTATGCTGCAGCCTGAGGCAAGGAACCTGTAAGCATTTAGCAGTCATAAAATAAATGTTCAGCAATCATAAAATCGATATGATGAGCATAGTTTCGCAGAAAATGAATTTTGACTTGTTTTAGTAGCTGTTTGACTTTGTGACAGGCTCACAGCAATACAAAATGTGCGAACCAAGGCAAGCAGAGCAAATTTTTTTCACCTCAAGCAGTGATGACCTCGTGAGTTCTGGTTGTAACATGCCGTTCAAAATACACAGCCTTAATTTCAGCACCACACTCACCTCAGTGTAACAGCCAGCCTTTCACCTGGAGATATCGGTCTGCGGTGGTTGGGAGGATGCAAAATTTTGAAGTATATGAGGTCCAGCAGGCGGTCGAAAGATGCTTTGGTCATTCTGCATGAACAGACAAACTGTACTGAAAATCTACCTTACCGGTTTGCAGTGGCAATTACACACAGCCCGTGTTGCTTCAATTTGCGTCAGACCATATAAGTCGTTTCGATTATGGCAGAAGAGCGCTACAGCGCGCTCAGTAACTTTGGTACCTGAGCACTAGGTATACCACAAAAAAAAAAGAAATGAATAAAGCTACTTGCGACGCACGCCACGGGTACGAACGAAAAACTCAGTGCTGAAGTGTCGCTACACATCACTTTGCCTCGAAACCCGATAAAGTAAATATAACACGTGGAACTTTTAGAAAACGCTACTGTATCGCGGGACAGGAGAGCAAGCTGCAGGACTAGTTGGTGATGCATGTCGTGAAGAAGTCAGCGCAAAAAACGGACGAGAGAGAGAAGAGATGACACAGTAGCACTCATGAACTTGATATGTATCTTCTCTGTCCCTCGTTTGTTGCGTTGACGTCTTCACGACATGTATTGCGGGAGCACTATAAAATTGTTTATGTTACCTGAAATACTTGAAATGGTACTCCGGGTCCACTCGCCGGAGCTCCTGTACCAGGTGGTGGTACTCGCCAAGGTCTGGCCTCTTGTCGAATATCTCTCTGATGTACATTGATCGCCTACGTTTGCGCCGAAGACGCTGCACTAGCAGTGCTAGTGCAAGTTTCTTTTTCGCCTCGTGCGTCAACGGCATACTGCGCGAATAAATTTGCGCGTTCTGCAAGTAGTGAAATTTGCGCGGTAGCAGCAGAAAAACAACGTGCTCGCCTGGCCGCGGTGAGCGCGAAAAAGAGAAAAACCTGTTCTCCGCAGGCGCTGAGGCGCTGGGCACGTCAGACGCGCCAGACTCAAGACAGGCCGGTTTCCCGACGCGCCCGTCGTAGCCGGCGTAACGTAGCCGACGTCGCCCGCCGGCGCGCGCGCGCGCGCTACGTTGGACTATATCTACGCCTTTATTTTCCTCTAGCGCGCGCTGTAACGCCGATCTCAGCGCCAGCGCTTTATAGCGTCGCCGGGCGCTACAATCTCCCACACGTGAGGCAGCGTCGCACAAATATTGCCCAGTTGTCTACTACAATCATCATCATCGTCATCATCATCTTTGTTGGCGACGACGACGACTGAGGAGTCTTGCCGGTGCCACAATTCGTGCAGGCTGTGGGCAAACTCAGTGTACGACACTTTGCTGGCCGCCTGCGCGATCTCTTCCTCGGCGTGGCCGTCGGTGAGAATCCGAGAGTTGCACATGTTGCGCACGACGAAAGGTAGATGCGGATGGTCTTTGTACGCCATGAGAGAAAGCGCACCCCAGCCGTAGGATCGCTTTCCCAGAACGTACGCCGCGGCTCTGTTCAACTCGGTGGCGTTTCTTCGCACTGCGTTCATAACGCAGTCGTACACGGCAGTCGCTGCTCCCGTGCTGCAAGCCATCGTGCACAGCTCCACCAGTCTGTGGTTGCGACGCTCAAAGTCTGCCTCGTGTAGGAAGCCGTAGAATATGTCCGTTACGCGCCGCTCGGTCCACAGCGTTAGGGAGCACAGCTTCTGCTTTGAAGGATCCGCTATCCACGCTGCGAGCGTCTCGATCGTGAGATCGCCACAAACGCCAGACAGACGCAGTTCAGTCAGACGCGACGCCAAGCGACACGAGAACAGCGTGTTCATGATTACGTGTTCTTCTTCTCTGTACAGTGTCGCTTCGTTCATCGCCACTCTCCGCATGTGTTCGGCGATGTACGGACGCCAGTTGCACGCCAGTCCCCACGTGGCCGTCGACATGTGATCGAGCGTACTGAGACCCAGAGTCTCCACTTCGAGGGTGGGGCATTCTAGAATCGAGGTGACAGCTTTGCACATGCGACTGGTACGAACGACATTGGGGCCCATGGGTGGCAACAACACGGAAAGCTTTCCAATGTATTCCATGCGCATTACGGTGGACACCATCGAATCTGTCACCATCGTAATGTCGCATTCTGCGATTCGGTCCGCCATGCGGTACGAGTAGTCGCCCGCTACGCACTCGAACGCCTCGGGTAACCCCTCGAACAGTTCTGACCTGTCGGCGTATTCGGCGCGCAGCGTTCGGGCGTACACAGTCAGTGTCTTGTGTATGTTCCATGTCTTTGTCTTTACTCGCAGCAGAATCTTCTTATTCAGTGCGGCTTGATGCAGACGAGTCTCTCCGACGGCGAGCACAAAGTCCCGAGAGTCTTTCGAACCATCCAACGCTCCCATTTCCAGCAGCTCCAACGAATCTTGAAAACGTCTCGTCGCAGCGGCCCATTCCGTACTAGACGCGATGGGAGTGTTGGGCGTCGGTCGATCAGATATCAAGGCTAGCTTGCGTAGCAGTGGAGCGCGAACGTTTTCGCACACATAGTTCACGTCTGCGTCGCGGACTGCGTACACTCCGACGATGCGCAAAATTTCCAGGTGCCTCATTTCGCTCACTTTCATATTCTCCAGAATGGTCGACACGGTAACGCGCATCGTGTATATTTGTATTGCGTTGACGCTGTATTTCTCGCCGTTGTCAACCAACTCGACTTGCTTCAGAGTCTCGCAACATAACGCCACTGCGCTAATGAACATCCTCACAGTGTGCATGTCTCGAGGCTCCACCATGACGAGAGTGGTGAGTCGCGGTCGAAGAACGAGCAACTCGGGTTTCGTGAGCAAAGCAAAGTACACGGACTGTCGAGTGGCGAGAAAGTCGGGTGTGTGGTCGGCATCGTTGCTGAAGCAATCGTTGAAGCATTGATTCATGCGATCCTCGGGCCAACTGTCGTCGTCGTCTTCGTCGTCGATCCGACACGCCGTTGCAGTCACTGCGACGTTCAGCAGTCGTTGCGACCAATCCATCGTCAAGCCAGAAGCTGAGATCGAGCTCTCCCGAGACACCGAACCGTTGGCGAAGGGAACGACGCACGATGCGTCGGGGCCTCGCGCTTGCATGCGTCCCCTGACTTTGACGTCCACTATGTTAATGGTACTGCCCATGCTGGCCATGCACGCCTCGGCCAGTGCCTCGTCGGCGGCCTCGACGATCTGCACGCGAGTGCACATGCGCAGAGCGCGCAAAATCACGATTGACAGGACGTCGTCGTTGCCGGGATACTGTCCGTCCGAGCTCGACACGAGTACTTCGAGTTTCCGCACGTGATGTCCGTGCAAATGTAGAAACACGTACAGTGCCGTCAGTCCTAGGACCTTGCTGGCGTCCTGACACGCGAACACGTCGACGTCGGAGACGGCCGTTATGCGCAAACTCACGCCTGCGGTAGCCGAGTCGTGCCACTGTCTCTTGGCGGTGGTCTCGTCCACGTACGCGGCACTCGCGTCGTTGAGACCATCGACTCCGACGGCCTTACTCTCGTTATCTTTCCACAAATATGCGCGTCTGCCACGGTTCCGATACCGGTCGTCTTCTTCTTCATCATGATCATTGTCGTAGTTGAAGTTTGGCTCGTGTGGCGGGTGAAACGTGGCATCTTCGTGCATGCGCTTCAACACAACCGAATCGTCGTCGTCGCAGTCTGGATCGGAACTGTGAGGATGTTCGCCGCTCTGCATCCTCTCCATGTAATCTCTGTATTTCCTCAGTCGTTCGACTCCCGTCAACTTTGTGAGATTATTCCACATCCTAGCCATGTGAACCGGTACCGAAGAGGTGGCGGCTTCCAATTTGAACTCGCGTTGCGAAAACGGGTAGAATTGGTGATGTCTTTGTTGCGAAGGCGGCGAATCTTCTTCTTCTTCTTCTTCAGCCACCACGTCAAAGTAGTATTGGATGGACGCGCCGCACAGCTTGAACAGGCCGTTCCACGCCTCCATCACGCCGTCGCAGTCGGGAGTCGCGCTCCACGCGCAGTCGGGAGGCAATGCGCTGGAAACGGATTTGTACACCTCCAGAACGTGTACCGCACACTGACGCAGCACGATGTCGATCGATGTGAGATCGGCGTACGGTTTCAACCTCTTATTAGACGAGAACGGCGGCTGAACCGAGCCGCTACGCTTCCTGGTCGCTCGATGCAGCACGGTGACTTCTTTCATGCCAATGTGCGTCGAGTGGTCGGCGATCGAGTCCATGTTGTGAACGGGCCTCTTGTCGAGCACAACGTCCGTGTACTCCTTGGTCTGAACGACAGACAGGTCCGCATCGCACCTGGGCAGCGTCGTTGCGGGCAGCATTAGCGTGGTGATCTTGGAAATGCGCGTCGCTTTGATCCGAGAAACCAACAGGGTCAGACCGATCGTCGTACGCCGCAGGAAAGGCAGGCCTCCGGGTGGAACGTACGGCGCGTACGCGTAGTACCGCGCCAATTCCATTAGAGTTTCGCCGAAGTTGTACCTTGGTATGGCTTGGTAGTAAACATGATTATATATGTTCTGGAAATTTTGAACTTCGGTCTGAAGATGACCCGCGATCATCCATGGCGTAGCGGGTAAACCACAAGTCACAATCTGCTCGACTACGTCGTGCTTAACTTTCGTGGTAGAGTCCCTCAATTTGCAGTCGTAAACTATACCTCGCTTGGGCCAGCCACCCCAAGAAGAAGAAGACATCTTGTGTGGTGCGAGGAGACGACGACGTAAACGTTATATATACGGCACAGCGCCGCGCGCATTGCTCAACAACCACCTGTTTATCATTTCTCTGTGCATCCGGCGGAACAACCACAACATGGCGGCGGCTAGCGTGACGTGGTGCGAGAGTCCTCTCTCTTACAGCCATATGTTTACGTCGTTCAAGATAGTCGGTCGTCCCGCGTGGCGACCTTCGTCGTCGTCATTACATGATTGCAAGGACCTGATAGATACGCTCGCTGCCATGAGCGGATACTGGTGCGAGCAGATCGTGCTGCACCACATCGTTTCCGAGCGCTCGCCCGACAGAACAATGCTCGCCGCGCTCGTCGAAAACGTTCGCAAAGTGTATTTGGACTTTGTCGATGCGTGGTGGCCGCGAGACTTTGTAGAAGACGTGAAGGCAGAAGTCGCTCGCGTGATGCAGAGTTTCCTCCTCGACGACAACCGTGGAGGCTTCGTCGTACCTGCGACGGTCTCCACGTTCGTGCCGAACGAAATAATGATGCATCCCGGAGTGAAAATTGCTTACAGAGACCTCATCACGCAGGAGGCCGTGCGTCTCACGAACGTCAGCGCACCGATCGCCCTGGGCCCAGTGATGTGGGAAATCATGCGGCTGGTGTATTTACTTCGAGTCGGGACTGGCGCGTGGCGCGGAGAATCCGACGAACTGTCGCTCATCTACTGGGTCGGTCGCATGTTTTCAGTGTGCGTGTGCGGTCTCCACGCGAGGAACTACGCCGTACGATACGTGACTCCTCGAATAAAGAAATGCGGCATGGACGATGCGGCCGTCGAGAGTTCACACCCGAAGCCGCTAAGCCCGCGACAGGCGAGACACGACACGTTCGGGCTGGCCGGTCGCACGCCCCAGTTCTCGGACGCGTACTATGCGAGTTTGTGCGTCCACTCAGTACCTATTCTGTCCGCTCCGGACTTGGAAGATCTTCTGTTTTCCGCGTGTGTGGAACCGAACGTTAGAGGAGGCGAACAATTGCGGGTCGTCCGCACCGCGTACGACACGATACGGTCCGTTTCGAACGCGTGGAAGAAGACCAAGTCGCACGAAAACATGGACAAGGACGATGCTTACGATCCCGCCGTTCACCCGTCGCCGTACATCGCCGTTGCGTGCGAAGCGACCGAAGTGACAGAGAAGGCGGTGTTCGAGTACCGCCGCGTGCAATCGGTGCACGCCGCTCGCGCGGCAGTAAATCTGTGCGAACAGACGAGATACATGCTCAACACCAAGACCACGCTCGATGCGAACGGAAGGGATGCCGTTCCCAACGATTGGTGGGCGTGTTTCCTGCTCTTCTGGTCGATATACAGCAACAGACTGAGTGCAGAGTTCTGCAAGACGTAAATAGGCAAGACCAGCGTGGCCGCGCCATCCATGTCCAACCTTCATCGAGCGGCGGTGACGGATGCAACCACTAAACACTACTCGCACGTAGACCCCAGCATCGGCAAGCGCGCGCCGGTGGGAATTTTGGCCATCCGAGATTTCCTGACTTTCGCGGCCAACGCGCCGTCTCTGCGACGACACAGGTGTGCCGAAGTGGCGCTTATAACGGCCATAACGCGATCGTACACCACCGATCCCACGATGGACACCATGCTCGTCGTGCTGAAAGCGTGGTTGTACGCCGAAACCGGCATGACTCTGTGCGATTTCATCTACGAGCGCGTCAACGTGTTTGGCATTTACAATAAACGTTGACGATACTGCAGCGCACGTGTTGGGGCGCGCGTCCTCTTTGCGAGAGAACCATATAGTAGGTGTTATGATTAACAACAACAACAACAAAGAAGTTCTCGACGATGAATCTGGAGAACAGATCGCAAATTGGGTGCACATGGTACCCATTTGGACCGCGTTACGAGTGTACGCGTTCTTTAACGCGTTTGGTGAGGACAACGTTCCATACTTTAAGTTGTTGTTGAATAATAATAATAATAATAATAATAATAACACAATCGTCGGGTTCGAGCATTTCGATCAGGCGTCTCGGGTAATCGGTACGTGGCTGTTTCCCGAGTTTGACGGCGACTGTAAGGATTCGCACCTCGCCTTCGTGCAGTGGCTGACTAAGGTCACGCAAGATTTCCTCAGCACACACTTTATGATAGCGAAAAGCAGCGACGAACGCTATTTGTATTACGCGCGCAGACCCACCGCCGTGCCGATACTGGGAGGTGCCGCGCACACGTTCGTACTACCCAGTTTGACTGCTGCCGCGAGCAACAACGACGACGACGACGACTTAATGATGAAAATACTCGCAAACTCCACTTTCTGCACGTGGTCGCACGAGGTGCGCCAAACCACCGCAAAGACGTTGTCGCCGTTCGTCAGCGACGCTTACGCGTCGTGGATACCCGGAGAAGGGCTCAAAGTTGTCGTGTACGAGCCCAACGAAACGAGCCGAACCGTTGCCGAGCTGACGTTCGAGCATAACGCCATCTCGTTCATGTCGTTCAACATTCTCGAAACGCTGATATCTCTAGAACACGTGGAGAGCATGCGTTACGCGCTGTTTGTCAGCGCGAGCGAGAATTCTACCATACTCTCGGCGGCGAGCGCTAAGGAGATGGCGGTGGTAGACGTCGTACCTCGTCTTTTATTGCTTCGCGAATGGAAGGACCCCCTCGACGCTCTGTGCGAGGTATTGCGAGTGGCTCCGGTAGTGTATTCGACGTACGCAGACGTGTCTCCTCTCGCGGACAAGGCTCCGTCCGCCGCCGAAATGCTGGAGTGGTTGTCGAAGAAGAAGAACAACGAGAAGGAGGAGGACGGTGGAATCTACGTCGCAATGGCGAACCGATTACTTTCGGTGCTGGACAACATGGCGACGGACTTTATGTACACTTGTTACATGATCAACGACTTTGTGATCTCGCGCGAAACTCCGATGCAATTTTCGTTTCAGAACTGCGACTCGCCGTCCATTCGCGAGTGGTACTACAACCTCCGAGTGAAACACACGCTCGGGCGGCGGCGACGGAAAGGAGGGTTGTTGCCGCCGACATCCTACCACTTCTTCCCCAGCTGTCGGCTGAGCGCAGCCGACGCTCTCGTCCGTAAAGTGTCGATGGCTCTGTTCGACAGGGCCGAGCAGCAACATAAAGCAAATGTCGCGAAAAAATAAAGAGTGTTGTGCAAAAAAGAGAAAAGACCGTGCAAAATGGCGTCAATAGACAACAACTACCACAAGTACAGATTCCCGTCCAACGTACAGATGGTCGCGGACGTGTTCCGCATGACCGTACTGAACAAACACGTTCCCGTCAACTGTTCTCCCGTCGTCGAATCACCCAAGGGAACGGGAGGCGGTCCGATTCGCAAATTTTCCCCGGACACCGCGCACTCCGTACAATTCACGCAGTACTTGAACAAGGCCTTGCGCGCGGCGCGATCCAGTCCCAGCCAACGACACTCGGCGTACCTGGCCACTTTCAACACGGGCGTTTCTCCCTTGGTCTCGTATCACCTCGTAAACTCGCACGAGATACCCGCCGAGTTCGCACCCAACAACGTGATATACAATCCCATAACCGGCGAGTTACGCTTCATCAACCGCGGACTGACCGATCGCGAAAAGCGAACCGTGGCTCAGATCAAGCGCGCTCGCAGAGAGGCCGGAGACCTGGGCAACGCGCTCCCCGACCGCGCGTACTACCAGCGCATGATCGAAAACGGAATATGTAACGTAGACGCGTCCGGATCCAGACTGTCTGCCGCAACAGATTCGTGTTTCGCAGAAACGACGATGGACGTGCCCGGCTACTTCCAAACCCATCCCCTGTTCAGAGGAGTGCCGTCCAAGTACCTTCTCCCGACTCGCGGCCGATCGATCGGCGTTAACGACTTCGAGACGTGCAGTCGCGTCAAGCCGGCCGCCGGCGTGGTCATAGGTCTGGACTCGACGCTAAGTCCCATCAACATAGTCGCTCGGCAAATGGCCACGGGCAACACGGTGACGCGATACGTTTCCAACGGCGTGTACACTCGCTCGTGCGATCCCGGTTCGACCGATCCGGCCTGCCTCAACACGACGGCCGCGACTGCCGGCGGCGCGACGACCATCGCGCCCAACTTGGCGGACTCCGTCGCGGCAATCATTCGCGCTTGCATATGCGAGAGCGACCGCATAGGCGGCGGATCGCTCGCTTCGACGGCGTTCGGAGTGGGCAAGGCAAACAACGAAACCGAGCTGGCGATCCAGGACATCATTCGTTCGAGTTCTACTCCGAGCGCGTTAGTCGGACAGACCATGCAACATTTGCGCTCGCTGCCAGACACTCCCGTCAATACGCGCGCGGCCAGATATTTCATGGCGATTCTCGTCATCGGTTACCTGAATGCCAACGACAACGCGGTTCGTAGAATACTTTCGGCCGACGCGGACATTTCGTTCGCCGCGTCGCAACCGTCTAAAGGCGGTCGCGGAACGTGGTGAGAAACAAGGACAATAATGTAATAATAATAATAATAATAATAATAATAAAGATCTTTCTTTATTGATCCCCTCTCAATCCAGGCCGTCCGTGTTTGTGTTCATGCGTTCGGCGTGCTCTCTCGCCTGTAGCAGGGCGATGCGGTGCGTCTTGGACGTCGTCGTCTGTTTCTTCTTCTTCTTATTCTTCAGAAGAAAATCGGGAGCTATAAAGTATTTCTTGACGTACTCTACGTGTCCCAGCAAGGCGAGAGGCTCCATGAACATAGGGGACGACACGCCGCCGCCGGCGTATCCCGTCGCTCGAGAAGGGCTGGGCGTTCCGAAGGCTCGCTCGCTGCACTTGTTCAATGCCGCGTTACCTAGTGTGCACGGAGAAATTTCCTCTTTTTTCCAGTTGTAACAGAGAGTGAGACACTTGGCGTCCGATTCCAACGTGCGTTCGAACAGCAAGCGGTAGCGCAACGGCACGTCGTACACCTCTTGGACGCCGGGAACCCTCTGCAAGAGCATGCGAGCGTCATCGACGCCGACGAGATCGGCCAGCGCCGCGAACCCGTTGGCGTAGCTGACTCTCGCCAGCGCGGGAGCCGTTTCGATCGGCTCGCACAGTGCCTCGCGCGCAGTTTCGCGCGTTTCCTGCTCGGTGGACGTTTTGTCGTCGAACCCGTCGATGACAAACTCGCTGAAGCGATGACACTGGCTGGAGTCCCAGTCGTCGAACACGTTCAAATATACGACGCATATTTTGGCTCGAGGGAACGGCAACGGCGGCTCGTAGAGCGATAGTAAATGCAATTTTTCCAGCATGGCATCCGCAAACACCGCCGACGTGAGCTTGACGCCCATCGTGGCGTCGCCCACTGAGGCCAGAGCCGCCGCCGCACTGCCCGCACCGCCACAACTCTTGGTTGTCCGCTTTCTCGACGACGAGGTTCGTCCGCCGTCTTGAGTCGTGAAATGCTTCTCGTAGGTAGGATTCAATTGCTGCGGACAGCAAACGTACGAGTATACACCTCCGCGAGGCCTGTATCCCACGTCGGTGAAGTACTCCATTTCGGCGATGAGTTCCTCGGCGGCAGCGTTGTCGCGGTCGATCTTCTTATTCTTCTTCGTCGTCGTCCTTCTCCTGTCGGTTGCATCGTCGCTGTCGACGATGACGTCGTTGTTGCTGCTGGTGGTGGTGGTGGTGGTGGTGGTGGTGGTGGTGTCGGGGAACCTCGCCGCGGCTAGGACGTCTTTGTAAACGATCTCATCGTCTATGTCGCGCTTCTTCGAGGTCCGCCGAACGATTCGTCGTCGAATGACCCCTCTTTCCTTGTCTTCATCATCATCATCATCGCCACCCTCATCATTTCGTCGTCGTCGTTGCGGTTGCTTCTTATTCTTCTTCTCTTTGATGGTAGAACAACTTAAACGCTTGGGGACCGTCTTGCTCGAGCGGTTGACGAGCTTCTTCTTTTTCTTCTTTGCCGTTGCGGTACCGTGGTCGTCCATCGCAGTAGATTGCAGCTGCTGCTGGTTCCGTTGTTGTTGTTGTTGTTTAGCTGCACGTTCCTCTCTAAGTTTCACTACTTCTTCCATAGGTAGCAAGAAGCGTTTCAGAGGTCCGGTCATAGACATCTCCAGAAAAAAATGTCCGACGTCGTCGTAGAAATCAAAAAGTTGCCAACGTTTCAGCCAACTCAAGAAGACGTCAGAAATGCGGCCGAATACGCAGAGTATCGAATGAGGGAGAAATTTAGAATTTATAATCCAGTCGCCGATAGGGTCGGCGTTCGCAAAGAGAGGCTTCGTCAAGTGGCAAGAGCAGCAGAGCGATGATCTAAGCAAATCGATTCCGTATCCGTGTGTCTCGGACGAAGAACACCAGGACGAAAGCACGCGAGCCGAGCTGCGTCGTCAACGATGTCCGTACGGGAAGTACGTCTTCACCAAAGAAGGCTGTCTCGCAGTCAGTTGTCGAGCCGCGGTGGACGGAGTGCCTGTAACGAAACAAGCGTTTCTTAAGGAACAGAATGATAGGGTGGGTAAATACACTTGGGGAGAGTTCTGCTACTTTAACGCGAATAACGTCGGCATGAAAGACTACAAACACCCAATGGACGTAGCGTACGACAAAGACCACGCTCTCGCGGCTCAAAATCCGAAACGGAAGGGTACGCATTCGGTGCTCACTTGGTGGGACGAGGTGGCCGGAAAATGCAGATTGGCTCCGCCAACGCTCGCACTCACCGACCACGAGCTCGTCACCGCCGACTCTCCCAAGTACGACAAATTGTATCAATGGTACATCGAAACCGACGCGGACTGGTTCGGTCGTCCCGAGCTGGCTGCCGCCAAAAGGTACCTGAAGAAAGGTATGCCGCTCCTCAAATTCGACCGACCCTACTGCGAAGGTAAAGTGAAAGTGTCGTATAACCCAGATTCCATGGAGTGTTATAGGAAGCCGGGGCAATACATCCTGGAAGAATTCGTTATCGGGGGGCTGTACAGGGAAATGTTTGGATATCAAAGTGATAGCTGGAGAAAGCGAGTTCCTCCCAGACTACCGTCCGAATAACCTCAGTCAGTCAGTCTGTCAGTCAGTCGGCTCTCTCGTGCCACGTGTATGCCATGTCCCCGTTTCGTAATGCGGCTACCAAAGCTGATTTGGCTACTCACTTGCGAGCGCTAAAGCAACTTCATCATCAGTCATCTAGCAGCAGCAGCAGCAGCAGCAGCAGCAGCAGCAGCAGCAGCAGCAGCAGCAGCAGCAGCAGCAGCAGCAGCAGCAGCAGCAGCAGCAGCAGCAGCAGCAGCAGCAGCAGCAGCAGCAGCAGCAGCAGCAGCAGCAGCAGCAGCAGCAGCAGCAGCAGCAGCAGCAGCAGCAGCAGCAGCAGCAGCAGCAGCAGCAGCAGCAGCAGCAGCAGCAGCAGCAGCAGCAGCAGCAGCAGCAGCAGCAGCAGCAGCAGCAGCAGCAGCAGCAGCAGCAGCAGCAGCAGCAGCAGCAGCAGCAGCAGCAGCAGCAGCAGCAGCAGCAGCAGCAGCAGCAGCAGCAGCAGCAGCAGCAGCAGCAGCAGCAGCAGCAGCAGCAGCAGCAGCAGCAGCAGCAGCAGCAGCAGCAGCAGCAGCAGCAGCAGCAGCAGCAGCAGCAGCAGCAGCAGCAGCAGCAGCAGCAGCAGCAGCAGCAGCAGCAGCAGCAGCAGCAGCAGCAGCAGCAGCAGCAGCAGCAGCAGCAGCAGCAGCAGCAGCAGCAGCAGCAGCAGCAGCAGCAGCAGCAGCAGCAGCAGCAGCAGCAGCAGCAGCAGCAGCAGCAGCAGCAGCAGCAGCAGCAGCAGCAGCAGCAGCAGCAGCAGCAGCAGCAGCAGCAGCAGCAGCAGCAGCAGCAGCAGCAGCAGCAGCAGCAGCAGCAGCAGCAGCAGCAGCAGCAGCAGCAGCAGCAGCAGCAGCAGCAGCAGCAGCAGCAGCAGCAGCAGCAGCAGCAGCAGCAGCAGCAGCAGCAGCAGCAGCAGCAGCAGCAGCAGCAGCAGCAGCAGCAGCAGCAGCAGCAGCAGCAGCAGCAGCAGCAGCAGCAGCAGCAGCAGCAGCAGCAGCAGCAGCAGCAGCAGCAGCAGCAGCAGCAGCAGCAGCAGCAGCAGCAGCAGCAGCAGCAGCAGCAGCAGCAGCAGCAGCAGCAGCAGCAGCAGCAGCAGCAGCAGCAGCAGCAGCAGCAGCAGCAGCAGCAGCAGCAGCAGCAGCAGCAGCAGCAGCAGCAGCAGCAGCAGCAGCAGCAGCAGCAGCAGCAGCAGCAGCAGCAGCAGCAGCAGCAGCAGCAGCAGCAGCAGCAGCAGCAGCAGCAGCAGCAGCAGCAGCAGCAGCAGCAGCAGCAGCAGCAGCAGCAGCAGCAGCAGCAGCAGCAGCAGCAGCAGCAGCAGCAGCAGCAGCAGCAGCAGCAGCAGCAGCAGCAGCAGCAGCAGCAGCAGCAGCAGCAGCAGCAGCAGCAGCAGCAGCAGCAGCAGCAGCAGCAGCAGCAGCAGCAGCAGCAGCAGCAGCAGCAGCAGCAGCAGCAGCAGCAGCAGCAGCAGCAGCAGCAGCAGCAGCAGCAGCAGCAGCAGCAGCAGCAGCAGCAGCAGCAGCAGCAGCAGCAGCAGCAGCAGCAGCAGCAGCAGCAGCAGCAGCAGCAGCAGCAGCAGCAGCAGCAGCAGCAGCAGCAGCAGCAGCAGCAGCAGCAGCAGCAGCAGCAGCAGCAGCAGCAGCAGCAGCAGCAGCAGCAGCAGCAGCAGCAGCAGCAGCAGCAGCAGCAGCAGCAGCAGCAGCAGCAGCAGCAGCAGCAGCAGCAGCAGCAGCAGCAGCAGCAGCAGCAGCAGCAGCAGCAGCAGCAGCAGCAGCAGCAGCAGCAGCAGCAGCAGCAGCAGCAGCAGCAGCAGCAGCAGCAGCAGCAGCAGCAGCAGCAGCAGCAGCAGCAGCAGCAGCAGCAGCAGCAGCAGCAGCAGCAGCAGCAGCAGCAGCAGCAGCAGCAGCAGCAGCAGCAGCAGCAGCAGCAGCAGCGAAGGTAAAGTGAAAGTGTCGTATAACCCAGATTCCATGGAGTGTTATAGGAAGCCGGGGCAATACATCCTGGAAGAATTCGTTATCGGGGGGCTGTACAGGGAAATGTTTGGATATCAAAGTGATAGCTGGAGAAAGCGAGTTCCTCCCAGACTACCGTCCGAATAACCTCAGTCAGTCAGTCTGTCAGTCAGTCGGCTCTCTCGTGCCACGTGTATGCCATGTCCCCGTTTCGTAATGCGGCTACCAAAGCTGATTTGGCTACTCACTTGCGAGCGCTAAAGCAACTTCATCATCAGTCATCTAGCAGCAGCAGCAGCAGCAGCAGCAGCAGCAGCAGCAGCAGCAGCAGCAGCAGCAGCTGCTGCTGCTCAGCAGCAGCAGCAGCTGCTGCTGCTCAGCAGCAGCAGCAGCAGCAGCAGCAGCAGCAGCAGCAGCAGCAGCAGCAGCAGCAGCAGCAGCAGCAGCAGCAGCAGCAGCAGCAGCAGCAGCAGCAGCAGCAGCAGCAGCAGCAGCAGCAGCAGCAGCAGCAGCAGCAGCAGCAGCAGCAGCAGCAGCAGCAGCAGCAGCAGCAGCAGCAGCAGCAGCAGCAGCAGCAGCAGCAGCAGCAGCAGCAGCAGCAGCAGCAGCAGCAGCAGCAGCAGCAGCAGCAGCAGCAGCAGCAGCAGCAGCAGCAGCAGCAGCAGCAGCAGCAGCAGCAGCAGCAGCAGCAGCAGCAGCAGCAGCAGCAGCAGCAGCAGCAGCAGCAGCAGCAGCAGCAGCAGCAGCAGCAGCAGCAGCAGCAGCAGCAGCAGCAGCAGCAGCAGCAGCAGCAGCAGCAGCAGCAGCAGCAGCAGCAGCAGCAGCAGCAGCAGCAGCAGCAGCAGCAGCAGCAGCAGCAGCAGCAGCAGCAGCAGCAGCAGCAGCAGCAGCAGCAGCAGCAGCAGCAGCAGCAGCAGCAGCAGCAGCAGCAGCAGCAGCAGCAGCAGCAGCAGCAGCAGCAGCAGCAGCAGCAGCAGCAGCAGCAGCAGCAGCAGCAGCAGCAGCAGCAGCAGCAGCAGCAGCAGCAGCAGCAGCAGCAGCAGCAGCAGCAGCAGCAGCAGCAGCAGCAGCAGCAGCAGCAGCAGCAGCAGCAGCAGCAGCAGCAGCAGCAGCAGCAGCAGCAGAAGGTAAAGTGAAAGTGTCGTATAACCCAGATTCCATGGAGTGTTATAGGAAGCCGGGGCAATACATCCTGGAAGAATTCGTTATCGGGGGGCTGTACAGGGAAATGTTTGGATATCAAAGTGATAGCTGGAGAAAGCGAGTTCCTCCCAGACTACCGTCCGAATAACCTCAGTCAGTCAGTCTGTCAGTCAGTCGGCTCTCTCGTGCCACGTGTATGCCATGTCCCCGTTTCGTAATGCGGCTAGCAAAGCTAATTTGGCTACTCACTTGCGAGCGCTAAAGCAACTTCATCATCAGTCATCTAGCAGCAGCAGCAGCAGCAGCAGCAGCAGCAGCAGCAGCAGCAGCAGCAGCAGCAGCAGCAGCAGCAGCAGCAGCAGCAGCAGCAGCAGCAGCAGCAGCAGCAGCAGCAGCAGCAGCAGCAGCAGCAGCAGCAGCAGCAGCAGCAGCAGCAGCAGCAGCAGCAGCAGCAGCAGCAGCAGCAGCAGCAGCAGCAGCAGCAGCAGCAGCAGCAGCAGCAGCAGCAGCAGCAGCAGCAGCAGCAGCAGCAGCAGCAGCAGCAGCAGCAGCAGCAGCAGCAGCAGCAGCAGCAGCAGCAGCAGCAGCAGCAGCAGCAGCAGCAGCAGCAGCAGCAGCAGCAGCAGCAGCAGCAGCAGCAGCAGCAGCAGCAGCAGCAGCAGCAGCAGCAGCAGCAGCAGCAGCAGCAGCAGCAGCAGCAGCAGCAGCAGCAGCAGCAGCAGCAGCAGCAGCAGCAGCAGCAGCAGCAGCAGCAGCAGCAGCAGCAGCAGCAGCAGCAGCAGCAGCAGCAGCAGCAGCAGCAGCAGCAGCAGCAGCAGCAGCAGCAGCAGCAGCAGCAGCAGCAGCAGCAGCAGCAGCAGCAGCAGCAGCAGCAGCAGCAGCAGCAGCAGCAGCAGCAGCAGCAGCAGCAGCAGCGGCAGCGGCAGCGGCAGCGGCAGCGGCAGCGGCAGCGGCAGCGGCGGCGGCGGCGGCGGCGGCGGCGGCGGCGGCGGCGGCGGCGGCGGCGGCGGCGGCGGCGGCGAAGGTAAAGTGAAAGTGTCGTATAACCCAGATTCCATGGAGTGTTATAGGAAGCCGGGGCAATACATCCTGGAAGAATTCGTTATCGGGGGGCTGTACAGGGAAATGTTTGGATATCAAAGTGATAGCTGGAGAAAGCGAGTTCCTCCCAGACTACCGTCCGAATAACCTCAGTCAGTCAGTCTGTCAGTCAGTCGGCTCTCTCGTGCCACGTGTATGCCATGTCCCCGTTTCGTAATGCGGCTACCAAAGCTGATTTGGCTACTCACTTGCGAGCGCTAAAGCAACTTCATCATCAGTCATCTAGCAGCAGCAGCAGCAGCAGCAGCAGCAGCAGCAGCAGCAGCAGCGCAGCAGCGCAGCAGCAGCAGCAGCAGCAGCAGCAGCAGCAGCAGCAGCAGCAGCAGCAGCAGCAGCGAAGGTAAAGTGAAAGTGTCGTATAACCCAGATTCCATGGAGTGTTATAGGAAGCCGGGGCAATACATCCTGGAAGAATTCGTTATCGGGGGGCTGTACAGGGAAATGTTTGGATATCAAAGTGATAGCTGGAGAAAGCGAGTTCCTCCCAGACTACCGTCCGAATAACCTCAGTCAGTCAGTCTGTCAGTCAGTCGGCTCTCTCGTGCCACGTGTATGCCATGTCCCCGTTTCGTAATGCGGCTACCAAAGCTGATTTGGCTACTCACTTGCGAGCGCTAAAGCAACTTCATCATCAGTCATCTAGCAGCAGCAGCAGCAGCAGCAGCAGCAGCAGCAAGCAGCAAGCAGCAAGCAGCAAGCAAGCAGCAAGCAGCAAGCAGCAAGCAAGCAGCAAGCAGCAAGCAAGCAGCAAGCAAGCAGCAAGCAGCAAGCAGCAAGCAAGCAGCAAGCAGCAAGCAAGCAGCAAGCAGCAAGCAAGCAGCAAGCAGCAAGCAAGCAGCAAGCAGCAAGCAAGCAGCAAGCAGCAAGCAAGCAGCAAGCAGCAAGCAAGCAGCAAGCAAGCAGCAAGCAGCAAGCAAGCAGCAAGCAGCAAGCAAGCAGCAAGCAGCAAGCAAGCAGCAAGCAGCAAGCAAGCAGCAAGCAGCAAGCAAGCAGCAAGCAGCAAGCAGCAAGCAAGCAGCAAGCAGCAAGCAAGCAGCAAGCAGCAAGCAAGCAGCAAGCAGCAAGCAAGCAGCAAGCAGCAAGCAAGCAGCAAGCAGCAAGCAAGCAGCAAGCAGCAAGCAAGCAGCAAGCAGCAAGCAAGCAGCAAGCAGCAAGCAAGCAGCAAGCAGCAAGCAAGCAGCAAGCAGCAAGCAAGCAGCAAGCAGCAAGCAAGCAGCAAGCAGCAAGCAGCAAGCAAGCAGCAAGCAAGCAGCAAGCAGCAAGCAAGCAGCAAGCAAGCAGCAAGCAGCAAGCAAGCAGCAAGCAGCAAGCAAGCAGCAAGCAGCAAGCAAGCAGCAAGCAGCAAGCAAGCAGCAAGCAGCAAGCAAGCAGCAAGCAGCAAGCAAGCAGCAAGCAAGCAGCAAGCAGCAAGCAAGCAGCAAGCAGCAAGCAAGCAGCAAGCAGCAAGCAAGCAGCAAGCAGCAAGCAGCAAGCAAGCAGCAAGCAGCAAGCAGCAAGCAAGCAGCAAGCAGCAAGCAAGCAGCAAGCAGCAAGCAAGCAGCAAGCAGCAAGCAAGCAAGCAAGCAGCAAGCAAGCAAGCAAGCAGCAAGCAAGCAAGCAAGCAGCAAGCAAGCAAGCAAGCAGCAAGCAAGCAAGCAGCAAGCAAGCAAGCAAGCAGCAAGCAAGCAAGCAAGCAGCAAGCAAGCAAGCAAGCAGCAAGCAAGCAAGCAAGCAGCAAGCAAGCAAGCAAGCAGCAAGCAAGCAAGCAAGCAGCAAGCAAGCAAGCAAGCAGCAAGCAAGCAAGCAAGCAGCAAGCAAGCAAGCAAGCAGCAAGCAAGCAAGCAAGCAGCAAGCAAGCAAGCAAGCAGCAAGCAAGCAAGCAAGCAGCAAGCAAGCAAGCAAGCAGCAAGCAAGCAAGCAAGCAGCAAGCAAGCAAGCAAGCAGCAAGCAAGCAAGCAAGCAGCAAGCAAGCAAGCAAGCAGCAAGCAAGCAAGCAAGCAGCAAGCAAGCAAGCAAGCAGCAAGCAAGCAAGCAAGCAGCAAGCAAGCAAGCAAGCAGCAAGCAAGCAAGCAAGCAGCAAGCAAGCAAGCAAGCAGCAAGCAAGCAAGCAAGCAGCAAGCAAGCAAGCAAGCAGCAAGCAAGCAAGCAAGCAGCAAGCAAGCAAGCAAGCAGCAAGCAAGCAAGCAAGCAGCAAGCAAGCAAGCAAGCAGCAAGCAAGCAAGCAAGCAGCAAGCAAGCAAGCAAGCAGCAAGCAAGCAAGCAAGCAGCAAGCAAGCAAGCAAGCAGCAAGCAAGCAAGCAGCAAGCAAGCAAGCAAGCAGCAAGCAAGCAAGCAAGCAGCAAGCAAGCAAGCAAGCAGCAAGCAAGCAAGCAAGCAGCAAGCAGCAAGCAAGCAAGCAAGCAGCAAGCAAGCAAGCAAGCAGCAAGCAAGCAAGCAAGCAGCAAGCAAGCAAGCAAGCAGCAAGCAAGCAAGCAAGCAGCAAGCAAGCAAGCAAGCAGCAAGCAAGCAAGCAAGCAGCAAGCAAGCAAGCAAGCAGCAAGCAAGCAAGCAAGCAGCAAGCAAGCAAGCAAGCAGCAAGCAAGCAAGCAAGCAGCAAGCAAGCAAGCAAGCAGCAAGCAAGCAAGCAAGCAGCAAGCAAGCAAGCAAGCAGCAAGCAAGCAAGCAAGCAGCAAGCAAGCAAGCAAGCAGCAAGCAAGCAAGCAGCAAGCAAGCAAGCAAGCAGCAAGCAAGCAAGCAAGCAGCAAGCAAGCAAGCAAGCAGCAAGCAAGCAAGCAAGCAGCAAGCAAGCAAGCAAGCAGCAAGCAAGCAAGCAAGCAGCAAGCAAGCAAGCAAGCAGCAAGCAAGCAAGCAAGCAGCAAGCAAGCAAGCAAGCAGCAAGCAAGCAAGCAAGCAGCAAGCAAGCAAGCAAGCAAGCAGCAAGCAAGCAAGCAAGCAGCAAGCAAGCAAGCAAGCAGCAAGCAAGCAAGCAAGCAGCAAGCAAGCAAGCAAGCAGCAAGCAAGCAAGCAAGCAGCAAGCAAGCAAGCAAGCAGCAAGCAAGCAAGCAAGCAGCAAGCAAGCAAGCAAGCAGCAAGCAAGCAAGCAAGCAGCAAGCAAGCAAGCAAGCAGCAAGCAAGCAAGCAGCAAGCAAGCAAGCAAGCAGCAAGCAAGCAAGCAAGCAGCAAGCAAGCAAGCAAGCAGCAAGCAAGCAAGCAAGCAGCAAGCAAGCAAGCAAGCAGCAAGCAAGCAAGCAAGCAGCAAGCAAGCAAGCAAGCAGCAAGCACGCAAGCAAGCAGCAAGCAAGCAAGCAAGCAGCAAGCAAGCAAGCAGCAAGCAGCAAGCAAGCAAGCAAGCAGCAAGCAAGCAAGCAAGCAGCAAGCAAGCAAGCAAGCAGCAAGCAAGCAAGCAAGCAGCAAGCAAGCAAGCAAGCAGCAAGCAAGCAAGCAAGCAGCAAGCAGCAAGCAAGCAAGCAAGCAGCAAGCAAGCAAGCAAGCAGCAAGCAAGCAAGCAAGCAGCAAGCAAGCAAGCAAGCAGCAAGCAAGCAAGCAAGCAGCAAGCAAGCAAGCAAGCAGCAAGCAAGCAAGCAAGCAGCAAGCAAGCAAGCAAGCAGCAAGCAAGCAAGCAAGCAGCAAGCAAGCAAGCAAGCAGCAAGCAAGCAAGCAAGCAGCAAGCAAGCAAGCAGCAAGCAAGCAAGCAGCAAGCAAGCAAGCAAGCAGCAAGCAAGCAAGCAAGCAGCAAGCAAGCAAGCAAGCAGCAAGCAAGCAAGCAAGCAGCAAGCAAGCAAGCAAGCAGCAAGCAAGCAAGCAAGCAGCAAGCAAGCAAGCAAGCAGCAAGCAAGCAAGCAAGCAGCAAGCAAGCAAGCAAGCAGCAAGCAAGCAAGCAAGCAGCAAGCAAGCAAGCAAGCAGCAAGCAAGCAAGCAAGCAGCAAGCAAGCAAGCAAGCAGCAAGCAAGCAAGCAAGCAGCAAGCAAGCAAGCAGCAAGCAAGCAAGCAAGCAGCAAGCAAGCAAGCAAGCAGCAAGCAAGCAAGCAAGCAGCAAGCAAGCAAGCAAGCAGCAAGCAAGCAAGCAAGCAGCAAGCAAGCAAGCAAGCAGCAAGCAAGCAAGCAAGCAGCAAGCAAGCAAGCAAGCAGCAAGCAAGCAAGCAGCAAGCAAGCAAGCAAGCAGCAAGCAAGCAAGCAAGCAGCAAGCAAGCAGCAAGCAAGCAAGCAAGCAGCAAGCAAGCAAGCAAGCAGCAAGCAGCAAGCAAGCAAGCAAGCAGCAAGCAAGCAAGCAAGCAGCAAGCAAGCAAGCAAGCAGCAAGCAAGCAAGCAAGCAGCAAGCAAGCAAGCGAGCAGCAAGCAAGCAAGCAAGCAGCAAGCAAGCAAGCAAGCAGCAAGCAAGCAGCAAGCAAGCAGCAAGCAAGCAGCAAGCAAGCAGCAAGCAAGCAAGCAAGCAAGCAAGCAAGCAAGCAGCAAGCAAGCAAGCAGCAAGCAAGCAAGCAAGCAAGCAAGCAAGCAAGCAAGGAAGCAGCAGCAGCAGCAGCAGCAGCAGCAAGCAGCAAGCAGCAAGCAGCAAGCAGCAAGCAGCAAGCAAGCAGCAAGCAGCAAGCAAGCAGCAAGCAAGCAGCAAGCAGCAAGCAAGCAGCAAGCAGCAAGCAAGCAGCAAGCAAGCAGCAAGCAGCAAGCAAGCAGCAAGCAGCAAGCAAGCAGCAAGCAGCAAGCAAGCAGCAAGCAGCAAGCAAGCAGCAAGCAGCAAGCAGCAAGCAAGCAGCAAGCAAGCAGCAAGCAGCAAGCAAGCAGCAAGCAGCAAGCAAGCAGCAAGCAGCAAGCAAGCAGCAAGCAGCAAGCAGCAAGCAAGCAGCAAGCAGCAAGCAAGCAGCAAGCAGCAAGCAAGCAGCAAGCAGCAAGCAAGCAGCAAGCAGCAAGCAAGCAGCAAGCAAGCAGCAAGCAGCAAGCAAGCAGCAAGCAGCAAGCAAGCAGCAAGCAGCAAGCAAGCAGCAAGCAAGCAGCAAGCAGCAAGCAAGCAGCAAGCAGCAAGCAAGCAGCAAGCAGCAAGCAAGCAGCAAGCAAGCAGCAAGCAGCAAGCAAGCAGCAAGCAGCAAGCAAGCAGCAAGCAGCAAGCAAGCAGCAAGCAGCAAGCAAGCAGCAAGCAGCAAGCAAGCAGCAAGCAGCAAGCAAGCAGCAAGCAGCAAGCAAGCAGCAAGCAGCAAGCAAGCAGCAAGCAGCAAGCAAGCAGCAAGCAGCAAGCAGCACAAGCAAGCAGCAAGCAGCAAGCAAGCAGCAAGCAAGCAAGCTGCAAGCAGCAAGCAAGCAGCAAGCAGCAAGCAAGCAGCAAGCAGCAAGCAAGCAGCAAGCAGCAAGCAAGCAGCAAGCAGCAAGCAAGCAGCAAGCAGCAAGCAAGCAGCAAGCAGCAAGCAAGCAGCAAGCAGCAAGCAAGCAGCAAGCAGCAAGCAAGCAGCAAGCAGCAAGCAAGCAAGCAAGCAGCAAGCAAGCAAGCAAGCAGCAAGCAAGCAAGCAAGCAGCAAGCAAGCAAGCAAGCAAGCAGCAAGCAAGCAGCAAGCAAGCAAGCAAGCAGCAAGCAAGCAAGCAAGCAGCAAGCAAGCAAGCAAGCAGCAAGCAAGCAAGCAGCAAGCAAGCAGCAAGCAAGCAGCAAGCAAGCAAGCAAGCAAGCAGCAAGCAAGCAAGCAAGCAAGCAAGCAGCAAGCAAGCAAGCAAGCAGCAAGCAAGCAAGCAGCAAGCAAGCAAGCAAGCAGCAAGCAAGCAAGCAAGCAGCAAGCAAGCAAGCAAGCAGCAAGCAAGCAAGCAAGCAGCAAGCAAGCAAGCAAGCAGCAAGCAAGCAAGCAAGCAGCAAGCAAGCAAGCAAGCAGCAAGCAAGCAGCAAGCAAGCAGCAAGCAAGCAGCAAGCAAGCAGCAAGCAAGCAAGCAAGCAAGCAAGCAAGCAGCAAGCAAGCAGCAAGCAAGCAAGCAAGCAAGCAAGCAAGCAAGCAAGCAAGCAGCAGCAGCAGCAGCAGCAGCAGCAGCAAGCAGCAAGCAGCAAGCAGCAAGCAAGCAGCAAGCAGCAAGCAGCAAGCAGCAAGCAAGCAGCAAGCAGCAAGCAAGCAGCAAGCAGCAAGCAAGCAGCAAGCAGCAAGCAAGCAGCAAGCAGCAAGCAAGCAGCAAGCAGCAAGCAAGCAGCAAGCAGCAAGCAGCAAGCAAGCAGCAAGCAGCAAGCAAGCAAGCAGCAAGCAGCAAGCAAGCAGCAAGCAAGCAGCAAGCAAGCAGCAAGCAGCAAGCAGCAAGCAAGCAGCAAGCAGCAAGCAAGCAGCAAGCAAGCAGCAAGCAGCAAGCAGCAAGCAAGCAGCAAGCAGCAAGCAAGCAGCAAGCAGCAAGCAGCAAGCAAGCAAGCAAGCAGCAAGCAAGCAAGCAAGCAGCAAGCAAGCAAGCAAGCAGCAAGCAAGCAAGCAAGCAGCAAGCAAGCAAGCAAGCAGCAAGCAAGCAAGCAAGCAGCAAGCAAGCAAGCAAGCAGCAAGCAAGCAAGCAAGCAGCAAGCAAGCAAGCAAGCAGCAAGCAAGCAAGCAAGCAGCAAGCAAGCAAGCAAGCAGCAAGCAAGCAAGCAAGCAGCAAGCAAGCAAGCAAGCAGCAAGCAAGCAAGCAAGCAGCAAGCAAGCAAGCAAGCAGCAAGCAAGCAAGCAGCAAGCAAGCAAGCAGCAAGCAAGCAAGCAAGCAGCAAGCAAGCAAGCAAGCAGCAAGCAAGCAAGCAAGCAGCAAGCAAGCAAGCAAGCAGCAAGCAAGCAAGCAAGCAGCAAGCAAGCAAGCAAGCAGCAAGCAAGCAAGCAAGCAGCAAGCAAGCAAGCAAGCAGCAAGCAAGCAAGCAAGCAAGCAAGCAGCAAGCAAGCAAGCAAGCAAGCAGCAAGCAAGCAAGCAAGCAGCAAGCAAGCAAGCAAGCAGCAAGCAAGCAAGCAAGCAGCAAGCAAGCAAGCAAGCAGCAAGCAAGCAAGCAAGCAGCAAGCAAGCAAGCAAGCAGCAAGCAAGCAAGCAAGCAGCAAGCAAGCAAGCAAGCAGCAAGCAAGCAGCAAGCAAGCAAGCAAGCAGCAAGCAAGCAGCAAGCAAGCAGCAAGCAAGCAAGCAAGCAAGCAGCAAGCAAGCAAGCAAGCAAGCAAGCAGCAAGCAAGCAAGCAAGCAGCAAGCAAGCAAGCAAGCAGCAAGCAAGCAAGCAAGCAGCAAGCAAGCAAGCAAGCAGCAAGCAAGCAAGCAAGCAGCAAGCAAGCAGCAAGCAAGCAGCAAGCAAGCAGCAAGCAACCAGCAAGCAAGCAGCAAGCAAGCAAGCAAGCAAGCAAGCAAGCAAGCAGCAAGCAAGCAAGCAGCAAGCAGCAAGCAAGCAGCAAGCAGCAAGCAAGCAGCAAGCAGCAAGCAAGCAGCAAGCAGCAAGCAAGCAGCAAGCAGCAAGCAGCAAGCAGCAAGCAGCAAGCAAGCAGCAAGCAGCAAGCAGCAAGCAAGCAGCAAGCAGCAAGCAAGCAGCAAGCAAGCAGCAAGCAGCAAGCAGCAAGCAAGAAGCAAGCAGCAAGCAAGCAGCAAGCAGCAAGCAAGCAGCAAGCAGCAAGCAAGCAGCAAGCAGCAAGCAAGCAGCAAGCAGCAAGCAAGCAGCAAGCAGCAAGCAAGCAGCAAGCAGCAAGCAAGCAGCAAGCAGCAAGCAGCAAGCAAGCAGCAAGCAGCAAGCAAGCAGCAAGCAGCAAGCAAGCAGCAAGCAAGCAAGCAAGCAGCAAGCAAGCAAGCAAGCAGCAAGCAAGCAAGCAAGCAGCAAGCAAGCAAGCAAGCAGCAAGCAAGCAGCAAGCAAGCAGCAAGCAAGCAAGCAAGCAGCAAGCAAGCAAGCAAGCAGCAAGCAAGCAAGCAGCAAGCAAGCAAGCAAGCAGCAAGCAAGCAAGCAAGCAGCAAGCAAGCAAGCAAGCAGCAAGCAAGCAAGCAAGCAGCAAGCAAGCAAGCAAGCAGCAAGCAAGCAAGCAAGCAGCAAGCAAGCAAGCAAGCAGCAAGCAAGCAAGCAAGCAGCAAGCAAGCAAGCAAGCAGCAAGCAAGCAAGCAAGCAGCAAGCAAGCAAGCAAGCAGCAAGCAAGCAAGCAAGCAGCAAGCAAGCAAGCAGCAAGCAAGCAAGCAAGCAGCAAGCAAGCAAGCAGCAAGCAAGCAAGCAAGCAGCAAGCAAGCAAGCAAGCAGCAAGCAAGCAAGCAAGCAGCAAGCAAGCAAGCAAGCAGCAAGCAAGCAAGCAGCAAGCAAGCAAGCAAGCAGCAAGCAAGCAAGCAAGCAGCAAGCAAGCAAGCAAGCAGCAAGCAAGCAAGCAAGCAGCAAGCAAGCAAGCAAGCAGCAAGCAAGCAAGCAAGCAGCAAGCAAGCAAGCAAGCAGCAAGCAAGCAAGCAAGCAGCAAGCAAGCAAGCAAGCAGCAAGCAAGCAAGCAAGCAGCAAGCAAGCAAGCAAGCAGCAAGCAAGCAAGCAAGCAGCAAGCAAGCAAGCAAGCAGCAAGCAAGCAAGCAAGCAGCAAGCAAGCAAGCAAGCAGCAAGCAAGCAAGCAAGCAGCAAGCAAGCAAGCAAGCAGCAAGCAAGCAAGCAAGCAGCAAGCAAGCAAGCAAGCAGCAAGCAAGCAAGCAAGCAGCAAGCAAGCAAGCAAGCAGCAAGCAAGCAAGCAAGCAGCAAGCAAGCAAGCAAGCAGCAAGCAAGCAAGCAAGCAGCAAGCAAGCAAGCAAGCAGCAAGCAAGCAAGCAAGCAGCAAGCAAGCAAGCAAGCAGCAAGCAAGCAAGCAAGCAGCAAGCAAGCAGCAAGCAAGCAGCAAGCAAGCAGCAAGCAAGCAGCAAGCAAGCAAGCAGCAAGCAAGCAAGCAAGCAGCAAGCAAGCAAGCAAGCAAGCAAGCAAGCAAGCAGCAAGCAAGCAAGCAAGCAAGCAAGCAAGCAAGCAGCAAGCAAGCAGCAGCAGCAGCAGCAAGCAAGCAAGCAGCAAGCAGCAGCAGCAGCAAGCAGCAAGCAGCAAGCAGCAAGCAGCAAGCAAGCAGCAAGCAGCAAGCAAGCAGCAAGCAGCAAGCAAGCAGCAAGCAGCAAGCAAGCAGCAAGCAGCAAGCAAGCAGCAAGCAGCAAGCAAGCAGCAAGCAGCAAGCAAGCAGGCAAGCAGCAAGCAAGCAGCAAGCAGCAAGCAAGCAGCAAGCAGCAAGCAAGCAGCAAGCAGCAAGCAAGCAGCAAGCAGCAAGCAGCAAGCAAGCAGCAAGCAGCAAGCAAGCAGCAAGCAGCAAGCAAGCAAGCAAGCAGCAAGCAGCAAGCAAGCAGCAAGCAGCAAGCAAGCAGCAAGCAGCAAGCAAGCAGCAAGCAGCAAGCAAGCAAGCAGCAAGCAGCAAGCAAGCAGCAAGCAGCAAGCAAGCAGCAAGCAAGCAAGCAAGCAGCAAGCAAGCAAGCAAGCAGCAAGCAAGCAAGCAAGCAGCAAGCAAGCAAGCAAGCAGCAAGCAAGCAAGCAAGCAGCAAGCAAGCAGCAAGCAAGCAGCAAGCAAGCAGCAAGCAAGCAGCAAGCAGCAGCAAGCAAGCAAGCAGCAAGCAGCAAGCAAGCAAGCAAGCAGCAAGCAAGCAAGCAGCAAGCAAGCAAGCAGCAAGCAAGCAAGCAAGCAAGCAAGCAAGCAAGCAAGCAAGCAAGCAGCAAGCAGCAGCAGCAGCAGCAAGCAGCAAGCAGCAGCAGCAAGCAGCAAGCAAGCAGCAGCAAGCAGCAAGCAGCAAGCAGCAAGCAAGCAGCAAGCAGCAAGCAAGCAGCAAGCAGCAAGCAAGCAGCAAGCAAGCAGCAAGCAGCAAGCAAGCAGCAAGCAGCAAGCAAGCAGCAAGCAGCAAGCACAAGCAGCAAGCAGCAAGCAAGCAGCAAGCAGCAAGCAAGCAGCAAGCAGCAAGCAAGCAGCAAGCAGCAAGCAAGCAGCAAGCAGCAAGCAAGCAAGCAAGCAGCAAGCAAGCAAGCAAGCAGCAAGCAAGCAAGCAGCAGCAAGCAAGCAAGCAAGCAGCAAGCAAGCAAGCAGCAAGCAAGCAAGCAAGCAGCAAGCAAGCAAGCAAGCAGCAAGCAAGCAAGCAAGCAGCAAGCAAGCAAGCAAGCAGCAAGCAAGCAAGCAGCAAGCAAGCAAGCAAGCAGCAAGCAAGCAAGCAAGCAGCAAGCAAGCAAGCAAGCAGCAAGCAAGCAAGCAAGCAGCAAGCAAGCAAGCAAGCAGCAAGCAAGCAAGCAAGCAGCAAGCAAGCAAGCAAGCAGCAAGCAAGCAAGCAGCAAGCAAGCAAGCAAGCAGCAAGCAAGCAAGCAAGCAGCAAGCAAGCAAGCAAGCAGCAAGCAAGCAAGCAAGCAGCAAGCAAGCAAGCAAGCAGCAAGCAAGCAAGCAAGCAGCAAGCAAGCAAGCAAGCAGCAAGCAAGCAAGCAAGCAGCAAGCAAGCAAGCAAGCAGCAGCAAGCAAGCAAGCAAGCAGCAAGCAAGCAAGCAAGCAGCAAGCAAGCAAGCAAGCAGCAAGCAAGCAAGCAAGCAGCAAGCAAGCAAGCAAGCAGCAAGCAAGCAAGCAAGCAGCAAGCAAGCAAGCAAGCAGCAAGCAAGCAAGCAAGCAGCAAGCAAGCAAGCAAGCAGCAAGCAAGCAAGCAAGCAGCAAGCAAGCAGCAAGCAAGCAGCAAGCAAGCAGCAAGCAAGCAGCAAGCAAGCAAGCAGCAAGCAAGCAAGCAAGCAGCAAGCAAGCAAGCAAGCAGCAAGCAAGCAAGCAGCAAGCAAGCAAGCAAGCAAGCAAGCAAGCAAGCAAGCAAGCAAGCAAGCAGCAGCAGCAGCAGCAGCAGCAAGCAGCAAGCAGCAGCAGCAAGCAGCAAGCAGCAAGCAGCAAGC